>NC_143557.1:93736250-94420000 GCF_054136105.1 Typopeltis vanoorti | reverse complement strand
GGTTAGCCTAGTGGCTTTGAGCTTCGCAACCATATGACTGGGTAAGAAGTGTCCTAGGCTCGATTCCCGTGGACGACGTGAGGAGCTGAAGGATATTCCTCAGCCATAATTGCAAGGTTTATCCGCCAGTTTATCTGGCGTTTTTCATCCCGCAAGCAGGCAAACCGGCCCCGTGAACACACACAGGGATACAGCCAGGAATACTTCGAGGCATAGGGGTGACCATTCTATCCTCGTATTTCGGTTACGAAATCCAAGCATGCTTGGAGGGTTGTGGGCCTTAAAGCCATATAGATAGATAGATTCTCGATCAGCGTTGTTACAATTATTGTTAACTTGGCATAAAAGAATAATGGATAATTATTATCTTTCCTTCTTAATTAGGTTCATTGCCAAGTTGAAAATTTTTTGAGCTATTTTCTTCAGTAATTACAGTTTACGCATACTAATCATGAGTTCCTATATGAAAAAAATACATAAATTTCAAACATGAGCTACTTCAGTATTTTGGCTATTTTTGTCGATCTTTAACAAGATTGGAATCCCCTTCATTTAAAATTGGAATGTGTCTGCCCAGCAAAAACACATTCATGTTAACGATGCCGAATTGCCTGGAGCATTGTAATTTAATTGTATTGATTTGGTCGTCTGTGAAGTATTTTTTGTTAATCTTTAAATGTATATAGTCACAAAGTATAATTTGGTCTATATATGAAGTATCGCAAACTTTTTAATAAATATTGCTTTATCTATAATACGCTCCTGAACCAAAACGTTTTGACCACCAAGCCTGTTTCCGCCCAACGGTCGGAGTATCCTGGTATGGGGATTGTTTTCATGGATATCGCTGGGTCCTCAGATCCCCACTAAACGCATCTTGACTACTAATCCTTACCTTGGGATTGTGTCAAATCAGGTATTGCCCTCCATGGTGACAAAATATGGCCCAATGGATCTGGACTCTACCAGCAAGACAAAGTCCCATGTCACAAGGCTCGCATTCCGCAAGCATGGTTCGAAAAGCATCCCCCCCCCCCGGTTGCCTAATTTTCCTGATTTGAATCCCATTGAACGTTTGTAGGATTAGGATTACGTTGAATGCAGCATCCCCTGTTTATGCTAGGGCGGCGCTCAGTCACTGACCTTCCGTCTGGTTGGCGCAGAATACCTCAGAACAACTTTTATGGTCTAGTGGAGATAATGCCAAGTCTAATAGAGGTAATGCCAGATGCAAGAGGTTATCTTGGTCAAAGAAAGCCCAACACGCTACTGTGTTATGTGTTGGGTTTCCTTCATTCTATAGAGCCAGAACGGAGTTATTGGTTGGTATAATACGTTTTTGTGAAATTTTTTGCGCTTGAAAATAGTCTGATTTAAGCGAAAACTGAGCAGATTTGACACATTTTTGATTCAATGCAATGTAAAAGTTTTCTGTGTGATTGAATTCAGAATGTGAATGAAGAACAATTGGACAATATTTTTGTCCAATTGATGTAATTTTTGGGTGAAGTCGTTTTATTTTATTCTCATACGATTACCTGGTTATTGAAGAACTGACATGCACCTCGTCTTATCTCCAAGAAATTCAAGCAACCAGATCTGTGCGCACCAATCCAAATGAGGCCTTATATTCACCTATACTTTTTTCATCTGATATCTTATCTAAAGTGCGAGCGAGAAGGGTGATTACATTTTGATTGACCCCTCCACCTTTGAATTTTTTTTTTCTTTCTCTCTCTTTCTTCTGTTTACGTACGACATCAATCCATGATAAACCTATAGTAGTAGCAGGGGTTGGGATAAATGTAAGATAATCCGAAAATCCTGTTTAGAAGCTTAACACAGCTACTTTTTCAATCCACTTACGCTTCCAGTATGAGAGCGGCGGTCTCTCACCCTGAGATGAAAATCACCTATAATTTAAGCACCATCACAGCCATCTATATCGCAGTGGGATTTGAACTCATAATCTGTAGGTTGGAGTGGAGACGCAATTCGGCTAGCTACGAGTTTAAATAAAATCCACCTAACCTGAATAATGTGTGCTTACAATGAACACATTAGTTCAATATTCAGTATTTTCATCTCAAAATGCCTTAAACGACTGTGAATTAGCTTTAAAAATATTGTCCAATTAGGCTTCTTTTATTAATGGCAGTAACTTCCATTGCTATCAGTAACAGGTAAACAAAGAGTAAATTCTGCTTTCCTTCCTTTCTACTTGCTCTCCAGGTTGTACAAACGACCTTAGTATTGCACAATCAATAAAAATGAATCGATATTCTTTTTTTTCCAAGCTTTATATTTCTTGAACATTTTTATATAGACTTGATCGTGAAGCATTTGATTCACAAAATAGACTATACAGTTGGCTTGTTTAACACAAATTAGAATCTTAGCAAATACTGTATTACCTTTTATCTGTCTTTTATCTGTTATAAATACTGTCTTTTATCTGTTACCTTATCTAAAGTACAAGCGAGAAGGATTATTGCATTTTGATTAACCCTTCCACCTTTCTGTAAGTAATATTCCTGCTGATCTGCATATGTTTTGGGCGGAGACAGCTGATAATAAGTTTTATTCGTATTCTCTTCTTTGTGATTGGCAGGTCTTTTATTTTATTTTATTTATTTTTATTTTTTGATACTTTTCAGTTCGTTAAAACAGTTTATCGTATTTTGTCTCAGAATTTATGAGAGAAGTTTAGTAATTATGTAGGCTATTTTACAATGGATAATATGAGGACGAAATACGAATAAGTGAAATAGCAGGAATATGCTAAATTATAGGATTATATTTTTAATAAGAATAAAGATGGTGTTACATGGACATGTTTTAGTGTCTAACGTCAGAGAGCAACTTCAAAAAAGTTCACAAAAATGCCAGACAAATAAATAAATAATAAAGAAATAAGTTCCGGAACAATTATTATTACAAAGGAACTGGGCACACCAACGTATTGTTTTGTAAGCACATAATATGTATATGGACATGTCGCAATATGACAAAACAAACTCGAAATCAGCTATTGTGACACCTCACTCATCTGTAGTGCTTTGATGAATGAACACGTTTTTTTTTTTTTTTTTGAGTGTTTCCCGATGTTAGGAATTAATGAACAATGTGTGTGCATCACGTTTTGCCTTAAACTTGGCATAAAAGAAAGCCATAAAAACTCTTATAAATTGCTTAAAACATCTTTCAGGGATAATGTCTTAAGCCCCTCAAAGAAACCCGAGTGCTTAAGCTCGGATTAAGCACTTCGAAGTTCTACTTAAGTCGAAGTTCTACCATCTTTAAAGGTTTAAAGATGGTAGAACTTCGACTGAAGATAACCCTCGCTCTGGACGATTATCGACATCCTGCACCAACGATTTGGTGACTCGTGTTCGCAAAAGGCTCAGCAACAATCGGCAAATTACTATCGAGAACTAGCCTGTGAAACAGAAATCTCAGTTGGATCTGCTACCAAATTCTGAAGGAAGATTTGGAAATGAGGAGGATTGCTGTAAAGTTTGTGCTGAGACCTTTTTACTGAAGACCAAAAGGGTCGCTGAGTTTTAGTTTTCGGGAGTTTAAATATCGTGTTGCTAGGGATCCAAATTTCATCAGGAGCACATCACAAGTGACGAGACGTAGGTTCACGGTTATTTCCTAGAGACGAAGGTGGTCTCATTCCTCCAACTCATTCAGCTCTTTCAACTCTCGAGTTTCTGGCTCAAATATTACACTCGTACCGCCTCCATTCCATTCGCTAGGTTTGCGTCCCCGTAACTTCTTTTTACTTCCTAAACTAAAATCTATACTTAAAGGACGAAGATAAGATTTCGAGACGTAAATGATTTCGAAACTAAACAGAATGCGACAGGGCAACTCAAAGTCATTCTTTAGAACAGCTCCAGAGATGCTTTGAAAAGTGGAAACATCTTTAGTCTTTCATACAATTGTGGATAAGTTACATCTCGAACTTTTTTTAACAGTTTCCCTGTATGTTCTTTATTCCCCAAAGGGAGCTAGCGGAGCTCATTTAGTCCTAAGTTTTGGAAATTGGGAAGTAGAAGCAGCCAGTCTCATACCCTTAGTCTTAACCAATAACTGAGCTCATAGCTCATGAGCTCGTAAACTGGAATGTATAGTGAACACATAATTCACTTAATAAAGGAAGAAAGAGAATATTTTTATAATAATAATTTCAGGTAGGGAACTCAGTTTAAAAAAATATGTTAGTAGCACTGCCAACAAAGCATAATCTAAATACTCAAAATGCAACAGCAGATATTTTTGTGTTTTGTTTCAGAATATTTCAGAAATTAATTAGTCGTTTGAATTGGCATCAAGAATTTCTTCCATTTATTTAATTTACTGTAAAAAAATGTCTGTTAGTTGTATCTTTGTTATAAGAATTTTTACCGTTGGATCTAGAACGGGTATATATTTGTAGCCCCTGTTTGGCATTTTTATACTTGATATTTTTAGCGGATCCTGCGCTAAGCGAAATAACGCGAGGTAGAAGGTGTTTACAAATATGTTTATCCAAATACAAATGGCATCGCGCCCTGGTCTCTTGCACCTGCAACCGAGAGCAGCTTCTGTCTATCTGCGATTCCACCTTTTCTCGCCCAAAGGACATTTCTGTAACACCTAAAGATAAAGTTAACCTGCTGGCATTATTCTTCTCCTCCAAACTATGCAATAAATGACCAAGCCAAAATCGCCTCCTGCCATAGCAGTGCACCACATGCCTCCTGTGGTGTTTTGCTAGTAAAATAAAATAAAATAAAACGTAATAATAAATAATTTAAAAAAACTCAGGAGAGTTTTAAATAACCTAGAAACCAAAAACTCCTAGTTTTTAATTTCTATGTTAGGCACTATAAAACCTGTTCTATATTATTTCTGCATTCTTTTATAAATAACTAGCATTTATCCCAATAGCAGCACGCTCATATTTAGCCCATTCAGAGTAAAAAAAGAAATAAAGTTTGCTATCTGACCACTGATCTCGCAGTATCCTCACCGCTCTAAAATAATAGAGAACAGCACGATTCTAGTGAACTGAATTCGAGGAAGAGTTCCGTAAAGAATCTTCTTTTTTTTTTTTTTTTTTTTTTTTACAATTTTACATTTCTGTAGATGTGTTTCCGAATTAAAATATCATCTCAGCATTGCAGGAAACTAAAAATGACCGGTCAATATCCGCGACATGTAGATAGATAGGCGCACAGTCATCTAATAATAGAAAGTTAACCGCCGTTGTTGTATAAGAGTAACTACCAATGCCATGACTCATTTCTCTAGATACCCTTATGTTGAATTGTTTAAAACTTTTTTTAAAGTACATCAGTGAAGGCTGTAGCGACCAACAGCTATTTCTATTCAAATAATCAAGAAATCTTTTACCGAACTATGGTTACGTTTTTAAGGTTTTGCAATTGATTTTAACTCGAGAAATATTCTAAAGGTGATCGCTGCTCTCGTATTTCTATGCCAACATTTGAATCAGACATGACATCACGAATTGTCACGCTCCACAAATGCTTAAACAATCACACTCGAGAGTACACTATTGTTCTTTACACAGCAGCGTGCCAAGTGACAAATACGAAAAATATTCTTTTCTGTAATACCATAGTTATTTTGTTATTTCTCCTCGAGTCAAAATATGCATAATAATATGTTTACAATGCTAAATATAGCTGGAAAATTCTCGCTGTTTCTTTTCTTCCTCCTTCCCCCCCCCCCCTTTGTATTGTTTTAGGTATACTCGTCATCAGATGCCTTTATTCTTTTGGATGGAAAATGACATCATTAAGCAAAATGTTTTGTCATTTTCTGCTTTGATCAAAAAGTAAAAAAGATACACAATGTTGAAATAAGTATTAGACACTCCTGCTTTAGAATGAAACATATTCAAGTCGTCATGCGTGGCTTATACTGCTATATAAGGTAAACAAATATACTCCTAGAATGGACTGTACATCTGCGTACTTTTAGTGGTATGTAAGAACTTAGACTTCGCAAGAGGTATCATCCTACGTTAGTGGCCTATCCGTTCGTCATTTGTAAAAGACTATATCATCCCCGAAATCAAGGAAACAAGTGCTCAGGTGCTCAGGAAAGGTATGTGGGGGGGGGGGGAGAATCTCGGCTGTTGATGTGGAAATGAGTCACGAGAATTTCAAAGAACCTATAGGATTTCAAGTAAGTGTCAAAACAATATGCACAATCTTGGTTTCTGCAAAAAGGAAATTTCACGTATGTCAAATATCAACCACGGCAATCAACAGCACACATTATAATAGTATAAAGATATTATTGAGTGAATAAATCAGCATCACCCTTTTCCGATCGTATGAGTATGTGTGCGGCTGATGCTTGACGAATGTCTTATTGCTAAAATACATCATCTCAGCTGCGAAGTTTGATGGCAGGAGTACTGAAGCATTGAAGTCCTGATGAGAAGTCGGAGCTTTAGTATAACAGTGTCCGAAAGGATGAATTGCCAATCGATATGAAATAGTTTTGAATGATTCATTGATTCCTGACATTGGGATCATCGTACAGAAGAGCCATGTATTTTTCAACATGACAATGCCCCATGTTATGATACACATTCGGTTACGATTGGAACAGTGTCCTTATCTTAACCCCACTTTAACACCTTAACATTATAACTCGACGTACTAGTCTGACCAGCCAAAGCACATGAACTTGGGATTGAGATTAAGGAATAGGGTCTCAATGCTGCCGAATGTGCAGGTGACTTGAAAGAATTATTTAAAAAACATTGGAGAATACATTCAATTCCCTTAATATGAGTCATGCTATTGAGCTAAAATGAGGAGTATTTCATCCAATTGGCTAACCAGCTGATCGGATTAATAGACAAAATACTGCCCATACACTGCACTGATATGCTATACCTTTCGTGTCAGTTAAAAAATAAATAAAGTAATGTACACTGTGGGCTGTGTTGTAAAGAGTGCCATCCTGCAGTGAATCCTTAGAGGGGGGGTCACGTAACAATAATATTAATAATAATTAGTGCACTGCAGAACACTCTGGAATGAAAAATAACAACCAAATAAGAAGCCTTTTGTGGAGCAATCCCGATCAGAAACAAAAGTTATCAATTTATCTATTCTTTCATTAATACTTTTTATTAGCTTGCACATCAAATATATGATGTGCAAGCTAATTGCACATCATATATATGAAAAAATTATTAAAATACAAAAAAAAGTTATAGGCTCATGGAATTCGTAATGCTAATAATTTTAGTAGCAGTATCTCATTATTATTAGTGGTAGTACTGAAGCCAAATATGGACATTAACACAAGATAAACAAAGAATAAAAGCAAGCGAAAAACAGACGAAATTATAGCAACTTTAAAAAAAAAAAAAAACAATTTTATTCTTTTAAGGTATAATTTTTTTTTGTCGCCAAATAACGTATATTTTGCATAAATTTCATGACTCTTGTTTTTATTCTTTGTTTGTCTTGTGTTAATGTCCACAATTTCGCTTCAGTAATAATAATAATAATTACTAGGTAAAATCAGTATAAGAAAAATTAAATAAAAATTATACAGAATTCGATAGAATATATAAACGAATGACAGCTAGACCTCTAGGTGGTAAATAACTTTCACCACCCAGTGAAACACCATTGCCCTGTTAACTGGAGGCATGAAAGAGCCATTGTTATGTTTCACCTCTAGAAGGATTATAAAAAAAATCCCACAATAAACAAGTTTAAAAAAAATGAAAAATAAAAACAAAAATTGTAAAAAGCAATGCAAATGTACCTGAAAAAAAAACCAACAAAACTTTGTGTAAATAAAACATTTCCACATAGACTTTACCATCATCAGGGACCTAATACCCAGTGGCGTAGCTAGGGGCGTGCGGAGGGGGAGGTTCGCCCTGGGGCACTTTGAACCTTTTTGAACTTTTGCAGTTAATTCTAAAATACAGTCTCGAGAACTCATTTCCAAATACTGTAATATTACTGCGAATTTTCCTCACAATTGCTGTAAGTATTGCTAGTTGTGAGAGGAGTTTTTCTAAATAAAATTTGATTAAGAATTACCTACATTACTATGAAATAGACTTCGCCAATGTCATCGACGATTTTGCTAACAGAAAAGCAAGAAAAATAACATTTTAGAATGTTGAAATTAAAGTTTTATTTTACTTCAAAAATAAACATAGTGTTTTAATTTATTTCCCTTTACGTCGTTTTGACTCTTTGTAGTATTTTTGGTGTGTATTGAGAGGGACGGCAAACTCAGGAACAGCTCTAGCTACGCCACTGCTAATACCGATATCGGCTATGTGGCATCCTTTACATCTCTAAACTTTTTTACAATATATGATGAATGATGCTTTCGTAAGAAGGGTTGAATATGCGTTTTGTCAGATCTGATATCCCATACCGAAGGCTATCAGATACGGTATCTCCTTTATACGGTGTAATTTGGATCATACTTAACTTGCTTCGTTCTGTTGCCTTCATTTGTGCATTTTAAAAGTACTCTCCTCATTCTGGTGATTATACTTACCTTTTTGATTACCTCTCTCTCTCTCTCTCTCTGAAAGAAGATAATAAAACAGTAAGATAATCTTCCTTTAAGAGTTCGACATCCCCAATTCCGACTGGCTCCCCTTCTCTAACTTCACAAACCAAGCTGGAAGAGAAGCTGAACCGTTTTCGGTAAGCAATGATCTAACGCTAGCTGTCAACCTACCTACCAGAATTCTAGATAATTTCCATCATTCTCCCAGCAGCATGTGGACCCTTTTAACTAGCTCTTCCTTCAAATATACCACTGACATTAGCCCTCCTCTTGGCAACTATTTTGCAACCTTGTCCTTGTTTCTTTTTCTACAAATCGTCCTTCTCCCAGCCATTTCAGCCTCGTATTCTGTTGCATCACAATAGCGCGTTAGGATGACCTTAGGAATTTTGCTTCGTTTTCATGGTCTGATTTGCTTCACTCTCCTGATTCAAGTACTTTCTCTGATATAATAACTGAAATGATTCTTGCTGTGGCGAGGACCTTTATTCCCTATGCTACTCAAAATCCTCGACCCTTATCCAAGCCTTACCATAAAACTTCACTTCTCATTCAGCTTCCACTAATACAGCCCATAATAACTGCAAAGAAAATCAAATCATCAGATGTATTTATACCATCTATTGTGGTATAAATACATCAGTTCGTGGCCTCTTTAGCCTCAAAAAAAAAAAAAAAAAAAAAACCTTTACATCCATTTTTATTATTTTTATTCAAAATATTATTTTTCTTCATATATTGCTCACATATGGGGTGGCACACCAAAACTTTCCCTTAGAATGTTACATTGTATCCAGAAGAGAGCTGTTTGCTTAATAAATGACCCTTCTCTTTACTGAACTGGCCACCACCACCACCACCACTAGTCTTCCACTTCCCTCTAATCATGTAACACGGGAAGCTTCAGCTCTACAGCTCAGCTTCAAACTCACTGAACTAACTTGCCATCCTCTTCCTTCTTTCATTCTGCATACCTCTGTCTTAGAACAATCTTCCCCTGTCGTTTCCCAACACACAACCTTCATCTTCCTTTCTTCTTTCTAGACACAGCTGCCATGATGTAGATCTTGAGATCGCTTGTATGTGGATTTATAAATAAATAAAAACATACAGGATTTCTTGAACAGAAAATCTGTAGCTATGTAGAAATGTCATGACTTGTTCCAACAAACCATGACAGATTGAAACTTCATATTATTAATGATATAACTACTAAAAAAATAAATCAGCTAATGCCTTTTATTCCCTTATAGGGAGTAAGCGAGGTCTTTTATACCCTATCTAGCATTTGGAGACTGAGTGGGCAGTTCAATCTCCACTGGTAGCCAATCAGAGATAGCTGGCCCATGTCTATCACTAATTATAGCAGCCACCGATGAAGAGGCTGGCAAACAAGTGCTGCCATCTCTTGGTACCTAATCCTAACAAGATATTTTACTGTCTGAAATAATGTGGATACTATGGTCGATTTTCTTGAGTTTATGAAATCCGAGTTTCTGGGAGGAAAACCCGCTTGCCCATGCCAGAGATTGACTAACTCAGGAACTAGTCGAAGAAAGGCTTAGAAAAAGTTCCTCCAGTTGGTGACTAGATTTGAACTTAGGTCTAACTTTGAGCAACCAAGTGCAGAGGATGCAAGCATCACTTCCACTGAGTCACATTAATATAACTAATGTAACTAGTAAACATACTAATCTTTTATTCCCTATAGGGAGAAAGTGAGGCCATTTTGGCCCTATCTAACTTTTGAAGACCAAGGAGCAGTCAGTCTCCTCTGTTAGCCAATCAGAGATAGCTGGTCTGTGACTATCACTAATTTTAAATGGCATTTGCCGAAGACAGATAATTAAAAAACCAAAAAATAAATAATAAAGACCAGGCAGACAACATAAATGGCTATGAGATTAACAAAAGTGCTCAGAACTGACTAAAAGGTACTTGGATAGTATTATGATGAAAGAAATAACTATTCATAAATATTCCTTAATATGAATATTCATATTCATAAAAAAAAATTCAGCTAATGTATTTTATTACCTTATAGGGAGTGCGCAAGGCCTTTTAACCATCCTAGCTTTTGGAGACTCACTGGGCAGTTGTCTCCACTGCTAACCAATCAGAGACAGCTAGCCCAAGGCTAATTATACACAGCACCCAATGAACAGGAGGGCAAACAGGTGTTGCCATCGCGCATATCTAACCCTAACAGGATATGTTATTGTCTGAAATAATGTGGGTTCAAGGGTCGATTTTCTTGAATTTACGGAAAGAAAAATCCTAGTTTCCAGGAGAAATACCTGCTTTCCCATGCCAGAGATCGATTAACTTGGAAACCAGTCAAAGAAAGGCTTAAAATAAAGTTCCTCTAGTCAGCAACTAGACTTGAACTTAGTTTATCTTTAGGCGGCCTAGTACAGAGAATTGCAAGTGCCACTTCCACTCAGCTACACAGGCATATAAGCTTTCATTACAACTGTAATTATAAAAAAAAAAAAATATATATATATATATATATATATCAGCTAACACCTTTTTGTTCCCATATAGGGAGTAGGCTAGGCCGTTTCTTAGCCCTTTTGGAGACTGAATGGGCAGTTCAATCTCCACTGGTAGCCAATCGGAGATAGCTTGCCCCAGGCCATCACTAATTAATTGGCATGCAGTGAAGAAGGCAGCTAGTAAGTGCCACCATCTGGTGGTCCCTAACCCTAACACAATATATTTAATGTCTGAAAATAGTGTGGGTTTGACGGCCGATTTTTCTTGAGTTTATGGGACGAAAAACCCGAGTTTCTGGGAGGATAAACCCGCTAGCCCGTGCCAGAGATCGACTAACTCTGGAACTGGTTGAGGAAAGACTTAGAAAAAGTTCCTCTAGTCAGCAACTAGATTCGAATGCCTTTCGTTGTGTGGTCAAGCACTGTAGAGTGCAAACGCCACTTCTACTGAGCTACACATAAATCTTTTGTAATTAAATACTTTTATTAACATATGATTTTTATTTATATCGGTACTCCATGGAGTCAAAAGACTCATCGTGGGAGACCCACGCTATCAATTAACACAATATCTATCATACATCTTAAACTTATTCACTGGGGGCACTTGCAACCACCTCTGGAAAAATTTCTTTTGTGTAAAACTTATAGAATACCTTTAGTAACTTATGTTTCTATCACATCTCTTCTCTTCCCTATTACCTACACTTTGCAATCCACACATCTTCAATCTATCCTAATAGGGGACATTCCACACATCTGTCATGCGCTTGATCATTTGTCTCTGAATCCTCTCCTCTGCCTCCCGATCCCCAAGAAATGCAGGTGACCAAATCTGTGCACAATAGTCAAGATGTGGCTGAATCATAGCCTTATAAAGAGGAATAATAACTTCCATATCTTTATTTGTTAATATGTTCAACATTCAAGTTGAACATATTAACTTAATTCTCTGAGCTATTTTGCCAACTCTTGCAATATGTCCTCAGAATTTAAAATCTCTATCCACTATCATCCCCCCCCCCCAAGATCCCTAGCATCATCAATTTTCTGTCAAGTAGTACATCAAGATGATGCGAAGTATGTAATCTTTTCATCCCAAAGTGCATCATCTTATACTTTACAACATGCAACTGATAACTATTGTCCTTTTCCCACACTGCCAATCTACTCAAATCATCCTGCAAGATATTAAATCTTCATCACCTTTTGCTCTCCCCAGTTTGGCATCACTGAACAACTGAATATCCTGCCCCCTCAAATCTGTCGTTATCATTAATGTACAAATTAAAGAGTAGTGGTCCTAATACAGAGTCCAGGGGCACTCCACTAGTCACCCTCATTTGCCTTGATTCCATCGTACATCACCCTCTGATGTCTGTTAATCAGTCACTTCCCTATTCATGCCTCCAGCCTCATATCCATTCCCATTTGTTCCAATTCATGTAATAATTTTGTATGCGGTTTCTGTCAAATGCCTCTACAAAGTCCAGCAGTATCATGGTGTAGCCATTTTCTTTCTCCAATTCTGCTGTCACCTTATTATAAAATGTAAATGACTCATTGATTAATATGTGTATAACAAAAAACTAAGCTAAGACAAATTGACTGAACAATATGTTGGCATGCTAATAATTGCTAATTCATAAGTATAGAAGAAATAGAAGCCATGACACAAATAAATTTTAAAAAATTAATTTTAATTAGGAAAAGATTTTTGGAAAATTTTCTAGCTTTTTTTTTACCTTTTTCTTTGGTGGGCCAGCCCCCCCCCCCCATGTGCCACTGGTTGTCAATATATACATATACAGAGTTTCCAATTAAAGTAGTGCCCCTATCCAGAGTAATCTGTAGAGGGGAACTAGTAGACAAAATACCCTCAAATTGGTGAGTACCCTAACCAGATCATGGGGAAGAGATTTTGACAATTAAAAAAAGTTCAAAAAATGACCAATAGGAGAAATATGGCGCTATGAGCTAGAAAAGATGGTGAATTTTGCATGTGAGACGACGTAAAGCAGTAGATACGAAGAAGTAAGATCTACAGCCATTTTTGACTTGCATGAGGAGGCCTTACTTTGATTGAAAGTGCTCTGTTAAAGAAGTGTTTCTATAGGAATGGGGAAAATGCTGCAGCAGCATCTTACTGCTCCAACATTTTCCGATGACCAGACTTTGCAAAAAGGCCCAGTGACACTAAATGTGGTGCGATGCATGGTTCGTCGATTTGAAAGGATGCTGTTTTTGATAATCCAACCAGGAACAGAATATAAATCTGAAATTCCACAAATGACTGAAGAGGCTGTAACTGCAATTGTTGAGCAGTCAAATGAGAACGCTGTCACTTCATGAAGTGCATGTGCTGTAACAACACAATTAGATTTTCCTTGCACAAAGGTATGGAGAACTTTGCATAAAGCGTTGCACCCGTATAAATTCAGCCACAGCAAAGAGTTGCAAACGGAAGATGCCAGTATCCGAGAAACATTCGCTTTGACATTTCAGGCATGCATAGAAGTGGATGAGGATTGGCCTTGAAACATCCTATAGAGTGATGAAGTGCATTTTCATGTTTGTGGAACAGTGAACACTCGAAACTGCTGCATCTGGGCTACAAAGAATCACCGTGTGTTTCAACAAATTCCCTCACTTTTGTTAAATATTATCACAGAATGGGGGTAGGAATTTACTGCAAAGTTCGGTATCAGTCCATTTTTCTTTGAAGAAATCCATCGACTAATGTTTCTCATCTTCCAACCCAAACATATGCACCGAAGGCATCACCAAAGTAATCCTCACTAGCATGGAAACACCTCCACATTACTCTGAACTGCTGTCCCCCTATCTAAATCCTGGTTCTCCAAAAGATGTATCAAGGCTGTACAAATGAAAAAAAAATCAAGCATACCACAACTGGCTTACATCAAGAACCCCATCCTCCTTTAGTGCTTATACTCAACCTGAAACAGATGCAAGAAACCTATCAAATGCTTCCAAAACAGAGTTTGAAAGAGCAAACAGAAAGAAACTTGCAGCCTGTCCAAAAGGCAGACGAGCCTTTTGGTCTCTTGCCAAAGCAGTTGGTTGTAACTTTTGTCCAACACTATTCCCATCCTCTATCATACCCAGATGGCTCTATTTATCATCACCCACAGAAGATGCCAATCTCCTGGCAATTTTTTTTAATTATTTAAAAAAATATAGAATATAAAATATAAAATAAAACCCATAATGTATTGCAGTATATCTCTCTTAGTGAGATGTGCTTTACATTATGGAAAATACTAAGAATAGTGATCAGAACTTTACCCACCTTTACAATAAGTTGCCCTGGTGTTGCACCACCTTTAGACTTGAACTACGTTCAGGCACAAACTTTACTGTTTGCTTACTTGGGATTAGGAGTAAAATAACCAAGTTTATAAAATTACTTGGTAACCCTAATATATATATATATATATATATATATATATATATATATGTAATTAATTTTTTAACGAAGAATTTGTTTGCAAATCGTGTTTTTCAAGACATATCGACAGTAAAAGTTACACCAACCCTCTTCCTTCTATATATCAGTGACCTACTTCAGTTGATCTCCAACCCAATACACGGTTTTGCAAATGACAGCATTGCACTCCTCCCTTTCATTTGATAAACCTTACTCTACACTACTCAACTTACAGAAAATCAACCACCAATGGCTTCAATTCTGATCTCCAAGCTGTATCCACTAAGTTCGAGAATGTTTCACCGACTAGCTCTCTCTGTCTCTCTCTCTATATATATATATTGCTTTAAATAGGGTTACTTTAATTTAAAACACTACTTATGTTTGCTACCATTATACTAGAGAAATCAACTAAATATAAAGAGAGAGAGAGAGTGTGTGTGTGTGTGTGATGCATGATTACTTACACCAACTGGCAGCAATGGAATCACTTTGATGTAGTCATTAGATCCAGTACTTTCAAACCCCTGGTACCTTCCATTGCATGCTGCCTCATGTAATTATTCCTTAGTAGCTGCATGAGTTACTATTATTACGGGCAACTCCAGGGAGTCATTGGACTCATCGAAGTTCCATTTCCTTCTACCCATGTCACCTTTCCTTCTATGTTTCCATAGTTGAGGTTCTCTTAATTCCATGTGTACCCCATTAGTAGGTATCCACTAATGGAATGCGCCACAAGGATAAGCTGGAAGTTTGGGATTTAGCCAACCATATAACAAGTTGAAAAGCTAGGCTGGCTGGGGGTAAATAAAGTCTCACGGTTTTCATCACAAGGAACCAGGTCAAACAGGCAAAAGTGATCTACTGAAAAAAAAAAAAAAAAAAAAAACTCAAACTTGTCAACATCAGAATTCAAGACACCATAAACATAAGAATTATTGAAGAAAAAGAAGAATCAGAGAAATAAGGTATCACATCAACATGATTAGTGATACTGAAACAAAGAGGAATTAAAACACGTGAAATTCTTCTAAATTACAAATACAAGATGTCATATTAAAGTGAAAATAATCAGGGAAATGAAGGGGTAGTTGCAGATGATTTGTATTCTCAAATCATCTACTCAACATTTCAACATCTTGATCCTTCACAAGAAGCATCAAGATGTTGAAAGATTTTCCCACTAGGTTATACTATAAATTAAATATACGAAGAAACTATATTCGTGGTTTAATCCTTTATCCAAGTGTAAGGAAACAAAGTTTGCACCTGAAGTAATTTCAGGGCTGGGCAACTGGTATACAGAAGCTAATGACTTCACATCACTTGCCTTAGTATCCCATTATGCAAAGCACTCATCCTTACAGACATGTATAATGCTACTTCAGTTGATCTCCTACTTACTATCCAGACAGGTTTCGACCTTTATTGAGGGATTAATCAATGGGAGCCAGACCCAGAGGTGATACCAATGCATGTCTATAAGGATATGTTGAGGTTTTACAAAAGAGAGAACATATTTGTTTTTTCAACTGTGCTACAAAACAAATAATATCACTCATAAGCATTAACAGTAAACAAAGTTACTAAGTATGCAAAATGACTACTTTTTTTTTTTTTATGGATTGGGTTCTGTAATTTTAGTTCCTAATGTATAAAATGATGTACTGTAAAATTCTGTAAAGATCACCAGCAGCACATAATTTAATATAAACATTTTATTTATCTGGAATACTTTGGTGAATGCATCCAGTAAAAATTTACACACTAAACAAAATAATGGTAAAACAGACATTGGATGCTACTGTAATATTGAAAATTTTTCAAGTTTAATTAAATTAGAGCAAACGTTTAAATACTGATTGTAGTAGTCTTCATAGAATACACTAGAACAAATGCATTGTCTCAATTTGTGATAGTAAGCTATATATATATATACATATATATATACACATTACTGTTTATTATATATAAAAAAAAATTTAAATACAAAAAAAAAGATTAGATTTTATGATTGACTATCAAAGTAAGTAAAAATACTGAGATGGGGCTTTTACATTGTATTAGGGTATAGGATGTCCCATAAGTCTGGTTCAGCAGAAGTTAGTTAACTTAGAAAATGGAAGAATTTGTTTGCAAACTGTGTTTCTCTCAGGACATATCAACAGTAAAAGTTACAGCAATAATGCCATATACATGCTACATGTCAAGGTGAGTAGAGTGTAGTGTTGTTGTAAACTTTTTACAACAACACTACCATAAGTATTTTACCATAAGTAATTAACATTACCATAAGTATTTTTAATCATGATTTTCCTTCTTAATTTTTCAAATCATTTTGTTAAATAACCGAGTTCTTCTCTTTGAACCAGACTTATGAAATATCCTGTAGAAAATCAAAATGTTTAAAATAAATTTTTATTTATTGATCGATTAATTACTAAAAGTTTGATAGAGGCACTAATAAAAAGTTTCATATTAAAACTGAGACAAAAATATAGCAAAGAGAGGCATGAAGTTACTGACCAAAGCAGCGAATATATGATTGAGCAAGTAGACAAGCTTAAAAGGATAAGGGGCTGTTGTATTTCAACTTTTTCCAACTTCAGTTATTCTTAATATAAAACTCCTATAAAGATATTTACCAGAATGTAGAAAATTTTTTTTCGTATAAAATACTAAACTCTTTGCATTAAATAACTTTCTACATGGCACAGTATATACACAACTTAATGCAAAAGAGTTTCTTCACGTTAATATATAATTCTTCAGAACACTTAAAGAAATAACTGTACATGTAAAGAGATTTCGTTGTAATAAGTATTTGTAATAAAAGCATCTAAACTTTTATTCCAAGGAATATTTAAATTTAAAAAAATAAGAATAAAGATATTCTATTTCTTAGAATAAAAGCAATTATTTACTACAAATAACTTGAAGCCACAGAAATCGCATTGATTTAATGTTTTCTCAGTACTGTTCTTGTAAAAGTTTCTATAAAAGGTCTAAGCTGAATTACAAAAACTGATTTCAAAAGTTCACTCTAAAACACATTATACTATTCTTACTATACAAAGTTTGTTGAGTAGATAGTAGGAATAAAAGGGGAGGGAAAAACTTCAATATTTGTATATGTTCTTACCAAGATGCTGAAATAGTCTGGGATTAAACTGGCAAAGCAAAAAAGGAAGATAACGTGTTTTTACTACCAAACAATATTATATTATCACTGCAATATTTCAATAATTTATATTCAATCAATCTAGGTCAGTAATGAATATTACAGTTAATAATATTTTTAAATTAAAACATATATCAGTTCAGAAATTCTTATATAATAAATCATTAAGATTATACAACAATTGAGAGCTTAGCCATGATACCAATAGCCAATTTGTATCCCATGTAAGCACTCAATATAATATACTTACTTCCCCTTCTTTTAAAAATATCAAATAAACCTAATATAAATAACATACTGCCTAGCAATTTTTTGAAGCAAAATAACTTTTATTATTCTGCTCTTTAAAATTATTAACTATACAAAACTGAACAAAAAAAATGTTCTCTTGTATAAGAGATAAAGAATTTGAAATGATATTTTATTCACATACATATGCAATATATTTTTTAAAATAATCTTTATTATCACAATTACCTTCCTGAAATTTTTGACAGACAGAAAGTTTTTATCGAAATAGTTCAGCATTTTTATAGTCAAATGCATCCACTATCTGTTTTACCAATGATGAGCACATAGTAACAACAATAACAATAATGTAAAAACATGAGGACTATGCATGTGCAGCTCAAGCTCATGCAAACGTCAGATCTTCATCACCAGGTCATCAATAGAAGGCAAGTTGACTATGGAGACAGATACTTTAGGAAGTACCTGCTCCTCGTTTGTCTGTCCTTTCTGTCTCATTTCCCACTCGGCCTCTTTCTCTTGCTACCCTCAATATTTATTGATCTGAGCAGTGTCTTCTTCCTATGTCCTTTGCACAATTACAACCTATTAACTTCAAAAGTAAATAGATATTATCAACAATACTGTACTATTTTAGTGAAAAGATTTCCCATTCCATATAAGTCCTGCACAGCAGACCCACACTGATATAGCTTGTAACAGAAGCTCAAAAGGAAGCATCTGTAGAGCTGATCTATATACAGCAGAATATTATTCAGTTTGTAAATCTTTCACATGTTGGGTGGCTTCCTGGAAAACTAGTCCAATCACAGTAAGAGTTCCATGGAGCCTGACTGAATGCTATACAGATGATTATGGCAGAAAGATGAAATGCAGTAACATGACCAGTCAGAGCACTGTACTTTGGATAACTGCAAATGTTTATTAAGTGAACTCCACTTGAGTACACTTGGATAGTTATAAGTTACAGACAATCCACAACAGATGAAAATTTATGTTCAAGTAGACATTGCTGTTAACTTTCGTTGTTCCTCTTCTGAGAGGTCCAAACCACTCTTTAATGTCCTACGTACTGAGAAAAAAAGAAAATACAATTCAGTCAGTTTAACGATGTAAAATAATTTATAATATTATTATATTATACATTTTTTGTAATATTAGTTTTGACATTAATTTGACTGAACAATTTTAAAAACAGATTTTTTTTTCTCAAAATAAAAATTATTATTATTAAAATCTCTAAATACCTTTTTTTTTCATTTCTTAGCCATTTTATCAGCTAAGTTATTTCCTGATAATAAATGTTAATGCATACAGACATACCTTATATTGACAAGATAGTTGTGTTACATTTCAGTTAAAGAGAAATCTTTTTTGTTTTTTTAAAAGAAACTTTTTTAAAAAAAAATCTCTGTTATTGTAGCATTCTGGGCATAATCATATTAGCAAATCACTAATGTGTTGTCTTTTTCTTTTTTTTTTAAAATTTGATTTCTTTTTTTTGAGACTAATCATGTGTGTGTGTGTATGTAAGCATACTTTAATTGATGGATTTATTTAAAATAAGTACAAAAATTAAACTCCAACTTTACCTAATAATTTATATGTGCTCCTCTGTTTGTAATAAGTTCATTAATTTGCTTAGGCATGGACTCTATACCAATATAGAACACGTTTTTCTTATTTCTGCATCTCAAAACAATACTTTAAAAGTGGATTGAGTTTTACTTTCCAAGTCTCTTTTTTCACTATGGCCCACAAATTTTCTGAGAATGTCAGGAGTTACCTAGCAATTGGATGTTGTGATTTTTGAGGAACTCTTTCACTTTTTTGAAGTGTGGCAGGAGCGAGATCCTGTTGGGAGATGAGTTCTTTGTTTTTATGGAACTGTGGTCTTTTCTTTAATATTTTTATGTATTGGTCAATTTTCATCATGCCATCAACAGGCAAAAGTGATCCTGGACCGTCGTGTATGAAATAACCCCAGAACATCTTTTTAGCTAGGTGGTTAAGAGCATGTTGAAGGTAAGCAGAAGAAGTCTTCTTAGTCACTGATTTACAAACATGGGGTACTTGCTCTCTTGAACAAAGAAATTTTAATTATTCTTTCCATCCATATTGGATTTTTTCTGGTGCATCCAGTTTTGTGTCCATTAAACTCTGTAGGAGCCTTAATCTCAGTGTTCGCACTTACCACCTTAACAGTTGCATCACATTCATCTAATACCTCCATAATTCCCAGTTAATCTCATGACCTTCTTCCCCTTCTCAACAGTCCAATCTTTTACATTTTTGTCACTAGAGCCTCTTTTTCTGCATAGCCTTCATCAACAGTTGTTTCATTTTTTTTTTGGTCTGTGGGCAGTCCTCCCTGCTTCCAACAATCTTCGATAGACTGTCATGTCAGAAACATTAATCCCACTAGCTACCAAGTCTCTATTTAAGTCTACAGCAGGCAATCATGGATTCATTGCACTTTTTTACTAGTTTGCTAACTAGTAAACAATCTTTAATAAATGTAGTTTTCCTTTCTTGCCCATATTTTCCATCAGGAGAAAATGTACCTCTCTCCCTAACCCCCCTTTAAAATCGCATTCACCATACCCAAACCAATATCACACTCATTGGCAATTTGTCTTTGAGTCATAGATGTCTGCTGAGAAAGACTACACATTTTTGAACACTCTCTTGGGGATATATCCATGTTATAGCTACACAAAATTAATGAAACAATATGAATGTCAACTTGTTTACATTATTAAAGATGCACAACACTAATAATAAACATTGTACACACAGCACTCAAACAAAAACAGTGAACTAAAACCAAAACCGAAAATAGTAAGCTGAAAATAAAACCAAAATTATTGTTAACTGAAACAAAAACCAAAATGAAAAACTTGATGAAAATTTGTTTTTCATGGATTAATTTGTTTGCTACTGTACATTATTTAAGTAGTTTCAGGAACAGATAGTTTGTTTGGCTGTTTGCTCTGTGCATACATGCCAAATTATTATGTTGGAGGTTTAATGGATTTTTTTACAACACTCAAAAAGAATTAAAATAGAATTTAATACTCCTATATTTTGTCCTAGTCACTAGGACATCTACGGGGATTACAAAAACAATTAATGTAACATGCACACAAAAACTTACAATACTAAGCCCAACCACGTGGGTGACACTAAAGTCCTATCTAGGTGGAGCGCCCTCTAAGGGCGGTCGTAGGTGGCCTAGAATGTAAGGTGGGACCTCTGGTGATGAGTGTTTCCCAAATCTTCGGAAGCTTAATGCAACCGTATTTATTTAGATTTGGTTGGTTTCTGAGAGCTGCTGCTGCTTCTAAGAAAAGTCTCTCTTTCTTGAATTTGCTGTGGTGGAGCATGGTGGTTTTCTTCCATGATACTCTGTGGATGGTGTCTAACACATGGTCAGCCAAGCCTGAATGGCCATAGTTGCGTTTAACGATGTACGACTTGTGTTCCTCCAGGCGGATGGATGCTGATCTGCCTGTCTGTCCAAAGTACGCAAGATCAGCATCCATCTGCCTGGAGGAAAACAAGTCGTACATCGTTAAACACAACTATGGCCATTCAGGCTTGGCTGACCATGTGTTGGACACCACCCACAGAGTATCATGGAAGAAAACCACCATGCTCCACCACAGCAAATTCAAGAAAGAGAGACTTTTCTTAGAAGCAGCAGCAGCTCTCAGAAACCAACCAAATCTAAATAAATACGGTTGCATTAAGCTTCCGAAGATTTGGGAAACACTCATCACCAGAGGTCCCACCTTACATTCCAGGCCACCTACGACCGCCCTTAGAGGGCGCTCCACCTAGATAGGACTTTAGTGTCACCTACGTGGTTGGGCTTAGTATTGTAAGTTTTTGTGTGCATGTTACATTAATTGTTTTTGTAATCCCCATAGATGTCCTAGTGACTAGGACGAAATATAGGAGTATTAAATTCTATTTTAATTCTTTTTGAGTGTTGTAAAAAATCCATTAAACCTCCAACATAATGTCCTCACAGCACTTAAGCCTCTACACAAGAATTCTAATCATACATTCCAAATGTATCAATTATAGAATGCAAACTGTTAATAAAAGAAGCATTTCTAGGAGAATGTGTAAGAAGTTAGATTTTATTTCAGAGAAGGTAAAATAAAAAGTATGAAAATAGATGAGTTTGTGAAACTACATACAATAGAAGTAGCAGCAGTAAAGTAACATGAGTGAAAAAAAAAAGAGTGACATGGAAAAGTGAAAATGAATGAATGTAAAAGCAATGTGTAAAAAGGTGGGAACAGATGATAAAGAATATGAGAGAGACAGAGAAAGAAAAATTTGGCAAGATAATCATTTGAAACAAGAATTGGAGAGAAATGACAAATGATCAGCAAGAATTATGCATATTGATTTAAAACAAAATGGTATATGACATTGATTATTGATATAAAATATTAATAGAATTCCTATAAGCAGGGCGAGTTTTTAAAGTTGCTGTGGCCCTTAGCCCTAATTTTTAAGAATCACTCTCCCCCACTGAGTAAATTTTAAGTTTAGTAGTTTTTCAGAGCCCCCTTGTAATGATATGCAGCCCTAAGCAATAACCTGTGTGTAAATCTAGCCATGCCTGTGATATACAAGTAGTACAAAATAGCATTGTTTCATTGTGAGGTAATCCACAACATTTTATGTGGTATTGCTGACTTATAGTTAAAGAATTTGGAAAAGGAGGCCAGAAAATAAGCTACAAATTGGATATACAAGTTGGTGAAAGGTAGAACGTAGGATTATTCCTGGGAGTTAAGTAACATTGGGATCAGCAAAGGAACAAGGAGGAAATTTTTCTGTTGTCACTATTGTGACTAATGATATTTCTGAAACTACAAGACCTGTTAAAAAAAAAGGATCCACATAGAATACATATTTCAATTTTAACATGTTCAGCTGTTACGTTCATATACAAATGTGAGAAGTATCAGAATCAAGGGAAATGAAATGGTTGCATTGATTCAGTTCATTCATTCATCCAAAAATTATTGGAATAAGTGAGACATAAGGCCTATAAGGCCTTATCAGCCAACTCTTCTTACTTTATGACCCTTATGCTATTAGAGTACTCGAGGGTCATGGGGTCTTTTCATTTCTGGCCTTACAACTATGCCCTCTCTATAAACCTTACTATATTTCTTCTGTAATCTACTCTTTCCCCTTCATTATACCCTATTCCTCCTATGGGTTTAAATTCGGAAGAAGGCTAGTTCAGAAGCCTTAAGGTAGCAGCCCTACCACTGAACTATTCCATCGTCAGGCTAGTCCCCTGACATGGAGAACATAATCCTACTTGTAAGCTGACAGAAAAAGATAATCGGATTGAATCTATGGGAAACGACCCTGGAATGGAAAAGGGAAAACGAAAATGGAAACGACAAAATATAATACACATAGCAAACTGGAATGTAAGAGGAATAGCATATAAAGAAATAGAATTAGACCAATTACTAAATGAAAGAAATTTTAAAATAGCAGTAATCACTGAAACAAAAAAGAAATTAAAAGGAACTATGAGAACTGAAAATTTTAATGTGATATACAGTGGAGTCGACAGAGACCAAAGAGCACAAGCAGGAGTCATGATTTGGATACATAACTCCCTTTCAAAACAGTTAAAACATTATAAATTATGGAATGAAAGAATAATAGAAGCTAGACATAAAAACAGATACAGGCTATTTAACAATAATTGGTTTATATGCCCAGAAGAAGGAAGAGAACAGGATAATATTGATTTTTATAATCAGCTACAAGACATATATAATAAAATAAATTAAAATGACTACATAATTTTAGCAGGAGACTTAAATGCAAGAATTGTAAACACGAAAATTAATAATAATATAGGAATACATGGAGAACACACTCTAAACAGAAATGGTAAAAAATTGATTGACTTTGTAGTTTATAATAACCTAAAAATAATGAATTCCTTCTATAAACATAAAGACATACATAAATATACTTGGGCAGCAAGAGGATGGAAATCAATATTAGACTACTTCATATTAAATGAAAAGACATTAAAATTTTCACTAGATGTTAGAGTTCACAGAGGATATGAAATAAGCAGTGACCACTTCCTTGTTAAAATAAAATTAAGATTACCACCTAAATGGCTACAAGTAACAAGAACAGAAAGAAAAATTGAAACATTTGTTTATAAAACTAGACTATTGAATGACACAAATGTACAATGGCTATATGAACAAAGAATTAACCAATATCTAGATAAAATAAAACAAAATGAAGAAATAGAAATAGAATGGCTTAATATAAAAACGATACTAAATGCAGCAGCAAATGAAAGCTTAGGAAAGACCAAAAAATTCAATAAAAGAAAAAAACTGAAGATCTGGGATGATACAATCAAAGAAATAAAAAGAAAAAAAGAAGCCTATCACAAATGGTTAAGCAGTAAAAGATTAGAAGATGAAATAGAATATAAAAGAATAAGAGCCATAGCTAAAAGAGAAGTCAGAAAAAGACATAGAGAATCATAGAATAAATTTGTTTCTAATTTAGAACATGATTTATATAAAATAAGACCCAATGTATATAAGATTTTGAAACACCTAAATGCAGATACCAAAGAAAACATAAAATTAAACACTGAATTAAAATTAGAAGAATTTCTAAATTACTACACAGAACTGTGGACAGACAAATATTTTAAAAAAGACAACTGGCAAACAATTAACGAAAATGAAAAGGAAATAACTGAAGAATTAGAAATCAGCCTGAAAGAAACAGGAAATGGAAAATCACCTGGAGAAGATAAGCTAGGTTCAGAACTATATAAATACACAGGAACAAGATTCAAAAAAAGACTCTTACTATTTTTAAATAAAATTTACTCAACTGGTATCCCCCCCCCCCCAATAGAATGGAAAAAAGCAATTGTGATTCCTATCTTTAAGAAAGGTAATAGAGATGACCCTAAAAACTATAGAGGTATCAGTATACTAAATTCCTGTTACAAAATATATAGCAGAATCTTAAATAACAAACTAATGAAATATTCCGAAAACTTTATTCTAGAGGTACAGAATGGATTTAGAAAAGGATGATCATGTATAGACCCAGCCTTTTGCCTAAAATTAATAGTAGAGAAAAGAAGAGAATATAATTTGAAAACACATATTGCATTTATTGACTTTGAAAAAGCATTTGACAAAGTTAAAAGAAACATATTATTTAACATATTAAAAGAAAGACAAATACCAAATAATATCCTAAAAGCTATCACAAGCATATATGAAAATAATCAAATACAAATAAGATTAAATCATAAGCTATCATATACAAGAGAGATAAACCAAGGGGTCCGACAGGGATGTCCCCTCTCAGCAACTCTTTAATATCTACTTAAATGAAATAATAATAAAATGGAGTAAAAATTTACACCAAGGAATTAAACTTTCACCTACAGTTAACTTAAACACTCTCCTCTTTGCAGACGACCAAATAATAATTACAAATTCTGAAGATAACTTGCAGAAAGCACTCTCAAACCAACACTTTGGCTACGCTATGTTGATGATGTGCTTGCCATTTGGCCACATGGCCCTGAGACATTGAAAACATTCCTAGCACATTTAAATAGCCAACACCCAAAAATCCACTTTACTATGGAACCGGAAGCCAACAACTGTCTGCCCTTCCTGGATACACTCATTACACGTCTCCCAGATGGTTCCTTATCATTTTCAGTTTTCAGAAAACCCACACATACAGGCAGATACTTACACAAACAATCACACCATCATCCTTCTCAACAATATGGCATTTTAAAAACGCTAACCCATAGAGCGAGAGCAATCTGTTCAAATGACAAGGCTCTTACTGCTGAACTGACTCACTTACGCCACACCTTCTTGGCCAACGGCTACAATCCACAAAAAATAAACAAAATACTAAACACTCCTAAGAAACCCCTCCCACCATCCACCACAGAGAACTACAACAAAACAGTCACCATCCCTTACATTAAAGGCACATCCGAAAAGATCTCAAGAATTCTCATTAAACATAAACTACGCACTACATTCAGACCATGTAGCAAATTAGCCACCCTCATCCGCTCACCCAAGGACAGCATTCCTCCTTTATCACATCCAGGAGTCTACCAAGTACCCTGCTCATGCAATGAAGCCTACTACGGTCAAACAGGAAGAACTGTGAATATCCGCATCAGGGAACATAAACGATACGTCCGGAAATATCATTATGGGAAGTCGGGCCTAGCAGACCATGCTCTGGATACCCCTGCACACAGGATCAACTGGAAAAACACAAAAGTACTACACAGAAACCCATATAAATCAGAGAGATTGTTCTTAGAGGCGACAGAAGCCCTAAAACACACCCCAAATCTCAACAAATATGGCTGTATTAACTTGCCGAAGATCTGGGAGACAGTCATATTAAGGAAAAACTAACACTTTTCTAGGACTCTAGCAATATATGATAGCGGTTTTTTTTTTTTTTTTTTTTTTTTTTTTTTTTTTTTTTTCAGATAGAGGGCGCCAAAATCAGGACTCTAGTCTTTGTGTTGCTGCTACAATTTTGTTAATGTACACCATGTTGTTTTAGTCTCGCGTATTGTGACAAACAGTGTTTTTGTGCTCTGAAGATGCTGGTTATAATACCAGCGAAATATCAGCATCAAGTTAATAAATTAATTATTTACTTAGTTTCTGTGTTCTATTATACCGTTAAAATAATAAACAACATGTTCGACGAACACATAAGTCTGTCCACACGTTTGCAGAAAGCTATTTTAAACCTAAATGAGATATCCAAAGATTATGGTATGATAATATCAACAGAAAAATCAAAAACTATGGCCTTTAAAGGACAAGATCCAGCAAGAACTAAAATAGTAATAGATAACAAGATCTTAGAACAGGTGAATTCATTTAACTACCTAGGATGTATGATCACATATGAAAATGAAAAAGATATAAATGTAAAAATTGCAAAATATTTAAAAATAACAGGTGTAATTAACTCTATATTTAAACCAAACCTAGTTCAAAAACAAACCAGGCTAAAAGTATACAATACATTAGCCTTACCGGTCTCAATGTACGGAAGCGAAATCTGGACAATAAAACAAAAAGACAAACAAAGATTAATAACAGCAGAAATGAAATTTATGAGAAAAACTGCAAAGTATACCCTATTTGATCACAAAAGAAACGAAGATATTATGAAAGAATTAAACCAAGAACCAGTAATAGAAAAAATTAAAAAATATAAACATAAATGGATGGAACACATTCAAAGAATGAAAACAGAAAGATTACCAAAACAAGCCATTAGGAAAAAGAAAACCAGGACGTCCTCTTAAACGATTCAACGATGACTTCTAAGGCCGGAACAGGCCATGCTAGGCCTAAATCCTTGATGCGTATGATGATGATGATGATGATGAGTGAGACCTGGTTGGATGAGAATGGCATCGTGATGGGAATAGAGATGGAAGAGTGCAATGTATTTCATGAAAATAGAAAGGATAAAAGGGAGGTGGAGTACTATTGATGATAGAAAAAGATTTATGTCCATACAAAGTAGAGATGCAAGGAGGAATAGTAGTAGTAGTGGTTTTGAGGCAGTATGGTGTGAGATAAATGAATAGGATGAAATACTTCATTGGATGTTGCAATAGATCTGGTAATGTGGAGGGTAGTGACCATAAAATATAAATTATGCATAAATATTCTTAAATATGGTGTCCTTTCTCCCTAACCACCCTATCCCAGTTTTGTAAAAATTAATATTCCATCTACAGAGCCTGTAGTGTCTAAGTAAGAAAGAATATTAATAACTTTATACAAAATAAAAATAAAAATCGGAATGCTAAATATAATTGAAATAATAAATAATACATAAAATATTTCTTTTTCTTTTTTTTTTCATATATGGAAATGACATGAAATAGGACTTAATATTTTCTTGTGAAGAATTTTCCCACAATGAATTTTTCTTTGTTCTTCTCCAGGTAATCTCATGTACTATTTTGGTTACCTTTGCAATCTGTCCTCTAAATTCCAAATGCTTATTCACAATCACCCCTAAGTCCCTGGCCTCATCAGTTTCTTGCAATTCAGTTCCATCAATATACGAGGGAGATCTAGAAAGTTCTGATAAACATCTAGAACAATAAATGATATTAAAGCAACTGATATAACCACAAGAAAGAACATACTAGTAGCAGAGTTATGAAGGTAACATGTTTTCATATTCTTATATCCCCATATGTTCTTCCTTGTGGTTATATCAGTTGCTTTAATATCATTGTTCTAGGTGTTTATTAGAACTCTCTAGACCTCCTTCATAGTATACAGCCTGTGATCTCTTCCCACAGTGCATCACCTTACACTTAGCCACATTAAACTGGCAGCCATTTACCTTTGCCCATACTACTAGTCTATTTTAAGTCTTCCTGCAGGATCTCTGCATCACCTTCATTTACCCAGTTTTGCATCATCAGTGAACAACTGAATCTTGTAAAACCCCTTTAACAACTTTAAACAATTGATAATAAATTTAGTTTAATCCTTTATCCAAGTGTGAGCAAACAAAGTTTGCACCTGAAAGTATCTTCAGGACTGGGGTCATGTAGTACAACACCGGGCAACTTGTAGCAAAGGTGGACCAAGCTAACATCACTCCTATCTCAGTATCTCCCATAATGCAAAACACATCTCCCTGCAGAAATGTATAATGTTATGCATTAAGGGAGGGCCACTACCCAGACTAGTTTCGACCTTTATTGAGGTCTCTTCAGTGGGAGCCAGGCCCAGACGTGGAGATACTAGGCAGAAGCAATAGCAAGGAGTATAGGTAATATAGGAGTTGCCAAAAGGTGTGCCACCTTTTTATTAAATTACTCTGGATTTAAAGAAAGATGTTGAAAGTTTATTTTTCACTTGGTTAGAGTATAATAAATTTAGTTTAATCCTTTATCCAAGTGTGAGCAAACAAAGTTTGCACCTGAAAGTATCTTCAGGACTGGGGTCAGGTAGTAGAACACTGGGCAACTCGTAGCAAAGGTGGACCAAGCTAACATCACTCCTATCTCAGTATCTCCCATAATGCAAAACACATCTCCTTGCGGACATGTATAATGTTATGCATTAAGGGAAGGGCCACTACCCAGACTAGTTTCGACCTTTATTGAGGTTTCTTCAGTGGGAGCCAGGACTATAGGTAAAGATGACCTCGCTATTGCTTCTGCCTGGTATCTCCACGTCTGGGCCTGGCTCCCACCGAAGAGACCTCAATAAAGGTCAAAACTAGTCTGGGTAGTGGCCCTTCCCTTAATGCATAACATTATACATTTCTGCAAGGAGATGTGTTTTGCATTATGGGAGATACTGAGATAGGATTGATGTTAGCTTGGTTTGTTACGAGTTGCCTGGTGTTGTACTACCTGACCCCAGTCCTGAAGATACTTTCAGGCACAAACTTTGTTTGCTCACACTTGGATAAAGGATTAAACTAAATTTATTATAGTCTAACCAAGTGAAAAATAAACTTTCAACATTTAAACAACTGAATAATCACCTTTATGCAGTGGGACTATCCCTCCATGATGGAATATCAGCCCGTTTGCTAAAGGAATGTTCAGCTGAATTGGCTAGGCCTTTCATACATTTGTAAAACTTGAGTCTCAGCTCAGGAATGATACCCAGGAATGGAACGAATGTATGATAGTTCCATTGCACAAGGGTGGTGCAAAAACTGATGTGTCTAACTATTGATCTATTAGTATCTCTGGTATGTAGTGAAGATTTTAGAGAATTTGGTAAGAACTGCATACAGAAATGAGTAGACAAGCATTCTATGCTCTGCAGGAAACAGCATGGGTTTACTAAAGGAAGGTCATATTTTAGCAATTTTCTCATATTTTATAACAATATTATGGCCAAGCTGAATAAAGGGAATGGATACACTATGATAATGTTGGATTTTTCTAAGGCATTTGATAGGATACCACACGATAGGTATCCTATCTGTTGTGTATCAAAATCTGTTGTGTAAATTGGAGAATATGGGATTGGAATATAATCTATTAACTTGGATCAGGGGATGGTTGACAGATAGATATCAAAAAGTGGTATACAGAGGGTGTGAATCTGCTAGATTTAAGGTAACTAGTAGTGTACCTCAGGGTTCAGTCCTTGCGCCATTATTGTTCAATCTATAAATTAATGACATCAAGCAGGGTCTATCATCAGATTTGCAATTGTTTGCTGACGATGATGCAAAGATAAGCAGGGCAATCAGGGATGCTACTGATATTCAGCAATTCCAAAATGATTTGAATAGACTGGAAATCTGGGCAAACGAAAATGCCTATCATTTTAATGTTAGTAAGTGTAAAGTTATGCAATTTGGCGTGATTAGAATTCCAGCGGCATATTATTTTAGTGGGATTATGCTACAAGAAACTGAAGACGCAAGAATCAGGCAAGAGATTCATGGTATTGAGTGAATGAATTGTCCAAAAATAGTTTAAAAAACTTGCATGTAATGCATTCCGTGATAAATGACTAAAAAATTAAAAGTTAAAGAAAATGTACCATATAAATAAAATAGATTCCATATAAACTCACACCTAACAAGTTGCTGACAAATGAGTAAGACATTAGGTCTGATTACGTCTGAACCTATCAATTTTCTTAGCACTGCTTTCACATCACGCTAATGAATCATCTTTGAACTAGGTGACATACAAGAAAAAAAAATTAGGTACAGCAACACTAATTAATCATCATTGAATGCTCTTATATCATCCAATGCTACACACAACAAATCCAGTAATTTACTATCAGAGGATTTTCATGCCTAGGGGAATAGAGTTGGTATTGTCCATTACAAGTCTTACCCTCCAGTCAAAAGATTATTATTATTAAGAAAGAAAAGACAGGGGGGTGTGAAAGTAGAGTATAAAAGTGCAAAAGTGTGAGAATAAGGATCAGATTTTGTATGGTGATTCATTGATAAGGAGAGTGCTTGAGGAGAGTGTGACAAAATCATATTTTCCCGGTGCTAAAATTAAGGATGTCAATAATGCTGTAAAGATGCAGAGAGTGAAAGAGATGTTTATTTTGGCTGGTATAAATGACTTAGCAGGTAACAAAATGTGGTATGTAAGAAGACATGAAAGAGTTGCTAGCATGCAACTCTCTTCTACAGATACTTTCGTGGACGGTACTCTGCTGAATTGGCCACAATTATTCCTCCACTCTCCTCCAAAATCATTAAAACAAGAACCACTGCTAACCAACACCCTTTTCCTGTCCATCTTGAAACTCACCAAACCAACTTCACTGCCTCCTCCTTCATCCCATCTATTTCTGTTCTTTGGAACAGTTTCCTCCCACTCTGCCTTCCCCAAAGATTACAACCCTCAGCTGTTCAAACAAAATGTGAACAGATTTTGCTTGGATCAGATTTAAAAAAATAAAAAATAAAAAATGATGAGGCCAAAAGAAACCCTAAGGAATTATTTTTGTTATGTGGCAAGTAAAAGGAGGAATGACTATGGAAGGATGACTGAAGGGTGGTGATGTTGTAATGTCAGATGTGACATTGACTGATAGAAGAATAGAGGTTGAAAAAATGGAAGTGCTTAAAATATTGCAGAACCTCAATACAAACACAGTCATGGGATTATTATTATTATCTGAGACCTCCAGGGAGTCAAGGACTCATCGAGGGAGGCTGTAAATTACCCAACCCAGCTATCATACCTTCCCTTAAATTCATTTACACTAGTTATACTCACCCTAAGGGCAAATTATTCCACTCACTCACTGCTCTCTGGGAGAAAAACTTCAGTCTGCAATCCACATATTCGCAATCTGTCCTCATAATCTAAATTCCATAATCCAGATATAATATTTGTAACTCTTCTTTGCACCCTTTCCACAGCTTCTTTATCCCCTTGGAACCCGGGAGACTAAATCTGTGCACAGTAATACAGGTGTGGTCTTATCAAAGCCTTATAAAGAGGCAAAATTACTTCCTTATTCTTACATGTCAAGGTTCACTTCAACATAGCAATTATCCTCTGAGTTGTATTTGCAACTTTTGCTATGTGACCTTTGAACTTTAAATTCTTAAATGCTTGTGAGGCATTTGTACCCAGTTTATATGCATAAAATATGAACACTTGAAAACAAACATAAACATGTATAACAGCACCTTTTGTGATTCTATTATATATAACTTTATGTCAAAATATTAATTTGCAAAAACTGCACAAAATTTCTAATCACTTTATCTTTTGGATTGACCAAAAGATCTAGTCTCATCTTCCCCCCCATTGGAAACATTTAAGTATTTACTAGATGATCTGGGGAAGCAAGGGAAAGAGAAAACATAATGCCTGAATTACCATGTGGGTCACCAAGTCGTGTATTTTAAAATCATGATGGCAGTGGAATCTGGGTAACTTAGAATGTAGGAAGTGAGCCAAATAATCTACAGTCATTTATGCAGATCACTGTACTGTTATTCTGGATTATGTGGGTGACCAGTTTTTGTTTAGATTATATATGGATTAATTGTGTTTTAGATCTAGTTGGATTTTCCCAGGAACATCCAATATGTAGGACAGTTTCTGCATGAAAGCTATCCGTACTTTGGCAGTTTAAATATCAGCATTTCTATTTTAATTTGATTGATTCAAGATAGTTTCAGCGGCTTCTTTGAATCTTCTCACAGAAACATGAGATCCTTTCACTTGATCAGATAGTTAGTTCGTAGAATATGGCTTCACTTTCTGTAATACAGAAATTTTATCTTTTGTGTTCATTTTTTTTAAATTTTAGCAGTATAGTCAGTTTTTCCAAAGTGTGGAAATCTGCAAATATGGTTTATTTTTTTATATGCCAGAGTATGCTAATGGAGCTTAAGATCCTTAGTAGAAAAAAGTAAATTCTGAATTTTTGTGGATAATTTATATGTTATTTGTTTAATGTCTTGTCTTTTCTGGTCTATTTTCACTTCTTGAGTGGTGAATGAAAACTGAGTTTTTATTTAAACCAAGATATGGTATGGCCACTTCAAAAAGAACACCACATTGCACCAAAATTTATCTCTGCAACTGTTTTGGTTTAGATGAATTTATTTATGATGAATATGCATCATTTGCTCTGAAATCAAATGGAATCTAGTTACTGATCATTCAGAAGGTTTTCCTCAAAAGTGAATATAATAGGGAAAATCGACCATGCAATCAGTTATTGCAATGTATTGCTTATCAAATAGTTTCAGCATCATCACCATTGATGATTACTGATCATTGCACAAGCAAGTGTTAATTAAACGTAGAACTGAAAGATGCTAGATACTTGAAAAACGGGAATGCAAGTTAAAGTGTTTTTTTCGTCCTACTTTTGATAAAGATAATCTTAAACGATAAAATTAAAATGATAAAGATAAAATTAAACGTTTTTTTAACATAAAGATAATCTTAAATTTACATATGAAATAGACTAATTTTCTACTTACATGACTTTCTGTCACCATATCGAGCTTTTTTCCTAATTCTTGGTTCATTACGAGCTGGCTGTGTTGTTGCTGTCTTAACAAGGCTTTCGAGAATTTCGTCATCAGCATCTGTGAGGTTTTCATCCTTCACTTGATTGCTATGCCTTCCCAAACTTCCACCAGAACCTACTGCAAAGAAGGTTAAAATAAAACTTTTTATAATTTTATACTTTTTATACATTCTTTGAATCTTTTATACCTTTTATAATTTCTGCAAAGATTAAAAGCAGTTTAATATAATGATCAAAGTACAGGACAAGAAAAATAGTACATATAAATAAGAAATTTAATAATGCACTGACACACACACACACACACACACACACACACACACACACACACACACACACACACACACACACACACACACACACACACATATATAATATAAATTATAAATGGATGAAAAAAATGCAAATGTATTTATTTATTTACCATTCCCTCTACTTTTTTTATGTATAAGTTTCTTTCTTTTCAAGGCTATCACTGAATCAGTGATAGCCTTGGGCCAGCTATCTCTCTGATTGGCTACGAGTGAAGATTGAACTGCCCACTCAGTCCAAAAGTTAGATAGGGTAAACGGCCCTGCCTACTTCCTATATGGGAACAAATAGGCGTTAGCTGATTTTTTTTTTTTCTTTTACGCATACACATGTACTCTGTGCTTAAATTGTTCCTTCGTTTTGCAATGGCCATGTCACTGGCATCAGAGAAATAGAAAGACTGCATTTTGGTGATTTTGTTGCATGCTCACTCTGAAGATGTGATAAGATTCTCACTATGAAGTGTATTTTGTATTAAATACTTGATTTTTGTCCATAAATAATTTACTTATTAAATAGTCAGTTTATTATGTATTTTAATTATATTAGTTCTAGTACTGTAATAATTTATTTAACTTTGAACAAAAAGATTCGATATGGATTACAGTTAAAGCAACTAAGGCTATACTATAAGGCCAGTATGTTATATCTGTTAAATGCACATTTCTCTGTCTGGGTGTATTTTAATTTGAAGAATAAAAAAACCCCAGTGTCTGGGAAGGAAAAGCTCTGCTTCCTGCATGAGACCAGCCAACCCACCTTCAATTGAAAAGTCTTTATTGCATCTAGATCAGTATTTCCCAACGTTTTTTGGATCATGCCCCACCTCAATGCCTCAAAGATTTTGATACCCCCCCCCCCCCCCCGCTGACAATGGTGAGTGTTTTGAGTATATCAATGATGAGGTGACGAATGCAATATCATTTTCTCAACATGGGGCATACGCTCCATGTTGAGAAACACTGATCTAGATGGAATTCAAACTATTTCCAACTGAAGAGCAAATGCTGTGTTGTCCTTGTAAGTGTGCTATAGAGGCAGTGCATTTCATAGAAATATTTGGTTGCAGTTCCTCTGTTATTACTCTGTTCTGCAGTGATTTTGTTATGAGTTTTGAGTAATCTGACAGAACAGAATAATGATCTATTATGATCTTGTTTTTACTAATTTTAGTAAGAGAGACTATGTTTTTACATGGTTCTGGAGTAAACCAGAGGGCTTAAAGAATACACTCATCTGTGACAAGTGAGAATTTTTAGTTAATGAGTAAAAAATAAAAATCGGGTGCTTAAGTTTAAATGCATCTGTATGTCAAAAGTTTTATTTATGTAATGTTGATTCTATAGCATGTTTTATTATAAGTACAGTAAAACCCCAAAGTTACGCGGTAGGTGGGACCAACAAAAAACGCATAAGTCGAATTCGCTTAACTGGGGGTATAATTTTGCACGTAATTTATATACACAAACATACAATTGGGACCTTTACAAAAACACCTATATTTTTTAAGAAATATAAATCATAATTGTAGTTTTTCGTACATAAAAAAAAGAAAGTTATTTCGATGTTGATGGTTTCATGAAATCTAATAGATTTGTCTGACGGCATAATGTCTTTTTTCTTGTCACGTAAAATTTCTTCATAGCAAGCTAATGATTGTTTTATTCCTTACCTTGTGGCTACAATTCGTTCCTCGTTAGAATCTATGTCCTCCAAAATCTGTAAACCTTTCTTTTATGATTGTTCTTACTGTGGATTCCTGTAGATCGAACTTCTTTGCTAGCTCACAAATTTTCATTCATTCTGCCTTCAAAATCCTTAATAATGTTGAGTTTTGTTTCCAAAGTCAATGTTTTTCTTTTCTTGCTAGCTGTAGAAGAATAGGATTTGCTTCTTTTGGATGACATTATTATTTTTTATGTGATAAAATTTTTATCAAGAACATAACATTAAACAATCGCAAGGTTTGTAGACTATAAAAATCGTGTATGAATGGAGACCGCATGAAACATGTCAGTGTTTGTTCACAGCATGTGCGACACTGGTGAATGCGGCTGGCACCTGAAAGATACGACTAGTGGTGAGGCGTGAAGCGGGATGGGAATACGTACATATAAGAAACCGCGTAAGTTGGGGTATGACTGTATTTAGGATTAGCTTCTGACTAAACCTGATGGGAAAAAAAAAATCAGTATTTCTTAATTAATTTTTGTTAAGAAAGAAATAAAAATTCCTTGTATTTTTATCTCACTTATCATGCCTATCAGGGCATGTACAAACTGCTTTGTTTTATTGATTTTCACTAATTTTTTTCATAATGGGATGTGATCAATAACTGAATGTGATCCAGTTGGTGAGAGTGATTATAAAGTAATTACCTGGGTTGTGGCTAGTCATATGAAGACTTCTATGAGGAAAGGATATATGTAGAATTAGAAGGCTGGTGATTATGAAAAGCTTAGGAAATAGCTTGGAGCTATAACATGGAATGAGGTGTTAAGCGGAAGTGAGATTAATGCTGCATGGGTACTGATCAAAAGATATTTAACAATATCAATGTGCAAATTTCTGAATGTTAAAAGACTGAATAAATTCATCAGATGGATGAATAAAGGGACTGAGCATGAAATTTGGAAGAAGAGGATACCTTGATCAGGTCTCATATGGATTATTGTATAGAGATTTGTTCAACAGGTTTTCATAGTGACAAGGATATGTTAGAAAGGGTGCAGAGAAGATTCACAAAGGTGGTAAATGGTCTTTGGAATGTGGAGTATGAATACAGATTGAAAGAATGTAAATTACAAAGTCTTGTGAATAGGAGGAGGAGAAGATATGATTGAAACATAGAAGTTAGTCATGGGTTGTTACCAGGTTAACATGGAAGAAATTTTTCATAGAATGGGATAGATAAAAGGGGGGATGGGGAAGAACAAGAAGTCATCTCTGAACTGAAACTGTATAAGGAGGGTGTGAGCAGAGAAGTGAGGAGATTCTTTGCATGGAGAGTGGTTGGTGAGTGAAATGCATTGGCCTGAGTGCATTGTGAATGTAGACACACTGAATCAGTTTAAAGCACAGTTGAGTGAGCTTTGTGTGTGATGTACCTCCCATAATGACCTCCTCAGATTAACATCTGAGGTCAGATGTTAATAATAACAATCTTTGAAGAATGCTCAGGTATTATGCAAAGTAACCAGCTAATTTTGTATTATGTAAAATAGAAATAAGCAGATCACCAATAGCAGCAATTGACTTATTTCAAACCCTGCAACTGAATATCCAAAATTTAAACAATTTTAATAGTGAATATCATAACATGGAAAGAGGCTAAAAATATACATACAGCAATCCTTCGATTAATGTGTTGTTTAAAATGGGCATATTAATCGAAAACACACTAATCAAATCTAATAACCTATGGGAAAAAGTATAATTCATTACTCAAAATTCTTTTTTGACCCTTAATTTTTTTTATAAAAGAATTAGGGTATGTCTCAGAGCCTAGTTAAAGGAAAACCATGAAGAGCAGAAAGAACAATAAAATATATTCAGAATATAAATTTATTATTCTACTTCTTAATAAAGAATTGAGCTAACATAGTTTGGTGGGCAATCTGTTTCTTTTTTTTATACGACTGATGCTATGGCACTATTGCCTTTCTACTCTTCTGCAAATTTTACTGCTTCTCTCTTCATCAGGATCAGCCTCTAAGCATTGTTGCTTAAAAACTTTGATTGTACAAAAAATATTTTCAAACTGTTTTTGTGAAATCTCTTTTGGCTGACTGTCAGTGGTTAAATTTTCTTCATATTCTTCAGGATCTTCCCCCTGTGCATCTAAATTTAGCAGGCCGGAATCATTCAATTCTTCAGAATGAGATTTAATTAACTCTTTGACGTTATCATTGTCAATCTCATCAAAACCAGTTCATGCCAAATGTTGGTAATTTCCTCAACAACATTATTCGTTTCATCTGAAAAGCCTCTAAAATCGTTTGCACAATATGGAAGAATGTGCTTCCAAATGGCTCACATATTGCTAACAGTAATTTCATTCCAAGATTGATGAATATTTTCAACAACAGATTTAACGCTAAATTTCTTCCAGAATTCTACTAATGTCATAGAATTCTCTCCAGATTTTGCTTCTATTGCCTGTTTAAATGTTCTTCTCAGGTGGTATGCCTTAAAGGTTGTGATAATCCCCTGGTCCATAGGTTGTATGAGAAAAGTTGCATTTGGCAGTAAAAATATCACTTTAATGTTCCCACACAACGAATCAAGAGAAGTAGGGTGACCAAGTGCATTGTCTAAAATAAACAGAGCTTTAAAATCAAGATTATTTCATTTGCAAAAATTCTCAACTGTTAGACAAAAATAACTTGTGAACCGTCTTTCAAATAAAGCTTTAGTAATCCATGCTTTCTTGTTAGACTTACATATAATGGGGAAGGAAGCTTGATTAATGCCTTTGAGGGCCCTAAGATTTTGTGCCCTATAAACTACCATGGGTTTTAACTTTAGATCACCTTCAGCACTGCTACCTAATAGAAGAGTCATTCTATCTTTTTGCGACTTCATAACCAGGCTGAGATTTCTCTGATTTGGCCAGAAAAGTCTTGGATGGCATTTTCCTCCATAAAAATGGCTGGTTTCAATGACATTAAACATTTGTTAGCCACAATAGCCTCGTTCTTCATTAACAAATTTTCTTCAAAATCTCTGGATAATTTGAGGCCACTTCCTTATCTGCACTTGTAGCTTCGCCTGCGATTCGAATATTATGTAGGCTATTTCTCTTTTTTAACTGCTCAAATCATCCAGCACTAGCATGGAATTCTTTTTCATCATTGATAGTCCTTTCTTTCAAGGTTGCAAAGAGACTTGCTTTTGATTAATAAGGTCAGTGCTTAACAGGATCCATTTTTGGTTACAATCTTTGATCCATGTAGAAAGAAGTTTCTCTAATTCAATCATTATAATACTTTGATTTAGAGTGCCCTGCATGCATGATGAGCTTGAAGCAGCCTTACCTTTCTCTTTGTATCCAGCAGTTTGCTCAAAATTGCTCTTATAGTTAATTCACCCATTTTGTGTTCTTGTCCTATTTTTGCTCTGGACTCACCTTGTTCATTTTTCTTTATTATTTCAAGTTTTTCTTTCAATGAGATTACTTTTTGAATCTTTTTACACCACCACTTTTTTGCACACTAATTCTTTTACTCATGATTAAAGTTTGGAAAAATACTTTAAAATAAAAAAAGTAAGGAAAACAATTGCAAAAGAGGCATGAGATATGATCAGCAAAATGCTATGTAATTAGCAGACAACATAAATTTTGGGGGTAAATTTGGAACATAGTGTACATGGAAATCGTGTAGTACTGTATGCCATTGAAAAATAACTTTGTAAAATTTTTAAATCGGTAACTAAATTATTTCATCCTGGTGACTGATTTTTTAAAATAGTTAGCCATAAAAAAATGTATAGATAGAAAATTTTTAAAATCTGTAATATTTATTTTTAAGATGTATATAGGCACACTAATTGAATTTTAGAGGCGCATTAATTGAATTTGGTATAGAAAAAAAAAAATTATGCACTAATTGAAAACACACGAATTGGAGATGCATTAATTGAGGGATTGCTGTGTATATTTATGATTTCTTTGCTTTTGAGTGTTTTCTCAGTTGCTGCTGAATCATATTTCATCACCAATCCTATTCTCTTGCCAATGTTTTGGAGCCAATCAGAATTCAAAAAATCCATTAGTGTAGCTAAATATGAGATGCTACCAAAAGGTTGAGAAATTTGAATAAAGTGAGTGAATCAGTTATCGTACAGCCTTGCACTGCTATCAAAGGCAAGCAGTACCCTTTGTAAATCTGTATGTCAACAGCCAGTGGCATACTCACTTCCTGAATTTCATTGTCCAGTGTGAAACTACTTCCCTGCTTATTGGAAGCCTGAAGTGGCTTGAAAAAGTTCCATGTTTGGTCTCTAGAGCAGGGTTTCCAGAGACTATGTAAAAATAAATAAAAAATTATAAAAAATATATAATGATAAAAAGAAAAAAATCCTCAGCCCATATATGGCACAAATGTGCTAGAAGGTTTGCAAATAACCTTTTATGGGTGCGAACCCCCCCCCCCCCAAAAAGCCGTCAAGCTGAGAGATTGCTCTTTCTTTTAGGATTACATGGTGGTCAGCATTCATAGTGAGAATTTATGGAGACACAGCACACGTGTTAGAATGATTACTTTACTTATCATTAAGGAAGTAACATTCGACATTTCAACCTCTGTATTGAAGTTATCATGAGAGTTATCATAAGGAGAAATTGGAAGGGCAAGATATCAGTGTGTGGGAACCTGTGAAGGAATATTTATTAGCCTGTCCTCTGCTATATATGTACAGGATACAAGCTACATGCTGCCAGCTACATGACACTACACTACACAAAAGTAAGATGAATCTAAATGTTCGAACATTTGATGCTCTGATAGGATAGATAAGGTAATTTGCTTACCATATTTTGTGTGAGTGTATGTGTGTTTCTGGCCAAATTACTCATTTTGCAAGATGAAAAACCCTTCCAACTCTTTCCAATCAAAGGGCATAATCAAAACTAACTGAACTATGAAGGATCTCAACAATAATAATAATAATAATAATTATAACAACTTGTATGCAAATATACTTAAACGTAATGTTTCAGTATAGTTTGTAGTATTTTTTATGCAGTGTTTAAATAATGGCAGCAGCTGCAGCTCAGTTTTCCAAAGGGCTTATTGCCAAGTCCATCCCCATTTAAGGACTACATTTTACACGATTGCTATAGGATTTTTTGGTATGCAGTGCTTGCGGCATGTACACATCCTGGCAGTTTGAAATGTGGCTGGTGAGAAATCGGGGAGCGCATGACTGTGCAAAATGTAGAAAATGGGAAGAACTTTGTGATTTAGAAATTAGCTTAATGGATCTAGGAAATATTATGTCAGAAATAGGTGAATATTGACTGAGAAAGAGACGAGTAGCATGATCGAGGAAAATGAGTGGAATGTGAATGAAAAAATAAAAGTAGGGAGTGTAGTAGGTTTGAAACATCCTGAAGTTTTAGAAGATGGTATTAATTGGGAAGATGAATGCCAAGCAAGAGTAAGTACCTTGCAGAGAGAGACAGATGCACTAAAAGAAGAAGTGAAATGTGCCAGGAACGAGTTGAGAAGTGTGAAAGATGAGATTAGGTGACTGGAAACAACAACTGGAAAGCAATCAAGGTAGGAGTGAGAGTTATCGAAATGATAGAAAGGGAGAGAACAGGAGACCAGTAAAAGAGAGAGAGAAATGAAAGAAAGGTGAGACAGTGCTGGAACCCGGGATGGAGAGAAGAGATGACAGGAAAGTAGTTAGAGGAGATAGAGAGAATGGGGGAATGCAGGTGAGCAAGAAAGAGTGGTGAGAGGTGTGATGTATAGAGACTTGATGATCCATGATGTACAAGATAGAATGCCAGAGGAGTGTTTGCTGGAGGAATGATACATAGCGTGACTATGGAAATTAAGCGAGGTGAAAGAATAGATGAGATGATTGTGATGGTTGACATGAACAACTTGAGAAGCAGTGTGAATCGGGTAGCAAGAGATCTGAGGTTCATGCTTGAGGTTGTATGGAAGATGGTAGAAAGTGTGTTGCTCAGGTGTGTGTGTGTGAGAAACAGGTTGTATTTGAATGAGGAAGGACATAGTCATCTGGAGAGAATGTTGTTCTCTGAACAAGTCAGTGTGTCAATGCAGGGAAACTAGAATTATCAGGGTGAATGGTAGCAGAAGTGGCCTCTTGTAGGAATAGGTGCTCAGGAGTAGCAGGAATACATCAGTTAATATGGAATCCAGTGGAGTCTGGAAGGAATAATGATAGGTATAGAAATAGTGACAATACCTTGATTCTTTATACTAATGCCAGGAGTATCCAGAAAGGAGATGAATTGGTGATGCTGATAGCATAAGCCTGTCCAAAGATTATTGGGATCTCTGAGACATGGTTGACGGAAGATGATATGCTGACAGGAATGGAAGTAGCAGGGGGTATAGCATTTTTCAATAGGATAAGAAGAACAAACGCAGTTATGGAGTACTGTTTATGATAAGTGATGACTTATGTCCTCTCAGAGTACAGGATTTGGAGGGAAATGGCACTATTGGTTTTGAAAGCATATGGAGCAGGAGATTTTTAGGCACTTAACTTTGGCAAGTGAAAAAAGGTGATTGTTATGGGAGATTTTAATTACAGCAGGATAAATTGGAAAGAGGAAACTTCCCTTACTACTAGATGCAGGAATAAAATTCCTTCTACTACAACATGTAGTAGAAGCAATACAAGGTTCAAAAGTTTTAGATTTGGTCATAGCATAAGAAGATCTGATTATAACTGAGAGGGCATCTCTGCTCTCAGTTGGAGAGAGTGATCATGTGGTTATGACTAGGAAGATGAATAGGCATGTAGGAGTATCAACGAGAAAAGAATGTATGTGGAATTATAAGGCAGGTGATTATAATAGTTTTAGATATCAGTGTGTGGGAACCTGTGAAGGAATATTTATTAGCAGCAATAGCAAGTTGTACACCATGAGTGAAGAAGAGAACACAATTTGGTGTAAAGTGAATAACAAACAATATCAAACAGGAACTGCAAGTAAAAAAGAAGTTATGGAAGAGATATAAGGAGAGAGAGGTGGAAAGCAGAAAAATAAAGAATATAAGACTCCGGCCAGGAGAGTGACTAGTATGGTAAAGAAGGCAGAATTGAAATATGAGAAGAGATTGGCTCTGTGATCCAAAGAAAATCCTAAGGCATTCTTTTGTTATGTGGCCAGTAAGAGGAGAGATGATTGAGGAGAAAGAATGACATTGCTGAATAAAAATGGGAATAGAGTGACTAATGCAAAAGACATGGTGGAGTTTTTCAATGAACACTTCATTGGGGTATTTCATGCTAAAGAAGTAGTTTTAATACCAGAGAGACAGGATAGGTTTGAGATTTAGAAGTGCAAGATGAGAGTGTTTCAAGTATTCTGGATGTCAATAAAGCAATGGGACTGGATGAGATTTCTCCATGGGTTTTGAGAGAATGTCCTAAAGAACTGGCAGTTCTGTTGTCCTGGCTTTACAGTGAAAATCTGGGCATGGGAAAAGTGCCCAAGGAGGGTAAGATAGTGCTATTGCATATGGGTGGTAGCAGACTGGAAGTGTCAAACTATAGACCAGTTTGTATTTCATCAGTAGTTAAGATTTTGGAGAAATTAATAAGGGATCATTTTGGATTGATGAGGGTAATGTTATGAGCATAGTCAGCATGGATTTGTTAAGGGGCACTCTTGTTTTAGTAATATGATTGCCTTTTATGATAAAAGGAAAAGGCATATTCTGATATTTTTTTGGATATTACAAAAGGATTTGACAGGGTACCACATGATAAGTTCATATTTAAGTTGCAGCACATAGGTTTAGATGTCAGGTTAGTGAACTGGATTCGAGATTGGCTATCTGATATGTGTATGAGTGAGGAAGCAGTATCAAGGAAGCAGAAGGTTACAAGTGAGTTCCAATTTAATTACCAGGCTGTCATATGGCAATTTATCATACACCCTTCTGCAAAATCTAAATATACCACTGTATTTGCAGTGGTATATTTGGCCTTGTGATCCAAAGAAAATCCTAAGGAATTCTTTTGTTATGTGGCCAGTAAGAGGAGAAATGATTGAGGAGAAAGAATGACATTGTTGAATAAAAATGGGAATAGAGTGACCCCCTTATCCAATGCATCTGTCACTTTAGTATAAAAAGTAATTAGATTGCTAAAACACGATCTTCCTTTAACAAATTCATTATGGCTGACAAAGAGTATTTTTCTTTATCAACCCAATTCTGAATCTTGGTTCTAACTAACCTCTCTAACACCTTAACCACGACTCCAGACTGGTCTATAATTCAAAGCCCTACGCTTATCCCCCTCCCCCTTATGAATTGGAACAATTTTACCTTCTTTCCAATTTTTTGGAATGTGATCCAGTGCAAGACTCGTTGAAAAGATATGTAAAAGCTGTTAACTCTCCAGATCATTCCCTCAAAACATGTGGAGAAATAGCATCAAGTCATACAGCCTTATTTACATCACATCTATTCAATTCCTCATATATCCATGTTCACTTACTAACAGTTCCTCCTCCTCCTTTCTCACTGCTTTCAAGTTCTGCATGATGTCACATTCATAAGAATGAAATAACTTTATAAATTGCTAATTAAATATCTCAACTATATCCTCTGCAGTGGTTATCTGAAGGGAATAAATTATTACCTGTGGAAAGAGTGCAGAGGCAGATAACAAAGATGATATCAGGACTGTACAATGTTAGTTATGAGAATAGGCTGAGGGAATGTGGACTGCAGTGTTTGGTAGATAGAAGGAGAGGTTTGAGTCTCAAACTGTTGAGAGGTAGTTACAGGGTTGACACTGGGGAGCTCTTTTGTTTAGTGGAATTGGTGGGGGGGGGCAAGGAGCCATCCCTGGAAGTTATGAGAGAAAGGTGTGAGCAAGAGGGTAAGGAGTGGTTTCTTTGCATGGAGGAGAACCATGGAATGCATTGTCTGATAGAATGGTTAGAACATGAACTGGTCAATGGGTTCAAGGAGTGATATAATACTGTGTTTTCTAGGGCGGGCCTCTCACAATGAGTCTTGTGACTCCATGGAGGCCTGAATCATCATAATAATAAATAATAATAATATAGTCCTGTCCTGAATAGTACAGAGAGAGAGAGAGAGAGGGAACAAGTCAGGTGGTTCTACATACTACTTGGAATTTAGCAAAGAATTTACTAAATAAAGTACCTAAGAAGAGATAAAAAATTTTCATAGAAATTAGGGATTGCAAAGTTACTGACTTTTTTCAATTACTAATAACTGATAAAAGAAATTTATACATTCATATATAAATCACTTAGTGCAGAAACGAACAGATTTATGTAATGCAAATTTTCAAAAGCAAATGCTGTTTGTTTTTCTTCTTTTTTTATGACGTGAAATAAGATAATGTTACATTTGGAATTTTCTATACCATTATTGATATTTTTGATTGATATTTTGGTTCATGATTGATATTTTTAGAAATAAAAGGCTACTAAATTGAAACTGGCATGCCAATTTAACAATTTATAAAAATGTGCCCACCAGATGCTAAAGCAGTGGTCGCCAAAGGGGTCAATATGACATTCTTAGGGGTCGATTTAGGCTCAGGGGTCAACAGAAAAATATAAGACATCATTGTATGGGTAATATTTAATTCGGTTAACTTGGATTACCTCCATGACAAAAGACATGGAGGTAATGACAACACAATTAAGAGTGAATCGTGGGATCAGTACCTCCATCTTACAGGTCCATGAATAAGACCTGTAAGATGGAGTAAGGTCATGAAAATAGTTACTGAGGCCAATCAAGTAGGCCAAAATGATGTATTTACCAATAAACGGATGTTGGTGGTTCCTGCCGGCCGGCACAGTGGGAGCGAGATTGCAACACGTGCATGGTTCTTATTTACTGATACTTACAAGTATTCGATCCCAGTCTCATTTTTGTGCATCGACATACAAGTGAGCGTTACTGTTCTAAAATTCATCAACATACATATTATAATTCAATCGTTATTCATTCACAAACTAAACTTCTCTATGTTGAAGAGTTGAGCAGCGCTGGTAGTAATACCAGTAGTTTATTAATATCATTAGTAATACCAGTGATATTACTAGTGATAGTAATAGTAGTAGTACTAGTAATATAATAATATATACTATATTATACATACAATAAACACTGTAACTATAAAATAAACAATCTAAAAATTCACATAAGCGTCTTTTTTTGCTTGTCCTATTATAATTACGTAATAGTAAAATATAGGGGGTCGATAAAAAGTCAAGAAACGCTTGAAGGGTCGACGGGCAAATGACTTTGGTGACCCTTGTGCTAAAGGGACATGTTATAAAGTCAAGTGAGTTCCCTTCTGATATCCAACTTGTAACACACAGCTTGTAGAAATGTATCAACTTCACCAGTTACTAGCACTACAAAGTCAAATTAATCATGAAATATTTGAAGTAATAATACAAGCATTTAGTAGCTAACATAAGCATATGGCTACAAGAGAAGAGACTCATTAAGGTCTGAGCAGTTTATGAGCATTTGAATAAACTGCAAGGAACTATATTTTATGAAAGTAGTCAACATTAAAATTATTACAACATGCATTAATGTGTTTTTGATTTACCAAATATCAGTAGAAAATACCACATTCCCAGTAAATTTTTAAAGCGGTTTTTGCTCCATTTACCAATAAACTGGTATACCAGTTTACTAGTATTGCAATTCCTAATAGCAATATAGCCCTCAACCTTCTCAAAAGATGCATGTATGTAAAAATAGAGATAGGTTTCTTATATATTTGATGAAACTAGAATGTGAAAATTTGGCTTTACTGTTCTCTCACAAATTTCAATATCATCACCACGAACTAACATTAAGTTTTTAATAATATAAACCACAATTCTGTTGGTTTTATAGCTTATATTTCTTTTTGTGCATTTAAAATACAGTCATAATGATATGATGTATACATTTGAAATAAAAACATTTACTTTTGTCCCTAAATGTTCTGAATTATGAATCTTATAAAAAATGGGAATGCTTACTACCTGGTGCTATTTTCTGCCTTCCACGAAAGCCTGGAACAGTGCCCCATTTCTGTATTTTCTGTTCATCTCCATCTAATGTTCCATTACCTAAAAGTTGCCTTAGTTCATGATCTGCTTGCTGTTCCTTTGTCCTAAACCTTTCCATCTGTAAAATTATGATTTATGTTATGGCACTTGCTAATCATTTGTAATTTAAACAATCCAATACAGTAGTTCCCCCTTATCCACTGGGGGATACATTTCAAGACCCCCCCCCCCACAAATACCTGAAACCGCAGATAGTACCAAACCCTATATATATATATATAGTATGTTTTTTCTATACATACATACCTACCTATGATGAAGTTAAATTTATAAATTAGGCACAGTAAGAGATTAACAACAATAACTAATAATTAAATAGAATTATAACAACATACTATAATAAAAGTTATACGAATGTGAATGGAATCTTAGACCTCAGCATACATTTTTTTATTATTTATTTAGTTATTTATATTAATATTAATTTATATTAAGTTGAGAACTTTCACCTTTTCACTTAAGTACTTAACAGCTTCTCTTTGGCATATCCGAAATGCCAGCATCACTACTCTCGTGCTTTAGGGCCATTATTAAGTAAAATAAGGGTTACTTGAACACAAGCACTGCTATAGTTGATCTGATAACTAAGAACTACTCAGAATGACACACAATTTAAAACTTATGAATTATTTTTGGAATTTTCCATTTAATATTTTTGGACAATTACTAAGTGACTAACGGGCAGGTAGCATATACAGTACAGCATGGATATGCTGAACAAAGGGATGATTCCTGTCCCAAGCGGGACGGCATGAGATTTCATCATGTCACTCAGAACGGCATGCAATTTAAAACTTATAAATTATTTATTACTAAATCCTCGGCATCCCTTGACCTGAGAGCATATGAGAATACAATCCTTAGGGATGCCAAGGATTGTATTCTCATATGCTCTCAGGTCAACTTATGAAACTTTCATAGTTTCTACAAACATTCGGCTTTGAAATAATGTTGGATCTAGTATCCACTTTGCCTATAATTATAAATTGTTTATTTCTGGAATTTTCCATTTAATATTTTTGAACTGGGGTTGACTACAGATAACTGAAACCACGGATAGTGAACCAGCAAATAAAGGGGGCAGTCTACGATACTATTAAAAATTTGTTTCATCTGTTAAAATTTATGACTCATATTCCATCTCATCCCTTTATTTTTAACACAGTTTTAATTCAGCACAATAAGTAAAGTAGTCAATTCACCATGATTTCTTATTATACAGCTTTTATTACCATTGTTCACGAGAGAGAGAGAGAGAGAACGAACGAACTTAGGCCTGAACTTCACAAGATCATTAACAAGATAGTTTTATATCAGTTTTTTAATTTATATTTAATCTAAGAAAATTTCTCTTTTGAGAGTAACATTTACTCAAGTCTTCTCTAGCAGAAGCACATATCAGATTGAAAAGCCACTTCAACCTTTAAAATGACTGAAGAGATAAGTTTTTATGTATTTTTTTTAAATATGCATATTTCCTATGAAAGGTGTAATCCTAATGTACATTAGTATCATTGGTAAATTAGAGATAATGCTGAAAGCCTTCTCTAGAGGCCAAAGATGGAACAGTTTTAAGCCACTTTGGGATATATAGATTTAATGAGGACAAGAATCAATGCTGATTTTGCAAGAATTGCTATGCATAGAGCAGAGTATAGAAGCTTTGGCTCACGTTACTCAGTGTCATTATAAAATACTGCACACTTGGATATGTGTGCAATGCAACAGTGAAGGTTATAGAACAAAAGTTGGATAACAGCAGTGAATGGATCAAGGAAGCCTGATCTTGTAGTAAAGAGAGGAGATGAGTTAAGTCGTTATTGATGTACAAGTTGTGGGTACTGGGGGCGGCCACTCACTATTCTCCATCATGAGAAAGCTGCCTACTATGGCTGATTTCAAGATACTCTCTGCATGCCTTGCAGGGCACAATGATAGAATGGAGGACATCGGAAAAATGAGTTCATGAATCCCAAGGGCTAAAGCTGGATGTACAGGATACTGTTGAGGACTTAAGTCACTTCGGGACCCACACACATGGGAACATAGTATGTAGCACTGTTTTCATTCAAAGTTACAAAAATAAAATAAAATCTTCAATAAGTAGTGATAGAAAAGAGGGATGAGGGTGTAGGTGCTACACAGAGCTGCATTTTATATTAAGGCAGCATGATAGTGGGACAGGAAGATATTTAGTAATTCATAAGCTGTGGGAAATGGAATGTACATCAGGTTTCAGGAGCTGAAGGATTGCATTGTTTTAAGGCAATATTTGATGTCTATACACAGAGTTAGGCAGAAGTTCTCCCAATGAGTAAGCAAACATCATATATAAATACAGGTAATCCTTGTATAACGCAGATGTTAGGTCCCATAGAAATGCCGTGTTATAGAAATAGCATTATGTGAGATTCAAATCACACAGAAAAAGTAGGGTTATGTTCCAAAATTTTTTTTATTATATAAACAAAAATGGCATATCCAACAAAAATATTTTTTAAACTTTAATTCAAGTAATTCATGCAACTTAAGGAAACATAAACTATGAAACAATTACATAGTATAAAATCATAAGCTGTACATAAACTTCATTGCACATAATGCATAAATTTTAGCATTTATGCTAAAATTTAGTTTTTTATTTTGCCTAAAATTATGCTAAAATTTTAGGCAAAATAAAATAAAGTGCATATTGTAATCATCATTGCTGTCTTCAAAAATAACATTTTGTAGATGTTCTTTATTTACAAGTGGCCAGATATCGTCATCACTTAAAATCTCTTGGACATCTGGTCTGAACTATAACCACCTTCTTCAATGATTTTTAAAAGTTCTCCTGGGTATTTCTGGGCAGTTTCTACGTCTGCTGATGATGATTCGCCCTGGATTTGAAGATTATGCAAAGAAAACTGCTTTTTAAAGTTTTCGAACCAACCCTCACTGGCACAAAATCCATGCTGAGAGCTTTCTTAAGAATCTTGATCAAGTTCTTTTAAATATTTATAAACTTTGAGAGCTTTTTATTTAATAAGATTTTCATCCAAAGGAATTTTCTTTTGAGTGCAATGAAATCTATCATCTTCTATCCAAATCATTAGAGATTTCTCCATTTTTTCCATTAGAATATAGCGTACACAAGCAATGCACTTTGCACTTACTGCTGCCCCAGCAATAACACTTTCTCGGATTTTATGTTCGTTTTGTTTGATTGTTCAAATTGTTGATTCATTTAAATTCAAAGTCCTTGCAACAACTCCTAGTTTTTCTCCATTTTTCAACCGATCCTAGATTTTAATTTTTTCTTTGAGAGAAATGAATTTTCTTTTCAATGTTGGTTTTTTTCCTTCATTGCAGTTGAAATAAATTTTTTTACATAAAAAAAGCATTACATATTAATTATGTGTCTGCACAGTTAGCTTAGTGGCTATGCGCTTCGCAACTATATGCCTGGGCAATTGAACCTAGGAGTGTCCTAGGTTCAATTCCCGTTGATGATGTAAGGAGCTTAAGGATCTTTCTCAGACATAGCCAAGTTAGCCAGTCTTGGGCTTGGACCGACAGCAGGGTTTTTTCCACCAGTTTATCTGGGTTTTTCATCCCGCAAGCAGGCAAACTAGCCCTGTGAACACACGGGCTACAGTCATAGGATATAGTTGAAAGTTTATTTTTCACTTGGTTAGACTATAATAAATTTAGTTTAATTCTTTATCCAAGTGTGAGCAAACAAAGTTTGCACCTGAAAATATCTTCAGAACTGGGGTAAGGTAGTACAACAACGGGCAACTCGCAGCAAAGGTGGAGGGAGCAAGCTAACATCACTCCTAGGCCTTTCCCTTAATGCATAACATTATATCCACAAGGAGATATGTTTTGCATTATGGGAGACACTGAGATAGGAGTGATGTTAGCTTGCTCCACCTTTGCTACGAGTTGCCCAGTGCTGTACTACCTTACCCCAGTCCTGAAGATATTTTCAGGCGCAAACTTTGTTTGCTCACACTTAGATAAAGGATTAAACTAAATTTATCATAGGATATAGCATGGCAAGGAAGGCAACAGGAAACCACCTTGCTCATAGTTCATTTCCCTAGATGGTGGCATATATATATAGCTTCCCCCTAAACAGCCGAAAGGCTATAACCACAACAACATTAATTATGTATGTAACTCACCAGAAAATAAAGTGCTCAGCTTGAAATTAACACACTTATTATTTTTAATGGGCTTTCCTGGCAGAAAACGAAGACAATTATCAAGAATCAACACTTTATACAATAAACAATTGACGTATATGCATAGTAAAGAGTATTTCCGTTAATATAAATTCACTGCTTATAATAACATGCACGATATGGGCAGACACAAATTTAACGAAGATGAAATTTGGTTTTTAAGTCGTGCGGTGAAAATTATATGAAAAAATAAAGGGTTACTACAATTTGTAGACGTGTTATATCAAAACCGCATTGAACAAGGGTTACTACAATTTGTAGACTGTTATATCGAAACCACGTTGTATAAGTACCACATTATACGAGAGTTACCTGTATTCATTTTTTTCACGTCTTCATGTCTTTTTCATTAAAAGAAAAATAGATATAATCAATACTGCCTTTTAACTGAATCTGTACAACACTTGAAATTTACAAAATAGCATTATATTATTTGTATAAAATATAACTTAAATATAATAATAAATAAAAATATTCATTTATGATAATCACAAAGTAATAAAACATTTTGCGTTATAATTAAATATAAAATTATTGTATTCCTTTTAAGGTATGGTCTAAATAATTAGTAATATAACATATTTTTATGAGCAGCTTAATCACTATCAGTAAGAAAATCATGAAAGGAATCACACATGGGAAGATTTCACTGATTGCTCTCCTCCTTCTATAAAGTCTCTTAAAATTAGACAAATTAAGAACTGAGAAAGAAAGAAAGAAAGGATTATTTGTCATAAATAAATACATGTGTCAGTCTCCTGAAAGGCACAATTTTTATAAGTTGTTTACTGTGATCTCCCTGGATCTGTAATATGTAGCTTCTTGCGTATGCCACTAATTATTAGAAATTGTTTTGCTCTGTTTTATTATATGAATTTTTTAAACTAAACACTTTCTGAGTAGTTCAGCCTATTTTCTCATTAAATTTTTATTTTTTAATTAAGTATAATTCATTAATAATCTCAATTTTATGTTAATAAAAATTACATTTTAAATAAATTTTTGCCAGCAAAATTTGCCACCAATGATTTAAAATAAATGTATATATACAGTTTACTCTTACCATAGTGGACTACCAAAAGGTCTTGATTAGAACAAGTAAGGTAGTTCTAAAGTAAATTAACTATAGCAAGCTATCCCTGTTGTCCCTACAATCTGCTATACAAAAGTTGACTGTAGTATTTCATCATTTAGAAAAGTAATCTGCATTCATCATCTATAATTTGTTTATAAATAATGACATAATAGTTGATGATTTTTGTTGATAGCGTTATTTGTGATGAACCTAGCAGAAAAGTCAAATCAAATATGACTTTTTATTCCTACTTAGGAACAACTTAAATGCAAGTTCTGTGCCACAAGGATGAAACCAGAAATAATTATGGTAAACTGTTAAGTTTAAATTATAAGGTTACAATTATTTAACATTTTTACATCTAGATATAAGGAAGTATTAGTAATTTAGTTCTGTGCAATTACTACACTTTTTTAGTAAGTTTTAGGCTGTTTTTGAGTACAGTCAATTCTCATTATAGCAAGCACCACCACTACAGTGAATTCACTCACTATAACAAACTGCCAAAGATCCCAGCTGAAGTCCCACAGTGAGTGCTGTGCAACAACAAAAAATTCACTGTAACAAATCTTCCAATGCAACAAACTGTTCCTTTAGTCACTACAAGTTTATTATTGTGAGAGTAAACTGTATAAAGATTGGAGGAGATGGGGGGATAAGAACGTACATCAGTAATCATTTTTCCTCTAGTCTTGTTCCTTTCCCTGTGATTGGCCTTCTTTTCCATTTGTTGTAATACTCTTTCTCTAGTAGTTCTGTATTCTAATGCAAATTCACTAATGATTTTACATATCTGATGTACTTTAAAGTCTTCAATGGAATGTGCTGAGCATCCCAGAAAAACCAGGAATTTGTGGAACCTGTTGATTATTAAAAAAAAAAAAAAAAAAAAAAAAATTCAGTTTTTATGTATATTCCAGAGTAATATTTTCTCTTAAAACTGTGTTTCTATAAACAAATAAATACTAATTAGATTAGTATACTTTATATTACAATTAATATTTCAACATATGATTTGATACATTATTAAATAAACAGCTTTTAGATGATAAAAAATATTTATAAATGACAAATCACATGCTACCTTTCTTGTGTAAATTATACTTAACAAATAAATTATATTCTTGTTTTCATCTTTGAACTAAGTGCAAGCAAAATTTTGCACATGAAGTATCTCTCTCTCTATATATATAGAGGCAGTTGTTATCATATCAGACTTTAATGGTATCCCATAATACACAATTCTTTCAGATGTGCATGCCACAATACATTATGAAAAAAAGTATTGCCTAGACCAGTTATAATGATTACTGAAGTGTAATTTCTTCAAAAAAAAAAAGTCCTGGTAAACTATGAGTGATCTTTTTAAACACAGATCCTAGAGTGATGTAGATCACCCCATGACAATGAGTCTGCATTGATTCCACTTTGTGCTGAGGAATCAATGTTGCAGACAAAAGCACACCACTGTGCTAAACTTGAGCTGTATGTAGCAATAGAAACATGCACCTTAGCAGGAGACAAAAGCTCTTCAACATGTGGGAGTTGGGTTCAAGCCAGTAGCAAGCAGAAACTAGCCTCATTTTTAGGGTAAGCCCCTCTGAAATAACCATTATTGAGATATATACTTTTAACAGGTAAACACAAGAAATGATAATGTTATATTTATACATATTTCAACTTGAAACTAACAAGTCATTCAGTGTAAGAATGGTTGAACAAGGTAGAATGCTAACAATGAATTATTTCAAACGTTATTAGGTTATTATTGCCAGCCTGGTTGGCCGAATGGTTAGCATATCCACTCTCCAGCCAAAAGACTGTGGATTGAAATCCCACCATGGGCATGGATGTTTGTGATTGTCTGTGAAAATACTAGTGGTGGCGGTGACGTGGGCGGTAATTGGCAGTGTAGACGATGATGGTAGTTGTGATTCCTTGTAGTATGTGGATTGAGTGGTGGAGACAGAGAGTTGTAGAGTAGTGCCCCTTCCTCGATGAGTCCTTGGACTCCCAGGAGATGTCACATAATAATAATTATTAAAAGATATTAGTGCTACACGAACATATGTTGTTCTTATTCTGTCAAAAGAATACTACTTTCAGTTGACCAGCATGGTGTGTAGATTTTTCTTAATTTTCTCAGGATATGTTTCTTTCCAGATGCTCTAAGAAGTTTGGTGAATCTTTCATAGTTATCAACTATAGGTGAAATTATGTTGATGTTGTTTGCAATGAATTCAGTAAATTCTGTCCAGTTGCTTTCCTGAGATTCCCTTGGGGTTGGGAAAGCTGTTTATTTTGGGGATTATAAGTCATACACTAATTAGGCAGGGTCTTTGCTGGCTGTGAGGAAAAAGAGGCAGTACTTGATACATCATGGTGAGAGGGGCTCCTTCCATATCAGTGGTGGTAAAACAGAGGTCAGAGGTTGTTTCGGAACTTCATCTTCCAGACTTAATGGTTCTGGGTTGTCATTATTATTGTATCCCCATAGTATACTATGTGAGCTGAAATCACCAAGGATGATGTAAGGATAGACTGGCTGAGGAGATACAGGGCTAGGCTAGTCAAGTAGATGAGGCTTATATACATTGTAGATTGAGAAGTTGTCCAACTGGATACCAACAAAAAAGTCACTTTGTGAATGGTCCAGAGATTTGGAGATTCTTTCCAAATTTGCTTTTGCATAAATCACCAGGCCATGTCTTTCATCAGGTTTATCAGTGAGAAGAATGCAACCAGGAATGGCAATATTTTCTTGTGAAGTGTGGTGAGTTTCTTGTAGGGCAATAACGTTTATTTTGTGCCTGGTAAGAATGTAATATCTATGATTTTGATCTAGTGAATCCCTCAATGGAGCCTCTGTAGCTCAGTCGGTATAGACAAAGCCCTTTGGTCAGAAAGACCTGGGTTTGATTCCTGTGCACGACTTGAGGAACCTTCATCTGGTCTCTTTAAACTAAAGGTGAGTTAGCCAGTCTCATATGGTGGTAGGGTTTTTTTTTTCACCTGGAAACTGGGGATTTTCATCTCCCAGAACAGACAAATTGACCCCATGAACACACGCATCTACAGACATAAGACACACTGGGAGGCATAGGGACAACCACCTTGTCCTCAAGACAGTTGTGGTTGTGAACACAGCTAAGAACCTTAATGGTTCGTGAAAGCTTAAGAAGAATCCCTCAATAAAGAACTGGAGAATATTCAGGCAATTCCCGATGTTCTTGTTTGATGTGTTCATTCATTTTTAAGGCGACTGAAACGATTTGGAGACCGTACTGGACTTTGTGAACATGGCCCTCTGCCTAAGCAACAGATGCAAACCTTGTTGATCCAGGAAACATTCAGGTCAGTACGTCTACTTTGATACTATATGCTCATTTCTTGTAGTGTCCAGGATACCATAGCTGGCATTTGGATCCCAAAAGTGGGGTATCACTTTTGGGATCCAAAGTTGCTACTTCCTAGCTGGGGGGGCAGTGCAGGCTACCATCAAAATTTTCAAAAATGTACATTAGGTGATTGTAAATTACAGTGTGATATGTGCAAACAAATAAATTTATACTGGTGAATAGACAGCAAGATTATAGAACAGTAATTTTTTTTATATAATTTAAGATTTATTTTTCTTTAAGATCTCAAAAAATAAAATAAAATAAACAGGCTACTTGCAATAACATAGAAGCAATTCAGTTTCTTCAATATAATTAAGAAAGTTAAGTAAATTTTTTTAGGAATACTTTTTTATGAAACACATTTCATTTATGTATCATATATATATATATATATATGTGTGTGTGTGTGTGTGTGTGTGTGTCACAGTTAAAGTGATAAATCCAGTTATTATTAATAATTACCAGTTAAAGTGAATAATTTACAAGAATTAATCACTTTAACCGGTTAAAGTGAATAATTCCTAGAGGAGTCTGGTAAATGTAATAAAAATATGTTTATAGGTTTTATATATAGGTTTTCATTTTCAATAGAAATTATAACAGCTTAGGTTAGGTTAGTTTATAATGAAAAAAGTAAGGAAAGTACTTTTTTTTTGCACTCAGTAAAATCAGAAATCATTATGAACTAAGCTAACCTAACCTTTAAGATGAAAAGCCAAATGGCTATTTTTTTTTTTTTCCTGGCGAAGTTAATTAAATTAAGGAGATAAAAATTCCTTATTATTTTCCAGCCAGTATGCGAAACTTTAATAAGGGATTTTTATCCCCTTAATTTAATTAACTTGGCAAGGGAAAAAAAAAAATAGCCGTTTGGCTTTTCATCTTAGTCATATAATATATAATAATATATATGGGCACACCTGTCTGGCATTCATATAGTGAAGGTATGTAAGTTCTTTTCACTTAAACTTTGATATCATCCAGGTCTACCTACTCACTGATGAGACCTCAAAAAAGGTTGAAACCAGTCTGGGTAGTGACCTCTCCTCATAATGTAATGATAGTATTACATCTCCTAGGAGCTGTGTTTTTACATTATGAGAAAATATCAAGGATAGTGAGGGATCTTGCTCCACCTTTGCTTCGAGTTGCCTTGGTGTGGTACTACCAAGTGGTCACTTACGCTTGGATTCGCCAATAGTTCTTCGGCATGAAACTCTTAGATCGTAGTTTTTGATCTTAAAGTTTCGCATACTGGCTGGAAAATAATAAGGTATTTTTATCCCTTTAATTTAACCTAACCTTTATTGGTTGGAAATCATTATAAACTAACCTAACCTAAACTAACCTTTATCAGTTAGAAATCATTATAAACTAACTTAACTTTTATTGGTTAGGTTAGTTTATAATGAAAAAAGTAAGGAAACTACTCTTTTGCATTCAATGAAATCAGAAATCATTATAAATTAACCTAACCTAAACTAACCTGTATATTGCATGTCGAACCAGATTGTAGTCGTAGTTTGTCGTGGACAGATTTATGGGGATGAAAGATAAACGTTGTTTTGGGCCGAGCTTAATAATTGCAGGCAGATAAATGGGGATAATATATAAATGTCGTTGCTGTACCTCTTTCCTCATCAATGGAGAAAAATACTGATCAGTTCCTCTCTGATTTATCTATTATCCCCATTCACTGGCCACAACAACTTTTATTTGTTATCCCCATTTATCTGCCCGCAATCATTAAGCTCGGCCCACAACAACGTTTATCTTTCATCCCCATTAATTTGCCCACGACAAACTACAACTACACTCTGGTTCGACATGCGACATCCAGGTTAGTTCAGGTTAGGTTATAATGATTTCTGATTTCATCAAGTGCAAAAGAAATACTTTCCTTACTTACTAAACTAACCTAACCAATAAAGGTTAGGTTAGTTTAGGTTATAATGATTTCCAATTGATAAAGGTTAGTTTATAATGATTTCTGATTTCATTGAGTGCAAAAGAAGTACTTTCCTTACTTTTTTCATTATAAACTAACCTGACCTAAGCTGTTATAATTTCTATTGAGAATGAAAACCTATAAACATGTTTTATTACATTTACCAGACTCCTCTAGGAATTATTCACTTTAACCAGTAATTATTAATAATAACCGGATTTATCACTTTAACCATAACATATACACAGTAATCTACCATTTATTCAACCACAGCAAGAAGACCATTCTGATAATTAAAAGGTCAAATAGCTGAAGTACAATTGCACAGTGCTGTACCTGAAGTGTGATGACATGTAATGGGGTCAGTAAACTAAAGGAATATTGCTTTGAAGGTTGGATAAATGGTAATTACTATATATATATTAATAAAAGTTATATTTTATAATGAAAACAAAATGTTTTTTAGGATTCAAGAATCACCTGTTGATCATCCTCCTATGAATGATTCCTAAAACAATAATTCGTTCTGCACAATCTGCAAGAAATTCTGACATCCTAAAAACAAAAAAAAATTATGCAATTAATTTTATAAATAAAAAATCAGATAATATATGAATTTAAATATTTTCTGCATAAACATAAAAATATTATAAACACTAATATATATATATATATATATATATATATATAACCTCCAGTGAAAATCCTTTTCAGAAAAAAAATTAGCAAAATTTCTAATTAGGAATTAATTTTTTTTATTTTATATAAAAGCAGTTAAGTGCATTAACAACTTACCAACAATCCTTCCTAGTTATTCAATGTAATGCAGAATAAGAAAGAAATACAGTATTACAAATCATTAATTATTTTTCATATAATTCAATTTAAAAAAAGAAAAAAGGATGCTACAGTCTTATGTTTATGTTATGTAATAATATAGTTTATAGTTTTTTAATTTATCATGCCTTCAGAGAATTTTCAAAGAAATACTAATCATCATTCCGTTTATTGTTAGTAGTATGCAGCCAATGCTCCCTATAGCAAACATATAGGAATAATTTTTAATACCGAATTTCTTTAGAACACCATTGACGCTATGGGATTTTAGATAGGGATTTTTTGGTATTCCTGTTATAATGAGTGGATGAATTGCCTATAATATGTTTCCTATAGTGAGATTGAGATTGGGACTGGCAGGGATTATTTCAACCAAGACAACTAAAGCCATAAAGAAAAAGGTATATTATGTCTGTTATGCTTCTCTGGATTATTCACTGGTTGGTTTTAGAGTACAAAGTGCTATAGTAAAAGTTGACTGTATAATAGCATTACTACAATATTACATACCTGACTTTCATGGTTATTGAGCCATCATGCTTAGCAATTACCTTCAGGTAATCCCAAGAAGCTTTACATTCACTTTCCATCTTAGATAAATTTTTAGCAACTTCATCATAATCAACCTGAAAACAAAATAATTTCAATTTTTACTTCACATAAATGCAACACAGATCATTACACAGAGCAATACTTAGTCTATTATCCTTAAGTTGTAAATCAGCAATTGGAATTGAGGGAGATAGAGGAAGATGGCTTGATGTGAAATCTACCCTATATATATAAAATGATAAGCCTTTTTTGTATAAGGTTTTTCTGTCACATTTTTTTCAAGTTATTTGAAACATTTTGAAACTCAGGGGAGAACTGGCTTACCAGTCCAGAATTCATGAGGATGGGTGCCTGTGGGTGGGTGGGGGAACCCCCCCTTTTGAGTCTTTGAAATTCGAGTCATCAGAATTCAAGGAGAACCGGCCTGCCGGTCTGGAACTCGGAGGGGGGGATGCCATAGGTGCTGGGGTGGGGAACCCCTTTCGAGTTTTCAAAATTCGAATCATCAGAATTCAAGGAGAACTGGCCCCAGTCCGGAACTTGAGGGTTGGGCGCCGTAGGTGCCAGGGGCAGAACTCCCTTTTGAGTCTTCGAAATTCGAGTCATCAGAATTCAAGGAGAATCAGCCTACTGGTCCAGAACTCGGGGGGGGGGGGCTCTGTAGGTGTCGGAGGGTGCAGAACCTTCTTTCGAGTCTTCGAAATTCAAGTCATTAGAATTCAAGGAGAACTGGCCTATCAGTCTGGAACACGGGGGGGGGGGATCCCCCCCTTGTAAGATATAAAACAGGGGTGCACATTATCTCCACTCTTATTCATCATCTATATGGATCACATCAAACCTGATATTAAAATTAAGAGATATTTAACTTAGTTCTTTACTTTATGCAAATGATGTTATACTAAATAAATTTACTGAAGTCTTCAGGATTCTTCAACTAGATTGAATAACTGCTATAACAAATTGATATGAAAATCAGCAAGAAAAAGACCAAAACTATAAAAATAGGGAGAACATAAAAAAACTTAAGTTACACTCTCAATGGAGAACCTGTAGAAACATAAAACAGTTTTTAGTGAAGACAGAAAATTAAATTTGGAAATAGAATAGACAAAGCTAATATGATTGGGAACCAGTTGAATAAATTTATATGGAATAAGAGAGAAGTTAGCCAAATCACTAAAATTAGCAGTATAACAAGACAGTGTTCTAACCAACTTTAGCTTATGGATCCAATAGTGGATTAGAAATAATGCAGTTGATCAAGGACTAGAGACAAATCTTGAGAAAAATTATGGGAGTGAAACCATAGCATCAGTGACAGAATCATATTAAAAATGAAGATATTAGGAAAGAACTTGATATTGTTAGCATTCAGGAATGAAGAGAAGAGCTAATCTCAGGTGGTATGATTACTTAAACAGAATGAGAGAGAGAGAGAGAGAGAAAAGTTTATCAAAATTGCAGTTTGATGCTAAAATGAGAGGAAAAAACCCAAAGAGAAGACCAAGATGCAGTCTGATGCAATTAGAAAGTCTTAGAAAATTAAAATATAAGCTCTGATAGTATTTGAGTCCTGAAAATAGCAGATTAATTTGGAGAGAAAATGTTGATATAAAGTTAATTATAATGTAAACATAATGATGTAGTACTGTTATTCTGTACAACCTTTGAAAGCACATATAAATACAAATTTGATTTATGATAACTGTAATAGTTTAAAATTGCAATCAGTATATGCTGCCACTAAAGAAAATTTTTAAAAATTCTGAATTATTTATGTTTATAATGCAATTTAGTTATAATATTGTAAAACTCAAAAAAATGCTAATATTTAAAATATTTCATAATCAGAACACTTGTCCTCAAAACATGCCTCCTGTTTCAATCAGCCTATGAGATTGTATGCTTATTATTAAGTATACAGCTGAGTAATTACTTAAGTACTAGGTGATTAATTAATATGAAGGTCAGCAATTTTTACCTTGGAAGCCCTTGTGGCAGCACCAATTTCTGAATAGAGGTCACTGGACTTAGGAAACTTTTCCATGACTATGTGACACAAGTGATGAAGAAGAGAATGTTTGTGAACGGTGTCCTTCACTTCTGGAACTTTGGATAAATAATCAATCTGAAAGCCCTTAGCCTGAAAAAGTCAAAAAAAAAATGTTATTGATAAAATTTCTGTCTGTATTAAATTAAACGTATTCAGTAAACTCTAATTTTAGTTTCATTTCCAGGTGAACACCCAAACATAGTTTTATAATTTCAAAAAATATAGCTGGTAGCAGAAAGCTTACAGATGATGAAGCAGTGAGTTATGGAATTTAGAATTATCAATATAGTGAAAAAAGTGAAAAACGAAACTTAATCTGAAAAATCAATTAGGACATGAAACAATGTGAAGTACTTAGAATTCACCTGCAGTTATATATCAAAAATTCTACCAAAAAAAATTGCCAAAAATAATTTCGCATTTTCTTAACCAACATTCATAGCATAAACAAAATCATAAATCATGTACATTACTGCTTACAGACATCCAAATCTGACCTATTTTTCGCAGAATCTCAATAGCAATTACAACAACCACTGTATGTCTTGATCCCATCCCCATATTGACTCCACATATGAGAAGTCACAAGACCTATACCACAACAGTGACATGAGTGTGAGCAACTGCTCAGCTCCTCTCAACCCTGTATCTTTTGGCACTGCAGTAGTACCAAAAAGCAGGATCAACTCTATTCTTCCTTACAATAGCCAGACTAGTTTCCACTCTCTGACAATGAAAATCCTAGAAAGAGTTCTTGATGGAAGATTGAGGAAGGAGGTGGAGATTGCAAAGGAACAATTTTGCTTCATGCCTGGTAGATCAACAACAGATGCTATCTTTGGGTTACGGCAGATGATGGAAAAGTTTCGAGAAAAACAAAGGGAGCTACATCTGGCATTTATTGATCTGGAGAAAGCATACGACAGAGTGCCAAGGCAAGAAGTCTGTAGGTGTCTGAGGGAGAAGAAGGTTCCGGAAAAATATGTCAGGTTGGTGCGGGAGATGTACAGAAATGTGAAGATGCATGTTCGGACCTGTCTGGGACAGACAGAAAGTTTTCAAGTAACAGTTGGCTTGCATCAGCATTAAGTCCATTTCTGTTTAACATTGTGATGGAGGTGGTGATGGAGGAGGTGAGAGAAGATGCGCCTTGGACAATGTTGTATGCAGATGACACCTTGCTGTCTGCAGATTCAAGAGAAGAAGCGGGAACTAAACTGGAAAGATGGAGAAAAGTACTGGAAGAGAGAGGTATGAGATTGAGCAGAAGTAAGACAGAGTATATGCGTGCACAGTGGATGGCAGCCAAGAGACAGATCTCAAGCTGGAAGGAAATGTCATCAGGAAGGTGATGGACTTTAGACACTTAGGTTCAACAGTGAAAGAAGATGGAGGAGCTGAGAAGGAAGTGGGATGCAGGATACAAGCGGGTTGGAGGAACTGGAGGGAGATGGCTGGAGTGTTATGCGATAAGAGGGTGCGATCAATCTGAAAGGCAAAATGTATAGGACAGTAGTGAGGCCAGCTATGACGTATGCTATAGAAACTGTGGCCCTGAGGTAAAATAACATCAGCAGGATGGAAGTAGCAGAGATGAGAATGCTTAGGTGGATGTGCGGTGTGACCAGAAAGGATCGTCTAAGAAATGACTATGTGAGGGGAACAGTGAAAGTTACGAACTTAGGAGTGAAGATACAGGAGGCAAGGTGAGATGGTTTGGTCATGTGATGAGGAGGGAGGGCGAATGTGGGAAGAAGGGTCATGCAGATGGATGTGCAAGGAAGGAGGAAGCGTGGGCAGCCAAAGAAGAGATGGAGGGAGCTGGTAGAAGAGGACTTGAGGATGAAGAACTTGGATGTGGTGACAGCCCAAGACAGGAGGTTGTGGAGGAGACTCATCATCAACAGTGACCCCACTTAAGTGGGAGAGGCTGCAGAAAAAGAAGAAGTTTCCACTCTCTAGAGTCACACACATGTTCTGATCATTTTACAGAAATTGTTCTTACTGGAATGAGACCTACATTTATTCCTCATTCAAAATTCTCACACTATCTAGGTCTTGGTCTTTTAACAGCTGTGCCAAAGCAGTCCTAGAAAAAAAAAAAAAAAAAAAAAAAAATACTGCATAACTTGATTGTTTGAGAACACAACTATGCCTCATTCTCAGCCGGCCTGCACTGAAGCATGCAACAAATAACAAACAGCTATCTACAAATCCAAGGTCCATTTTCAATCTATTAAAAAAAAAAAGAGAGAGAGAGAGAGAGAGATATCAGAAATGCTGCCATCAAACCAGTGTCCTCAGTCATCTCTCAAATAATGAAAAATCATTAACAGTCAACTTCTTCATCATCTGAAGGCTCATCACTTAATCAGTGACCACAGTACAGATTCCACCCTGGACACATGCCATGAAATGTTTGGAGTAACTAGTACTATAATTCTTGATAAACAATAATATTGCTTTGCAAAGCATAGATGATTATAGCATAAATTGGTTTCCACCCAGGAACTAATGTTTTTAACTCTGTAAAACAGACAAACATGCCGGAGAAGAACACAAGAAATTAATAGACATAACCTACTGATTTTCCCTTTCAGTCATTTCCGACCATAGGTGACTTTGTAGGCATTGCCGATAAAGTATTCCTGATGAGATTTTTACAGGGTAGTTCACCATTGCTTCCCCCACCCCCAATTTTATCTGGGCTCAGGACTGGCATATGGCTGTAATCCATGTGTGTGTTCACGGGGCTAGTTTGCCTGTTCTGGGGGATGAAAAACCCAAGTTTCCGGGTGAAAAAACCCCCCCTACCTCCGTATGAGACCAGCTAATTCACCTTTGGTCAAAAGAGACCAGATAAAGGTTCCTCACATCACTGACGGGAATTGAACTCAGGTCTTACTGACCAAAGGACTTCGTCTATACTGACTGAGGCTCCATACGGAGGCTCCATAACCTACTGATAATGGTAAGTGAAACCAAGATCTTGTGGTTTCAATTGCCATAATCTCTCTCTCTCTTTATATATCAAAAGTTTTTATCAGATTCTTCACATAAATTTATTAATATTCCCCAACTATTAAAGTTTGATAAATCTGCACTAAGAAGCTATTTTCTACCTTTGTAGAGAATAGTGTCACTGAGTATTATCACTCCTATTATTTAGCAAATTCAGTTGTTTTTACTGATCTATTAAAGTTTGTTTTAGATTTTATTATTGTTGTTGTTATTATTATTAAGTGCCTCCATAGTGCAATTGGAAGAACAATGATACATTGCACCCTTTGATTGGAAAAGGTCCAAGTTTGATTCTCGTCATGACAAGAGGAATCTTTATATTGAAGTTTTTTTTTCAATTGAAGGTGAGTTAGCCGATTACATATGGAATTAGCCTTCCTTTCCCCCCCCCCCCAGAAACTCTGGTTTTTCATCCTGCATACAGACAAATCAGCAAGAGAAATGTGTACAATTATTTACAGACAAAAATACTATTAGTGGGTAGTAAATGGTGTGGTGTGTATGTGTGGATACTGGATCATGCTGTGTGTTGTTGTAGTTGGTGACTACGATATGTAACAATAATAATAATAATGCAATAGTGGTGCAGAATGAAGTTCAGACAACTATCCACTTGAAAGTAACAAAAATTGCTACACTTCTCAAAAAATCATGAGAAAACCAAGAGGAAAACTAAAATTTATAGTAGGAAAAAAAAGTGTAAATGCATAAAGAACAACATAATATCTCTAGAGAGATTCTTGAACAACAACTACCCATCTATCATAATGTCATAAAATTTAAGGAACCTTATAGCTCAGTAGTGAAGAATGAAAATAAAGCAATAAGCATTTTTTGTTGACCAGAATGATATGATTTTCCTAGAAGAAGAAGAATGCAGAAAATTGAATAAGATAACATAAACATATAGTGATAATATAAACATATTCCAACATACAGTGGAATTATTTAACCAATACTTCATCAAATGGGAGACAAGACTTAGGAGAATTAAAGGTGAAAGAATCAGAGGGAGATGGGTGGAAGGAGATGGGTAGGAGGTGGAAGGCCATCAAGTGTTGCTTGGGTTAGATGTTAATATGGTATTGGGAATGGATGACATATCACCACGTATTTTTAAAGAATGTGCAATAGCTATGCCCTTGTCCTGGTTATTTAACGAAAGTCTTGCAGTAGGGGGAAGGATCCCAAGAAGTGGAAAGAAGGCAAAATAATACCTCTCCACAGGCATGGTTTGAGAACAGAAATTTCCAATTATAGACTGATCTATATATCTGAAGTTGTGATCAAGTGTTGGAAAAATTGGTTAGAAATAGAATACAGGATTGGATTGATCGACATAAGATTCTCTATGACAGTCAGCATGGATTTGTAAATGACAGGTCTAGTTTTAGCAATCTGTTTATGTTTTATGATAAGGTGACGAACGTGTTGGATAAGGGAGAATCGTATACAGTGATTTTCTTGGACTTTGCAAAAGCATTTGATAGAATACCACATGATAAGGTGTCCAGCATGCCTCAGGGTTCTGTTCTTGGTCCCTACCATTTAACTTGTTTATTAATGATATATCATGTGGAATGATCTTCAAATGTTTGCTGATGATGCAAAGTTAGGTAGAATTATCAGGAGTAATGCTGATGTTAATTCTCTACAGGATGATTTGAATAGACTTTCAGCTTGAACAAATGAGTGGTGTTGTGGTTTTAATATTAATAAATGTAAGTTCTTACACTTGAGGTGTAGAGATATAAGGCTACGTACTGTATTGGTGGAACTGTACTTCATGAAGTGGATGAGATTTGGGATCTTTGAGTGATGGTGAGCAGTGAACAGAAGTTCCAAGGGCACATCACACATGTTGCAAAGACTGCACATCGTATAGCCACTATGATAAAAAATACATTGACATGTAGGGATAAGAGGGTGCCTCTATATAAGACACTGGTCAGAATGCATATGGACCATTGTGTTTGGATTTGGTCACTTAGTTTTCATTGTGATGTGGAAACATTAGAGAGGGTCCAGAGATGAATAACCAAAGTGATATCACGACTCTGGAGTGTTGGTTATGAAGAGCGTTTGAGAGAATGTGGATAACACAGGTTGTTGGATAAGAGGAAAAGAGATCTGATAGAGACCTTCATGTTAGTTAAGGAATTCTATCAGATTAGTACAAAAAAAATTATATAAAGAGTGGATGTTAAGATGAGAAGAATGAGGGACCATCCCTGGAAGTTGTATAAGGACCTGGTGAAGAAGGGCGTGAGGAGTAACAACTCTCCCCATTTTTTATGTGGAGAGTTGTTAGTGAGTCGAATGCATTGCCTGAGTGCGCTGTGAGTGTAGGGTAGTTTAAATAACTTCAAAGCTCATTACGATAAATATACTGCTGTTGAGTGGGCCTACCATGATGAGTCTGTGGACTCCATGGAGGTCGCAAAATAATAATAAAAAATGGCTAAGAAGCCATATTATCTTGTTAACTGCACCAGTTATGTTATTCCCCACCTTGCTCTATATATCCAAACCTTTTATTTATAGTCAGTCATGGAGAGTAAGCTAACAATATATTATAATTTTATTTTAGTTGGTTAAAATGTTTTGGATTCATATCTGTGATGGTCATTGACTTCAAAATCAGCATGTTATGTTTATTTAATAAAAGAAACTCAAAGTTTATAAAAAAAAAAAAAAATTAAATATTTACTATAAACATATAAATATATACAATAGATTCAATTCTGTATATTAAATAATTCTTTTTGTTTCTCTAAGGTGATCTGACATTCATATTTTCTGCAGAATTATATTTAGTAAATTCTAATATTCTATATATCTAACTCTTAAATTGTAATTAAATAGAGGACAACTATGTGGCCGTTCTAGAATTACATATGAGCTCAAAGAAAATCTTTCATTCTCTGACTCACAGTTAAATTCAATTCTGAGAGAGAGAGAGAGAGAGACAGAGAGAGAGAGAGAGATAACATCAAATACTATACTGAACAAGAACAGAACACAGTATTCAGCTAAAATGTTCTATAGTTTTTCTATACAGCTACTTCCTGTCATCTTTATCTTTTTATTTTGTTTTTACTCACAGAGTCATTCAGCTTGTCTTATTTCTAAAATTCCTGCTATTACAACAAAAGAAGGTGAAGATCACTTGACTAATATACTTGCATGTATCTTCGTCTAGTAAGCAAGTTTTCTTAAACACATCTTTCCTTTGTGCTGAAATAGGCACAAAAAATGACAGCTCTGAAAATAATAATACAGGGTGGCCATAAATTAACTTTCCCTCTTTGGAGGTATCTGTAGCTAAAACTAATACACAGAATGAGACCACATTTTATATTGAGACTTTCGAAGGCATGGGGAGATGAATTCTGAAAAAAAGATTTAGTACCAAAAATCGCCAGTAGGGGTTTTGGCGCTGGCAGAGCCGAAAGCAGTCAAATATTTGCAGTAAAGGCAGGTAAAAGGGATTATGCAAATTTTACTGTGCGTACGTGACAGCACGCCACCAATTCCACTTAAAAAGGGATTGGGAATGTTCAGGCAGCTATTCGAATGACTGATGAATTGTGCTCAATAAATGTCCTACCTTACCTCAGCGTGCTTTACGTGTTAAATTGTTTTATCTTAAACAGTGCAATGCCGTAGCGGCCCTTTGGGAATTTAGAAGGCTTCATAACCTTCGTACAGGTCCTATGTCAGCTATAGCACTGAGAGGTATGATTAAGAAGTTTGAAGAAACTGGATTACTAGGAGTTAGACCTGGCAGAGGACGAAAAGCAGTGCAAGAAGAGACAGTAACAGATGCTGCTACTGCGGTGTTCGACGACACAGGGACCAGTAGTGGTCCAAGTGCTCATACCATAGCTCACAAACTTGATGTGGCTTATGGTACAGTCTGGAAAATTTTACGGAAAATGCTTCATTTCTATCTGTATAAGTTCAGTCATGTGCAAGCACTAACTACTGCAGATTATGATAAGCGCATGACCTTCGCGCTAATGTTTCTTGCCCGAATGGAGGTTGACAATGGAGAATATTGTGGGGTGATGAGGCTCATTTTTATCTGAATGGGTCGGTCAACACTCACAACTGCAGAATTTGGGCATCTGAACATCCCCAAGCTATCCAGCAAGTACCACTGCATTCTCCAAAAGTAACAGTGTGGTGTGGCTTCACAGCCGATTTCATAATAGGACCATACTTTTTTGAGCACATTACCCCTACAGGTCCTGCAACCTGCTCTATTGCTGAAGAGATTTATCGATGAATGCTGGAAAATTTTATCATTCCTGCATTGCAGCAAAGACAATGTTTGGACTCCATAATTTTTATTCAGCATGGAGCACGGCTACACATCGAACGTTCAGTACAGAGCCTTTTACGCCAGCATTTCAGTAATGAGAGGGTTATCAGTCAGTTCTTTCCAATGGCATGGCCGCCTTGATCCCCGGACATCACTCAATGTGACTTTTGGCTGTGGGGGTATTTGAAATCCATTGTGTATGTTGGTGGCTTTCCCAACTTGCATGTTTTGAAACATGCTTTGCATGTTATATATTATTTAAAAAAAAAACCAGGTTTTCTAATTCAATCTTCCCACCTTGCCTGAAACACCCCTCCCCCCATTTCCTCCCCCCTTTATCAGACTAACAGCAGAAGTATGGAGAATGAAGACATCCTAACATCCAAACAAGGTATCTGCAAAATTTCTTCCTCTATTAGTCTGCATATATTTACCTCTAAAATACACTAATAATACTATAAAATTTTTCATATTTTTTGGAGACAGTTTACTTATATTATGAATAAATATAAATAATTGATACAAATAAACAATTTCTTTCTTTAAAAAAAAAAAAATTTTAAAAAATTACCTCTACACCATTAAGAAAGTTGCCAACAGACCGGAGTGTGGCTAAAATTACTCTCAGAGTTTCATTTGATTCAATTTCTACAATAGCTTGCTTCAAATCCATTAATGGTTCAGCCACTTCCTAAATGTATAAAAATACAAGATGAACTAAAAAATAACAAAGCCATATATCATTATTTTAAAGTTATATATTCTTCATTTTAATGAATTTTCTTGTTCTTTTAGAGTATAGCATGACAAATACTGAATTAGTTAAAATTTAGATACAATAATATTGATTATATATCAAAGAAAACTTACGAAAATTCAAATAATGAAGGAGAATTTATTGAGCTGTTCCATGATAACTTTCTCAAGCAGCATGTGAAAGCAGCAACTCAAGGACAAAGAGAATTAGATCTGATCATAGTGTCAGAAGATATCTCAGTTAAGGATGTGATTATTTTGCCACCATTTGGTGACAGTGATCATGTCATAAATTTCATGGGAAATTTCATGGGTGTTTAGCTATATGAATGTTCCAAATCAGGATAGGTTATATGCAGAATTACAAATCTGGAAATTATGACAAACTGAGAAGAATACTATCATTGGTTCCATAGTATCAGCTGTTGAATGGAAAGGATATTAGCAGTGCATGGGAAGCTTTGAAAATATGCTTGAATGATGCAGTATCTGAATGTGTCCCTAGAGTTTGAAGAACAAATAGCATTATATGAAATGGATGTGCAATTTCATTAAACAAGAGGTTCATAATAAGAAGAAAACGATGTGGAAGGAATATCATGAGAATAAGAGTGAGAGGAGTTATGAAATATATACACTGTTACGCAAATTGGAGCAGATGGGAATGGATATTAAATTGGTGATATGGATAGGAGAATGGCTCAGGGAGAGATACCATAAGGTGGTGTATGGAGGAGCCGAGTCCAGAATGAGGCAGGTGACCAGTGGTGTGCCTCAGGGCTCTGTGCTTGGGCCAATGTTGTTTAATTTGTATATAAATGATATAGGAAACGGCTTAAAGGGAGATATTCAGTTGTTTGCTGATGATGCAAAGTTGTGTAGTGCAATAAAAAATCAAGCTGATGTTGAAAGTTTGCAGGAGGATTTAAATAAGCTGGTAAAATGGGCAAAAGAAAATGGATGTCAGTTCAATGTGGAAAAGTGTAAAGTCTTGCATTTTGGGATTAAAAGATTACCAGCTGTGTACTACATCGATGGAAAGGTACTCCAAGAGATTGATGAGGCTAGGGACTTAGGGGTATTGGTAGATAAGGAGATGAAGTTCAGAGGACACATTGCTAAGGTGTCCAAGATTGCACATAGGATTACTTGGTTGTTGAGGAACACACTGACATCCAGAGATAAAGAGGTTATTATTCCCCTTTATAAAGCATTGATACTTCCACATTTGGATTACTGTGCTCAGGTCTGGTCACCTGGATTCCTTGGAGATGAGGAGGCTGTGGAGAGGATTCAGAGAAGAGTGACCAAGTTGGTGAGTGATATAAAAAATGCTCCCTACATTGATAGATTGAGAGCTTGTGGATTGCAGAGATTGGCTGATAGGCGAAGAAGAGGGGATATGATAGAAACATTCAAATTACTAAAAGGTTTTTATAGGATTGATGCAGGGGAAATGTTTCAGCTGTGTGATAGTGATGGAAGAACAAGAGGTCATCTCTGGAAATTAAAGAAGAGTGTGGTTAACAAAGGTGTCAGAACAAGGTTTTTTGCCTGGAGGGTGGTGAATGAGTGGAATTCATTGCCTGACTTTGTTGTGAGCTCTTCATCTGTAAATGAATTCAAGAAGAGATATGACAGATATTGTTTTGCTAGTTTGGGTCTCCCGCGATGAGTCTACTGACTCCATGGAGATACCCGTAATAATAATAATAATAATAATAATAATAATAATAATAATAATAATATATAAAGCTCAGGCCAGAAAAGTGACTAGTATTGTATAGAAAGCTAAGTTGGAGTATGAAAAGAAATTGGCAGCACAAGCTAAAGGCAGCTCAAAAGAATTTTTATCATTATGCTGCAAGTAAAAGAAAGAATGACTGTGGAAGAATAACTTTATTGAATGCAGATGGTAACCTAGTATCAGAAGCAGAGGCAGTTCAAATAATGAGTGCTCACTTCACTTCAAGATCTATCAGTATGGTGTATGTAACATTAGTGCACAGTGCTACCACCATGTTGGATGAAGAGACAGTGATGCACGAGAAGGATGTTCTAGAGATGTTGCATAACCTGGGTAAAAAGTTCAGCAATTGGGACAGATGAGATATTAGCATGTGTGAAAAGGGAATGTTTAGCTGAATTGGTTGATCCTTGACATGTTTGTATAATCTGAATCTTAGCTCAGGAAAGATTCCACAGGAATGGAAAGAATGTATGATAATCCCATTGCACAAGTGTAATGCAAAGATTGATGTGTCTAACTATCAACCTATCAGTATTATCTCTGGAGTAATTGTAAAGATTTTTTTAAAGAAGTTGATAAAAGCTTGTATACAGAAATGGGTGGACAAACAAAGTATACTTTGCAAGAACAGCATGAGTTTACTAAAAAGAAGTCATGTCTGAACAAGCCAAAAAAAAAAAAAAAAGAGTGAGAGAGATTGTGAATCCGCTGTGCTATGGTATGATAAAGGCAAGTTGAGAAGGCACATAATTGTAAATGAGTCATTGCACAGGTTGTATAAGAGAAATAGTGTGCAGTTTGTGGACTCCATGGAGGTGTCTGTGCAGTAATAATAATAATAATAACAACAAGAAAAGGTTGTTGCATAAACTAGAGAATATGGGATTGGAATATAAACTGTTGGCTTGGATAAGTGGATGGCTGATGGACAAGTATCAAAAAGTAAATATGGGGATGTGAATTTGCCAGATTTAAGGTGACCAGTGAAGTGTCCCAGAGATCAATCCCTAGACCACTCTTGTTTATTCTATACATTAATGATATTGGAAAGGAGCTCACAGAAGATCTTCATTTGTTTGCTAATGATGTAAATATAGGCATGGTAATCAGAGATGCTATCCATGCACAGTAGGTGCAGTTATGCACTTTGGCATGATGCAAGATCCAACAGCATATTATATTGGTGCAGGCCCGGCTGGTGGCATGTGCAACGTGTGCAATATACACAGGCGCAACATAAGAAAAGGCACCTAAAAGATGTCAAAAATTATGAGATACGAGTTTAAACGAACAACAAATGGTACATATAATTATGAATGTACGCCATCTTCTGTTCGGAGGCCCCTTCAGATCTTCCCGGAAATGAACAAATAAATTCTGAAATTGTATCCTGGACTCGATTATTCATTAAACAAGAGGTTCACAATAAGAAGAAAATGATGTTTTTAAAGAAGTTGGTAAAAGCTTAATCAATTTTAATAAAAGTCTTAATGTAAATTTTAATCAAAAATTTTGTAAATTTTTGATTAAAATTTACAAAAATATACCTAAAATAGTTCTTTATTTTTTGATGTATCATAAATCAACTTATGATTAATTGTTGAGTTACATGTAAAAAAAATTTGTATAATCAGGACTAATCCGTAGGTAATATTATACTGTAAAGCGGTTTTCATTTGTTTTTTCATTTCCTGTTCGTTTTATTCACACTTTATTCAAAAAAAAACTTTTTTGGAAAGGCGCCGAACATTAATCACACACACACAAGAAAAATACTAGGTGCCAGTGCTGCATTGGTGGGATTGTTTTTGGAGTAGCTAATGAGGCTAGAGATCTAAGAATGATGGCAGACAGAAAGTTGAAGTGCAAAAGTCACATTACTAAAACTGCAAAATCAACCTAAGGAATAAATGCTATGCTGAAATGAATTGACATGTAAGGATGCTGAAGTCATTTTGCCTCTCTACAAAGCCTTGATACAACTGCACCTACTATGCATGGATTTGGTCTAGGTACAAAATGGATAAAGAAACTGTTTAAGATGCAGATAAAAACAGCTGGAAAGGCTGCAAAGGAGAGTTACAAAGATGATATTGAGTTATGGAATGTAGATTACAACGATAGATTGAGAGTATGTGAACTACAGACATTGGTGGAACAGAAGAAAGAGGGGACTGATACGATAAACTTTTGAGAGAGTGTTATAGGATATTGGTTGATAAAATTTTTCATTATAAGGAAGGGGGAAGAGGAGAAGGGGCATCTGTGGAAGTTAAGTTTGTGTGCAGTTAAAAAGGGGTAAGAGCTAGGTTTTCTTCTCAAAGAGAAAAACGTTGCTCTCCTGCTGCCTTAGGATTCAAAGAGGGAGAAATTTTACTTTCCCTTTTTGCTGATTTGAAAGGTGACAAGTATGGCATGACAGAAGACATGAAAGAGCTACCGGGAAAAGTGAAAAAAAAAAAAAAATAGAGAATAGAGATTGTGAATCTGCTTCCATGGTATGATAAAGGCAAGTTGAGAAGGGCCATGACTGCAAATAAGTTAATGCATAGGTTGTGCAATAGTGTGCAGGTTGTAGATAACTCATCTCATCTTCCTTTGTGTGTTAGGCTCAGTGGCCTGTCAATGCCAAGTAACTTTGGTAACCTAATTAATGCTTCCTTATCCTTAATTTGGAGGAATTTGATGAACATAAGGACTTATACATATGACTGATGGGGTTGCATCTGAATGGATTTGGAGTTGGTGTTTGAAAGTGTTATTCAGTGAGAATTTGGAAGTTCAGTTAGGGGGATATTAATATTATTATTATGTGAGACCTTCAGGGAGTTAAGGACTCATCGAGAGAGGCTATAAATCAACCAAACCAGCCATCATACCTTCCCTTAAATTCATTCATACTAGATGTGCTCAGTATCCCTAAGGACAAATTATTCCACTCATTCACTGCTCTCTGGGAGAAAAACCTACATCTTACCCCTTTCTTGACTGTGAACAAACTTAACTTCCATGGATGCCCCCCCCCCCCCCATGTTCTCTTCCCACCTTCCATATAACAAAAAATTTCATCAGTTGATATCCTATAACACCCATTCAAAAGTTTATAGACTTCTATCATATCATCCCTCTTTCTCCTGTTAACCAGAGCCTGCAATCCACATACTCACAATCTGTCCTCATAATCTAAATCCCATAATTTGGAAGTTCAGTTAGTAACTCTTTTTTAAATAATCTTTGTAACTCTTCTTTGCACCCTTTCCACAGCTTCTTTATCTCCTGGGAACCCAGGAAACCAAATCTGCACACAGTAATCCAGGTGTGGTCTTTTCAAAGCCTTATAAAGAGGCAAAATGACTTCCTTATCCTTACATGTCAAAGTTTGCTTCAACATCACAATTATCCTCTGAGTTGTATTTGCAACTTTTGCTATGTGACCTTTGAACTTTAAATTCCTATCCACCAATACACCAAGATCCCTTGCCTCTTCAGTTTCTTGTAGCAGAACCCTGCTAATATAATGTACTGCTGGAACTCTAATCATGCAAAAGTGCATAACTTTACACTTACTAACATTAAACTGACAGCCATTTTGTTTGCCCGAATTTCCAGTCTATTCAATCATTTTGTAATTGTTAAATATCAATAGCATCCCTCATTGCCCTGCCTATCTTCACACCATTGGCAAACAATTGCACATCTGATGTTAGATCCTGCCTGATGTCATTAATGTATAAGTTAAGCAATAATGGCCCAAGGACTGAACCCTGAGATACACCACTCGTCACTTAAATCTGGCAGATTCACATCCACTGAATACCACTTTTTGATATCTGTCTGTCAATCATCTCCTGATCCAAGTCAAGAATTTATATTCCAATCCCATATTCTCCAGTTGATGTAACAGCCTTTCGTGTGGTATCCTATCAAATGCCTTAGAAAAATCCAACATTATCATAGTGTATCCATTTCCTTTATCCAGCTTGGCTGTAGCATTGCTATTAAATATGAGCCAATTGCTAAAATATGCTATACTTTGTTCCTTGCAGAGTATAGCATGTTTGTCTACCCATTTCTGTATGTAAGTTCTTACCAACTTCTCTAAAACCTTCACTACCAAACCAGAGATGCTGATAGGTCGGTAGTTAGACACATCAGTTTTTGCACCACCCTTGTACAATGGAACTATCATACATTCCTCCATTCCAGATGTGGGTGATTATGTATGCAGTTACCACTGAGGCAAGTAAATGTGAGAATGGCAAAAAAATACTGAATGCATTTACTCTGGTATTGAATTTCAATACAAGGATGCAAGGTAAGTTGTGGGCCCAATGTGATAATGAAATTTATCTACACTAATGCTAGAAGCATTCAGAATAAGGAGAAGTTTTTGTCATTGATTACTTCAACTTAGCCAAAAGTTATAAACATAAGTGAGACTTGGTTAATAGAGGATAATAATGTTATAGAAACAGAATGTAAAAGGATATATAATATTTTCAGAGTACACAGAGAGAACAGCATGGAGGAAGAGAGTGTGTATTGCCATCACCAAAAACAGCAGAAGTTCAGTAGGAGGACAGTGCATTTGAGGCTACCTGATGTGAGATACAAGCCAGCAGGATAAAATTTATTATCAGTTGCTACTATAGGCCAGGGGTTACAACATTGACATGCCTTTCCCTGCATATAAACTTTACTCTTTCTATATCCCTCCCTCCCATTCCACATTAACCTACTAACAATTCCCCTCACCAACTTACATGGCTCAATCATATTTGTCCTCCTCCTCCTCCTGTTCATGAGGCTTTGCAGATTGCATTCTCTCTCTTTCAATCCATCTACAAAGGCCAGTTAACATCTTCGTCAGTCTTCTCTGGATTCTTTCTAATATATCCTCGTGCTATATTTAAGTCTTCTAACTTCATGGAGGCTCCCATATAATAATAATAAATATTTATTTGAGTAGGGACATCCTATCCTCTGAGGGTCTGAATGTACAAGGTAAAGAAAGATCATGTCTGTGGGAATCTGTTTTCAATTACATTGAAGTTAATGAAATTATCTTTTTCCTTGTAGCAAGTTTTTTCACTTGATTATTGCAAGGGTAAATTATACTTAAAGAAATTATATTCTTGTTTTTATCCTTGACCCAGGCATGAGAAAATAAGTGCAAACTTTTGTTTGCTCATGCTTGGATAAATGATTGAAACAAGAATATAGTAATCCCACCCCTTATCCATGGTCAACTTGGTCCCAAAATATTAAATGGAAAATTCTAGAAATAAACAATTTTTAAGTTTTAAATTGCACGCCGTTCTAAGTAATGTGATGAAATCTCTCGCCGTCCCACCCAGGACATGAATCAACCCATTGTCTAGCATATCCAAGCTGTATATGCTAGACAATGTATCCGCTACCCACCCATTAGTCACTTAGCAGCTGTCTTGGTTATCAGATTGACTGTCGTGGTATCGCAATGTGCTTGTGTTCAATTAACCCTTACAGTATTTTACTACTTAATGGCCCCCAAAGCATAACAGTGCTAGCAATTTGAATATGCCAAAGTGTTTCCTTTAAGTGAAAAGATGAAAGTTCTAGACTTAATAAGAAAAGAAAAAAAAATTGTATGCTGAGGTTGCTAAGATTGATGGTAAAAACGAATTTTCTATACATGAAATTGTGAAGAAAGAAAAAGAAATTTATGTTACTTTTGCTGTTGCACCTCAAACTGCAAAAGTTACAGCCACAGTGCATGATAATTGCTTAGTTAAGATGGTAAAGGGATTAAATTTGTGGGTGGAAGACATGAACAGAAAATGTGTTCTGATTGAAAGCGACATGTTGTGCCAGAAAGCAATGAGCCTATACAAAGACTTCAGCAAGGATCCTCTGAAACAAGTGACACCAAGCCATTTATTGCAAGTAAGGGATGGTTACACAGATTCAGGAATAAGTTTGAACTGAAAATATAAAAATTACTGGAGAGGCTGTGTCTCCCAATGAAGAAGCTGCTGTCACATTTCTGGCAGAGTTGAAGAAGTTGATTAAAGAGAAAGGATACCATTCAAAACAAGTCTTTAATTGCAATGAAACCAGGCTCCTCTGGAAGATGATGTCCAATAGAACCTATATTCATAAAAGTGCAAAGGAGGCATCAGGGCATAAAACATGGAAGACAGATTAACTCTGGTATTATGTGTCAATGCTGCAGTGACATTATTATGGTATTATGTGGCAATCCTGGCTTTATCATACAATGGCAATGTATGATAAAGCCAGGTGTAGTGTACAGAGCGAAGAACACACATACTCTCAAAAACAAAAACTATCTATCTGATTATGTTCTGGCAACAGAACATAATCAGAAGGTGTGGGTGACAGCCATCTTGTTTATGGAATGGTTCCACCAATGCTTCATCCCAGAAGTGAAAAAAATACTTGAAAGAAGAAGGGTTGGAATTTAAAGTCCTATTAATAACAGACAATTCACCAAGCCATCCTGAATCTGCTATGAAAATGAAAATGTCAAGGTTGTGTTTTTACCTCCAAATACAACCTCATTGCTTCAGCCCCTTGACCAGGGCATTCATTCGGTTTGTCAAAGCCACATACTTGTCAAGGCCTTGTATTTAATTGCATTCGATCAGTAATTGATCCTAATCTGAACATGATGAAGTGCATGAAATCATTCACTATTGCTGAAGCAATAACATTCATCAAAGCTACAATGGATAAATTAAAATCAGAAACTGTAAATGCCTGCTGGAAGAACTTATGAAGTCGTAAATGATTTTAAAGACTTCTCAGAGATCGATGGAGAAGTTAGAAAAATTATTCACACAGCAAGACAAATTGGCAGAGAAGGATTTGACAACATGCTTGATGAAGAAGTGGAAGAACACATTGAAGGCCATCGAGAAGTGTTAACAAATGAGGAATTTGGAAAAACTTGAGTCATTTATAGAGGAAGAGAAAGATAAAGGAGAAGAAACTGAAGCGGAACCAGCAATGTGGATATTACTGAAATTTGCCGAGGACAAAATTATGGAATATGATTCTCAGATGGAACGCAGCATTACAGTTACCTGTATGATCACCGAATGATTACAACCTCTGCAGCAACACTTTGATGAGTTAAAAAGAAAGAGACACCAACTTCCGATTACAATGTTCTTCCAAAAAGTTTCGGCAAAAAAAAACTTCACCTATCAAGGATCTCCAACAATCAACATCGTCTGCTGCTGACATCTATCCACTGACATTGTCATGGCTCAACAATCCTCCTTCTGAGGATAAGGTTAACAGTAACCTAACACTATGTCATTCATCTCATCACATAGGCATTGTGTCATCTCACATCATCACAAGAAGAAAAAGGATGGGTACAATACAATAAAATATTGTATTTTGAGAGAGCACATTTATATAACTTTTATTAAAGTATATTGTTATAATTGTTCAATTTTGTTATTAGTTACTGTTGTTAATCTCTTATTGTGCTTAATTTATAAATTAAACTTTATCATATGCATGTATGTAGGAAAAAACACAGTCTGCATGCAGTTTCAGGTATCCATGGGGGGGGAGCCAGGGAACATATCTCCTGCAGATAAGGGGAGACTAAAGTACAATTTAATTTACCTCTTATCTATTGAAGCATGGAATGGAGATTTCAGACACTGGGTGCAGATATTCTTGAAGTTTTCACCATGAAACACTTCACTCTATTTCTTCTTGAAAACAAGAAGAAATTAAATGAATTGCCATCAACGAAAACTATAGGTATGAATTTTTGTATTTTGACTGGACTATGTATACATTATACATACACTCATTTTATATCTATAAAAATCATATAAGATAACATATCATATCATATATCATATAGTATAAGAAACAAGGCGGATGAAATGGTTGCACTAATTGCGTCTGTGCACCCAGAGATTGTCGGAATAAGTGAGACATGGTTAGATGAGGACGACATCCTGACAGGAATAGAGATGGAAAGGTATGATGTGTTTCAGGAAGATAGAAGGGGTAAAAAGGGAGGGGAGGTGCTGTTGATGATAGAGAAAGAGTTATGTCCATACAAGGTAGAGATGCAAGAGGGAAATAGGGCCAGTGGTTTTGAGGCAGTATTGTGTGAGATAGAGGTGAATAGAATCAAATACTTGGTGGGATGTTGTTATAGACCTGGTAATGTGGATGGTGGTGATAGTGAAATGTATAGTCAAATAAGCCAAGCAAATAAGAAAAGGATGATCATTATGGGTGATTTTAATTATGGCAATATAGACTGGAATGAAGAGATAGCAACTGGAAGTAAAGAAAACGAGTTTCTTGAGTTTTTGAGGGATAACGACCTCAGACAGTATGTAACAGAGGGCACACGAGGATTAAAGGTTTTGGATTTGGTCATCTCATCGGAGGATGTAATTATCAATGAGGTGTCAAATCATCCACCAGTTGGTGAAAGTGACCATGAGGTGATTACCTGGGTGGTTGCCAGCAGTGCAAGGACCCCTGTGAAAAAAGGGTATATGTGGAACTACAAGGGGGGTGATTATGAAGAGCTCAAGGGACAGCTTGCAGGTGTAGCATGGAATGAGGAGTTAGCTGGAAAAGAGATCAATGCAGCTTGGGGGATTTTCAAAAACTACTTAGTAGATGCAATGTCTAAATGTATACCATGGGTGAGAAGTTTAAATAAGGTAGGTGTGAGATGGATGAATAAAGAGATTAAGCATGCAATACAGAGAAAAAGGACATTGTGGAGGCAGCATAAGAGAAGTGGAAGTAACCAATTTCATGAGGTCTACAAAGACCAGGCAAGGAGGGTGACTTGGTTGGTAGCTAAAGAGAGGTATGAACAGCAGTTAGCTAATGAAGCCAAAAAGAATCCTAGGGAGTTCTTTCGATATGTAGCCAGCAAAAGAAAGAATGATTATGGAAGGATGACATTGATTGGAGAAAATGGTATAAAGACAGCTGTTGCAGAATGTGTGGTGGAGATACTTAATGAGCAGTTCATAAAGATCTTTCAATCTTGTGAATGTGACTTCATGGAGAGATTAAGGGCAGTTGATGATGGGGAGGAGAGACTGACTGTAAGTCAGCAAGAGGTGTTTGGGGAGTTGAGTAAACCAGATGTAAATAAGGCTGTGGGACTTGATAATATATCACAGCATATTCTGAAGGAATGTGCCAGAGAGTTGACACCTGCCTTGACATATTTTTTTAATATGAGTCTTGCACTTGGTCAAGTTCCTAAAGAGTGGAAGGAGGGCAAGATTGTGCCACTTCATAAAGGAGGTGATCGAACTCGAGCATCAAACTATAGGCCTATCTGTGTGTCAGGTGTTGTGGTTAAGTTGTTGGAAAAGCTTGTGAAAACTAGGATCCAGAGTTGGGTTGACAACAATGGTATAATCTTTGATGGATAGCATGGATTTGCTAAAGGGAGGTCATGTTTTAGTAATAATCTACTTACTTATTACAATAAAGTGACTGCTTCCTTGGACAGAGGAGAAGGATACACAGTAATATACTTGGATTTCACAAAAGCTTTTGATAGAGTACCTCATGATAAGTTGACAGTCAAACTAGAGCAGATGGGGTTGGATATTAGATTAGTGCATTGGATTGGAGACGACTGGGTATCTGATAGGTATCAACAAGTTGTGTATGGGGTGCAATATCCAGGAAAAGGAAAGTCACTAGTGGAGTGCCTCAAGGGTCTGTTTTAGGGCCATTACTATTTAACTTGTATATTAATGATATTGGCGAAGATTTGGATGGAGATGTTCAGTTGTTTGCAGATGATGCAAAGTTGGGATGAACCATAAAGAGTAGTGAAGATGTTGTGGCCTTAAAAGAAGACTTGAATAAATTGAGTGATTGGGCAAGCAAATGGGGATGTGAGTTCAATGTTGCAAAATGTAAGGTTTAAAATTTGGAAAACAAAGATGGGATGCAGAATTTATGCTTGGTGAGAATATATTGTTGGAAGTAGAGGAAATAAGAGATCTGGGGGATGATAGTGGATAAGGATCTAAAATTTAGGGGACACATTGCCAAAATTGTGAAGACAACACAAAGACTTCTGGGAATGATGCAGAGGACACTGACATGTAGAAGTAGGGAGATTCTTGTTCCATTGTATAAGGCTTTCATTAGGCCACACATGGACTATGCCCAGATTTGGTCACCTGGTTTTCAGAAGGATGATGAGATGTTGGAAAGGGTCCAAAGGCGACTGATTAACGTAGTTTCTGACCTCTGGAATGTCGAGTATGAGGAAAGATTGAAAAGATGTAATTTGCAGAGTCCAGTGGAGAGAAGGAAGAGGAGATATGATAGAGACCTACAAGTTGGTAAAGGGTTGTTATAGGATCAATGGTGGAGAAGTTCTACAGAGAATAGTGTGAGATCAGGGGAGAACCAGAGGTCATCTGGAAACTGTATAAAGAGGGTGTGAGTAGGGGAGTGAGAGGCAGATTTTTTTCATGCAGAGTTGTGAGTGACTGGAATGCCTTGCCTGAGAGTGTGGTGTCTGCAAGGAGTTTGAATGTGTTTAAGACACGGTATGATGAGATGTGTATGAGATAAAAGGACCTCCTAGATGAGTCTTTGACTCCATGAGGTCTTGTTTAATAATAATAATAATAATAATAACACTATTCAAAACTAATAATTCAATTTTTCTAAATAAATTCATTTTGTTTAAAAATGTCCATAAAGGACATTTATGTTCCAATAAAGGTACATAAATGTCCTTCATTTAAATAGTACGAATGATATATTTAGTTAACACTAGATATTTCCAATGTTTCAAATGCAGAATTTCAAATATTTTCAGTGGTGGAAGGGAATAGTGTACACATATACTCACCCTTTCCATTGTCTCATAATCTAAACGAAATGCCCATAGCCGAAGCCTAGCTTCTAACTCACTGATAGATGATAATGTAAGAAGGAACTGCTCTGCTGTACCCAGAGGAACATCTGGATTTGCCATTTGGGCTTCTGATATCCTTGTTTTCTCTTCTTCTGTTGGCATCATTGTTGTAATAATTTTCTACAAAAGAAATTGAATATAACATGAAAAAAGGAGCAGAATTGTTAAAAGTATTTCACATCAATACAGCATCAACAAAAACTTTCTAAACAACAGATGCGAAAAACAGAATATATCATAAATAACCTAGAATTTGTGTATTACAATTATAACATTTATTTAATTCTTAAAATAACAACTGAGTTAATCAATGCTATCTTCATCATTTTCAAAAAAAAAAAAAAATTCTGAAAATTAATTAGTTTTTTCACAAGAAATGCATTTTCATATAAAACGGACTTCTTCTATGATGCATACAAGTAAAAGAAATAAAATTCTTTTACTTATACAAATTCTTATAAATGCACACACACACACACACGATCAGTCCTCAAGTTATGACATATGTGACTTATAAACTACCCAATATTTATGACAACCATCTTATAAAAAAACATTATTATTATTATTGTTATTATTATTATTATTCTGGGCAACTCCAAGGAGTCGACAGACTCATCGAGGGAGGCCCTAACATCATGTCAAGAACAACTATTCGACATTCACACAGTATCTATCATACCTTGCCTTGAACTCATTCACGGTCATAGCACCCACAACAGACTCTGGAAGCTTATTCCACTCATTCACTACTCTCCAAGTAAAAAACCTACCTCTAACACCCTTGTCAACCACGCTCTTGCCCAGCTTCCATTCATGGCCTCTAGTCCTCCCACCACCAGTCATATTTTCAAAAATATCTTCTGGATCAATCTTATAGAAACCCTTCAGTAATTTGAATGTCTCAATCATATCACCCCTCCTTCGCCTATCGACCAATTTCTGCAACTCACAAATCTTAAACCTATTCTCATAAGGTTCATTCCACAGACCTGCTATCATCTTGGTCACTCGTCTCTGGATCCTCTCCACTTCCTCCCCATCACGAAGAAACCCTGGTGCCCATAACTGGGCACAGTGGTCCAGATGCGGTCTTATCAAGGCTCGATACAGAGGAACAACAACTTGTTTGTCTCTGAATGTTAAAATATTTTTCAGAAGCTAAGTGATTTGGTGAGCTGTTTTAGTCACTTTTGCAATGTGTCCCCTAAACTTCAATTCCCTATCCACCAACACTCCCAAATCCCTGGCCTCATCAATCTCCTGGAGTACGGTTCCACCAATGCGATATACTGCTGCTATTCTTTTCACCCCAAAGTGCATAACCTTACACTTTGGCATATTAAATTGACATCTATTTTACCTAGCCCAGTCCTCCAAACTATCCAAATCATCCTGTAAAATTTTGACATCCTGTGCACTCATAATTGCTCTACCCAACTTTGCATCATCAGCAAACAAGTGAACACTTCCTCTCAAATCCTTTCCTATATCATTGATGAACAAATTGAAAAGCAGTGGTCCAAGAACAGAGCCCTGTGGCACTCCACTAGTCACAAGCCGTCTTTTAGACTCCACTCCTGAATAAACCACTCTCTGGTATCTCTCCTTCAACCACCCTCCTATCCATCTCACCAACCCTATATCTATCCCCATCTGCTCCAGTTTACTGATTAGGGTTCTATGTGGTATCCTATCAAAAGCCTTGGCAAGGTCCAGTAGTATTACTGTAAACCCATTACCCCTATCCAGTTCAGCCGTCACTGTGTTATAAAACGTGAGCAAGTTACTGAGGCATGATCTACCCTTCACAAAACCATGCTGTCCCCCATACAATATCCCATTTTCATCTATCCAATCCTGTATTCTTTTCTTGACTAATTTCTCTAAGACCTTGACAATGATTCCTGATATGCTAATCGGTCGGTAATTTACAACAGCAGTCTTGGAACCACCTTTATGCAGTGGAACTACTTTCCCCTCTTCCCACCCCCTTGGGACTAACCCAGACCCGAAACTCAAATTAAACAAAATGGTCACATCATAATGCTACAATAAAACTTCTGTTGTACTTTGTTTGGGTTGCAACTGTGTAGTATGTCTGTGGGGGAAAAATGTTGCTTGGGTAAGATGTTTGTTGGGGAGGGAAATATTTTTCACTATAGAAGTTAATTTTCATTCCAGTACTAAGCTAACAATACATACAGATGCTGTTTATTCTTAGTTTAAATATAATTTAAATATATTAACTAAATATACAAAATTTCCCTTAATTATTGTCTTTTAATATGTCCTGAAACAGTATTTCTTTTCCCCCATCTGCATAGTTTTGATCTTGATGGAAGCACATGCAATGATTTATGGCATGCCTACGCCAAGGTCAGCACAAGACAATTTGTCCCTGCTCATGGTAAACATGTTAATCTTATTATATTGTTTTCAACTTTGGACACTTAGTAAAGTCTAATGACAACTGCTTCATCTGCTGTATGGTAATCTCTTTTCATTTGCGATTTTTTTTAGTGGTTATTTCTTTATGAAAATGGCTATAGAGTTAAAAAGCCATTCTTCTAGTGGAGTAGAGAAGAAAGCAACCATTGAATTATACATTTAAAAGTACAGTCACTTGATTTAAATTTTTTTTTTTAAATCAGAGTGATGCAAGACTAAACTGCAGCTTAGCATTTTTCTCTATATTAAGAAAAGCTTTGTAGTTCTTTCTGGAAAGAAGTCGGATTTCTGTCTTCAGGTGAAATATAATGTAGGAGATTCCCGATTTTTAATCCCACTCATTACAGTTATAATACTCTTGCTCCCCCCCCCCTCCAAGAAATTTCTGTTTTTTTTTTGCAAAGAGCACTGATAAAACTTTCAGAAGCCAACTCTGAATGCAATTCCAACAACATTGCAACTACTTTTGCAGAAATAAAGTAGTAGTTGTAGTAATGCATACTACAACTACTACTTTATTTCTGCATAACAAATGAATTTAAGATGTCACAGCCTCACTGATGAAACATAATGGCACCAAGTAAATAATATATGGAGCTTCAGTTGCTCACTTGATAACTTTGGAAAGATCCAGGTTTGAATTTGACAAGGACGAGGGCTTTTTAACGGAAGGTGAGTTAGCCAGTCTCAAATGGAGATTCTTCTGAACTCTGGTGTTCAGAGTTCAGAAGAATGTACCTAAATGTACATTCTTCTATATAAAATGTTCATTCTGAACGTACATAATGACAAGCATATATTATATACTGGAATTTTATAAGAAAAAGAATAACAAAAAGTAATTTTTAAACCATATTTATTTCAAGTCTTTCTTTTAACTATGAATGCATATTTATTTCAATAAATACTATTAGATATCATCATTTTTTCAGAAACAACTTTAACACTGAATTATTTTGAAGCCAATCTTTTGAAAATGGTACTATAATCACTTAATTTTTCCAGTAAAATATCTTGTTCCACTTCACTGATTGGAAAAAGAAAAGATTGCAATATTTATAAGTAATAAATAAATTTATTTATTTTACTGGAAAATGCTAGGACTATGAATCTAATCACATTTTTAAAGCATAAACAATGCAACTTTTTTAATAATTTAAAACTCTTATGAACAAACAACATAAATAATGTGTAGGAAAAAGTTAAGACTACTGAAAGACATTAAAATTTCTGATACAAGAAATAACATGTAAAATGGTTAAGTCAAATTTATTTATCACTAGGTTAGACTATAATAGATTTAGTTTAATCCTTTATCCCAGTGAGAGCAAACAAAGTGGTGTTGCACTACTTACTGGATAAGATAGTACAACACTATATTTAGTCCTGAAGATATTTTCAGGCGCAAACTTTGTTTGCTCTCACTGGGATAAAGGATTAAACTAAATCTATTATGGTTAAGTCAAGTCATCCCAAAGATTAACTCTCTCAGTTACAATTAACTGCTCACCCATTAAGGGATTAAAAGAAAGAAGGGTAACTGCAGGATGAAATGCAGAAATCTGCTAGTGCGTTTACTCTTGAAAAATTGCAGGATAGTAAGTCTGTTTGATCCATTTCAGCTAGTAGGAGGTTGAAACCAAAAAAAGCTTCAGCACTTAAGCCTACATACACAGTCGCTTGGTTATTAATAAAAAAAGTTAAAGAATAAATTTAATTTAAAAAAATTTATAAAAAATCATTAGCCCATCCATGATAAAATGTGCTATAGGGTTAAAACTTGCATGGGTGGGAGTCACATTAAAAAAAAAAAACTGGCTTATCACAACATTAATCAAGTTACTTATAAAACCAACTTAGCTATTACAGACCATTGAGACCTTCACCATAGCACATTAGAGAGAAGATGAAAATTAAATTTGACAATGTAAAAATAAAAATTAACTTATTTTCTAGCTAACAACTGACCTTTATGCTATGCTACCTAACATTATAAAAGAAAAATGAATATTGTTTTTATTCAAAATAACTGACCTCAATACCCTCTCTGTTCATGATTGTACTATCCATTTTCAGTATTGCTGTCTTTATGGTTCTTGGTGGAGGAAGTTTTGTCATTCCAATGTTAATAGCATTAGAACGCTTTGTGTCTAATACAATAACCTCATGCTTCTTGCTTCCTTCTTGGGTTTTCTATGTAGTACAAGAAAAGAATTTGTATTCAATCATAAAAGACCATGTGAGAAGGAATAACAGTGGGTGGGAAGGAGGAAGAATCTATAACATCAGATAATTCACAAGATCTAACACGATTCATTAAATTATTTGTTAACATGTACAGTAATTTACCTAATCTGTCGTTGGTATGTGACAGATTAATTTACATAAAGAATTCAAATCATGGCACTAATATGGGATCAAAGTCTTTAGTGCTTGAGAAATGCTAGTATTTTTCGAATGCTAGAGAAATAGCATATTCTCCATTGAAATTAACAGAACATGATAATTAATAACATATTACTATTAACCACTTGGGAATTATCATGTCCTGTTAATCTCATTGGAAAATATACTATTTTTCTAGCACTCAAGTCTTTGGTGCTTGAGAAATCAGTATTTCTCAAACACCACAGACTTCAATCTTATACTAATTCCATGCTATGTTTTGCCAGTTTTTTTTGGACATAGCTTTGAATTCTAAAAAAAAAAAATTATTTCTATAATCATTATATTAATTCAAAGCTAATTTCCACAACCCTTTGAAATAAAAGAAAATGAAATAATGCACATGTAAAACAGTTTAACACTAAATATAAAAATTCCCACTTTAATATGTGAATGTTTATTTTACTTTATGTTATACATTACAGTGTTCTCTCAATTATCTGGTTGAATTGAAATATCAATTTTTTGATCAGTTAACTGAATAAATCCACACACACTGCTGTGCACCTTAACAGTTAATATAATAATTTCTTTTAGGCTTACACGGTGATCCGAATACATTTTTGAAAATTATGGAGACAACTACCATGTTTGAATAAAAACTTTAGTTTAATATAGCTAAAATCTACATTCAACGTTTCGACCTTTATGTCAAGGTCATCTTCTGCAGCATACACATTATATACAGAGAACAGGCTACACTACAATCTAACTGGTTTGTTAAAGTTACTGACCAACCGCTACAACAATTGTTGGCCTGATCTGTGGTGGGAAAAAAAAAAAATACATCAACGCTCGAGTCCTATTATTAGTATTATTTGTTGGTTGTAGAATTACATTGGGCGCAACAGCAAGTCTATGTGTATGTGGATATATATATATATGTACATATATTTACAATATGATTATACATGTACATTCCACCAGTTGGTATTGTCGTGACGACTCCTTTTCTGTCGTGTTCTAAATCTATCTAGTTTCAAGTCACTTTTATGAATAATACAACTAATTACGAAAAGATCACCGATCCAAAAGTAGGGAAATTTATATTTATACTGCGCCACCCTATTCTTAGATTAGTCTATATAAATAGTAGGATCAGTTCTAAATTAAGTTAGCAGTTATCTCATTAGGCCGAATCATCTATTATCATTTTTTACTTGGGGTTCCCGCAAGATTCGAACATTTATGAACGGTGCAATAATAAGGAATTCAGGCAAACACAATATTTAGATCAACAAAATAAAACATTTAATATATGATATGGTTAACAAATACAAGAACTCTATTTTAAAATGGAACTATACAATTAACTTAACACTTCTTCTTAGGTCACTGATGCTAATTCAATGTTCTAACTTTCATATACTATTCAGAGTCTCAAAAACACAAATCTTCTTATCTCAAGTTAATATAACAATTTCACATTTTATTCAGTCTTCACAAATCTATCAGCTCAATGTTTATATTCACAGCAGGCAATAAACTATGTAAGCTATATTCCAAACAAATATATTCCCGGATCTTGAGCATCGGAGATATATTACAGTTAATGCTAGAATAGAGAAACTTATACAACTACTCTTACCAGACAAATTCTTCAATACATCAAATTATTGAGAGAGCACTTATGAATTAACTTAATTAACATTTAGCGGAACACACATAACAAATATTCTCCATAGTTTAAACTGTATTACTGTAAGTCGCACTTCACTATTCCAAACAACAGTAATTAGGTACTAATATCTTTTCCTGTTCACTTTTCTCCAAGTAATCAATATAACCTTTTCCTAGGGCAACATAGAATTTAATCGTAATTCAGATTAACTAGAACTAATCAGAATTTTCGCATTGACTGTCCAGTTTCCTTTTATCTGATTACGGCACCAACCTTTCTTCATAACAACAGCAGATTTCGCTTATAACATTAAACCTTATGTTTGACTACTTATAGGTTCACTTCCGAACACTATACTCATAAATTTCTGCCCTGGGGATTTTATAATCTTGGTTCCGCAAAACTCTCTCCTCACTCCTTAATAATAATTCTTCTCTTCCTCTCTATCTTATCTATGACCTTCCTTCTTCTTTACCCTTTTTTCTCTATATTCTATATGACCTTCACTCCCACCTTACGTTCGAACGCCACGCTCTCTTCACTCGTGGTTGTTTACGCGTGCGTCTCCATGACAACAGACTAAACGTAAACATTTCGCTAATGTAATGTATGCTCTGTTACTACTCTTACATGAATGATTACATAACATTAAATATTTGACAAATAAGAACAACAGAATATTTAAGCTACTTCTTTAACTTTTTGATTACGTATACAGTTAAATATAAATTAACACTTTACGTTACACCACATATATTTAGTTATACAAAATTCTATACATATTATTATTTTATAAATTAATAGCAGGTCAGGTTTTCAGTAAATATTTAATTAGTAATTCTTAATTAAGGAATAATAAACAATTTTATATAAACCATGATTAATATTTAATAAGCAATGTTAAATGTGAATGAAAAATAATAAATTACATAACATGGCTTCATTCACAATTTAACAGTATGGAATGGTTTCTAATACTAGCTGGAGGTTGGCTAGAGTCTTGACTTAAGCTGGATCTTGTATATTAGGTAGGCTGAATGTGTGCCTTCCAGATCCTTGGAATTTTCATGCCATCTTTGATGTTGATATATTATTATTATTATCCCCAAGACCTCATGGAGTCAAAGACTCATCTGGGAGGTCCTTTTATCACACACACACACATCTCATCATACCGTGTCTTAAACACACTCAAAATCCTTGCAGACACCACACTCTCAGAAAGCATTCCAACCATTCACAACTCTGCATGAAAAAAACCTGTCTCTCACTCTCCTACTCACACCCTCTTTATACAGTTTCCAGGGATGATCTCTGTATTTCCCCTGATCTCCCACTATTCTCTGTAGAACTTCTCCACCATTGATCATATAACAACCCCTTACCAACTTGTAGGTCTCTATCATATCTCCCCTCTTCCTCCTCTCCACCAGACTCTGCAAATTACATCTTCTCAATCTTTCCTCATACTCAACATTCCAGAGGTCAGAAACTACCTTAGTCCTGAAAACCCGATGACCAAATCTGGGGACAATAGTCCATGTATGGCCTAATCAAAGCCTTATACAACGGAACAAGAATCTCCCTACTTCTACACGTCAGTGTCCTGCACATCATTCCCAGAAGCCTTTGTGTTGTCTTCACAATTTTGGCGATGTATCCCCTAAATTTCAGATCCTTATCCACTATCACCCCCAGATCTCTTATTTCCTCTACCTCCAACAATATATTCTCACCAATCATAAATTCTACATCCCATCTTTGTTTTCCAAATTTTAAAACCTTACATTTTGCAACATTGAACTCACAACCCCATTTCCATGCCCAATCACTCAATTTATTCAAGTCTTCTTGCAAGGCCACAACATCTTCACTACTCTTTATGGTTCGTCCCAACTTTGCATCATCTGCAAACAACTGAATATCTCCATCCAAATCTCTGCCAATATCATTAATATACAAGTTAAACAGTAATGGCCCTAAAACAGACCCCTGAGGCACTCCACTAGTGACTTTCCTTTTCCTGGATATCGCACCCCCATACACAACTTGTTGATACCTATCAGATAGCCAGTCTCCAATCCAATGCACTAATCTAATATCCAACCCCATCTGCTTGAGTTTGACTGTCAACTTATCATGAGGTACTCTATCAAAAGCTTTTGCGAAATCCAAGTATATTACTGTGTAACCACTTTATTGTAATAAGTAAGTAGATTACTAAAACATGACCTCCTTTTAGCAAATCCATGCTGTCCATCAACGATAATACCATTGTTGTCAATCCAACTCTGGATCCTAGTTCTCACAAGCTTCTCCAACAACTTAACCACAACACCTGACACAGAGATAGGCCTATAATTTGATGCTTCAGTTCGATCACCTCCTTTATGAAATGGCACAATCTTGCCCTCTTTACACTCTTTAGGAATTTGACCAAATGCAAGACTCGTATTAAAAAAATATGTCAAGGCAGGTGTCAACTCTCTGGCACATTCCTTCAGAATACACGGTGATATATTATCAAGTCCAACAGCCTTATTTACATCTAGTTTACTCAACTCCCCAAAACACCTCTTGCTTGCTTACAGTCAGTCTCTCCTCCCCATCATCAACTGCTCTCAATCTCTCCATGAAGTCACATTCACAAGATTGAAAGATCTTTATGAACTGATCCTTTACGTATCTCCACCAAACATTCTGCAACAGCTGTCTTTATACCATTTTCTCCAATTAATGTCATCCTTCCATAATCATTCTTTCTTTTGCTGGCTACATATCGAAAGAACTCCCTAGGATTCTTTTTGGCTTCATTAGCTAACTGCTGTTCGTACCGCTCTTTAGCTACTCTCACCAACTAAGTCACCCTCCTTGCCTAGTCTTTGTAGACCTCATGAAATTGGTTATTTCCACTTCTCTTATGCTGCCTCCACAATGCCCTTTTTCTCTGTATTGCATGCTTAATCTCTTTATTCATCCATCTCACACCTTCCTTATTTAACCTTCTCACCCTTGGAATACATTTAGACATTGCATCTACTAGATATTTTTTGAAAATCCCCCAAGCTACATTGATCTCTTTTCCAGCTAACGCCTCATTCCATGCTATACCCGCAAGCTGTCTCCTGAGCTCTTCATAATCACCCCCCCCCCCTTGTTGTTCCACATATACCCTTTTCTCACAGGGGTCCTCGCACTGCTGGCAACCACCCAGGTAATCACCTCATGGTCACTCTCACCAATTGGTGGATGATTTGATACCTCATTTATAATTACATCCTTTGATGAGATGACCAAATCCAAGACACCCTTAATCCTCGTGTGCCCTCTGTTACATACTGTCTGAGGTAGTTATCCCTCAAAAACTCAAGAAACTCATTTTCTTTACTTCCAGTTGCTATCTCATCATTCCAGTCTATATTGCCATAATTAAAATCACCCATAATGATCACCCTTTTCTTATTTGCTTAGCTAATTTGACTATACATTGCACTATCACCACCACCACCATTCACATTACCTGGTCTATAATAACATCCCACCAAATATTTGGGTGGTTTATCAGAATTTCGCAGGCTGTTGCACCCAATGTAATTCTACAACCAACAGATAATACTAATAATAGGACTCGAGTGTTGGTGTATTTTTTTTCCCCACCAGAGGTCAGGCCAACAATTGTTGTAGCGGTTGGTCAGTAACTTTAACAAACCAGTTAGATTGTAGTGTAGTCTGTTCTCTGTATATAACGTGCATGCTCCAGAAGATGACCTTGACATAAAGGTCGAAACATCGAATGTAGATTTTAGTTATATTAAACTAAAGTTTTTATTCAAACACAGTAGTTAATATAATGTTTGGTTATTTAAAGGTTAGACAGCAGAGAAATCACTGTATAGTACTATATTACAGTTTATCGTATACTTACATTTTACATTATAAACTATTCTTATAAAAATAAGAAAAGTCTAATTATGTTATTGTTGATAAGTAATTTCAGATTGGTCAGGATACAAGAGTATATTTGAAGATTTACACAGAAAGCAATCACTATTTCATTTTGAACAGAATTTCCCTAATGTGATCTTCAGAGTTTTGTGGACAGGAGGAGGAAGGATGATATGATCAATTATGGCATAAAATAATGGCTGACGTGAGTAATGAGAGGTCATCCCAAAAACTGTACAAAGGTTATGTGGCTATGGAAGAGAAAAGGAGATTTTTTGCAATGTGGGTGGTGAATGACTGGGATACACTGCCAGAGTGGGTGCTGAGTGCTCCAACACTGAATGTCTTCAAGGCATAGCAAGGTATGATAGTTATTGTGGTCTATGAATGTTTGATCTTCTACAATGAGTCTTTAGACTCCATGGAGGCTTGAAAATAATACTAATATTATAACCAATTTGTTCAATCAACCTGCAGGGATTCTGTATCAGCTACGTTCCTTATCACTCTCCCTAACTTGGCATATCTGGATATCACACTGAAGCCCCTCGGAGATATCTTTGACATAATAATGGACTCAGAACCACCATACATTACTTTCTGATACCTGTCTCGGTCACTCTAATCCATATCACAAGTTTATTTTGCAAACCCATCCATTTGAGCTTTTAAAGCAGCCGCCAATGTGGAAACTTGTCACCCTACTTTCACAACTATCCACCACCAATGTCTCTTCTTAATTACTCTTCTCCAGTTTGCCACACAGTGGAAAAATTCTCCTAAATTTTCTTTGACTCCAATGGCCCATCTTCTATACTGCCCTTTCTTTTTCTTTACTATGATTATTGCTTTCTTAGCTTGCATTTTATACTCCTCATGCATCTAATCATTATCAACTGTCTTGTAACTCCTCTATAACATAACATATTTTCTGCACTACTCATGAAATTTCATTCATTCACTCCTCCTTTATTTGTTTGCCTAACTTATGGTATAGAGTTGAACATTGCTTGTGATGAATCCTAATCAATTCCCATATTTTGTCAACCACTTTTCCAGAGAACACATTAACACACAGGACTTATACTAGCTGACTAATGAGTTCCCCATAATCACCTGCCTCATAATTCCAAATTGTACATATAACTGTTGCCTGCTTATCCATCTCCCAAACCAAAACCTCATGATCACTCTGACCAACCAGCAGGAGTATTGATACCTCATTCCCAATAACAACCCATGAGAATATCACCAAATCCAACATTCTAAAACCTCGCTTTCATCACATCACATGTTGTTTAAGTTAGTTATCATACATCAGAAACTCAACAAATTCACTCTCCTTGCTTTCATATTTCTATATCATAATGGAAACTAGGTGACTAAATCTGAGTCCAATCCATATTCCTATAATTAAAATCTTCCATTAGGATTGCTTTCCTTTTACATGTCCAACTAATGTGTTTAAACATTTCATGGCATTTTAGTAGAACCTATGACATATTAATAGAGTATGAAAATATGTAGACACCATAAAGATTTATTGAAAATTAGTAACAGATATTTCATAATGAAATTAACAACACATCAGTGTGGAATGAACAAGTAATTTAAATGAAGCAGAATACAGTACCAAGTCAATAATGTTGTTCATTCCACATTGATAATGTATTGTTAATTTTAGTATATGAAATGTCTGTTGCTGATTTTCAATAAATAAAGCTTTATTGAAAATAAATACTGTATTTATGTGTTTTCAAGTTAACTGTTGTATTTAACCTGTATTATATTCTACTTCATTTAAATTGCTAGTTTATTCCACATACATACGGATGGATGATGTGTGGTTAATTTCAGTATGAAATCTGTTGCTAAAAAATCTTTACTGTGTCTTTATGTGTTTACATACTCTAATCATTTCAAGATTAGTGTCATCTACACTTCCACACCTATGAAAACATCTTATTCAGTTATATTACTCTCAAAATCATCACATGTCCTAATTTGACACCCCATTCTTAGCTGACAATTTTTCTGCTATCATTAATGGTACCCCTACCTACACACACATCTTTTCTATCCTTCCATAAGATTCTATATCCCTCCATTTCTATTCCCACAGGTATATCATCCTTGGTCAACAATTTCACTTATGCCAGTTATTTTTGGGAATACTGACTCTTTAACACCATCCCCTCCTCTTCCTCCTACTCCTCTCTCTTTTCATTCCCATCCCTCTCGTTCTCAGTCTCATGCTTTCCATCACTCTCCCCTATTTTAATCAATTTCTCATCCTTGTATCCATTTTCCACCTGCCCTTCCATAACTTACCTCTCTCTCTCTCTCTCTCTCTCTAATCCTTAGCTGATGGAGCATGAAGCTTGTTTAAATATGAGTAAGGAACATTGTGTTGTAACTGAAATGGTAGTTGAGGATGATCATTCAAATGTTCAAAAAGTGTGTGGAAGTGATAGTGAGGAAAAGAGGTCGATTACCAATAAAGCATGCGATAAGGATATTGAAAAACACGGTGCAATTAACAGTAACATGGAGAGTGGGATTTAAGGCAAACAAGCTTGTGTGACTGATAAATGAGGTGTTCAAATCTCCCTCCAGCTGGTGAGAGTGACCACGAAGTGATTACCTGGATGGTTGCCAGCTATGTGAAGCTGGTGATTATGAGAAGCTCAGGAAACAGCTTGGAGCTGTAGCATGGAATGAGAAGTTGGACAGAAAAGAGATCAATACTGCTTGGGTGCCATTTAAGAACTACCTGGTACAAATAATGTATAAATATTCCAAGGGTCAGAATGTTCAATAACACAGGTGTGAAACCTATGTTACTGAACATAGGTTTCACACATAGGTGTTGATGAACAAACAGATTCTGCACGCAATACAGAGAAAGAAGACATTATGGAGGCAACAGAAGATGAGTGGTAATAATCAATTTCATGAGAGCAAGGAGGATGACTCAATTGGTAAGAGTAGCAAGAGAACAGATGAGCAGCAGTTAGCTAATATAGAAGAGAATAAAAAAAAAAACTGATATGTAGCCAGCAAAAATAAGAATGATTATGTAGAATGAAAATGGTAAGAGGACAACTGCTGCAGAGGATATGATGAGATATCTAATGCACAATTCATAAAGGTCTTTCATTCTTGTGAATGTGACATTGAATGGAATTGAGCAAACTTGGTGTTAATAAGGCAATGGAACTTGATATATCACCATGTATTTTGAAAGGTTGTGCCAAGAGGCTGATATCTGCCTTGGCATATTTGTTTAATACGAGTCTTGCATTGGGTGCAGTTCCAAAGGAGTGGAAGGAAGGGAAGATTGCACCACTTCATAAGGGAGGTGACAAAACTCGAGAATCAAATTATAGGCCAATCTGTGCGTCAAGTGTTGTGGTTAAAGTATTGAAGAGGCTAGCGAGAACCAGGATCCATAATTGGGTTGACAACAGTGGTTTATCTTTGGTGGACAGCATGGCTTTGCTAAAAGCAGGTCATGTTTTATTAATCTTCTTACTTATTATGCTGGCCTGGTTGGCTGAGTGGTCAGCGTGTCTGCTCTTCAGCCAAAAGGCTGCAGGTTCGAATCCTGCTGTGGGCATGGATATTTGTGATTGTGTTGGAAAATACTAGTGATGGTGGTGGGTGGTAGATGGCATTGGTGTAGTTGCTGTTCGTTGTCATTGGTGGATTGAGTGGTGGAGACAGAGAGTTGTAGAGTAGCTGCCTCCCTCAATGAGTCTTTGGACTTCCTGGAGGTGTCACATAATTATAATTACAATAAGGTGACAGCTACAATGGACATGGATACACAGTGGTATGCTTAGATCTTGCTAGAGCTTTTGATAGATTACCACATGACAAGTTGATAGTGAAATTAGAGTAGATGGGATATTAGACTGGTGCAGAGATGGGTTATCTGATAAGTATCAGCAAGTTGAGGAAGGAACATGTGAGGAAGGAACTGGATTTTATTCAGTTACTGAGGGATAACTATCTGAGACAGCATGTAACTGAAAATACTAGCAGTTCGAGGGTGCTTGACCTAGTAATAGAATCTGAGAATTTGACTGTAATGAATATGACCATGTTGCCACCTATTGGTGAGAGTGATCATAGGGTCCTGACCTGGGAGGTGGCTAAATGTGTGAAATTTTTGATTAAGATAGGGTAGTACATGTGGAATTACTGTGCTGGCAAGTATGACAAGCTTAGGAGATTGCTTGGTTCAGTGCCATGGCATGTAAAACTGCAAGGGTTGTTGATAGGGCATTTGCAGGAGGTTATGGCAGACTGTATACCTATAGTCCGAATAGTAAATCAAGTAGGGGTTAAATGGATGAATAACACCATTAAACTTGAGTTGCAAAAAAGAACAATTATGGAAGGAATTTAAGGAGAAAGGTGACCTGCAGGCACATGAACGGTATAAAGCGCAGGCCAGAAGGGTAACGAGTGTGGTGAGAAAGGCAAAAATAGATTATGAAAGGAAATTAGCCATGCAAGCTAAAGAGAATCTTTCAATATGCTGCTAGTAAAAAAAAAAAACTGTACAAGGCAGAATGATTTTAAGGAACGCCGATGGTATGGAGGTCACTGAATCAGTCGATATAGTGGAATTACCGAGTGAGCACTTTGTAAGAGTATATCATCCAGGTGGTGACGTGAAAGGAATGAAGGAACCATTAGTTTATATGGGAATTGTGGTGAACGAAGTGGGGGTGAATAGTCTATTACAGAACCTTAATGTGAATATATCTGTGGGATTGGATAGTATATCAGCATGGGTCTTACGAGAAGCAGCTAAAGAATTGTCAGTGCCCTTGACCTTATTGTTTAATCTAAGTCTCGGGTCTGGTTTAGTCCCGAAGGGGTGGAAGGAGGGGAAAATAGTTCAACTGCATAAAGGAGAATTCAAGACTTCTTTCTTTCACTATGCATTATTCCTGCTTCCTATGCAGGGTCCGCGTGTTATTTAGATGCGACTTCTTGTTAGTACCACTCCCAGCTGACCTGTCGCCTGGTCTGCCGCTGGGGGAGGGGGGGGATATATTTTTGACTGTAGAAGTGTATGTTCACTGGGCCGGTTTGCCTGCTTGCAGGATGAAAAACGCCAGATAAAACTGGCGGGAAAAACCCTACTGCCTGTGACCAAGACTGGCTAACTTGGCTATGCCTGAGGAAGATCCTCAAATTCCTCACGTCGGCAATGAGAATCGAACCTGAGACACTCCTTCCCCAGGCATATGGTTATGAAGCGCAAAGCCACTAGGCTAACCGCACGGACAAAGGAGGATCCAAGACTAGTGTTGCAAATTACCAACCGATCAGCATATCAGAAGTCGTTGTCAAGGTCTTGGAGAAAGTAGTCAAGGGTAAAATACAGGAATGGATTGATGAAAATGAGATACTGTATGGGGGGGGGGGCAGCATGTTTTGTGAAGGGTAGATCGTGCCTCAGTAACTTGCTGAAGTTTTATAACACAGTGACGGCTGAACTGGATAAGGGTAATGGGTTTACAGTGATACTGCTGGACCTGGCTAAGGCCTTTGACAGGATACCACATGGAAGTTTAATCCGTAAACTGCAACATATGGGAATGGATATAGGCTTGGCGAGATGGATAGGAGGATGGTTGATGGAGAGATACCAGAGAGTAGTTTACTCAGGAGTAGATTCCAAAAGATGGCCTGTGACTAGTGGTGTGCCGCAGGGTTCTGTTCTTGGACCACTGCTGTATAATTTGTTCATTAACGATATAGGGAAGGATCTGAGAGGAATGGTTCATTTGTTTGCTGATGATGCTAAGTTGGGTAGGGCAATAGTGAATGCAAAAGATTGCAAAATTTTGCAGGATGATTTGGATAGATTGGAGGTATGGGCTAAGGAGAATGGATGTCAATTTAATGTGGCAAAATGTAAGATTATGCATTTTGGGATGAAAATATTAGCAGCAGTATATCACATTGGTGGAACTGTACTCCAGGAGATTGATGAGGCCAGGGACTTGGGAGTGTTGGTGGATAGGGAGTTGAAGTTTAGGGGGGGCACATCGCCAAAGTGGCTAAATCAGCTCATCAAATCACTTGGATGCTGAAGAATACTTTGACGAGTAGAGATAAGCAGATTATTATTCCTCTGTATCGAGCCTTGATAAGACCCCATCTTGATTACTGTGCCCAGATCTGGTCACCTAAGTTTCTTCTTGATGGGGGAGGGGAGGTTGAGACGATCCAGAGGCGAGTGACCAAGATGATAGTAGGTCTACGGAATGAATCTTATGAAAACAGGTTGAAGATTTGTGGGTTGCAGAAATTGGTTGATATGTGGAAAAGGGGAGATATGATTGAGACATTCAAATTGCTGAAGGGTTTCTATAGGATTAATTCAGAGGATATTTTGAAAACAGGACTGGTGGTGGGAGCTGGGCAAGAGTGTTGTTAGTAAGGGTGTTAGTGCTAGGTTTTTTACTTTTAGAGTGGTGAATGAGTGGAATAAGCTGCCAGAGTCTGTTGTGGGTGCTATGGCAGTGAATGAGTTCAAGTATGATAGACACTGTGTGAATGTCGAATAGTTGTGATGGACATGATGTTTTGGGCCTCCCTCGATGAGTCTAAGGACTCCTTGGAGTCTGTCCGTAATAATAATAAGTTGTGTATGGGGGAGCAATATCACAGAAGAAGAAGAATGCCACTAGTGGTGTGCCTCAGGGGTCTGTTTTAGGACATTACTGTTTAACCTATGTTAATGATACTGGGGAGGATTTGACTGGGGATATTGAGTTGTTTACAGATGATGCAAAGTTTGGAAGAACTATGAGGAGTAGAGCAGATGTTGTGGCCTTCTTGAATAGACTGAGTGAATGTCACAGGAGTGGGGATACCAGTTCAATGTTGCAAAATATAAGGTTTTAAAATTTGAGAAACAAAGATGGGATGTAGAATTTATGGTGAAAATATTATTATTATTATTATTTGACCTCCATAGGCTTTAAATTTTTCAGGAAATGACAATGTATACTAAAATATTAATTAAAAAACTAATTAATTAATCAATACCATCCTATATTTAATCAATACCATCCTATATTTCGGCAATATTTACATTGCCATCTTCTGAGAACATTAAAAACTATGATATGTGCACACAGGCACTAACAACAAGCAAATAAGGCTGAAGAAGGCAACTAGCATTGGCTGTTGGGCCGATGTTCTAAGGATGCATGCTTCCCAAATTTGGGGCAGTCTCATGCACCCAAATTTGTTTGGGTGTATGACCTCAGATCTAAAACACTTCCCAAATTTGCGATTTGGGAAGTGTTTTAGATCTGAGGATGATTCCAGGAACAATCTTTCATATTTATATTTGCCATGGTGTAGTAAAGTGGCTTTCTTCCAGCGTATTCTGTGGTGGGTATCTAGTGTAGTCTGCAAAGTCCTATAATTCCAATCATAGTTTTTGTTCCCAGAAGATGGCAATGTAACATTGCCGAATACAGGAAGGTATTGATTAAAGTTTTTTAATTAATATTTTAGTATACATTGTCATTTCCTGAAAAATTTAAAGTCATATATAACCAACGTATAAATTTATCTACAAGAATTAAGACCTGGAATCAGAGACTCATCACTGGAAGCACACAATCTTTGCACACAGTGCTCATTAAACCGTGCCTTAAACCATTCAATGTGTCTATACCCACAACACATTCCACTCACCAACCATTCTCCATGCAAAGAACCTACTCCTCACTCCTCTGCACACACACACACACACCCTCCTTATGCAGTTCCAGTGATGACATCTTGTCCTAGACCCCTCTCCCTAGTCCCTCATTCTATGAAAAATCTCCTTCATGTCGACACGATAACAACCCCCTGACTAGCTTATATATATCTCAGTCATATCCCCCCCTTTCCTCCTATTCATGAGGCTCTGCAACATACATTCTCTCAATCTGCGCTCATACTCCACATTCCAAAGATCCCTGACCACTTTTGTGAATCTATTCTGGACCCTTTCCAACATATCCTCATCCCCATGAAAACCAGGTGAACAAATCTATGCACAATAATCCATATGAGGCCTGATCAAGGCCTTATACAATGGTATCATAAATTCTCTATTTCTGCATGTCAGGGTCTTCTGCATCATTGCCATTATCTGATGTGTTGTCTTCACAACTTGTGCAATGTGGTCCCCTTGTCCTAGACCCCTCTCCCTAGTCCCTCATTCTATGAAAAATCTCTTCCATGTCGATGCGACAACAACCCCTGACTAGCTTATATATATCTCAGTCATATCCCCCCCCCCCCCGTTTCTTCCTATTCATGAGGCTCTGCAACATACATTCTCTCAATCTGCGCTCATACTCCACATTCCAAAGACCCCCCCCCTGACCACTTTTGTGAATCTATTCTGGACCCTTTCCAACATATCCTCATCCCCATGAAAACCAGGCGAACAAATCTATGCACAATAATCCATATGAGGCCTGATCAAGGCCTTATACAATGGTATCATAAATTCTCTATTTCTGCATGTCAGGGTCTTCTTCATCATTGCCATTATCTCATATGTTGTCTTCACAACTTGTGCAATGTGGTCCCCTAATTTCAGGTCCTTGTCCACCATTACTCTTAGATCTTCATCTCCTTTACTTCCCTTAAAGTTTTCCCACAAGTGTATACTTTTCATCCCACCATTGCTTACCAAATCTCAAAACCTTATTACACTTTGCAACATTGAACTGACTGTTCCATTTACCTGCACATTCATGCAATCTATTCATGAATGCGCAGGTAACATCCGCTTGACTCTGGATTGCTCTCCCCAGTTTTGCATCATCTGCATATCACTAGTTAAACCCATTCCTAATATCGTTAACATACAAATTGAACAACAATGGCACCAAAATTGACCCACAAATGATGGCACACCACAAGTGGCCTTTCAGGATACTGCACCCTCATATACAACTTTCTGATACCAATCTGACAGCCTATCTGACAGCAATTTATATAAGAACTTGTCATGTGGCAGTCTATCAAAAGCCTTTGCAAAATCTAAGTATGCCACTTTATATGCATCTCCCCTATCCAAGGTATATCACCTTGTTATAGTACATAAGTTAGTCAAACATGATCTCCTTCCCCCTTAACAAACCCATGCTGTTAACTGCAGAGAATACCGCTGTTATCGACCCATTTCTGTATTCTACTTCTCACCAATCTCTCCAGTACCTTCACCACAACTCCAGATATATAGATGGGCCTATAATTTGAAGCTTATCACCTCCTTCATACCACAGAACAATTTTACCCTCCTTCCACTCCCTTGAAACCTGTGCTGTTGTACGAATTTTATTAAACAGGCATACCAATGCTACTGCCAATTCCCTGGAACATTCCCTTAAGATTATTATTGTTATTATTACCCCAAGACCTCATGGAGTCAAAGACTCATCTGGGAGGTGTTTTTATCACACATACATCTCATCATACCGTGTCTTAAACACACTCAAACTCCTTGCAGACACCACACTCTCAGGCAAGGCATTCCAATCATTCACAACTCTGCCTCTCACTCCCCTACTCACACCCTCTTTATACAGTTTCCAGGGATGACCTCTGGTTTTCCCTTGATCTCCCACTATTCTCTGTAGACCTTCTCCACCATTGATCATATAACAACCCCTTACCAACTTGTAGGTCTCTATCATATCTCCCCCTCTTCCTCCTCTCCACCAGACTCTGCAAATTACATCTTCTCAATCTTTCCTCATACTCAACATTCCACAGGTAAGAAACTACCTTAGTCAATCGCCTTTGGACCCTTTCCAACATCTCTTCATCCTTCTGAAAACCCGGTGACCAAATCTGGGCATAATAGTCCATGTGTGGCCTTATCAAAGCCTTATACAACGGAACAAGAATCTCCCTACTTCTAAACGTCAGTGTCCTCCGCATCATTCCCAGAAGCCTTTGTATTGTCTTCACAATTTTGGCGATGTGTCCCATGAATTTTAGATCCTTATCCACTATCACCCCCAGATCTCTTATTTCCTCTACCTCCAACAGTATATTCTCACCAAGCATGAATTCTGCATCCCATCTTTGTTTTCCAAATTTTATAACCTTACATTTTGCAACATTGAACTCACATCCCCATTTCCGTGCCCAATTACTCAATTTATTGAAGTCTTCTTGCAAGGCCACAACATCCTCACTACTCTTTATGGTTCGTCCCAACTTTGCATCATCTGCAAACAACTGAACATCTCCATCCAAATCTTCGCCAATATCATTAATATACAAGTTAAATAGTAATGGCCCTAAAACAGATCCCTGAGGAACTCCACAAGTGACTTTCCTTTTCCAGGATATCGCACCCCCATACACAACTTGTTGATACCTATCAGATAGCCAGTCTCCAATCCAATACACTAATCTAATATCCAACCCCATCTGCTTGAGTTTGACTGTCAACTTATCATGAGGTACTCTATCAAACGCTTTTGAGAAATCCAAGTATATTACTGTGTATCCTTCTCCTCTGTCCAAGGAAGCAGTCACTTTATTGTAATAAGTAAGTAGATTACTAAAACATGACCTCCCTTTAGCAAATCCATGCTGTCCATCAAAGATTATACCATTGTTGTCAACCCAACTCTGGATCCTAGTTCTCACAAGCTTCTCCCACAACTTAACCACAACACCTGACACAGAGATAGGCCTATAATTTGATGCTTGAGTTCGATCACCTCCTTTATGAAGTGGCACAATCTTGCCCTCCTTCCACTCTTTAGGAACATGACCAAGTGCAAGACTCGTATTAAAAAAATATGTCAAGGCAGGTGTCAACTCTCTGGCACATTCCTTCAGAATACGCAGTGATATATTATCAAGTCCCACAGCCTTATTTACATCTAGTTTACTCAACTCCCCAAACACCTCTTGCTCACTTACAGTCAGTCTCTCCCTCCCCCCATCATCAACTGCTCTCAATCTCTCCATGAAGTCACATTCACAAGATTGAAAGATCTTTATGAACTGCTCATTAAGCATCTCCACCACACATTCTGCAACAGCTGTCTTTATACCATTTTCTCCAATCAATGTCATCCTTCCATAATCATTCTTTCTTTTGCTGGCTACATATCGAAAGAACTCCTTAGGATTCTTTTTTGGCTTCATTAGCTAACTGCTGTTCATACCTCTCTTTAGCTACTCTCACCAACCAAGTCACCCTCCTTGCCTGGTCTTTGTAGACCTCATGAAATTGGTTATTTCCACTTCTCTTATGCTGCCTCCACAATGCCCTTTTTCTCTGTATCGCATGCTTAATCTTTTTATTCATCAATCTCACACCTACCTTATTTAACCTTCTCACCCTTGGAATGCATTTAGACATTGTATCTACTAGATAGTTTTTGAAAATCCCCCAAGCTACATTGATCTCTTTTCCAGCTAACTCCTCATTCCATGAAATTGGTTATTTCCACTTCTCTTATGCTGCCTCCACAATGCCCTTTTTCTCTGTATCGCATGCTTAATCTCTTTATTCATCAATCTCACACCTACCTTATTTAACCTTCTCACCCTTGGAATGCATTTAGACATTGTATCTACTAGATAGTTTTTGAAAATCCCCCAAGCTACATTGATCTCTTTTCCAGCTAACTCCTCATTCCATGAAATTAGTTATTTCCACTTCTCTTATGCTGCCTCCACAATGCCCTTTTTCTCTGTATTGCATGCTTAATCTCTTTATTCATCAATCTCACACCTACCTTATTTAACCTTCTCACCCTTGGAATGCATTTAGACATTGTATCTACTAGATAGTTTTTGAAAATCCCCCAAGCTACATTGATCTCTTTTCCAGCTAACTCCTCATTCCATGCTACACCCACAAGCTGTCCCCTGAGCTCTTCATAATCACCCCCCTTGTAGTTCCACATATACCCTTTTCTCACAGGGGTCCTTGCACTGCTGGCAACCACCCAGTTAATCGCCTCATGATCACTCTAACCAAATGGTGGATGATTTGACACCTCATTTATAATTGCATCCTCTGATGAGATGACAAAATCCAAGATCCTCAATCCTCGCATGCGCTCTGTTACATACTGTCTGAGGTAGTTATCCAAAAGTCAAGAAACTCATTTTCTTTACTTCCAGTTGCTATCTCATCATTCCAGTCTATATTGCCATAATTAAAATCGTCCATAATGATCACCCTTTTCTTATTTGCTTGGGTAATTTGACTATCACCACCATCCACATTACCAGGTTTATAACAACATCCCACCAAATATTTGATTCTATTCACCTCTATCTCACACCATACTGCCTCAAACCACTGGCCCTATTTCCCTCTTGCATCTCTACCTTCTATGGACATAACTCTTTCTCTATCATCAATAGCACTCCCCCTCCTTTTTTTACCCCTTCTATCCTCACGAAACATATCATACCCTTCCATCTCTATTCCTGTCAGGATGTCGTCTTCATCCAACCATGTCTGACTTATTCCGACAATCTTTGGGTGAACAGATGCAATTAGTGCTACCAGTTCATCTGCCTTGTTCCTTATACTTCTAGCATTGGTATACAAACACAACAGCTCATTTCTGGATCTACAGCTAGTTCCACTGATACCACTCACTTGATGTGATCTCTCCATGCTCGACTGGGCCATTTCCCTTTCTGCTTCTTCATTTCAGAACCCTTTTCAATTCCAACTGTTTCCTCTTGATCCCTGGTCATCCCATTCCTTTCGTGCCTACACATGCTCTCACTTCCTCTTGGAGCATCCACCTTTCTCACGCTGTGTACCCCCGTCCACCCTGAGCCTCCCCGTTTTCCTGCTCCTTTTGCACACCCATTCTCTCATTTTCTAATACTCATACCACTCACTTCCCCATTCATAACCACTTCTTCAATCCCTCCTGTCTTACTCTCCTGCTCTTCCACATCACTCCGCTCTTGATCTGATTCATTCTCTCTATTCATTTCTCTGCCTTCCAGCAGCAGTCTCTTCATCTTTCTCAATGATGTGTGGTGATATGTGTGATGTTAAGATGTGTGGTGATATGTCATCAAATCCTATCACCTTATTGAAGTCAATTTCCTCAAATACATCCTGCTCACTCATAATTAAGCCATCTCCTCCTATGTCCTCTACACTTAAGTTCCGCATGATTCCACCCTGATCAGGATGAAACACTGATCACGCTTATAAATTGATCACTGAATACCTGAACAATGTCTTCTGCAGCAGTTAACATTCTCCCACTTTCATCCATTAACTTCATCTTACTATTATCATTCTTCCTTCTACTTGCCACATATCTAAAAAACTCCCTAAGGTTTTTATTTTCCTGATTTGACAATTTCTGCTTGTACTCTACTTTGGTTTTCCTTACTAACTGAGTCACTCACCTGGCTTGTTCTTTACACTCTTCGTGCGACTGGTTATTTGCTATTATTCATCTTGTACTTCCACCAAAGTACTTTCTTTTTCCAGATTTCATGCTTAAGCTCCACACTCATCCATTTTACACCTACCTTATTCAGCCTTTTGGCCTTCAGAATACATTTGCACATTGATGCTGTTATGCATTTCTCTGTCAGATCCCATGCAGCATTTATTTCCTTACTGCTCAACTCCTCATTTCATGTTATAGCTCCAAGCTGTCTCCTAAGCCTGTCAAAATCATCAGTCTTATAATTCCACATATATCCTTTCCTCACAAAAGTCTGCATATGACTAGCCACAACACAGGTGATTACTTCATGATAACTTTCATCAACTGAAGGAAAGTGTGAAACCCCTCTCACAATCACATCCTCTGATGAAATGATTACATCTAGAACTCTCGATCCTCGCATGCCCTCCTTTATGTGCTGCCTGAGATAGTTATTTTTCAAGAACTCGAGAAATACATTTTCCTTATTCCCAAATGCTATCTCTTCATTCCAATCTATACCACCATAATTAAAATCACCCATAATAATTACCCTTCTTTTGTTCACTAATCATCCAAGTTGTTTATACATTTCTTCATCACTACCCTCCACATTCCCAAGCCTATAACAACATCCAACTAAATATGTCTTCCTCTCAACCTCCACGCTACACCACACTGCCTCATAACCATTGCCACTATTCCCCCCCCCTTTTATGCCTACCTTATGCAGACTTAATTCCCCTGCTATTATCAGCAGCACTTCCCCTCCCTTCTTGCCCTTTCTATCCTCGTGAAAAATACTGTATCCTCCCATTTCTATTCCCATTACAATATCATTTTCATTCAACCATGTTTCACTTATTCCAATGATTTTGGGACGAATAAACTCAATCACTGAAACCATTTCATTCCTCTTATTTTTGATACTGCTGGCAGTAAACAAACATAGTAATTCATTTTTAGGTCTATAACCAGTCCTATTCAAGCTACTTGTTTGTTGTGATTTTTCCACCACACCTGCTCAATCACCACTTACCACACATCTGTTCAGTATCAACTTTCCCACCCACATTGCAATATACTCCGTCTTCATACACACATTCATTGCCACTTTGAACATCCACTCTCCCTATGTCATGTCTTCCCATCCACTCGAGGTCCCCCCCCCATTCCCTGTTCCTCTTGCATTCCCGTTCTCTCTTCATCTCTCACACTACTACTACTGTTTCCACTGGCAAGCACTTCTGTCTCTTCAGTACCACACTCCTGATTTTTCCTTCATCTCTTTCTTCAGATTTCTTGCAAGTATCGCACACACTATACTTTCATCCAACAACACTTTCTCCAAAGTCATTAAATGCAACCCATATATTGTTGGAGGTGGAGGAAATAAGAGATCTTGGGATGATGGTGGATAAGGATTCTCGTAGACAGGCTTATACGTTGGTTATGCATTTCTAAACTGTGCCGTGAACCGTGTACCGCTGCAGACAAAGAATTTGAAAAGATACGAGGCCGACAGATGAAAAAATTCGAAAAATTAAAAAAGAATTCTACCGTCAATCCAAAACTTGCTACCAACACCGTAATCAACCTTTCTTCAGTCACCCTGAAGCCTGAAGCACTCAACGTGCTTTCACGTGGCCACAACTTCGCCATTGCTCCCAGAAAAATACCAAGTGAGGATATTCTGATCCAGATCGAAAGAGGAATCTGCCACCTTCCACATCAAATCGCCAACAGTGTAAGGCTGGATGTAGCATGTGTCCTTTCCAAAGCAAAACCACCCAAAACCAACATATCCAACAAGGAATTTAAAGCTCTACAAGAATTGAGAAATAATAAAGAATTAGTTATCACCAAAGCGGATAAGGGAAATGCAACTGTAGTACTTAACCAAAAGGACTATAAAGGTAAGCTTAATGCTCTTCTACTAGATCGGGCTACTTACCTCCCTATCAATTACAATCCCACCAACTCACAAATTAGAAAACTTCACAGGCTTCTTAAGAAAGTCACTTCTTGGCCTGTAGAAGTTACCAACAGATTAAAGCCATTTAACTCTATACCCCCCCCCCCCCATATTTACGGACTCCCAAAAATACATAAAGAAAATGTGCCATTACATCCCATAGTGATGGCATTGATTCCCCCACATACAAATTAGCTAAACATTTGGCCAAAGAGCAAACTTTAGAGCTAATCCAAGCTAAATTTTCTCCCGATATCTCAGCCCTATTTCAGTTCACAATGAACTCAGGCTATTTCGTTTGGAATAGCCTGAGTTCATTGTGACGGAAAATTCTACAAACAAATAGAGGGGATAGCCATGGGTTCACCACTCTCCCCCACCCTTGGCCAATTTCTTTATGGAGACCTATGAGGAAAAAGCCTTAGCCTCTGCCCCACAAAAACCAACCATATGGCTTAGCTACGTTGATGATGTGTTTGCTATTTGACCACATGGCTCTGAAACACTCCTCTCCTTCCTTACACACTTAAACAACCAACACGCCAGAATCAAGTTCACCCTGGAAAAAGAGGAAAACAACTGCCTCCCTTTCCTAGACACACTAGTCACCCGCCAGCCTGATGGAACCTTGGTTTTCTCAGTTTATAGAAAACCCACCCATACAGGCAGATACATTCACCAACAATCCCCCCCACACACAACATTATGGAGTGGTGAAAACACTATACAACAGGGCTAAGCTAATCTGTTCTAACGACATGGCCCTTAACACTGAACTAAATCACATCCTCAACACTTTCTCAGCCAATGGCTACTCCCCCCAAAAAAATCCAAAAAATAATAAAACCTACAAACCACAGCCCCCATCCACAACAAAGATTACTCTAAATCCATCACCATTCCCTACATCCGAGGCACCTCGGAAAAAATTACCAAAATTCTAAAAAAACGACCTCACCTCCTGTTACAGGCCTTACAGAAAATTGGGATCCCTTATCCGCTCCACCAAAGACCAACCACTTCCCCTAGACCTACCTGGTGTATACCAGGTCCCTTGCAGTTGTAAACTGTCGTACTTTGGCCAAACAGGCAGGACAGCGAATATCAGAATTTCTGAACATAAGGACTACATCCGGTTTCACAAGTACAGCCATTCTGGTCTTGCAGACCATGCTCTGGATACATGCCACAGAATACAGTGGAAGAAAGCTACAGTAATACACCGGAGCAAATACAAATTCGAAAGATTATTTATGGAATCAGCCTCAGCCCTAAGAAACTCTCCAAACCTCAACAAATTTGGTTGTATGCAACTGCCCCAAATTTGGGAGGCATACATCAGCAGACCTTCAGCCCAACGGCCAAGAACACCTACTTAGCCCGCCAGAGGGCACCATCAGGACTTCTAGGAGAACGATAGCTTCATATCTTCATTCTCAGTTACTGTATTGTAGTGCCTGTGTGCACCTGCCTTTTTGTAAGTTCCTTTTGAAAATGGCAATGTGACATTGCCGAAATATCGGAAATATTTATTAAAGTGTAATTTAATTTATATTCGGATCTACGTTGTTTCAATTCCCTAAGTGGTTTAGAAAAGGATCTAAAATTTAGAGGACACACTGCCAAAATTGTGAGGACAAAATAACGAATTATGGCAATGATGCAGAGGACAATGACTTGTAGAAGTAAGGAAATTCTGGTTTATTGTATAATGGACTACTGTGCACAGATTTGGTCACCTGGTTTTTGAAAGGATGAAGGGATACTGAAAAGGGTCCAGAGAGAGAGAGAGAGAGAGAGAGAGATAGACTAAAATAGTTTCCAGTCTCTGGAATGCTGAGTATGAAGAAAGGTTCAGAAGATGCAAATTGCAGAGTCTAGTGGATAAGTGGAAGAGGGGGTGATATGACATGTATAAATTGTTAAGGGATTGTTATAAGATTAAAGTTGAAGAGGGTTTTCAGGTGTAAGATTGGAGGAGAACAAAAGGTCATCCCTGGAAGCTGTATAAGGAGGGTGTGAGAAGCAGATTCTTTGTGTGAAGAGTTGTGAATGATTGGAATGCATTGCCTGAGAGTGTGGTCTGAACAGAATTTGAATGTGTAATTAAGGTATGGTACAATGAGCTGTGTGTATGATAAAGGAATCATACAATGAGTCTTTGACTCCATGGGGGGGAGGGGTCTTGTGTTGATGATAATAATAATAATTCATGGCTGCAGTTTACCCACTGTCAAATGAGCACTTCCAGCAAGATAATGGTATTATGCCACAAAACTCACAGCATGTTGAAGTAGTTCAAGGGGCACAACAGTGTTTCCTTGACTTCAGGGGCCAGCTCATTCCCCAAACCTGAAGTCAATAGAGCATCTCTGGAATGAGGTGGAACAAGCAGTTTGCAGCAGCAATGTGCCACCATCCAATCTGCACAAACTGGGCAATGCCATTGTGATGGTGTGGACAAACATCCGATAGTAATGTTTTAGCCACTTTGTTGAATCACTGCCACAGAGAATACAGACAGTTCTTAAGGCAAAAGAGGGATCCCACTCTTTATTAAATGCTATTCCTAATAAAGTGGCCACTCGGTGTATATGTGAGGATGATCTCAATATGGAAGTCAAAACCTTTAATGAATAGTCCACTTATTTATTCAAAATAACATTACTTATGTCTAAGTTTCCACTATGTATGCACATAATTTAGAACTAAAGCAATTATTCTGCAAACATGATTTATTATTTAAATAATTTCAGAACTTTTTTTTTCTAAGTTCATCAAAATTTTGATATTTGACATTCTGACAAATAGTTATTATATCAGTGATGAATATATCAAAAACGTTTGGTAAAAACAATGCTATTCTAGACACTACCAAAATGACTTTATTACTGAACAGAATTCAAGGATTCAAACACATTCTGACTGCCATTGTTAGTCCAAGTTTTGCTTCATTTTTGGGTTATTTCAAAGTATGGATAATTCTGCATTACGATAAACAATTACTGATATGTAATAACTTTAAAGTTAAATACACACAGAACATTGTAATATTATTTTTTAATTGTCATTAAAAATAAATAATAAATGCTTAAAATATACATATGTGTATGTATATGCATGGAATTAAATAATCAAATGAAAGCTGGTACTCACATGACATTCCTAGTGTGCAGTTTAGAGAGAAAAGAAAACAAAATAACTAATTCTTTATGTACGTACACACACACACACACACACACACACACACACACACACACACACACACACACACACACACACACACACACACACACACATTTATACATTTATTATCCAATGTTTTAATAATGTAATCTTTTACTCACAAAAAATCTTTATTCTTTGATTTGTAAATTTGAGCTGACCAAAAGTAATTGTACATCATAATCAGATAAAATTATATTTACCTTAGGATTACAAAAGTTAATGGAAGTAACTTTCCCAACATTAAAATATGAGAAAAAAACATTTTATTACTTCTGGCAGAGAATATTTGGTTAATATATTTCAAACAGTTGTGGCAATACAATATATCAAAACGTTCTAAAAATGAGTTTTAAAATTAAGTGATGACTTGCCTGTGAATGGCAGTAGCTTAAATAATAATTTCTTGAAGAAGAATAGGTTTTGGATATAGTCACACATAATGCCCCACACCTGAGCTGTCTCAAACATGTTGTGAATAGTTGACTAATTTCAGTGTGAAAAAATGGCCGCACACAGGTGAGGTGGTTATCTTCATTGACCTGTTTCAATTTGCAAAGTTTACCCTTTGTGATTGCATGTTGTGGATGCAATTTATATTCAAAAAATCTGTGATTTGTGCAAAATATTATGAATCATATCCTTCAGAACTTTAACCAATAATGCTAAGTGAGTGCACTGAAAGTCATCTTGAGAAGCACCTTCCTGTATAGTGAATATCCATTTGAACACTGCTAATTTTTTTTTGAACTTTCAAGACCACTAACTTAACTGTTGGAACCTTCTCTTCAATACAATGTCAAAAAGTTGCTTTGAACCATCAAAATTAAATCAGACTTAATTCCTGGTATAACAGTACACACTGGTATTTTCTTGTAGCAACACCATGATTGACTAGTTGTGATTATCATACACACAGCAGAAAAATTTCCTCTAATCGCCGACTAGACTCAAAACCAAATCTTCCTTCGTGAAGGCCAAGTGCCGTGGTATGCAAATGCCACATCCACTGAGCTACACAGGCTTAACTCTTATACTTATGATTCTACTCCTGCAAATACCATTCATGTATTTGCAGGAGTAGACTTCTGTGGCTAATTGGTTCATAAGATATATTTCGGTGATTACACCACATTTTTTATTATTCAGTTATACAAAATACTGAAATAATAGTTCCCGACGAGTTTCGTAAATCGTAGGATTTACATCTTCAGGGGGTAAATAGTATAACAAAGTTTAAAACTTTTCTGGATATTCTATTAGAAATTAATGAAGAAAGTAAACTCTCCTTCTCAGTATATAGGAAGCCGACAAACACTGGAAGATTTCTAAATGCAACCTCACACCACCATCCTTCACAGAAAATAAGCCTAATTAAAACTCTTCGAGACAGAGCATAAAATATCTCCAGCACACAAAAAAGATGTAATGAAGAACTAAAATACTTAACACAAATCCTCCAACAGAATGGGTATGAAACAAAAACCATCAAGAGAATCCTTAAAATGCCTCCAACTAACAACACAATAAAACAGGATTACAAAAACGCAATCTCGCTTCCTTATATCAAAAATGTTACAGATAAGCTAGCCAAATTAATGAACAAACACAACATAAAAGTAGCCTTCCTTCTAATGGAAAAACTCTCAAGATTCCTACATCTACCAAAACCACCTCATCATCCTCTTAAAAAACCAGGAGTCTACAAAATCCATTGCTCTTGCAGGATTTGCTACGTAGGACAGACAGGAAGATCTGGAGAAATACACATGGCTGAACACCAAAAAGATGTACAATACAAAAGAGAACAAAAAACAGGTCTTGCTTTCCATACCACTTCCACTGGACACGATGTACTCTGGCAAAAAACGACGATGTCATACATAGAAAACAACAGTTATATAAGAAAATTTAAAGAAGCTGCTAATATGCTGAAAAACCCAACCCAATGCAATAAAAACCAAGGTTTAATTCTCCATCAAGTGTGGTCAGCTCTAATAAAAAATCTACCTCAATCTGAGCTCGGACTGTATGAACGAGAACAAGAACACGTGACATCGTCCAGTATTGTTCAACGTCAATAACGTTTTATATCTGCATTCTGTTATTTGAGTTTATGAATAGCCAGACGGTTATGATTTGTATTTATTAATTCTCTTGTTTAAACTTTAAGTTCTACTATTTATCCCTGAAGATGTAAATCCTACGATTTACGAAACTTGTCGGGAACTATTATTTCAGTATTTTGTATAACTGAATAATAAAAAATGTGGTGTAATCACCGAAATATATACTTCATGTATTTTTTGTAAATTTGAATAATAGTTTTTTTTTTTTTAATTATTCCTAGTTGAATATATTTTACTTCAATTTTTCACTAACATTTTTAATTCAAAAAAAGTATTTGAGGGGGATGGGTCATCCCTCCATATCTATCATTGTTACCTCCAGGGAATCAAATACTATAAATACATTTCATTGTAAACAGAGGCTATGCTTTTCCTATCAGCTGTACTATCTAATTCCTTAACATCAGTCTAAATCTTGTAATTTTTTTTTTAATTGTTTGTTGCATTTCGGTCTGCATAACGTCATTCAATAAATTACCTGTCTGCTCATAATCTATACACAATGTTTGTTAAAAATTGTTTCTCTGCATCCTTGATTTAATTACTCGTTATTTTTTCATTCTGAAAAAAAGGAATGTAACGCAGGCACACGCACCAGATATTACACAGCAGCCATTTTCCACTCTGCCCACTAAAATTTTATTTTTCTCTTGAATACAATGCTATGAGCAAAAACACTATGAGTAATGAACTGCCCATATTATTTGCTAGTAATTTAAATTACAACATGATTGTATCCAGATAACTGGATTTGTAAATGCAACATATCATTTTGTATAATTCAAGCAGCCGACGAAACCATTTTATATAGCACTTTGTAACGAGTGTGTACCAAACTACGACAACCAAAGCTATTATTAGCAGACTTTTCAAATGGAATGTTTTTATATAGTTTTTTTTTCCCCTTTAAAATAACATAAGTGAAATCTACATTTATCTGACGAACTAAGTTTCGGTGAGAAAACCCGTCAGCCAGACTACTGGCCAAACTGCTCGTACCTGCTTTCCCTCCTCTTCTCTCTCCACAAGCTACAGACTATTTCTAAATGCACGCCATAGCATCCAGCAGCAAATTAAATTTTGGAGGACAGGCCGTGCTGAATGGTCCCTCGGTCGTGGATGTCTTGTCCATGGCAGATCAATTATAGGGAATGAAAGTGCAAAACGTACTCTGGCCGAAATTGATTTTTAGATTTCTTCTGCCTCCCCATCTTTTGACCGCCTCTTTCTTCCTCCTCCCAACCTCGCGGGGACATTTCAGCATTCATTCACTTGCTTTCCTCCTTTCGTTCTTCGTTTTCTATTTACAGGTAGGCTGGACTTGGAGGAGTAAAAAGTAGAAGCTTAGTGCATTGTATATGCGTCTCTTTGGTGAAAAACGATCTTACAGTATGAATGATGTGTGCAGAATTAGTTTCTGTAATGACTAATTCTTCATTCTACTTTTTCTAAAAAAAAAAAATATCAGTTTTACCCAGTATGAAATATTTAATAAAACATGTCAGTATCCAGTCAACGTATTTCCTGCAGAAGTATAAAGCATTTCCCGTTTTCTTCAAGTGTATTACCTGAACGAGGAATTGATGAATGCTAATATGAAATTGATGACAGAAAGTGTTAGTAGCGAGAATGTCACTGGGAAAATGAGTGCACGTCCAAAAGAGAAGGATGGTGTGAAAGAGAGGTGAAAAAATGTTAAAAAATTAGTAAAGAAGAAAAAGAGTGATTTAAAAACCATAACGGATGTTAGAAAGGACGAAAGTAAGGCAAGAGTGGTAGAAGGAAATGAAATTGAGAGAACAAATGAAACTGGAAATGGCATGACGCAAGAATCGAAAGTGCAAAAAATCAAAAGAATGAATGACAGCGAAAGTTGGACACATGTTGGATCGAAAGTACGGAAACCCAAAAGGATGAATGAGAGTGAAAGTAAGAAGAGGGGGGTCAAGAGTTAGAAAATTAGAAAGATTGAATGATAGAGAGAATGCGACTCACAATTCGGAAGTTGAATTGGATTGGATGAGGCAAGAGATGAAATGGATGCGGAATGAAAATGAGAAAATTTAGTTAAAACGATTAAAACAAATCACGATGGCACGAAATAATTAACGAAAGATGAGCGAGTGGCATTGTATGGCAACTCCATTATTAAAGGTGTGCTGGATGATAGGATGCACAAGGTATATTTTCCAGGTGGTGATATGAGTAGAGTGATTCAGTCATTGGATATGAGGAGGGAGCAAGCAAAGGAGTTGATGGTTTTAATAGGAACGAATGATTTGACAGAGGACAAAGAGCATGTCAGAATGGATATCAGGAGGCTGCTTAGAAGGATAAAAGAGAATAGTGTGACAGGAAGGGTAGTAAGCATGTTGCCTAGGTATGACTGTGGTGAGATGAGGCGGAGAGCAAGGATTATGAATGATATGCTGGCTGAAATGTGTGGGGAGAGGGGAGTACGGTTTGTTAATGTGTGGAATGAGTTTGAAGGACGGAGTGAACTGTATGGGAAGCGATGGACTGCATTTGAGTCGTTATGGTGTGAGAAAGATGGAGAGACTGCTGCTGGAAGGCAGAGAAATGAATAGAGAGAATGAATCAGATCGAGAGCGGAGTGATGTGGAAGAGCAGGAGAGTAAGACACGAGGGATTGAAGAAGTGGTTATGAATGAGGAAGTGAGTGGTATGAGTATAGAAAATGAGAGAATTGGTGTGCAAAAGGAGCAGGAAAACGGGGAGGCTCAGAGTGGATGGGGTTACACAGCATGAGAAAGGTGGATGCTCCAAGAGGAAGTGAGAGCATGTGTAGGCAGGAAAGGAATGGGATGACCAGGGATCAAGAGGAAACAGTTGGGATTGAAAAAGGTTCTGAAATGAAGAAGCAGAAAGGGAAATGGCCCAGTCGAGCATGGAGAGATCACATCGAGTGAGTGGTATCGGCGGAACCAACTATAGATCCAGAAATGAGCTGTTGTGTTTGTATACAAATGCTAGAAGAATAAGAAACAAGGCAGATGAAATGGTTGCACTAATTGCATGTATTCACCCAAAGATTGTTGGAATAAGTGAGACATGGCTGGAAGAGGACGACATCCTGACGGGAATAGAGATGGAAGGATATGCTGTGTTTCGTGAGGATAGAAGGAGGAGACCGCTATCTCACACCATACTGCCTCAAAACCACTGGCACTATTTCCCTCTTGCATCTGTACTTTGTATGGACACAACTCTTTCTCTATCATCAAAGCACTCCCCCTCCTTTTCTACCCCTTCTATCCTCACGAAACACATCATACCCTTCCATCTCTATTCCTGTCAGGATGTCGTCCTCTTCCAACCATGTTTCATTTATTTCATAGAATAAAATACTTGGTTGGATGTTGTTATAGACCAGGTAATGTGAATGGTAGTGATTATTATTATTATTATTATTATTTTTGACACCTCCAGGGAGTCCAAAGACTCATCGAGGGAGAGTGTGCCAACAGCATCGAATGATTGGTCCCCTTCCAACTACTAACCGTGCTCAAACTTACTTAACTGAGCCATTAGAAGCAGAGGCTCTACCAATCGACCAACCTTTGCCGGCGTAGTGATAATGAAATGTATCATCAAATTAGCTAAGCAAATAAGAAAATGATGATCAGTATGGGCGATTTTAATTATGGCAATATAGATTGGAATGATGAGATAGCAACTGGAAGTAAAGGAAATGAGTTTATTGAGTTTTTTGAGGTATAACTACCTCAGACAGTATGTAACAGAGGGCACGCAAGGATTGAGGGTCTTGGATTTGGTCATCCCATCATACAATGTAATTATACATGAAGTGTCAAATCATCCACCAAGAGTGACCATGAGGTGATTACCTGGGTGGTTGCCAGCAGTGTGAGGACCTCTGTGAGAAAGTTGTATATGTGGAACTACAAAGGGGGAGGGGTGATTATGAAGAGCTCAGGAGACAGCTTGCAGGTGTAGCATGGAATGAAGAGTTAGCAGGAAAAGAGATCAATGCAGCTTGGGGGGTTTTCAAAAACTATCTAGTAGATGCAATGTCTAAATGTATTCCAAGGGTGAGAAGGTTAAATAAGGTAGGTGTAGGATGGATGAATAAAGAGATTAAGCATGCGATACAGAGAAAGAGGGCATTGTGGAGGCAGCATAAGAGAAGTGGAAATAACCTATTCCATGAGGTCTACAAAGACCAGGCAAGGAGGGTAGCTAAAGAGAGGTATGAACAGCAGTTAGCTAATGAAGCCAAAAAGAATACTAAGGAGTTCTTTCGATATGTAGCCAGCAAAAGAAAGAATTATTATGGAAGGATGACATTGATTGGAGAAAATGGTATAAAGACAGCTGTTGCAGAATGTGTGGTGGAGATACTTAATGAGCAGTTCATAAAGGTCTTTCAATCTTGTGAATGTGACTTCATGGAGATATTGAGAGTAGTTGATGATGGGGAGGAGAGACTCACTGTAAGTGAGCAAGAGGTGTATGAGGAGTTGAGTAAACTAGATGTTAATAAGGCTGTGGGACTTGATAATATATCACCATGTATTCTGAAGGAATGTGCCAGGGAGTTGACACCTGCCTTGACATATTTTTTTAATACGAGTCTTGCACCTTGGTCAAGTTCATAAGGAGTGGAAGGAGGGCGAGATTGTGCTACTTCATAAAGGAGGTGATCGAACTCGAGCATCAAACTATAGGCCTATCTGCATGTCAGGTGTTGTGGTTAAGTTGTTGGAGAACTAGGATCCAGAGTTGGGTTCACAAAAATGGTATTATCTTTGATTGACTGCATGAATTTGCTAAAGGGAGGTCATGTTTTAGTAATCTAGTTACTTATTACAATAACGTGACTGCTTCTTTGGGACAGAGGAGAAGGATACACAGTAATATATTTGGATTTTGCAAAGGCTTTTGATAGAGTATCTCATGATAAGGTGACAGTCAAACTAGAGCAGATGGGGTTGGATATTAGACTAGTGCAGTGGATTGGAGACTGGCTATCTGATAGGTAACAACAAGTTGTGTATTGGGAGCAATATTCAGGAAAAGGAAAGTCACTAGTGAAGAGCCTCAGGTGTCTGTTTTAGGGTCATTACTGTTTAACTTGTATATTAATGATATTGGTAGAGATTTGGATGGAGATATTCAGTTGTTTGCAGATGATGCAAAGTTGGGACGAACCATGAAGAGTAGTGAAGATATTTTGGCCTTACATGAAGATTTGACTAAATTGAGTGATTGGGAAATTGACTGAGTCAATGTTGCAAAATGTAAGGTTTTAAAATTTGGAAAACAAAAATGGGATGCAGAATTTATGCTTGGTGAAAATATATTGTCGGAAGTGGAGGAAATACGAGATCTGGGGATGATAGTGGATAAGGATCTGAAATTTAGGTGACACATAGCCAGAATTGTGAAAACAACACAAAGGCTTCTGGGAATGATGCAGAGGACACTGACTTGTAGAAGTAGGGAGATTCTTGTTCCGTTGTATAATGCTTTGATTAAGCCACAGATGAACTATTGTGTCCAGATTTGGTCAACTGGTTTTCAGAAGGATGAAGAGATGTTGGAGAGGGTCTAGAGGCGACCGACTAAGGTAGTTTTTGACTTCTGGAATGTTGAGTATGAAGAAAGATTGAGAAGATGTAATTTGCAGAGTCTGGTGAACAGGAGGAAGAGGGGAGATATGATAGAGATATAAGTTGGTAAGGGGTTGTTAATGATTGGAATGGTGGAGAAATTCTACCAAAAATATTAGTAGATCGATGGAGAACCAGGGGTCATCCCTGTTAAACTGTATAAAGAGAGTGTGAGAGGCAGGTTTTTTTCGTGCAGAGTTGTAAATGATTGGAATGCCTTGCCTGAGAGTGGTGTCTGCAAGGAGTTTGAGCGTGTTTAAGACATGGTATGATGAGGTGTGTGTGTGTGTGTGTGTGTGTGTGTGTGTGTGTGTGTGTGTGTGTGTGTGTGTGTGTGTGTGTGTGTGTGATAAAAGGACCTCCCAGATGAAAAGGACTTCACACAGGTATGAGTTGTCATTTTACCTGTGTGCAAGAAAATGTATTGCTGCTGTTTCCCTTAGTGAACTTAATCATTGTTCAGAATTTTGTTTTGATTTTCTAGAGATATATTTGCCACAGTTTTGTGAATATCTGTTTGAGTCTCTGACTAAGATATTTTGACTTCTGCCTTTGTATTTAATGCTAGAAGATCCAATGCTTTAAAGGTTTGAATGTGTGTGTGTGTGTGTGTGAATGAGTAGAAGGGTAATATAATTTGATAATTTTATATGTTGTGTTTATATATATATATATACAGGGTGTTCGGGATAAATTTGACATATTTATAATTAATTATATTTTTCCGTAAGTTACATGTATTAACACACACTTCTCTTCATTTAAAAGTTTGGACCCTTCTTCATTCATATACAAGATGTCAGAAAGGATGGATAGCTGGAACCCACCTGAATCATGGAAGAGAATAACTTGTATCATGATGATTCGTGCCCGCCATCAATATAAGGATATTACGACTGCTGCCCAATGCTCCCTGAATACAGTAAAAACAATCAGGCATGAACTAGAGACTTGCAATGGTGACTACGAGGATGTAGCAAGAAGAAAGATCCCTAGCAGACGATCTGATTGAGTTCGTACAGCAGAATTCCTCGCAAATCTGCAGGAACAGGTGTTGAAGAACCCTGGCATTGGAATTCGGGCTTTGTTCGTGGAGTTGCTAACTGTAGTCAAGCCCTGGATAACAAGGGTAGCCAATGGTAGGCCGTATGTATGGCAGCAGGATTCGGCCCCTTGCCACACCTCTGGGAAAAGTCAAAAATGGTTGTCTGAAAATTTCTACGACTTCACCAGTCCAAATGTTTGGCCTCCAAACTCCCCAGACCTTAACCCCATGGATTATTTTGTATGGGGCGCAGTTGAAAAAGACACCAATCGCACTTCCAGTAATACAAAAGCCCAGTTAATGGATAAAATTAAAACAGTTTTTGCGGCCCTTCCCAGGGAGACTGTAGCATCAGCTTGTTCGAGGTTCCGAAGCAGAATTGAAGCTGTGATCGATGCTAATGGTGGTTATTTTGAGTAAATCTTGTTGATAGTATTGTAATTAACTCTGCCTGTAATGTTTTTTTGTCAATTCATTAAATTTAATAGATACAAAGAAGATTTTCTTTTTCCTTACGAAACTGTCAAATTTATCCCGAACACCCTGTATATATATATATATATATATATACTTTGTTAATAAAATATATAAAAAGACTTAGTTTTCATTTATGTGGTACAGTGAAACACCAAATATACTGAGTCCATTATTGCACTAAGCAATAGCAGACTCTAAAATAGGCATTAATATTTAAATTCGTCTTGTCAGAGAATGGTTACTTTTTTTTTCTGTTTCATTTTGTGGAGATCATGGGATCAGTTTAAGTAATTCACAAGTTCAGATTTATCTTTTGAACATATCTTTCAATGAACATTTTAACTCTTGGATTTCATGTGTGAGAAGATCACTGAGTAGTCTAAAAATATCCGTAATCATTAAGCATGGTGCAAAAATAATGCGGACCATTCAATAAGCCATGTCTTTTAAAAACATAAGTGAATCATAGTTATATCTTTTTCATGTAATTAACAGTTCAAATTTTTCTCATAAATACAGGAAAACCCCTGCTTAATGTGAATTCAATATGCACGATAATCAGTTAGTTCGTTTGAGTGAAATGATACTATTTCCCGCTTTAAACGATCAGTTAACATGATTTCTTTACGTTATGCGAAATTTTTTGTCACCAATCTGCAGCGAGTGGAAAAGCTGGAAGTCATTAAGAGACATGAAAGTAGCGCTAGTAATACAATGATTGTGAGAGACCTGGGATACAGCGAGTCTACAGTTTGGACTATATTAAATAAGAGCAAAGAATACAAAGAACAAAAAAAGTTACTACTGTTTCTTTAAGCATGCAGATCACCTGAAATAGAAGCCATTTAATGATCAAAAACCAGAAAAGAATATCTCTTAGTGCAGGAAATATTCAGGCAAAAGCTCTTTATATTTTTACCTCAGTGAAAATGACTAAATTTCAAGAGGAATGTGAAGCCTTTACTGTGGGTTTAGGATAGTTTGACCATTTCAAAAATCAAACTGTAATGTAAGAATAACTGGAGAATCTCAACTTTCTTGTCTCTTAATGACTTTCAGCTTTTCCACTCGCTGCAGATTGGTGACAAAAAATTTCACATAACGTAAAGAAATCATGTTAACTGATTAATCACTTGCTTAAAGCGGAAAATAGTATCATTTCACTCAATGGCACTAACTGATTATCTGATTCTGTGGCCAAGTTTTGTGAAGAATTGCAAAGGATAATTCAAGAAGGTGATTACGATGATTGGCAAATGTTCAACATCGACAAAATCGATTTCTTTTGGAAGTGTATGCCTACAAAAACTTTCCTAGCTAAAACTGAAGCATCTCAATCAGGATACAAAGTATATCTAAAGATCATCTTATGATTTTATTTGGAGGGAATGCAATGCAGAAGGCGACTTTAAACTCAAGCCCATGTTAGTTTATCGTGTGCAAAATCCAAGATTTCTTCATTATTGAAGAAATCAGCACAATTGGAAATGAACTTGGATAATGAAGATGTGAGAAACTTGCTCAATTCCCATTCAGAACATTTAAGCAAGAATGATCTTCAACTAGAAGAACAGCATGCATATGAAGAAGAAGAAGATAAGGAGTGCGAACAAGAAGATAACAGCAAAAAAACTTGAGCTAGTTTTCAATCACATTGCTAAGGAAATTTTGTTTGATGCTGATCCTGATATGGAACGAAGCATCGAAGTTTGCTGAAATGTTGATAAAGCGACCGCCAGCTGTCACAAATCACATGACAAAATGAAAAAGTCAAGCACTATTCAAACATCTTTACTTTAATTATTTTGTAAAAAAGTAGCTCAATCAAATGTTTAGACATTAAATAAAAATTTAAGGAATTGATTTTTATTAATTTTGATGATTTTATCCTCTAATATAGCTTATACTGTAATTTGTTTTCCAAATTTATGCTAACTAATGGATGAACTATAATTATTCCTATTGTTTATTGCATTCGCTTAACAGATTTTGCTTGTGTGCATTAATTGATGGATTAATTAATCACGTTAAGCGAGGTTTTCCTGTATACTATTTCATTGCAATCTATGGCACCTCATTTTGATTTTCACTTTATTAAATCTGACCAACTAATTTTTATATGCCAAACAAAAAAAAAAAAACAAAAAAACTAATTATAAACAATCACTCTTTTTTAATACACTTCTTAAGTTGTCTGCTCAATAGTTTTTCAGAAAACCGTGCACTTTACTATAAAATTTCCATTTAAATATTTTACATTGAATATCACTGTTTTAGAAGTTTCACTCAAAACTTAATGCTTACCTCCTGCATTCATTCGAAGATACATGCCATAATTGCAGCCAGAGTTGAAGCATTGCAAAGGAAAAAAAAAAATAGTTCTGTGATTAGCTGTTATCAGGCACTTTGTAAGCTTTTGGAAAATTTAATAAGCTAAACTGCTTTAATGCTTAAGTTCTAAAGCTGTAAAAGCTTATATTTTTAAATAAGTAAACATGCAGAAAAGTTTTGTTAACATTCTTTTTAAGATCATGCATGTAATTACATACACTTAATATTTTATTATAATTTAAATTTTTAAAATGCCTTAAGTTTATATATATATGTGTGGCAAATTAAATTAGCTCTTATGAGTATTTTTTGAATTATAAAGCAATTCAGTAATTTACTTTACCTTACTCATAATATCCTTTGCCCTATTTTCAAATAAATGTTCTAGTTTTTGGGTATCAATATGAACAGGTTTCAATTCATCCCAAATAGTTTTCTTTTTTCCCGCTCTCTGGAGGAGTGCACTATCTTCTTTTACTTCTCGCCAAAAAAGTTTAACAGTCTTTTTGGTTTTAACAATTGTTTTTGCCTGCTGCTGATTTTGTTCTGAATAGGACTGGTTTCTTCTAACCCATGGTGGAGGCTGTGGTGCTACTGCTGTATTAACTCGTGATGTAAAAAAAGGTGGTGGAGGCGGTGGTGTAATAGTGTTCCAACCAAGTGGAAGAAAAGGAGTTCCTCCACCAGGAGGTGGTGGAGGTGGAGGAGGCCCACTTCCCGGTGGAAGAGGAGGTGGAGGAGGACCACCTCCTGGAAGTGGTGGAACACCAGCAGGAAAACCATTTAAAATAGGAAAGTTAAGAAATTCCAAATTATCATCTTCATCCTTTAAATCAGTAAAGTCCAGATCATTAATGATCAAAGGACGCTTAATTGTTTTTGTCAGCTGCTCCCACTGTAAGTCATTTTCTGATTTCTTTGGTTCTGGTGTTGTACTAGTTGACTGAGTAATAATAGGAACTTTGTGTTCTGGTCGTGTACTTGCTGCTAGGCCTTCTTTTGCCCTACTAATTATACCACTAGCATCGCCAATACGGGGCCGATTCTCATTTGTTGGAGATCGTAAATTTATTTCTTGTTTATTCATGAATTTTTCTTGCATGTCTTTCACACTGGTTTCTTTCCTTAGAGGAGATGATTTGGAATATTCTTCTTCTTTTGGTTTAGATGTACAATTAATTATATTATCAGCTGGAGGTAAGCTTGGCTGTTGAATTACTTGTTTATTTTCCTCTTCCTGACTTTTTCCATACATCATTGATAAAACCCAGGCTTTCTTATTTGTATCACTGCGGGTATAAGGAATAGAGCCAAGTCTTGCATCAGAACGGCTATTTTGTTTCATTAAAGTTATTTTATTGTCTTCTTGGCGAGGCCTGTCATCCCTCATTCTTGATAATTCTTGATTTTTACGATTTTCATCTTCGATTCTACTTTCAAATCGAGACCTTTGCTTTTCCACTATGGAGGGATCTATATAAAAGATGAAAATTATATACATGTACTATAAAATAGCAATTTGCAGTAAAGAAAAGAACCATCATTTACAAAAAATTAATTTAAAAATATCCTTTATAATATCCTCATTTTTATTTGTTGTGCTGTATCATGATTTCATTGATGACTTAAATATAATAGCAATAAAAAAATGAATAAGCGGCATCATTATTTACGTCATCAATGAAACCATAATACAGCACAACAAATGAAAATGAGGATATTATAAAGGATATTTTTTAATGAATTTTTTTAATAACACTGCATTTTAGCTAATGTCTGTGACTACTATAATTTGTAAATTTATCTGACCTTCAAATAACTGAACCCTTCAATTAACTGCCTCTTGAAATGGAGTAGTGTAATTTGAAAAGCAACTACTGATATATCGCAAAAAGTGAGCAATGTATCAGGGGATATAAAGATACATTTGGATATTGAAAAACACACTGACAAGTAGAGATAAGAAAATTATTGTCCATATTAATCTGAACTACTGAGCTTGGATTAAGTTGCATGGGGAAGAGGAAGTAGTGGAGTATTCGGAGGCAGGTAACCAAGATTATGTCAGGTTTGTGAAATGCTTGCTGTAAGGGTAATTTAAAGGCTTATGGATTGCAAAGTTTGTTGATAGGCAGAAAAGAGGTCTGGTTGGCCAAATGGGTAGTATACTGCTTCCTAACCAACAGAGGCAACTGTGGGTTCAAATCTCATTCCATTCTGTTTTTTTATGGCCTGAAGGGCTTGATCCTCCTTCACACAAGATCAAATGGAAGCAAACAAAAGTGATAAACAGAAGTCATTATAAGTCAGAGAAATTGTTTTTGGAATCAGCAGCAGCTTTAAAACATACTCAAACATCAACAAGTATGGCTGTATAAATTTACCAAAACTCTGGGTGACAATCATTTTAAGATCTAATTAATACTTGTTTCTCTCTTTTTGCAACAATAGAAGGTAATCAATTAGGACTACAGTTCCTTGTGTTGTCCATTGCAAATGTTTTTAAACTAGTCCCACTGTTATACCAAATTTTGTTGCTTCAAACTGTTCTTGTGCTCTGAAGATGCTAGATATAATATCAGCAAAATATCAGCTAATAAGTTAATAAATAATAATTATTTTCTTATCTTTCTATGTTGTAATCAATACCATTAAAACAAACTAACATGTGCTACCAACACTTCTACTCATTTGAAGAACATGAATAGATGAAAAATCCAAGTTTCCAGGAGGACATTCAGGTTTTTCAACCTACAGTACTATGGATTAGCAACCTTTTATAGGCAGAATTCACATAATGTGTGTGTGTGTGTGTGTGTGTATTTGTAAAGAGTTTTATAATGCAGATGCAAGAGAAGTTTACATAGCAGCAGGGGAGAGAAAACAAATGGTCATTACTGGAATTTGAGAGTGTGCAATTAGCTGGATAAGAGGACCATATTTTTTGCTTGAAAAGTGGTGAACAAACAAAATGAGTTGCCAGGAGGAATTTTTCAAGCACTGCCAATGAATGAGTTTAAGAAGTATGATGGACATTGTGTGGGCTAGCATGGGCCTCTCGCAAGAATCCTAAGATTCAATTAGATATGCCTGAATAATAATAATAATAATGTCTTATAATAATAATAATAAAAAAACTAATCATGAAAGAGTTAAAGAAAGATGAGCGAGTGGCGTTATCTGGTGACTCCATTATTAAAGGTGTGCTGGATGATAAGATGCACAAGGTATGTTTTCCAGACGGTAAAATGAGTAGAGTGATTGAGGCATTAGATATGAGGAGTTGATGGTTTTAATCGGCAGATATGATTTGACAGAGGACAAAGAGCAAGTCAGAATGGATGTCAGGAGGCTGCTTAGAAGGATAAAAGAGAAGAGTGTGACAGGAAGGGTAGTCAGCATGTTGCTTAGGTATGACTGTGGTGAGATGAGGCGGAGAGCAAGGATTATGAATGATATGCTGGCTGAAATGTGTGAGGAGATGGAGTACAGTTTGTTAATGTGTGGAATGAGTTTGAAGGACGGAGTGAACTGTATGGGAAGCGATGGACTGCATCTGAGTGGTTATGGTGTGAGTCACTTGGAGAGACTGTTGCTGGAAAGTAGAGAAGTGAGTAGAGTGAGAGAAAATGAATCAGATCAAGCAGGAAGTGATAAGGCAGAGCAGGAGAGTAAGACAGGAGAGATTGAAGAAGTGGTTATAAATGAGGAAGTGAGTGGTATGAGTATAGAAAATGGGAGAATGGTTGTGCAAGAGGAGCAGGGAAACGGGGAGGCTCAGGATGGACAGGGATACACAGCGTGAGAAAGGCGGATGCTCCGAGAGGAGGTGAGAGCATGTGGAGACAGGAAAAAAATGGGATGACCTGGGATCAAGAGGAAACAGTTGGAATTGAAAAGGATTTTAAAATGAATAAGCAGGAAAATTGCCCCAGTCGAGCATGGAGAGATCACATCGAGTGAGTGGTATCAGTGGAACTAGCTGTAGATCCAGAAATGAGCTGATGATGTGTTTGTATACAAATGCTAGACGTATAAGAAACAAGGCAGATGAAATGGTTGCATTAATTGCATCTGTTCACCCAAAGTTTGTTGGAATAAGTGAGACATGGTTGCAAGAGGACGACATCCTGACAGGAATAGAGATGGAAGGGTATGATGTGTTTCGTGAGGATGGAAGGGATAAAAAGGGAGGGGGGGAGTGCTGTTGATGATAGAGAAAGAGTTATGTCCATACAAAGTAGAGATGCAAGAGAAAAATAGTGCCAGTGGTTTTAAGGCAGTATGGTGTGAGATAGAAGTGAATGGAATCAAATATTTGGTTGGATGTTGTTATAGACCAGGTAATGTGGATGGTGGCGATAATGAACTGTATAATCAAATTAGTCAAACAAATAAGGGTGATCATAATGGGCAACTTTAATTATGGCAATATAGACTGGAATGATGAAATAGCAACTGGAAGTAAAGAAAATGAGTTTCTTGAGTTTTTGAGGGATAACTACCTCAGACAGTATGTAACAGAGGGCACGCGAGGACTGAGGGTCTTGGATTTCGTCATCTCATCTCTCATCAGAGGATGCAATTATAAATGAGGTGTCAAATCATCCACCAATTGGTGAGAGTGACCATGAGGTGATTACCTGGGTGGCTGCCAGCAGTGTGAGGACTTCTATGAGAAAAGAGTATATGTGGAACTACGGGGGGGGGGGGGGGGGGATTATGAAGAGCTCAGAAGACAGCTTGCGGGTGTAGCATGGAATGAGGAGTTAGCTGGAAAAGAGATCAATGCAGCTTGGGGGATTTTCAAAAACTACCTAGTAGATGCAATGTCTAAATGTATTCCAAGGGTGAGAAGGTTAAATAAGGTAGGTGTAGGATGGATGAATAAAGAGATTAAGCATGCGATACAGAGAAAGAGGGCATTGTGGAGACAGCATAAGAGAAGTGGAAATAACCTATTCCATGAGGTCTACAAAGACCAGGCAAGGAGGGTGACTTGGTTGGTGAGAGTAGCTAAAGAGAGGTATGAACAGCAGTTAGCTAATGAAGCCAAAAAGAATCCTAAGGAGTTCTTTGAATATATAGCCAGCAAAAGAAAGAATGATTATGGAAGGATGACATTGATAAGAGAAAATGGTATAAAGACAGCTGTTGCAGAATGTGTGGTGGAGATGCTTAATGAGGAGTTCATAAAGATCTTTCAATCTTGTGAATGTGACTTCATGGAGAGAGAGAGATTGAGAGCAGTTGATGATGGGGAGGAGAGACTGACTGTAAATGAGCAAGAGGTGTTTGGGGAGTTGAGTAAACTAAATGTAAATAAGGCTGTGGGACTTGATAATATATCACTGCGTATTCTGAAGGAATGTGCCAGGGAGTTGACACCCGTCTTGACATATTTTTTAATACGAGTCTTGCACTCAGCCAAGTTCCTAAGGAGTGGAAGGAGGGCAAGATTGTGCCACTTCATAAAGGAGGTGATCGAACTCAAGCATCAAACTATAGGCCTATCTGTGTGTCAGGTGTTGTGGTTAAGTTGTTGGAGAAGCTTGTGAGAACTAGGATCCAGAGTTGGGTTGACAACAATGGTATTATCTTTGATGTACAGCATGGATTTGCTAAAGGGAATCTACTTACTTATTATAATAAAGTGACTGCTTCCTTGGAAAGAGGAGAAGGATACACAGTAATATACTTGGATTTTGCAAAGGCTTTTGATAGAGTACCTCATGATAAATAGATAGTCAAACTAGGGCAGATGGGGTTGGATAGTAGATTAGTGCATTGGATTGGAGTCTGGCTACCTGATAGGTATCAACAAGTTGTGTATGGGGAGCGATATCCAGGAAAAGGAAAGTCACTAGTGGAGTGCCTCAGGGGTCTGTTTTGGGGCATTTACTGTTTAACTTGTATATTAAGGATATAGGTGAAGATTTGGATGGAGATATTCAGTTGCTTGCAGATGATGCTAAGTTGGGATGAACCATGAAGGGTAATGAAGATGTTGTGGTCTTACAAGAAGACTTGAATAAATTGAGTGATTGGGCACGGAAATGGAGATGTGAGTTCAATGTTGCAAATTGTAAGGTTTTAAAATTTGGAAAACAAAGATGGGATGCAGAATTTATGCTTGGTGAGGATATATTGTTGGAGGTGGAAGAAAAAAGAGATCTGGGGGTGATAGTGGATAAGGATATGAAATTTAGGAGAGACATAGCCAAAATTGTGTAGACACGAAGGCTTCTGGGAATGATGCGGAGAACATTGACGTGTAGAAATAGGGAGATTCTTGTTCCATTGTATAAGGTTTTGAGGAGGCCACACATGGACTATTGTGACCAGATTTGGTCACCTGGTTTTCCGAAGGATGAAGAGATGTTGGAATGGGTCCAAAGGCAATTGACTAAGGTAGTTTCTGACCTCTGGAAAGTCGAGTATGAGAAAAGATTGAGAAGATGCAACTTGCAGAGTCTGGTGGAGAGATATGATAGAGACCTACAAGTTATTAAGGGTTTGTTATAGGATGAATGCTGGAGAGGTTCTATAGAAAATAGTGCGAGATCGAGAAAGAACCAAGGGTCATCCCTGGAAACTGTATAAAGAAGGTGAGTAGGGGAGTGAGAGGTTCTTTTTCATGCAGAGTTGTGAATGATTGGAATGCCTTGCCTGAGAGTGTGGTGTCTGCAAGGAATTTGAATGTATTCAAGGCACGGTATGATGAGGTGTGTGTGTGTATGATAAAAGGACCTCCCAGATGAGTCTTTGACTCCATGAGGTGATAATAATAATAAGTCTACATACACAAAATTCAGAATACAACATAATCAGACATGACATCTGGAGCACTGCCTGGTTAGTGCAAACTCAGCTACTCCAAGAACCTCAGCAGAACTGAAGAAAGGCATTATCAACATACAAAGGATGACTGGAAAAGAGTTAGAGCTAGCAGAATTCTATAATTTTCATATTCAAATTTTCTTTTCTTTTTTTAATATAAATTGTTACAATGAGAACTCTACTCTAATCATCTTGAATTCACCATCAAGGTAAACTAGATGAAAGAGTTTGGTTGGAAATACCACACTGGTTTGGTAGCATATAACACTTGGTTTTTATTAAAAATTTATTTTTCACTTTATTCTTTTACAATTACTAACTTTATTCTTTTACAATTACTACTTTTATTTTGCACTATAAACTCATTCATATACACTATATTGTATAATCATTTAAAGTAATCTTATACTTTTTTAAAGTTTAAGATTATTAAAAGTTTAATAATCTTAAACTTTTCTTATTCATTAATTAAACTCATCTGAAAAATAAAATCACATTAAAATTAAAAGATCAGAACTGGAAAATATGTAATCATAATGAACTTTTGTGTAGCTTACCAAACAAACTGTACCAAGGTACAGTAAGAGAGAATGCATATGAAGCACATACAAGGCATGTTCAAAAAAAAAAGATCAAACTTTTGCTATAAAGACTTTATTGCTCATTTTACAAGCACTGTCCCCCTTTACTGGTGATACACCGTTCCCAACAGTTCTTCTGTTGTTAGAATGCTTCCTGGAATGCGCTTTCTGTGATAGCATGCAGTTCTCTTATCGCATTTTCCTGAATCTCCTCTACAGTTTGTAAACTATGTCCTTTCAAAGTGGTATTAAGTTTGGGAAACAGGAAAAAGTCTGCTGGGGCCTAAGTCCAGAGTATAGGATGGATGGGGCACAACAGATGTCTGATGTTTTGCCATATAACTGCAGATGAGGAGTGATGCATGAGCTGGCACATTGTTGTGGTGCAACACCCAAGTCTAGTTTTCCCACAATTCAAGCCTCTTCTTGCACACAGCATCCCTCAAACACACTAAAACTTCCTGGTACAACTCTTTGTTTGCCATCTGACCATGTGGTACAAATTCATAATGGACAATGCCTTTCCAATCAAAAAAAACATAACCAACATCACCTTGATCTTTAACTGACTCATTCGTGCTTTTTTCTGGTCGAGGAGACCCTGTCCCCATATGCTTGATTAAGCAATAGAAATGTCTCTGTAAAATTTTTACCAAAAATTTTACAAACTTTCACATGTATACGTTGCTCTTCAAGCTCTTTCGCTATCACTTTGTTACTAATCCGACAAACAGCTTGTGCACGTGCTCACTTTAGCAGATGTGACTCGACGACTAATGCTCAGAGCAGAATGGGGCAAATAGCAGTTTGTTGTCAAAACCTGCCGCTAGATGCACTCAGTAGCTGCAGTATACCTCTGTGCTGGTTGGTGTGCTATTTAAAAAAGTTCAGTCTTTTTTTGAACATGCCTTGTATAGCATACAATAATATACTGCTTAAACAAGGAACATAATGAAATTTTCAAATACAACAGAAAATACATTATTTTTTACTCTGAACTACTCACTGTAACATTAAGGCTTGCTTTAATATTCTATTGTAAATAAAAATTCATCAGAGAAACAAAAAAAAACCAAGGATTATACATTCTACATCTGAAGATCAACTAACTTAATAAATGACACATAATCGATTTTTAATTCAGAATTATTATGAAATTGGCAACAATATTGCTTTATAAACTGAGTGTGACATTGATAAAATTCCCAAATATTATCAACATCTCAACGAATCTTTTAATACATGAAAATATTAGTTTTTCTTTGTAAATGAAAGCAAAAGTTTCCCCTGTTCTGAATGAAGTTGTTCTGAAAATAAACTCGTTTATATACAGTATATTGTTTTAAACATTTAAGGTAATCAGAAATAATTAAGTCTACTTACATGGTCTCTCATTTTGGACTAGAGATGGTTTATCACTACTTTCTGAATCAATACTGCCAGTAGATGATGTACTGTTTGTTCTCTGATATACTGCACCTCTTCCATTCTCTTCCTGTTCTTTTATTAATGACCTGTTGCGAGCATCACGTTCTCGTCGACGCCTCAGTGCTGGTGTGATTCCATTGACTTCATCTATATCAGTGAATACAGGAAAAGAAGCATCTTAATGATAAATGTTAAGTATGCATATGAATGTTTCAATAACCAAGGAAAAATGCATTCTTATATGAAGGACTATTCCAACAGAGATATGTGACACATGAGTCACTTTGGTATACATCATTTGTTCCACAAAGATGTTTATTCGTGGCATTAAGGCAACTATCCCAGTATGGAATGTACAACACATTGTTGTTCTTTAACAAGAAAACAACATACTGTTACAAACTGCTTAGCTGCCAGGCATTCCCCTTCAGTGAAGACTACATAGTGGGTGGCCAAGAAATTCAGTTACACCAAACATGTTGCTGTGACATAACATTTGCTCTGCAAACCTCTACCATTTAATGATGAATTGCTGTTAGTGCAAAACACTTTAACAAGCAGAAATTGAACCATTTTGTAAGCCTGTATGAGATCATGTTTCCAGTCATCTTGTTATCTTATGCTATAATCAATGTGTTTTTCAGGTACAATGCACCATGATCTATTTTTGAAATGGCATCATACATACAGGTTTGCACAAATTAGCATTTAAGTTAATGGTCACACCTTCTGAACACTTTTTTCTTTCTTTTTTTTTTTTGCATGCTGTCACATCACATGAAGTTATATTTGGAAAATATATTTGAGAGTTATATAAGGACTACAAATGGGGTATTGGTGAATATAGGAGAGTATATTCATTTAATAAAAAACAATAATTTTCAAGGGTAATTGGCTAAGTTTCAAGACCAACTCATAACCCTCGATGCTCAGGTGATTTCACTGCTTCCTTCAATTCAGTGATATTAAAAGATGAACAGCATTCATTATTATTATTATATGTTATTTCCATGGAATCCAGAGACTCAACATGGGAGACCCAAACTAAATATTTTATACACAATTCTAACATACCTCCCATTAAATTCATTGACTGTCGGGGATCTGGCAATCCAGTCCACTCATTCACCACTTCCCATGTAAAAAAATCTAGTCTGCACACCCTTACTAACCATACTCTTACAGAACTTCCACAGATAACTCCCTAGTTCTCTGACTATTTGTCATATATTGAAAAAGTTCCTTTACATCAATTTTACAAAACCCCTTTAATATCTTATAAATTTGTATCATGTCTCTTCTTTTCCACTAATCAACCAAAAACTTTGTAACCCACACACCTTCAAACTATCCTTATAGAGAGCATTCCACAGACATGTCACCGCTTAATCACTCATCTCTGAATCCTTTCTACCACCTACTGATCCCAAAAAGAAACTCAGGTGGCAAAATCTATGCACAGTAGTCAAGATTTGGCCAAATCATAGCCTTATAAAGAGTGATAATAACTCTCCATATTTATTGTTAGCATGTTTTTCAACATCCAAGTAATCCTTTGAGCTATTTTACCAACTTCTGCAATATGCCCTCTGAACTTCAACTCTCTGACCACCATTATCCCCAAGTTCCTAGCCTCGTCAATTTCCTGCAATCCAGTACCATCAATGTGATACATCGCATGTAACCTTTTCAATCCAAAGTGCATAACCTTACATTTTGCAACATTAATCACTATCCTTTGCCAACAGTGCCCATTTGTTTAAATCATCCTGCAGGATATCAACATCACCTATATCTGATATTGCTCTCCCCGGTTTTGTCTCATCAGCAAACAACTGAATACCCCCCGATTAATCTTTCCCTATATCGTTGATATACAAATTAAAGAGTAGTGGCCCTCATACAGGACCCTGAAGTACTCCACTAGTTACCCTTATTCTTCTAAATTTCACTCTACCATTACTACTGTCTGGTGTCTATCAGCTCCCCCCACCAATTCATGCTACCAGCTTCATATCCATTTCTATTTGCTCCAACTTTTGTAACAGTTTTCCATGTGGTATTCTGTCAAATGACTTTGCAAAGTCCAGTAGTATTATGGTGTAGCCATTTGCTTTATCCATTTCTGCTGTCACTTTATTATAAAATGTGAATAAATTGCTAAGACAGGACTTACCTTTTACAAAGCCATGCTATTCACTATAAAGTATCGCATCCTTATCTACCAAATGATGGATTTTTAGCTTTGACCAACTTTTACAATACTTTAACAAACACTCTCGATATATTAATTGGTCTACAGTTTGCTACCTCTGTCTTGGAGCCACCCTGATGCAATGGAACTATCTTACCATCTTCCCTGAGACTTAGACTGAAGAACTTCAGAGGCAATGTCAATTCTCTTGCACATTCAGGTAGTATGTGGGCTAACTGATATGCCATTCAGTCCCACTGCTGTAATCACAGTGATATTTTTCGATATGCTGAACATGGCGGGTTTGAATCCCGCCGTGGGCATGGATGTTTGTGATTGTCTGTGAAAATATTAGTGGTGGTAGGCAGCAGATGCCGTTGGTGTAGAGCTATTTGATCAACTTCTGCAATATGCCCTTTGAACTTCAACTCTCTGACCACCATTATCCCCAAGTCCCAAGCCTCATCCTCTGCAACTCATCAGTTGCAGAGTAGGAGCCCTCCCTCCCTCCATGAGTCTTTGGACTCCCTGGAGGTGTTAAGTAATAATAATAATAAGACCTCCTGTTCATGTACCTCAATTTTGATATGCATCTCTGTCACATCAGCAACTGTAAAATCTCCACCTGAACATACACCTTTGCAAAACGATAATAATATAAAAATATAATATAATATATTTATAATATAAAATATATATAATATATGATAATATAATATAAAAATAGAGATTTGACAACTCCCAAATCTCTATTCAGGATGAGATTTACCTTCTAACTAACCTCAAATCTCTCTCTCTCTCTCTCTCTCTCTTTTTCTCTCTCTCTCTTGGAACAAACATATTACAAATACTACCTCCTCTGCATCCAACTGAACATTGCGCTCATATCTAGGATAGTTCTCCTAAGCTCCTTAAAAATACTGGATTCTATACAGAAAAGGTTAGTTTGATTGATTAATGACCCCTCTCTCATTGATATGCTCCACTCACTTCCTGAGATGCATGTGCATCTTCTATAAACACTTCTATGGCTACTATTCATCAGAACTGGCATTAAGCATTCCCCCACTCTTCGCCAAGCCTGTTGAAATGCATGCAGCAGCCAATCAACACACTCTCACAGTTCAACTCCAAATCCACAGAACAAAATTTCTCTTCCTCTTCAACACTTCCATTTTCTTCATTTATCTCTTCCACAGTCTCCCACCATATGTTTCCCAAAGAATACAATTCACAGCTCTTAAAGTCAAACATGAACAAGTTCCTTTTTGCCTGTTCATGGTACTATTGTATAGTTGACTAACCTCTTGTAGATGGGTTCTCCATAAAAAAAAAAAATTCTACATGCAAAAAACTTACTTCTTATCCTCTTACTTACCGCTTCCTTCTGCAACTTCCAGGAATGGCTCCTTATCATTCCATACAAAAAATCTCCCCAGTATCAATCAGATAATAACCTCTTAAGCTTAAATGTCGCAACTATATTCTCCCCGCCCCTTCAGATTCTATCCACCAAACTCTTTAAGTTTGCATGCCTTCAGTTTGTCCTCATAGCCAACATTATACAGTCCTGATAGAATTTTTGTTATCTGCCTCTGCACCCACTCCAAGGTTATTTCACCCCCTTCAAATCCTGGTAACCAGATATGAGCACAGAAATCCAGATGTGGTCTGATCAATGCCTGGTACTCATGTTAGAAGCTATGGAGTGAAACAGCACTGAGAAAGGATTAAAAATAATAATTCTTCCAATACTTCATCTCAGTCAGAGACATCTTCATGGAGTACAACATGGGTCTTGTAACACACACACACACACACACACACACACACACACACACACACACACACACACACACACACACACACACACCACACACACACACACACACACACAAAGGCAACACAAGAGTAAGTGAAACACATGGATGAAATACTAGAGTACTAACTAGGTGGGGTGTCCTCCATGGGCACCTGTTGGTGGTCTAGGATTAAACTGGGATCTCAAAGCATTAGTATTTCCCATATTTTGGGAACTTTTATCCAACCATATTTATGCAAATTAGGCTGATTTTCCAGAGCAGTGACAGATTCTAAAAACAGTCTTTCTCTTCAAAATTTACTGCGATAGAGCATGGTGATCTTTTCAATTTATTCTATGAGCCATACCCAAAGCATAGTCAGCAAGGCTTGATTGACCATAGGCAAGACTACAGATGTACTTTTGATGTTTTTCCATGCAGATGGTGGCTGATCTTCCTGTCTGTCTATAGTAGGCCAACTTAGGAACAGGGAACTCTATATACATCAAAGAACTGAGAGAGGAGGAACTTTGTCCTTATTGAAGCAGATAATGGCAGCTAGTTTTAAGTGGGGCTTGAAAGCTGTGCAGAGGTTGTATTTCTTTAAGATTCTGGCTATTTTTTCTGGTGTGCCTCAGACATAAGAATGGTGATAGCATTACTAAAATCTTTCTGAAGAGAAAGCTAAGGACTAGGAAAGGATTGATTACTCTTTTATTTTTTTTTGATACTGTTGGTTATGTAGTCATTAGATAGAAAGGTGTGTGGTGTATATGATTGAGTTCTGCCATAAGGGAGATCTCATTGGAACAATAATTATAGGCTCTATTGTTCAGTGTTTTAATGATACCATATTGTTGAGAGAAAGGGTGAATTCTAGGTTGAAGACTTCACAACCTTTGCAATATGTCCTCTAAACTTCAAATTTCTATCTATAAGCATCCAATGATCCCTTGCCTCCTAAAGTATAGTTTGAATTCTCCTGAAGACCCAAAACATCAGCACTATTATTTATTATTATTATTACTAATAATCCTCTCAAGTTTCATCATCATCTGTAAACAACTGAACAACTCCCTTTTGTTCAGTGAAAATATCACTGACATCAAGATTGAAAAGGAATGGTTTCAGTACTGAACCCTGTTAAACTCCCACTTGTAATCTTCCTACTCTGATACTGCTTCCCCATATACAATACTCTGATGTGTATCAGAAAGCCAGTTACTAATCCAGTCCACTAACCTGATATCCAAACACAGTATACTCAACTTAAATAGCAAGTTGTCGTGTGGCACCTATCAAATTCCACTGAAAAAAAGCAGTATATGCCTTACCTCCATCCACTGTTATTGTTACACTATTATAAAATGCAACCAGATCAGTAAACAGATGCACTCTTTAACAAATTCAGGCTGGTCTGCATAAATAATATTGCCTCATCTGCCCAATTCTGTATATGAGTTCACACCAATTTTTCTAAAATCTTAACAACCAATGCAATGGTATAAAAATGAGACTGAAATGAAAAAAAATACAGGTTTCAAATGATGGGAAAACAGCAATTACAATGGTTAGGAAAACAGGAAAAAACTATCAACAACTTTGAATAAGTGGATCACAAAGTATGCCTGTAATTCAAACTTTCTTGACCATTCACTGGTAATTAATGACCTCATCTCAACAGGGTTTTCTAATTTTGGAAAATTATTTTTAACAAGAGCAAACAAAACACTACCTGTCTGTCCAGAAAGCATTCCATTCATTTGCAGGGAACCTTTTCCATAGTCCAACTTTCTATTAGACTCTTCTAATTGATTTTCATTGCTAAAGAAATTAGATGGTCTTAGTGGTATTATTTGGAATTGCATATTTATGACTTAAGCAAAAACATTTATCAATTTATTAATGAAGATAACGGATTTGTCTTTTCATGAAGTATTTTCTGAGTTTAGAAAAGCTACATATTGTTATAGTAAAGAAAATGATTTGGTCACCAAACATCTAATGGCTACTATTATACAATATATAAAAACAAATACCTTTGATATATGCAACTAACTCAGTAACAAAACTAAAATATTTATTATTATTATTATTATTAAAAAAGGAAGAGTTATAACACTAAAAAGCTATAGCTAGTTTGCAGAAGCCCCTAGTCTGAAATGAAATTTATTTTATGGTAAGACCTATACTCAGTACACTCACATTTTTATTCAAACTGAATCTCACTAGATCACATTTCAATTTTCAAATTAAATTGTTGTTTAAAAGACAGTCATAGTTCCCTTATCTCTGATATGATTCGGTGTTCTTATTTTATCCATTACCCTATAGTTCACTTGTGCAGCCATTGGACATCTTTCTATATCAGATGCATTCCTTTTAAGATTATGGTGCCAGTGTTTATATTGTAATTCAATGTTGAGAATCATTGCAGATACAGAATTACATAATTCTGTATCTGCAATGCATATAAAATTGGAATTCTGTATATAAAACTGGAGTCAAAGAAAGGATCGCCAATTAGGCAGACTACTTGCTCTCTTTCGTACACAATCAAGAATTCTTAGGGAGGTTTTGGGTACAGCATTGCAACTGTGAAAACAATATTCTAAGGTGAATCAGATTTTAGATTTATAAAGTATTAGATGAGAAGGAGAATAGTATGTTAAACAGAAAAAGAATACCAAATTTTTTGAAGGCTAAGGAAGCTATGGATGTGGTATGTTTATTTGAGGCGACAAAGTTTCTCAAATGAAAAAGAGAATCGGAGAACTGTCATCAGCGAAACTATGGATAGGATTTGAAGTCAGAGAGAGAGAGAAGATCACTGATATGTTGGAGGAAGGGCATAAGTGCAGAACTCTGGAGTACTCCAGCACTGATAAAGAAATCTGATGAAAACCTAGATTCCATATGGAATCTAGAAGACCTAGATTCCATATGGACATGATCAAAAGCCTTGGAAATATCAACAGTGACCAAAAAAAAGTTTCTCCAAATCTTTCCATGTGTCCAAAGGCAAGTGAGGAAGTCTGCTGTAGACCAAGAATGACAGAATATATATTGGTGATCCCTAATTAACTGATGAGTCTCCAATCTCTAAATAGTGAAGAAGCTGGTTGCCTATGACTTTCTCCATCACTTTCAAGAGCACTGAAGTGAGGGAAATGGGAAGATAGTTTGGTGGTTGAATTTTTTATCTTTCTTTCTTTTTTTTTTAGGAACAGGCTGGATAAAGACTATGTATATTCAAACTTCACCAGACAGACATGGGGACACCGAGTTAAAAACTAGACAAGAGAAGTCATCATTCAGCAGGGGGGAAAAAAGCATATGACAAGATTATAAGTATGCACTAAATTTTTGTAGAAAGATATCTGGATGAGTTTTATATATTATACTCCAAATTACATTTGTCTATTATTCTATATCTAGGTGTATACAAACAACAGTTTGTGTGAAGTTATTTCATGACCCCGCCCTTTTTTTTTTTTGTACACCAAGAGCAGGGCTTTCAGATAATAAATATATAAATGACAGAATATCTATAACTATTGATGGTTTCTTAACATTCAAAACATTATGAATACTAAATGATATCAAAATTCTGAGAAATACTGAAGGTCTGTTAATTCCTCAATGGAACAGAATAATCAATCTATATTTTATACAGGATAAACTCTCCTCATATTTGGCAATGATATGCAGGTGGCTACGTGATACCTTCCAGAAGAGTATACATTGGAAGGCAGGATTTTCATGAATGAATCATCATTCAAAGTGACCCTTGATCCAGTTTTGTGGAATTGGACTAAGCAAGAAATCTTGCTTAGTCCAATAACAGTTTGTAATAAATCAAAAAACCTTGATAACTTTGTTTTTATGTACATGTTCTCTGAGTAGATTGCATGCTTTGCAAAATGAAAACCTGAAATTCTGATTAAAAAAAAAAAAAAACTTGTTCTTAACAATCCCTGAATGCAGCATTGAAACTATCTGTTCAGCTATGAAAATTCATATGAAAATGACATCATGTGTATATGAAAAACCACCTACGCATTTAGATACTCATCTACGAAAATAAGCTTTTTTACCTATTCTGCCATTGGTAAGATGGTTCTTCAGGCATCCTATCCAAAAGTGGGCCCCTTGATTTTTTTTGAGAAGGAGAATTCAGACTTCCTAAAGAATGGCGTCGGCTTTTTCTACGATCATTGTCATCAGGATAAGATTTCCGGCTTCGTGGTACTTGCCTATAAGTTAATATCTTAATTAATAATATACTTTATAAACAGATACAAAAACTATAACATCAAAAATAAAGATGTATCCTTTATAAAATATTCAATGTTGCACTATTTAAAAATCAGTCAGGTTAGGAAAGTGAGAAATATGCAAGTAGTAATATAAGAGCTTTGAAATGTTGACCGTGATGATTTTTTCATCTTTAAATGTAATGGAAATTAATCAGTGGCCCTCGACGGATGATCGATTTTCTCATTCTTGGAAGTTTATTTTCCACTTGGTTAGACCATAACAAATTTAGTTAATCCTTTATCCAAGTGTAAGCAAAACAAAGTTTGCGCCTGAAGTATCTTCAGGACCGAGGCAATTCTTGGTAAAGGTGGACCAAGCTCTCATCACTCCTTGTTTTAGTATCTCCCATAATGCAAAGCACATCTCCTTGCAGACATATAATGCTATACATTAAGGGAAGAGCCACTACCCAGACTGGTTTCGACCTTTATTGAATGTTCAAGTACAGGTCAAACTCCAAAAACTCAGTGTTGTTCCCCTCAGTAACAGGCTCACCCTGCCACTGAGAAGAACTCTCAGAACCGGTTGGCTCTACACCGTGGCAGGCTCACCCCACCACCGAGCAGAGCCGCTCATTTGCTCATATCTCGAGGGGTACAGCAACAGCTGTGCCTCAGTTAACTTCACAGGCTACAGCATTGCCATTCATTACCCCCCACCCCGGACCTGGGTGACAGCAACAGCTGAGCCTCAGTTAAAACTTCATGGGTTACAGCATTGCCATTCATCACCTGAGCTTCCAACTGGTTTCGACCTTTATTGAGGTCTCGTCAGTGGGAACCAGACCCAGAGGTGGTGATACTAAGGCAGAAGCAATGGAGAAGTCATATTTCTTATACGAGTTGCCAGAAGGTGTACCACCTTATTATTAAATTACTCTGGATTTAGAGAAAGATGTAGGAAGTTTTTCCCCACTTGGTTAGACTATAATAAATTTAGTTTAATCCTTTATCTAAGTGTAAACAAAACAAAGTTTGTGCCTGAAGTATCTTCAGGACTAAAGCAACTCGTGGCAAAGGTGGACCAAACTCTCATCACTCCTTGTCTTAGTATCTCCCATAATGCAAAGCATTGTGGGAGATACTAAGACAGGGAGATATTAAGGACATATATAATGCTATGCATAGTCCATGTCCACACAGAGATGTGCTTTGCATTATGGGAGATACTAAGACAAGGAGTGATGAGAGCTTGGTCCACCATTACCACGAGCTGAAGATACTTCAGGATCAAACTTTGTTTTGCTTACACTTGGATTAAGGATTAAACTAAATTTATTAAAGTCACTACTAAATCAATTCATCTAGTTCTTGGTCTTCCTCTGGGTTTTTCTCCTACAGTTCCATCCTGGTATTAAACATTGGTCTTGCATACTAATAATGTTCAGTTCCTTTCTAATATCTTCATTCTTAATATGATTCTTCCATCATTGCCATTTTTTCACTATCCTAATTTTCATCAGAGCTCTCACATCTGTGGTCTCAAGTCTTTGATTAACTAATTGACTTCTAACTCAATCTTCAATTCCAATTCATAATTGGATATGAAGTTCAGATCCAATTTTAATAGTGTTCAAACCATTTAAAATTAGTCTGAACACCATCTTATATATTACTAGGTTAGTGTTTGACTAATTTCTCTATTATTCCATACAACAAATTTATTCAAGTTGTTCCCACCACAACAGCTTTGCTTATTCTATTATCTATTCCCATGTATAATTCATCTTCTTCTTCAAGTGTCATCCCCTAGAAGGAGGTTGGCAACCATGTCACAGAACTGTTTTCTTTCTTTTGCTGCTCTGGAACATTTATGATAATTCAAGCCTGTCCAGTCCTTAATGTCTTCAAACCACATTCTCCTGGATCTATATCTCCCTCTTTCCATCCAGTTTCCCTTCTAATGCCTTCTTGTCTAGTTAGATGTTCAAAATATTTAAGTTTTTGTTTTACTACAAAATTTACTACAAATTTAGATTTGTAGTAAATTTGTAGTAAATCTACAACAAATATTTAGAGTCCTAAATATCTGTAGTAGATTTACAAGTATTCATCTGTGCAATATCTGTGAGTTGAGATAATGTCTGCAATTTTGATACTAGGTTTAATGCCACCTTCCTTCATGATGTGATCAATATTATTATACGGGCAACTCCATGGAGTCTGAAGACTCATCACAGGAGACAAAAAATATATCCACACAATATCATACCTCTCCTTGAATCCATAAACAGACAAACCACTCCCAACTGACCCTGGCAACCCATTCCGCTCATTCACAACTCTCCAAGAAAGAAATCTAGTCCTCACACCTGCACTAACCAAACCTTTATTCAACTTCCAGGTATAACCCCCTTGTTCTGGTTCCTCTAGCCAGATATAACCCCTTGTTCTGGTTCCTCTGCTGTATCTATCCTATAAAACCCTTTAAGCAACTTAAATGTTTCTATCATGTCCCCTCTTTTTTCTCCTATCAACGAACTTCTGCAATCCATACTCTCAATCTATCCTCATAGGGAACATTCCACACACCACTCACCTCTCAATCCTCTCCACTGCTTCCTTATCCCCAAGAAACCTACGGGAGCAGACTTGAGCACAGTAATCCAGATGTGGGCATATCAAGGTTTTATAAAGAGGAATAACAACTTTATCTCTACTTGTTAATGTGTTCTTCAATAGGCAAGTAATCTTATGCAATATGTCCTCTAAACTCTGTCTACCACATCCCTAAATCTCTAACTTCATCTATTTCCTGAAGTACAGTTCCATCAATGTGATACACAGCTTGTAATCTATTTATTCCGAAATGCATAACATTTCATTTCTCCACATTAAACTGACACCCATTATCTTTTGCCCTGCAGGCTCTCCACATCGCCTTGATTAACTATTACTCTACCTAATTTCGCATCATCAGCAAACAACTGAATATTTCCTTTCTGGTCATTTTCTATATCATTTATGCACAAATTAAACAGCAATGGTCCTAGCACTGAACCTTACAGCATACCACTGTCACCTGTTTTTGCCTCGATTCTGTCCCACCATATACCACTTTTTTTATATTTGTCCAGCAGCCACCCACTTATTCACTTAACCAGTGTCATATCCATCCCCATTTGTTCTATTTGCATAACAGAGTTCCATGTGGTATTCTGTCAAATGCCTTTGCAAAATCAACTTCCTTATCTCTACTTGTTAATGTGTTTATCCATTAACATATTCATTATCCAACTCAGCTGTTACTCTTTAGAAAAAGTTAGTAAATTACTAAGGCATGACCATGCCTGAGATACTGATTGGTCTGTTATTTGCTACTGCAGTTTTAGAACCTTCCTTATGCAAGGGAATTATTTTGCCCTCTTTCACTCCCTTCGAACTCTGCCAGAGCCGAGACTTAAATTAATGAGCCTAGTTAAAGGCACTGCCAGTTCCCTTACAAAACCCTAGGTGATATCCTATCTCATCCCACAGCTGTATTGACATTGAGATTCGGCGATATCCTAAAAACCTCCAATTCATCCACCTCTGTTCCCACATTAATATCTATCACATAAGTTAATGCAGTAACCTCACTAGGATAATATATATTCTTGCAAAGTGGTCACTCAGTAACTTAACTATTTTATCTGCTTCTGTCTCTTCACGACCATCATCACTCATTAAGGTTAATCGTTCACAGTCATTCTTCCTCTTATTTGCCACATAATGAAAGAACTCTTTGGGATTTCCTTTGGCTTGCTTGGCCAAAGGAAATCCCAAGGTTTGCTGTTCACCTTTCTCTTTATATACCCTCCACAGCATTTTCTTCTTCTGCAGCTCATGCTTAATGATATTACTCATCCATCTAACTCCTACTCGATTAACTCTCCTTACCCCTAGGTATATAATTTAATACTGCTTTCTCTAGTTGACCCTTAACTATCTCCCATGCCTACTAACATCCTTCCCTTTCAGGGTTTTATGCCATGGCACAGCTTTGAGCTTCCTCTTAATCTTTTCATAATCACCTGCCTTGTAGTTTCACATATATATCCCTTCTTGACAGAACATTCCCCATTTTTTACAATCTTTCAAGACAGCATGGTCACTGTAACTAACTAGTGGTAATGTGGTCACCTTGGTTATGGATAGTTCTTTTGATCCTATAACCAGGTCTAATACCCTCCCACCACTAGTCCCCCTCCATCACATGCTGCCTTATGTTGTGTTGTGTCGACTGTGCCATTTTGTTGGATCCTACTTTCTACTCCGATGTGTATTCTAGTTGTTGATTGACTCCTCATTCGAACACAGAGAATATTTATTTTTAACTGTGCCACTCTATGTTCAAATTTGCATGAGCAACGTTGAGGAATCAACCATCAACCAATCTATATTATTACTAACTTAATTTTAGGCCGGGGTTCTCTTTATTATATAGGGTTCCTGCTAAGATTCGAATTATTTTAATGAGCGGTGCAATGAAGAAATCAGGCAAATACAAGATTCAATTCAAATAAAATTATTTATTTTATTTGAATTTACATCAAATATACATCAAATTTACATCAAAGCAAAGAATTCTAGTTGGGAAAATACAGTTAAACAATAATTAAGTTTTCACTGAGATACTAGCAAACTATTCAGCTGAGTATAATAATTATGATTAGAACTTAAGCTTACACATTATATTCTTATTATCAAGGATTCTTATCACAACTTCACTCTGATTAAAGTTATTATTCAATACAGTTTAAATGTCAACTTAAACCATTAGTTTAAGTTGATATTTAAACTGTTTAACCATTCAGAACAATTATAAAATATAAACCATCAGACAATCATTTGAAGATTTCAAAGTTCTGTCAACCTAGCAAAATAGTTTGCAGAAATTTCAGTTTTCAATATTACATTAAGTTTCTTACAACAGGCTTCTCTATATCACTCTTTCAGTCTTGAACTATTAATCCAAATGGTACAATATTTGGCAGGACAAGAGAGTAATGTCTCACTACATCACACATGCAATCTTGAATAAATACAGCAATAAGGATTAAATTATGTTCGCTGGAAATAAGTTCGCTACTTCACACCTGGCATAGAAAAGATAATCTTACCAGCATAAGCAATATAGCTTCTTCACATCGAGAATCCTATGAACACACTTAAATTCTTGTTGACTTTCACTTTGAGACTATACGAACTTAAAAGAATCTTCTGTTTCCGTAAATGATTAATAGACTCAGGAGAATATATCCTTTTGCACTGGTCCAACTTAACTTACAATTTTTTTATTTTCTTTCTTATTATCCCTTGATCTGCATTATTCCAGTGCAAGGCAATAGGAAATTACAATAGGATCAGAACTCCGTAAGTCAAAGTGCCAAGCGATTCCCAGTCTTTCTTATTCCATTTATGCCATGTTAATCAGCCACCTTCCTTGCCTGCTTCCCTACTCCCCTGTGTGTCACTTTTTCATGAACTGCTTATCAAATCCTCTTCTCCTTTCCTGCCAAAATCTGTTCTCTCTCTCTCTCTCTCTCGTTTTGTTTATATCCAACTCGCTTCATGCATCCTGTACACTGTAACACACGCTAAGGCACGCGCTAGCTAAAAGTAACATAATTTCTCATAGCAGCCAATCAAGTGTTATCTTAAGGAATTTCCTGGATACATTAAAAATGCACATATTACAGTTTTTAACATTATATTAAAGGAATTAAATTCACAAAATAATTGATATTTTAATACATAGCTTTCCATAACTGTAATTTATCCCAAAACTTTATAAATAAATAAATATTGATTAACATAACTTGGAAGAAATTACATAAATAGCATATTATGAACATGAGACTATTAGTTTAAAAAAAAAAAAAAATTTTGCTCAGGGAATGGTAGATTATGTTGGACTCTGAATGATGTATTAACAATTTTCATTTTTCTTCATTCAGAACCCAATACATAACGACCATATATTCCGGCGTATAAGTTGACTTTTCAGCATTGAAAAAAAAGTACTAAATTTTTTAGGTTGACTTATACACTGGGTCAAAAATTGATTGCTTTCCAAGAAAAAACTAGTACATATCATACTCTGCTAAATTTATTAGCAATATACAAAAAGGGTAAATAAGTAAAAATATTTCAACTTATATAAAATTTATTTACAGAAAAAATTATTTACATGTTATATAATTATTTATTTACAAAAGAAAATAGGTAGGTAACTACACAATTAAAATTTAATTTTCACTGTCTGAATATATGAAAAGTTCATTGTACTCTGGTTCTTTTCTTTTAGGCTAACACGGTGATCAGAATGCATTTTTGAAAATTATGGAGACAACTACCGTGTTTGGATAAAAACTTTAGTTTAATATAACTAAAATCTACATTCGACGTTTTGACCTTTATGTCAAGGTCATCTTCTGGAGCGTACAAATATACACAAGAAACAAACTATAATACAATCAAACTGGTTCGTTAAAGACACTGACCAACCACTACCACAATTGTTGGCCTGACCTCTGGTGAAAAAAAAAAATAAAATAAAATAAAATAATAATAAAAAAAAATAAAAAAAAATAAAAAATAAAAAAAAAATATATATATATATATAGATAAAAAAAAAAAAATTATACATCAACGCCAGAGTCCTATTATTAGTGTTGTCTAATATATATATATATATATATATATATTAACATCATTCCAGCCAGTTAGTATGGAATGGTTTCTAATACTAGTTACGGATTGGCTAGAGTCCTGACTTATGCTGGATCTTTCATATTAGGTAGGCTGAATGTGTGCCATCCAGATCCTTGGAATTTTCATGCCATCTTTGTTATTGATATTTGGGTGGTTTATCAGGATTTCGTAGGATTCCTTAAATTTCCTTTCGTACCAGGTTTTTGTGCGGTATAAGGAGCAGATGCTTTTCCAGTTGATTTGGTGTAAGGTGTCGAGTGCATGGTCTGAGAGGCCTGCTTCACCATAATGGTTATATTCCGTCCTGTTTATTACCAATGTACAGTAAGTTACAGGTGCAGCGGATGCAACAGACTCCAGGATGTGCTAATGGGAGGAGAGGATCCTTAGAGGAGCTGAATATGGTTTTAAGTTTAGTGGGTAGTTTAAAGGTGGCATTGAGGTTATAATATTGTAGGATTCTGTTGATTTTTTCTGATAACCACATTCCTCGGCCACCTGAACAAACAACACGAATGCATACAATTTACCATCAAAATCGAAAACCAAAATTCGCTCCCGTTCCTAGACACACTAGTTACACGTCTTCCTTCAGGCAGTCTATCCTTCACGGTCTACCGAAAACCCACACACACTGGCCAATACATATATGCGAATTCATACCACCACCCATCGCAAAAATATGGAGTCATTAACACCCTTAAAAACAGAGCCAAAACCATTTGCTCTAACCAGCAATCCCTGAAACAAGAACTAAAAATCATTTGTGACACATTCATAAATAATGGCTATAACAAAAATACTGTTAATAAAATACTCTATAAAACTACAACAAAAACGAATCTAGATTACAGTAAAACCATAGCCATCCCATACATTAAAGGGTTATCAGAAAAAATCAACAGAATCCTACAACATTATAACCTCAATGCCACCTTTAAACCACCCACTAAACTTAAAACCATATTCAGCTCCTCTCCTCCCATTAGCACATCCTGGAGTCTGTTGCATCCACTGCACCTGTAACTTACCGTACATTGGTGAAACAGGACGGACAATCCCTATATGCAAGAAAGAACACATTAGACACATTAAATATAACCATTATGGTGAAACGGGCCTCTCAGACCACGCACTCAACACCTTACACCAAATCAACTGGAAAAGCACCTGCTCCTTACACTACACAAAAACCTGGTACGAAAGGAAATTTAAGGAATCCTGCAAAATCCTGATAAACCACCCAAATATCAATAACAAAGATGGCATGAAAATTCCAAGGATCTGGATGGCACACATTCAGCCTACCTAATATGAAAGATCCAGCATAAGTCAGGACTCTAGCCAATCCGTAACTAGTATTAGAAATCATTCCATACCAACTGGCTGGAATGATGTTAATATATATATGTTACCGCTAAAGTGCGAAAACTGTTAATGTGCACATTACCTAGCTAATCTGCAGATTAACTGATTTGCTCCGTTAACGTGCGGAATCAAGAGTTTTCCGCATTTTACCTAGGTAATGTGCACATTAATGGCTTCCGTATCGTTAAAGTTCAAAAGTTTGTTTCTCTCATTTCCTTTCCCTACTCCTTCCCCCCTCTCCCTCCACTTTTAGTTTGGTTTTTTAATAAGTAAACATAATTTTATCATGTTTTTTTCCTTAATTGTAATAATATTTTATTTTAAACCGTTTGATTCCTTGTATTATATTAATTGATTGATGATTGATTCTATCAACTAATTTGTTGATTGTTTGATTGTATTAACTTGATTCTTTAGATATCAAAAAATAAATAAATAACATTATCTTAATTTAAACATACAGAAACGTTGCTGTTGTTCCAGCAAAGATCTTATTTTCACTTTAACTAGTGCCTAGTAGGTAATGTGCAGATTACCTAGGTAATTTGCAGATTACCTAGGTAATTTGCAGATTACCTAGGTAATTTGCAGATTACCTAGGTAATTTGAGAAATGAAACAATTTTCCGCACATTAACGGATCACCGTAGTTAATTTGCACAATGCCTAGATAATCTGCAGAATAACTGATTTCTGCACTTTAGCGGTAACATATATATATATTAGACAACACTAATAATAGGACTCTAGCGTTGATGTATAATTTTTTTATTTTATATATATATATATATATATATATATATATATATATATATATATATATGATGACTACTACTATTTAAAAAATATATATACATATATATATATATTTTTTTTTTAAAATTTAATTTAATTTAATTTTTTTATTTTATTTTATTTTATTTAATTTTTTTTTTTTTTTCACCAGAGGTCAGGCCAACAATTGTGGTAGCGGTCGGTCAGTGTCTTTAACGAACCAGTTTGATTGTAGTATAGCTTGTATCCTGTGTATATTTGTACGCTCCAGAAGAAGACCTTGACATAAAGGGTGAAACGTTGAATGTAGATTTTAGTTATATTAAACTAAAGTTTTTATTCAAACATGGTAGTTGTCTCCATAATTTTCAAAAATGCGTACTCTGGTTCTGTAATTTCTTCCAGTATATCGTCATATAAATTGTATTCGTTTTCTCCATCAGATTTAGCATCAATTTCGTCATCATTGTAAACAAAATCATCTTCCGAGCCATCTAATTTGTTAGATATAGCACATTTTTTAAAAGATTTTATTACTGTATCTGGTTTTATTTCATCCCATGTTTTCGCAACCAATTCACACATAGTCACCAAAGACACATGTCGCATTTGTCCTCCTTTTGTGTAACTTTTCTCTCCTTGCATCCACATTCCACTGTTTTCGTAAACTGTCTTTAAATGGCTTGTTTATACAAACATCCAATGGTTGCTAGTAAAGTTAACCCATTTGGAATCTGCCATATTGGTATTATTCTCTCTTAATAAAGATTTTGTGCTCTCTCCTTTAAATGGGATTTGAACATGTCCCACACTAAAAGACTGTTTGGATTTTTTAATGCACCTTGTCGTGTATTCCAAATATTTTTTATCCACAGTTTAACTCCTGCTTCGTCCATCCAACCATTCTCATGAACATGGACAAACACGTTTCTTGGAATTTTGATCTCTGGCATTGTTTTTCTTTAAAAATTATCATAGGTTTTAATTTAGTACCATCAGCTATACAAGCAAGTACAACTGTGAAATGGCTTTTTTCATGTCCAGTTGTTTTTAAAGAAATAGTTTTACTTCCTTTCAATTCTACTGTTCTATTCCCGATCATGTCAAACATAACTGGAGTTTCATCCATATTTCCAATTTGAGACAATAAATAATTTTTTTGCTTTCTTTTAGCAATTATAAATCTTTGAAAATTTAATAACTTATCATCCAAATCCTTTGGCAGCTTCTGTACGATTTTCGTTTTTAGTCAAAGCACTAAATTTTTCCTTTCCATAAACCAGCTACACCAACTCACTGTAGCTTTGAAGTTTTCGCTGTCCTTTTTATTTGCTTTTCCCCACTTCAAAGCAAATAAAGGAATATTATTTCTCGTTATAACGAGTCCATTTTGGCGATTTTCTCGAACCCAATCCACAACATTATTTTCCAGAATAGGCCACTTACAAATTCCTTTCCATAATGCGCACTTATTTTTTGGCATTTTCATTATTAAAGTTTAATGTTTTCTCCAATCGCGAACTAGTTTTTCCGTTTACTCCGAACTGACGTGCAGCAACACAGTTAGTATTTTCTTTTGCAAATTTAATCACTTTGCACTTAAAATTCGCATCATATTTCATTCTTTTAAAAGGAGCAATTGCACTTTAGTTCACTATTGGTCAACTGGTCAATACGAAATAAAATTTCTTTTGTCAACTAGGTATTTTATATCTTTTTGCTAAAACAAAGAATGGAAGGACCTAAAAAGGCAGTTATGATCCTAGTGGTTGATACCTGTATAAAAATTTTACTTAAAAATTGTCATAATTTTTATTTTTAAAGAAATTTTTTGAGCCGACTTATACGACGAGTATACTATAAAAACTCAAATAAACTCAAAAAATTCCAATATCGACTTATACGCCAGGTCGACTTGTACGCCCTAACATACAGTAATTGAGGAACAGCAGGAATAACATGCATTCTTATTACATATGAGTCTACATCAAACCATCTTGTTCATTTTTGAATTCTGTTGACTTAAACTATAGGCTACATACTCTGTATATACAGTGTACTGTTTAAGCCATATAACTGCAATGTTTTTAAAAGTTCTTCCCTTCCCTTGACACCTCATCATATGCCTTTTTGAAATCTAAAGTTTATAAACAGATCATTATTATATTCCAATGATTTCGTGACTATTTTTATCAAAAGTATAAAAAGTGAACCTGATATTCCCTAAATGGTCTGAATCTGATTTGTTCTTTTATCCAAAACTTTCTCTGCAATTTTTCTTACTCTTCTCTACAGTATGCTTGAATAAATCTTAACTGGAACAATCACCAAGAAATTCCTCTTAATAGATCTGAATTATATCATTCACTAAAAACGTGCATAGCTAAAAATTTGAGCATTTCAGTTCAAATATCATTTGTTCAGCTGCATTTCCCAATATCATATTTCTGAATACTTTTTCTACCTTCATTATTTTTCTATCTCCAGCACTCAAATACATTCATGACTGCACTGCTCCTGGATATTTTCTACTATTCTTGTGTCACTGCTTACGTTGTTCCATAATTTTTCAAAGCAATTTCAGCTAGTCTGGTTGACTATGTGGATAGTTTATTTGATTGTTAACCAAGAGATATTTGGAATTTTCTTTAGGTGGTAGATGTAGATGAATTTCATCGCTTAGTTTAGTCTGAAACTGCTACCAGCTGATTGGAGGATTGAAATGGATTTAAAAAGAAGTTCTGCATTTGGTTCCTACAGCAGAGTTTCTGGATTATCTAGTCCTTAGCCTACCTATAGCACTGATATCAAGCCACTATAAGTTTAAGTTTTTTTTTTTTTCTTTTGTGGGATTCGTATAAAATAAATTATTCCAGACATTTAAAATATCCTTAACTTTAATTTTTATGTTGCAATATTATTTCCTCCATTTCTAAGCTTTTCAATATTATGCTGCCTATATGTACCAGCTGTCATACCTGTTCTTGAATTCATTAACAATACTTGCACACACAATATCCAATGGCAATCAATTCCAATCACGCACCACTCTATTAGAGAAAAATCTAGCTCTCACTCCCTTCTTGATGGCATTCATTCTCAATTTCCAAGGATGCCCTCTCATCCTTTCCCCACCCTGCATAAAATTAAAAATTACATCAAAAAATCCTGTATGACCCTTTCAGCAATTTGTAATTCTCAATCATATCAACCCTCTTTCTCCTGTTTGACAGTGTCTGCAGTTTACAAATTCTCAATCTGTCTTCTTAATCAGTATACCACAATCCTGATATAATTTTTAACAACTCTCCTTTGCACCCTCTCCACTGTATCAGAATCCCCATGGAAACCAGGAGACCAGACCTGCACACAACAGTTTAAGTGAAATCTTATCTGGCCTTGTAAAGAGGCAAAATGACTTTCTTATCTTTACATGCCAAAGTTTGCTTCAACATTACAATTATTCTCTGAGTTGCATTTGCAATCTTTACTATATTGCCCTTGAACTTCAATTTCCTATCTATTAAAACTCCATGATCCCTAGCCTGATCAGTTTCTTCTAGCATAATCTTACCAATATAATATGATATTAGATATCTAATCAACACCAAGATGCATGACTTTATCTTTACTAATATTTACTTTACATTCACTACATATAAAAGTAGTAATGTAAGTACTCAAATTGATTATATTATGGCAGACCACCTGTCCCTCAAGACCTTCAAAGACTGCAAGGTAATACTGGGAGAACTACTCATCACACAATACAGACTGCTGGTAGCAGAGCTACTGATGTTGAACCCAGTGAAAAGATCTTTTCTCTGTGGCTTTTAGAGAAAAGATCTTTAAAATCCAATATCATAACTTGACTGGCAAGAGGGATGAAATATTTTTGGTGATCTTGTGAATTTCCTGCATCGAGAGGAACTTCGAGGCTTGGTGAATAAAATAGGGGATGGCTTCCAATGATACTGCACTAAACAGGCTGCACCCCATTTAGGCATATCAAAGATGCCTATAAATGGCAATGATGAAACTAGATTGAAGGAAGAAGGACAAGTTTTGTAATGAGAAACTCCTTTTCAAACAATGGCAGCAAACTAAAACCAAAGAAGGATACAAGAAGAACCATAGCATAAACAAAAGCTAGTAGTGCCGATTATTTTTATGCATGACTCAAAATGACAAAAACAATAAGGAAATCTTCAAGATCGCAAAACAGGCATTGTAGTTCAAAAGACCAAAACAGCCAAATACATAAAGAATGAATGGGGATATTACTGAAAAAGAATGAAGACATAAGACAGAGATAGGAGTATTACCATCAACTGCTAAATGAAACCTACCCTAGTGAAATCCCAGAATCAGAAGTGAAAAAGAAAAATTGATAAAATAGTATACAACAAAATCACAGTACCTGATTCTGGTTGAATTGTAGAAATTGTTGGGTGTGGTAGGTGTAACCTTCCTGAGAAATCTCTTCAATGGAATCCTCATAAAAAGAATGCCAGGAATAGAGGAAAAGCTCTGTAATATTCTTCAATAAAAATAAAGGAGATGTGCAACTCTGAGAATTACAGAGCCATAAAATTCATGTCCCACTAATTCAAAATATGGGAGCAAGTGCTCAATCTTGCTCTGGCATCAAACGAGGAAAGATTGAGAAGATGCAACTTGCAGAGTCTGGTGGATAGGAGGAAGAGGGGAGATATGATAGAGACCACCTACAAGTTATTAAGGGGTTGTTATAGGATCAATGCAGGAGAGGTTCTACAGAAAATAGTGGGAGATCAGAGGTCTTCCCTAGAAACTGTATAAAGAGGGTGTGAGTAGGGGGAATGAGAAGCAGGTTTTTTTCATGCAGAGTTGTGAATGATTGGAATGCCTTGCCTGACAGTGTGGTGTAGTGTATGCAGAGAATTTGAGTGTGTTTAAAGCATGGTATGATGAGCTGTGTGTATGATAAAAAGACCTCCTAGATGAGTCTTTGACTCCATGGGGTCTTGGGTAATAATAATAATAACAACAACAAAATGACCCTACACATATTAACCTCAAAAAAGCCTTTGATCGGGTTCCACAGAAATTAATATGGCAAGCACTGAGATCACAGCAGATCCAAAAACATTATGTTAACCAAGTGAAAGACGTATACTGGAATGTCACAACCAAAGTGAGAGGCCCAGTAGGAACCAACAAAGAATTGGAAATCAAGGTGGAAGTACGTCAAGGATTGGCACTAAATCTGCTGCTGTTTAAACTTGTTATGAACTATCTAACACAGACATTCAATGACTTGCCCCATGAGATATTTTATGTGCTGATGACATTGTCTTGATTAGCAATGATGTTCATTATGATATTGTTTGAATTTATCGAACAATATCATAATGAACACTGCTCTGGAAATTGGTGTCTTGTGAATCAGCAAACAGGAGACCAAGTATATGTGCTATAATTTTTCAAATGGCTCTAACAATAACACCATATACCTCCAAGATACCCTACTCAAGAAGGTTGACAGCTTTAAGTACTTGGGCTCAATCCTCACAAAGGATGGCACCATCGACACAGATGTGGAACACAACATGAACACTGGCTGGATGAAATGAAGAGCATTGTCTGGAATATAATGTAGCAGAAGGATGCTAGTATGAGTAAAGGGAGAGATAAATAAAATAGCAGTATAATCCGCCATTCGGAAAATCACCTGGAGAAGATAAGCTAGGTTCAGAACTATATAAATACGCAGGAACAAGATTCAAAAAAAGACTCTTACTATTTTTAAATAAAATTTACTCAACTGGTATCCCCCCCCAATAGAATGGAAAAAAGCAATTGTGATTCCTATCTTTAAGAAAGGTAATAGAGATGACCCTAAAAGCTATAGAGGTATCAGTATACTAAATTCCTGTTACAAAATATATAGCAGAATCTTAAATAACAAACTAATGAAATATTCCGAAAACTTTATTCTAGAGGTACAGAATGGATTTAGAAAAGGACGATCATGTATAGACCCAGCCTTTTGCCTAAAATTAATAGTAGAGAAAAGAAGAGAATATAATTTGGAAACACATATTGCATTTATTGACTTTGAAAAAGCATTTGACAAAGTTAAAAGAAACATATTATTTAACAGATTCTGAAGATAACTTGCAGAAAGCTATTTTAAATCTAAATGAGATATCCAAAGATTATGGTATGATAATATCAACAGAAAAATCAAAAAACTATGGCCTTTAAAGGACAAGATCCAGCAAGAACTAAAATAGTAATAGATAACAAGATCTTAGAACAGGTGAATTCATTTTACTACCTAGGTTGTATGATCACATATAAAAATGAAAAAGATATAAACGTAAAAATTGCAAAATATTTAAAAATAACAGGTGTAATTAACTCTATATTTAAACCAAACCTAGTTCAAAAACAAACCAGGCTAAAAGTATACAATACATTAGCCTTACCGGTCTTAATGTATGGAAGTGAAATCTGGACAATAAAACAAAAAGACAAACAAAGATTAACAACAGCAGAAATGAAGTTTATGAGAAAAACTGCAAAGTATACCTATTTGATCACAAAAGAAACGAAGATATTATGAAAGAATTAAACCAAGAACCAGTAATAGAAAAATTTAAAAATATAAACATAAATGGATGGAACACGTTCAAAGAATGGTACAAGCCATTAGGAAAAAGAAAACCAGGACGTCCTCTTAAACGATGACTTCTAAGGCCGGAACAGGCCATGCTAGGCCTAAATCCTTGATACGTATGATGATGATGATTCACCATTATATATGGCACCAAATGTTCGTCCCTTAAGAATCAACAAGAATAAAAGCTATGCACCACTGAGATGAAGATGATGAGACAGGCCAGAGATGTTACCATGCCAGATAGTGTGTGTGTGTGTGTGTGTGTGTGTGTGTGTGTGTGTGTGTGTGTGTGTGTGTGTGTGTGTGTGTGTGTGTGTGTGTGTGTGTGTGTGTGTGTGTGTGTGTGTGTGTGTGTGTGTAATGAACACATCTGTGGAGAGGTTCAAAGTTAGATCTAATACTGATAAAATAACTGAGTGGTAGCATAGACGGTTTGGACATTTTGTGAGATGCCCTGTAGATAACATAACATGGAAGGTAATAGAAATGTGTACAGAACTGAGGGGACTTGGCAGACCAGTTTAACATGGATGTCCCTTATAACAAAAAACATCAAATACTATCCAACAACCATGGACAGAATATCCCGGCGATTACAGAATAAAAGCTATGCACCACTGAGATGAAGATGATGAGACAGGCCAGAGATGTTACCATGCCAGATAGTGTGTGTGTGTGTGTATAATGAACACATCTGTGGAGAGGTTCAAAGTTAGATCTAATATTGATAAAATAACTGAGAGGTAGCATAGACAGTTTGGACATTTTGTGAGATGCCCTGTAGATAACATAACATGGAAGGTAATAGAAATGTGTACAGAACTGAGGGGACTTGGCAGACCAGTTTAACATGGATGTCCCTTATAACAAAAAACATCAAATACTATCCAACAACCATGGACAGAATATCCCGGCGATTACAGACTAGGAGAGCTGACTCAAAGTAAAATAGGATAATGGCGAGGAAAAAGGGGTACTTAAGGGTCAAAGCTGTATAACTGAGAGGAGACCTCCACATAGCCTTTAAAGGAATGCAGAGAACCGACCAGGGCTTCTGACCTAATGTCCAATCCTCACCTTCTCGTGGTGCACCCTATTGGATACTGAATGAACGAGAATGGTTGCTTGTTGGAAATTTGAGATTTAGCCGACCAAATTGTATTCTTATTGATTAAACCAAAATACAAAATGATGGTACAACATGACAAAATTTCATGCCGGCTGGGGCGTTGCCCAGTTAAACAAGGCCCCCGTTGTTTTCACCAGGGAACCAGGATGAACAGCGAAAAGTCAGCTACTGGAACAAATCTGAAAGCACACCCCAACTCAACATTACCAGAGTTAAAGATCGGTACTATCAATATAAAAAGCCTGAATGGCAAAGAAATGGAGCTAGCTGAGGAATTAGATAAGTACCAGATCAACATAATAGGGGTGACTGAAACAAAAAAGACAAAAACTGGTGAGATCTTTCTGAGCAATAAATACAAAATGTTATATTCAGGCAATGACAATCAAGGAAAAGAAGGAGTAGCCATAGTATTCAACACAAAATATGAGGCATATCTTCTTGAATGGCAGGCAGTCTCAAGTAGAGTAATGTAGCCAAATATGAGAATGGGGAACTGGAAAATGAGACTTATTTGTGCCTATGGTCCCACAGAAGGTTCTACTAAGGTAGAAGTGGTGGAATTTTTTAAGGTTTTAGAAAAAGAAAGTGACACAATGAAAAAGGAAAAGTTGGTGCTTTTCCTTTTTCATTGTGTCACTTGTTGGGGATCTAAATAGCAGAGTAGGAAATGATTATCAGACATACAAAATTATTTTGGGAAAATTTGGAGAAAAGAGCAAAGCTAATAATAATGGCAAATATCTGTTGGATTTCTGCTCAGGACATGGACTAGTTATTACTAACACCATGTTACAACATAAAAATGTGTACAAATTCATATGGAGAGAAGAAGCAAGGAATAAGAAAAGTTTCATTGACTATGTTATTGTTGATAGCCCTGGTGCAGGGCACCAGAGTGCTGAGAGGATTTGAAATTGGAAGTGATCACTATTTAGTCTTAAGCAGGATAAAATTGAATTTCATATTGAAAAGAATAACATGTAAGAAAGTTTTAAAGCAAATAAAAGTTGAGCAGCTCTCAGATGTGAACTATAGACTAAAATACACAAAGATTATTGAAGAAAAAATGAAAGAGTTTGAGAACAGGAACTATACCTTGGAGATTCATTGGCAAACCTTGAAGAAAACCCTGATTGATTCAGCCAGAGAGGCATGTGGTGAAGTTGTCTGCAAGGATAGAAAAATTAGAACTCCATGGTGAACACAGGAAGTTAAAGAGACAGTGAAGGAAAAGAAGAAAGCATATCAAAAGTTCCTGGCAAATAAGTCAGCTTTTGCTCTTAGAGAAAACAGAGACAAATGTAAGAAAGCTAAACACTGTGTAAAACTAGCTAAACACAAGTCATGGGAGGACTTTGGCAAGAACATAGAAAATAAATATCAAGAAGGTGAGAGATATTTTGGAGGTTGTTGAAGAAGCTTAGAAATGGAGGAAAGAGTGCTGTAAAAGGAATTAGAGATGATAAAGGTGACATGAAAACAGGAGAAAGAGATATCCTTGAAGTATAGAGTAATTACTTTGAAAAATTGCTAAATGAAACAAGCAGTAATAGCACAGTGGTAAAAAACACTCAACAGGCATACAGTCAGGAATACATATCCATACTTGAAGTAGAAAAAGCCATCAAAGGCTTGAAATGTGGAAAGGCAGCAGGAGTAGAAGATATTCGACCAGAAATGGTGTCGAGGCTAGCTGGTGAACGGATGTGCTATCGGAGATCTCCTGAGAGATTTGTGTTATTTGTTGATTTATTGGTGTTTTGGATTCAATTTAATGGCTTAAGTGTTTAATTTTGGTATATTATTGGAGCTCTATTAGCGTGGTTAGTGTACTAAAGTGTTTTATAACATAATCTATGTCGGGAAGTCGCCGCTAGATGAATTCATAATGTGTAGTGTTCGTGCAAGCTCCAGATAAGATAAGTATCATTTTCAGTTATCAATACAAATTACTTAATATTGTGTAGTTTTATTTTGTTTGCCTTGCGTATTTTAGTGCGTCTATTTTTGGTGTGTTATAACGTATAATTTGACAAAACACGTTACAGATAAGTATGGCACCTGTGCGAAGGAAAATGGCGGCCAGTAATGAAGGTTCGCCACCGTTATCAAAGAACGGTAGCATAAAAGAAATGAGTCAATGTACTAGCTGTGAAATGTACGCTTTGTGGAGTGCGGTCGGAGTGTGGTTAGATGATAATAAAGGATTGAATGTGTGTAGAAAATGTAGGGAGAATGCGGAATTGAAGTGTATTTCGGATCGTGAGTGTGATATTTTTGTCAACCTTCAGAACGAAGGAAATAGGGATATGACAAGAAACGACAAGGTTGTACATGAAAATTGTGAGAGTGTGAATGTAGAAAGTGTGAATGATAGTATAAATGGTTTCTCAGAGAAAAAAACAAGATGAGATAGATGCATTGAGTGAGATCGCGTTGTTGAATAGTGCGACAGAAAGAGCAAAACAGCAGCTAGAGTGCATGAACAAAAGTAGACTGAATGAACCAACCAATAATAAAAGGTATGACAGGAAAAATAGACGTATGAATGTGAACATGAACAAAATGAAGGATAGAGTGCTGTATGGAGACTCTTTAGTACGAGGTGTGTTAGTAGAGGATTTGACAAAATCGTACCAACCTGGTGCGACCATAAAGGACGTAACTGCGTCTATTAGAGAGCAAAAGGAAAGGGTGAAAGAAATGATTGTTGTGGCAGGTACGAATGATTTGAAAGGAGATTAAATGGAAATGATAGAAGACCTGAATGAATTGTTTGAGGTAGCAAAAGAAAAGAGTGAGAGAGTTAGAATGATTAGTCTTTTGCCACGGTATGACAGTGAAATGTTTAAAAGGAGGGCTATAATTGCAAATGACTTTATGCGTGGGTTATGTATGACGAGTGGTGTGGAATTTGTGGATGTGTGGAGTGAGTTTGATGGGCGAAAGGATCTATATAAGATGGATGGCTTGCATTTGAATGGTTACGGTGTAAGAAGACTTGAGAAAGTGTTGCTGAATGTAGTGGATGTGCAAATTCAGGGAAACTAGATTTGTTGGGGGGGGGGAGTAGAGATACAGTCCTTATGGAGGCAGTTGAATGTAAGAATGAATATAATATGCCAGAGCAAATAAGGACAACAAATCTGAGTGGGATAGTTAATATAAGGCATCAAGGTAGGGTTGGGGCTAATGGGGGTCTTAAATTCATGTACACTAATACTAGGAGTATTAGGAACAAGAAGGAAGAGTTTTTGGCCATGGTTGGCACTTCCAGACCACAGGTTATAGGTATTAGTGAAACATGGCTGACTGTAGATGATATAACTAGTGGGATTGAATGTGATGGGTATAGTGTGTTCAGGAATGACAGAGAGAATAAAATGGGGGGAGGAGTATTGTTGATGATAGCTGATGAGCTCCAGCCAAGGAGAATAGAAGTTGAATTGCAGGATAGAGAAAAGAGCACATTTGAGGCCATTTGGTGTGAGATTGTGGCTAGCAGAACTAAATATACAATTGGGTGCTGCTATAGACCAGGTGATGGAAAAGATGGTGGTGACAGTATGCACAAGCAAATAGAAGAAATGGGTGGAAGGAGGGTGATTATTATGGGAGATTTCAACTATGGTCGCATTGATTGGAGTGAGGAGAGGACACACGGGAGGAAGGAACTGGATTTTATGCGGTTATTAAGGGATAACTATCTGCGACAGCATGTAATGGAAAATACTAGGGGTCAGAGAGTGCTTGACCTAGTAATTACATCTGAGGATTTGGCTGTAACAAATATGACCACATTGCCACCAATCGGTGAGAGTAATCATAGGGTCTTAACTTGGGAGGCGGCTAAAGGTGTAGAATTTTCAATTAAGACAGGGTACATGTGGAATTATCGGGCTGGAAAGTATGACAAGCTTAGGAGTTTGATTGGTTCAGTGCCATGGCATGTACAACTGCAAGGCCTAGAAGTTGATAGTGCATGGGAGGTAGTTAAGAAGTGCTTGCATGAAGCAATGGCTGACTGTATACCTAGAGTCCGAATAATAAATCAAGTAGGGGTTAAATGGATGAATAACACCATTAAGCTTGAGTTGCAAAAAAAGAAACAACTATGGAGGGAATTTAAGGAGAAGGGTGACCGGCAGGCACATGAACGGTATAAAGCGCAGGCCAGAAGGGTGACGAGTGTGGTAAGAAAAGCAAAAAAGGATTACGAAAGAACATTGGCCATGCAGACTAAAGAGAATCCTAAACAGTTTTTTTAGATATGTAGCAAGTAAAAGGAAAAACGTACATGGCAGATTGATTTTAAAGAATGCCGATGGTAGGGAGGTAACTGAATCAGTTGAGATAGTTGAGTTACTGAGTGAGCACTTTGCAAAAGTATATCATCCAGGTGGTGACATTGCAGAAACGAATAAACCAGTAGATTATACGGGAATTGTGGTTAATGAAGTGGAGGTGAGTAGTCTATTGCATAACCTCAATGTCAATACATCTGTGGGATTGGATGGTATACCAGCTCGTGTTGTACGAGCAGCTAAAGAATTGTCAGTACCCTTGACCATTTTGTTTAATTTGAGTCTTGGGTCTGGGTTAGTCCCGAGCGGGTGGAAAGAGGGGAAAATAGTTCCACTGCATAAAGGTGATTCCAAGACTGCTGTTATAAATTACCGACCGATTAGCATATCAGGAATCATTGTCAAGGTCTTAGAGAAAATAGTCAAGAGGAAAATGGGATACTGTATCGGGGACAGCATGGTTTTGTGAAGGGTAGGTCATGCCTCAGTAACTTGCTCACGTATTATAACACAGTGACGGCTGAACTGGATAAGGGTAATGGGTTTACGGTGATTCTACTGGACCTTGCCAAGGCCTTTGACAGGATTCCACATGGAATTCTAATCAGTAAATTGCAGCATATGGGAATGGACATAGGGTTGGTGAGATGGATAGGAGGGTGGTTGACGGAGAAATATCAGAGAGTCGTTTACTCGGGAGTAGAGTCCACAAGACGGCCTGTGACTAGTGGTGTGCCACAAGGATCTGTTCTTGGACCACTGCTGTTTAATTTGTTCATAAATGATATAGGAAATGATCTGAGAGGAACAGTTCATTTGTTTGCGGATGATGCGAAGTTGGGTAGGGCAATAGTGAATGCAGATGACGTCAAAATTTTGCAGGATGATTTGGATAGATTGGAGGTCTGGGCTAAGGAGAATGGATGTCAGTTTAATGTGGCAAAATGTAAGGTTATGCATTTTGGGGTGAAAAGATTGGCGGCAGTTTACTGCATTGGTGGAACCGTGCTCCAGGAAATTGATGAGGCACGAGATTTAGGAGTGTTGGTAGATAAGGAATTGAAATTTAGTCGACACATTGCAGAAGTGACCAAAACAGCTCATCAAATCACTTGGTTGCTAAAGAATACGTTGACAAGCAGAGACAAGCAGGTTATTGTTCCTCTGTATCGAGCCTTGATAAGACCCCATCTAGACTACTGTGCTCAGATTTGGTCACCTAGGTTTCTTCTTGATGGGGAGGAGGTGGAGAGGATCCAGAGGCGAGTGACCAAGATGATAGCAGGTCTGTGGAATGAACCGTATGAGAACAGGTCGAGGATTTGTGGGTTGCAAAAATTGGTTGATAGGCGGAGGAGGGGAGATATGATTGAGACATTCAAATTACTGAAGGGTTTCTATAAAATTAATTCAGAAGATATTTTTGAGAACAGGGCTGGTTGTGGGAGGACTAGGGGACATCCATGGAAACTGGGCAAAAGTGTGGTTAGTAAAGGTGTTAGAGCTGGGTTCTTTACTTTTAGAGTAGTGAATGAGTGGAATGCGCTCCCTGAGTCTGTGGTGGATGCTGTGACAGTGAATGAGTTTAAGGCGAGGTATGATAGATACTGTATGAATGTCAAATAGTTGTGATGAATATGATTTGGGGCCTCCCTCGATGAGTCCAATGACTTCCTGGAGTTGCCCGTAATAATAGTAATAATAGTAATTACAGTGGCTGCACTGATAGTTCAGAATGTCTGGACAGAGGGACGAATTCCCAATGATTGGAGTAGAGCTCTCATAGTACCTATATATAAAAAGGGAAATAAAACTGAATGTGAGAATTACAGAGGTATATCCGTACTGAGTGTTCCTGGTAAGATATATGCAAGTATACTTGAGAAACGGTTGAGAAGAATTGTGGAAGAAAAGCTTGGTGAAGAACAAGCTGGATTCAGGTCAAATAGAGGCTGTCAGGATCAGATCTTCACTTTATGACAAATAGTGCAGAAATCATGAGAATATAACAAAGATCTGTATTTAAGTTTTGTCGATTTGGAAAAGGCATATGACAAGGTGCCAAGATATTTGATACGCTACAGTTATATCGTGTCAATGGGGCATTATATCAAGCAATACTTAGTCTTTATTTGAGTTGTAAGTCAGCAGTTATAATTGAAGGAAGTACAGGAAGATGGTTTAATATCAAATCTGGTGTGAGACAAGGATGTACATTATCCCCTCTGTTATTCATTATCTATGTGGATCACATTATGAAGGAAAGGGTATTAAACATGATATCAAAATTGGAGATGTTAATGTCAGCTCTTTGCTTTATGAGGATGATGTTATAGTTCTAAATAAATCTGCTACAAGTCTGCAAGATTCTCTGACTAAATTGAATAACTGTTGTAATAGATATGGTATGAAGATCAGCAATAAAAAGACAAAGATAATGAAAATCGGCAGAATCATTGAAAATGTCAACTGTGTTGTGAATGGAGAACCTGTGGAACAAGTAAAACATTTCAGCTACTTAGGCACAATTTTTAGTGAAGATGGTAAATTAAATATAGAAATAAACAACAGAATCAACAAAGTTGATATGGTAGGAAGTCAATTGAATAAATTCATATGGAATAAGAGAAAAATTAGTCGGAACACTAAATTAGCTGTATACAAGACAGTGTTCAAACCAGTTTTAACTTATGGATCTGAGAGCTGGGTCAGAAGTAAAACACTTGACCAAAGACTAGAGATATGAGATATGATATGATAGTCCTGAGAAAGATTAGTGGTGTGAACAGATGGCATCAATGGCAATATCATATTAAAAATGACAATATTAGGAAAGAACTTGACATTGTCAGCATCCAGGAATGCGTTAGCAGAGCTAATCTGAGGTGGTATGATCATTTAAACAGAATAGGTGAGGAAAGATTAGCAAAACAAGTGTTCTCTGCCAGGTTGGCAGGAAAACGACCCAGAGGAAGACCAAGATATAGGTGGATTGATATGGTACAAAGTGCCTTAGACGATAGAAATATAAGATTTGATAATGTTGGAGTCTTGACAAGTAACAGACTGATTTGGAGGGAAAATGTAGATAGGAAGTTAGTAATGATGTAAATTTTTCATGTAGTACTATCATATCCTGTACACACCCCTTGAGGGTACATTGCAGGAATTTGATGATGATGATGAAGAAAAAGAAGTATTTAGTGTGGTCTTAAGATATTCTTAACGTAAGCTATAAATTAATCTAGTAATGTCTAGCAATCATAATGTAAGCTACAGACAAAAACTTACATAAATTGTATACTTAATACACATATACAAATGATAACATAAATTCAAGCATTCTTTCAATAGAAATATATGAAATGTAACAAATCAGAGTTACGAAATTGGTATACTCAGATAAATCACGGCATTTGATACTAGTTTCAAATAAGAGTTATTTTAAATAAGAATTATTAATGGATTAGTTTTTTCCTACCTTAATCTAATATCCAGTGGTAATGGTTTACCATCAGGATCGCCATCTTCATGCTTCAGAACTGCCTAATTGAAGAAAGTAATATAAAAATACCTTGTATTTTAGCCAAAAAAAAAAAAAAAAATGGTAGAGAGGCTTTTACAAATTAACAAATGTCCACAGCATCAACAGACAATTTACTGTTTAATTTTCATTCATTGTATTCTATTCTTATAATCTATAATACAGTTTAACTCTCTGGTTTTTAACTTTTTTTTATTGTAAAAATGCTCCTGGATATCTGTACTAGATAGCACATAAAGCTAGATAAGTAGTTAAGAATTAATAAGATTCTTTATGTGGCCTTTATTCCAGAAGCTTCAAGATAATCAATATAACTTCAAAAACTGCTCACATTCATCCTCTTTTGCCCTTGTTTTAATTTGCTATTAAATAGAGTGGGAGGGGGGGGGGCTTGCACATTTGAATGATCTTGTGAGCTATACTGGGGGTAGAATTGCTACCAGAGGGCCTCCCAAGCCTGACAAGATCACAGGTGAGGGATCAAATGAAGAGAGTCGTCCTGGTCCTCCAGATTGGGGGATTGAGCATGGGCTGATAACTGCATCTCATAAAAAATAAACTAGTCACAAAACATGTACTAAGTAATCTTCATTGGATGGACTTAAATGGATAATTGACCCAGGCCTTGGAATGAATAGGTTCATGGAATGTGAGAAGCTTGTATAGAATTGGAGCATATCAAGAAATCGTACATAAATTAAATAGATATAAATTAAAGATGCCAAGAAATGATATTCTTGGTTTAATCCTTTATCCAAGTGTAAGCAAACAAAGTTTGTACGTGAAGTAATTTCATGACTGGGCAACCATATATTATTATTATTATTATTACTTGACACCTCCAGGGAGTCCAAAGACTCATTAAGCGAGGGCATCTACTCTACAACTCTCTATCTCCACCAGCCACAATGAACCACAACTACACCAAAGCCATCTACTGCCTACTACTTTCACAGACAATCAGAAACATCCAAGCCCACGGCGGGATTCGAACCTGCAGCCTTTTGGCTGGAAAGCGGATAAGCGAACCACTCGGCCAATCAGGTGGGCTAATATAGAGGCTAATGACTTCACATCACTTACCTTGTATATGGAAATCACTTGTGTATTTTCTAACATTTTTCCACTATTATGCTTCTTACTTTAGGCAATACAGTACTGTATTGCCTCATTTTTTAAAAGTAAATTCAAGAATAAATATCTGCTAGCCAGTGTATGTTAACAGAAATTTCACATTCTTAATACAGTTTCAATGACCCTGTAAGATGTGTTTTACCTTAAAGAGATTTGTTTACAATTGTATTTTTTTTTATTAGTGCCTTGTATTGTGAATTAAACCATGGCTTTTAAAAAAAGCTTTGTGTTCTGAAAACTGTGATCTCCAGTTTGTAGTGGTGGGCCTCTCATCAGTAGTCACAAATCTCCTCAGAAAATTGGACAGATATGTAGATTACAAAAATAGATATGATAATAATTAAATAAAACGCAAATATTATATAACATAATAAAATTGGTGATACTTTTTTTTTATTGTTTACGACTACTCTTTTTGTTAAGTAGTCACCAGTTCATGTAGGGAACAACTAGTTCCTAACATGAAACATCTAGTTTAGAAAAAATAAATAAAAAAATAATAAAGATTCAGATATTTGTTCCTTTTATAATTTGAAATTGACATTTTTCAAAATAACAGTTCTATAGCTAAATAAATTGATTGAATTAAACCTACCTCATATATCTGAAACTGCTGAAGCAAGTCAAGATCTGTACCCTGTTTTGACATATAATGTTGAATGATATGTTCCATACCCTGTTCTTCCAGTGCATCTACAATGTCATAATAAGTATCTTGATCTGGAATTCCATTTAAGGTCTAAAATTCAAATAAATTCAAACAATATTAGCATACATAGTCCATGTGTTTAATGATTAATCATTAAACATTTACAAATGCCAAGTAATTGCAACATGAATTTAGAATGTATATTAAATTTCAAAAAACCTATCACTGCAACCAGGGTTGCCGAGAGAAATTTTCGGTCCCGTGACAAGTCTGTGGTCCGGGCCCCACTTAAAAAAGTGCATCAATTTTGTTTAATAAAAAAAGTCATATAAACATTAAACATTTATTTAAAAAAAGTGTACAATAAATTCAAAATTCGATAAATTACATACCATACAAAATACAAACATTAAATAAAAAGAGAATTTTTAAATTTTTAAAAATTCAGCCGACTGCAACAACCTTGTACAAACGCCTATTGACGTCATCACCCGCTATAACTACAGCGATCTGCGCCAAGAAAATCAGTGTCTTCTGGACACTCACGGTGAGCTAAAGAGCATAGCCATCTGTCCAAAACAAAACACAGTATCATTCTCGATATGCCATTATCCTTTATCATTGTTGTATTATTACAAGAATTAAAACCATGCATTATAAACACAGTTATGTGATACATCGGGCCCCTTCTCGATGCTTCATGACAAAAGTCTCAGATGTCACCCCCCCTCTCAGCGGCCCTGACTGCAACTAAAAATAGTTTTTAAGTTTTGTATATGCTTTTACATAATATTTTCTTATAAATCACATAATATTTTCTTACAAATCACATAATATTTTCTTTCAATAAAAATTACAATTAATTTGAAGTTATGTTTTGTCACTAGCAGGATCCTGGGAAATAAAGTATTTCCTCTTGCACAACAGGGAAAGAGAATACACAAGCAATTAATAGAGAAAAAAAATAAAATAAAGAGTGTAATGTATCGTTGATGGTGTACTATGTAGTGTTTTGTACTGTAGATGGTGGGTTGTGTCCAGCAGATATGTGAGTTGTGGAGTGGCCTCCCACAATGTGTCCTGGGACTTCATGGAGGTGTTACATTATGATGATAATAATATTAGATAAACAAAATTTACATTTACAAATTAACTTTCTAATATGGCTTATATATTATAACTTTTTCCAGTTTAAATCAGATCCATCCATTTATCTGTACTCTGAGTGAAATGTACTAAGAACGCTTATTTAACATTATGCATTATCGTTCTATATTTTATAACAAACTTACCATTTACAGCTAAGGCAAAATGTTCTGGAGTATTTGAAAAAGCTTAGCAGTGGATGAGAACGATAAGAAGAATCACAAATGAAAAAAAAAGTTAACATGAAAAACTGAAGACAAAGATATTCTAGATGTCTGGAGGAATTACTGAAGAATTGTTAAATGAAATAAGAAATGACAGAATAGTGGGGTGGAGGTAAATATATTCAGGAGGAATGAAATCAGGAGTATGGATCAATACTTGATATGTACTCCTGATACATAGAAAAAGTCATCATGTGGGAAACCAGATGAAATAGATGATGTTCGACCAGAAACGCAATATGGAATATAGAAATGTTACTATATGCTACATTATGTAATTCAGAAGGCGTAGTCAGAAGGTTGAATTCCAGATGATTAGAGTAGCTCTCATAGTACTCATCTACAAAAAGAAAGAAAAATAAAACTGAATGTGAGAATTAGAGGAAATTCCCTACTGGGTGTTCCAGGTAAGATTTGTACAAGCATAATTAGAAGAGGTTATGAAAAATTAGCATTATAATTAGCAAATAGCATATCAAATAATCAGGATCAGATTTTCATTTTAAGACAAACAGTTGACTAGTATTTTTATATGCATTTTTGGTGTTGACAAATAAGAGACTGATTTTAGAGGAAAATTGTTGATCACAGATTAATAATAATGTTAACTTAATCATGTAGTGCTGTCACTATATGATTAAGTTAACATAGTAGCCAGAACAACCCTTGATAATGATGACAAGGACAAACGGTTGAGAAATGACCTGGCAGGAGGCATTTCATTGGAATGTTTGTGTAAAGAAGGCTCCTGTTTCAGATGTTTTTTGGAATAATTAATTGTAAATAATTTTGTTTATGAGTAAGAGTTGCTGTAAAAGTTGTGCACTTACAGTGGTTCTAGTGTGTGTGTGTGTGTGTATGTGGGTTTATTAGTTAAGTTTATTTATGAAATCATTAAACTTAGAGCTTAGTATTGTAACCAGTGAAGGAAAGATGGTGACGGCTTTGTCCTTGCAGGAATTTAATATTGATTTCAGTTGTTTTGTGAAATGTGAGGTGTGTGCTATATGTATTCGTTCATTTATATAGATAAATTATGAATAATTAAGGCAGATGTAAGGATGATGTGTGTGTGAAGTGAAAAAGTTTTGAAAAAACGAATGAGCGATCTGATGAACTAAACAATTGATAGTAAGAAAGACAAAAGATGAAATGAAATGGTTGCATTAATTCAGACTGTTCACCCAAGACTTGTTGGAATAAGTGAGACCTGGGTGGATGAGGATGACGTCCTTACAGGAATAGAGATGGAAGAGTTTGATGTGTTTCATGAAGATAGAAAATGAATGCTATTGATGATAGATAAAGAGTTATGTCCATACAAGGTAGAGATGCAAGAAGAAAATAGTGTCAGTGGTTTTGAGGCAGAATGGTGTGTGAGATAGAGGTGAAAAGAATGAAATACTTAGACAGATGTTATTACAGACCTCGTAACATGGAAGGTAGTGACCATGAAATGTATAATCAAATTAGCCAAGCAAATAAGAGAAGAGTGATCATTATGGGCAATTTTAATTATGGCAATATTGACTGCGATAATGAGATAGCAACTGGAAGTAAAAATAAGTTTCTTGAGTTTTTGAGGGACAACTACCTCAGGCAGTATGTCATATGAGGATTGAGGGTCTTGGATTTGATCATCTCATCAAAGAGGATGTTATTATAAATGAGGTGTCAAATCACTCTCCAGTTGATGAGAGTAACCAAGAAGTGATTACCTGGGTGGTTGCCAGCAGTGTGAAGGCCTCTGTGAGGAAATGATATATGTGGAACTAGAAGGCTGGTGATTATGAGAAGCTTAGGAGACAGCTTGCAAGGAATGAGGAGTTGGTTGGAAAAGAGCTTGGATGATATTCAAGAACTATCTAGCAGAAGCAATGTCTAAATGTATATCAAGGGTCAGAAGGTCAAATAAGGTACATGTGAAATGAATGAATGAAGAGATTAGGCATGTAATACAGAGGAAAAAAGGCATTATGGAGGTAGCATAAGAGGAGTGGTAATAATCAATTCCATGAGGATTACAAAGAACAGGCAAGGAGGGTGACTTGGTTGGTAAGAGTAGCAAAAATGAAGTATGAACAGCAGTTAGCTAATGAAGCAAAAAGGAATTCTAGGGAATTCTTTCGATATGTAGCCAGGAAAAAAAAAAAAAAAAGAATGATTATGGAAGGATGACACTGACTGGAGAAAATGGTATAAGAACATCTGTTGCAGAAGATATAGTTGAAATAATCAATGAGCAGTTCATGAAGGTCTTTCATTCTTGTGAATATGAAAATTTGAGAGCCATTGATGACGAGGAGGAGAGACTGACTAAATGAGCAAGAGATATATAGCAAATTCAGCAAACTTGATATTAATAAGGCTGTCGGAGTTGATAATATATCACCACACATTTTGAAGGAAGGGAGTTGGCATCTACCTTGACATATTTGTTTAATATGAGTCTTGCACTGTTGTTAAAATGTTGGGAAAGCTGGTGAGAACCAGGATCCAGAATTGGGTTGACAACAATGGTATTATCTTTGATGAACAGCATGGATTTACTAAAGAGAGGTCATGTTTTAGTAATCTACTTACTTATTACTATAAGGTGATGGCTTCATTGTACAAAGGAGATGGATGCACAGTAGCATACTTAGATTTTGCAAAGGCTTTTGATAGATTACCGCATGATAAGTATAAGTTGATAGTCAAACTAGAGCATATGGGGGACTAGTGCATAGGATCAGAGATTGACTATCTGATAGATATCAGAAAGTTGAGTATGGGGGAGCAATATCCTGGAAGAGGAAAGTCACTAGTGGTGTGTGCCTCAGAGATCTGTTTTAGAGCCACTGCTGTTTAATCTGCATGTTAATGATACTGAGTAATGATACTCAGATTTGGATGGGGATATTCAGTTGCTTGCAGATGATGCAAAGTTGAGATGAACTATGAGGATAGAATAGATGTGACCTTACAAGAAGTGAATGTGCACTGGAGTGGGGATATCAGCCCAATGTTGCAAAATGGTAGGTTCCCCCCACACCCAAAAGATGGGATGTAGAATTTACATTTGGTGGGGATTATTGTTGGTGATGGAGAAAATAGATCTTGGAGTGATGGCAGATAAGGATCTAAAATTAGAGAACACATTGCCAAAATTGTGAGGACAACACAATGAATTCTGTGAATGATGTGAAGGACACTGACTTGTAGAAGTAAGGAGATTCTTGGTCTATTGGACAGGAGGAAGAGGGATGATATGATTGAGACATGCAAGTTGGTAAGGGGCTGTTATATGATAACACTGAAGAGTTTTTTCATAAAATGGTGAGCGATCAAGGGAGAACAAGAGGTCATCCCCAGAAGATGTATAAGGAGAGTGTGAACAGGGAAGTAACAAGTAGGTTTTTTGCATGCATTTGTGAGTGATTGGAATGCCTTGCCTGAGAGTGAGGTGTGTGTGTGTGTGTGTGCAGAGAATTTGAATGTGTTTAAGGCACAGTATGATGAACTGTGTGTGTGCGTGTGTGTGTGACAAAGGAACCTCCTAGATGAGTCTTTGACTCCATGGGGATCTTAGGCTAATAATAATAATAATATATCTTCAGTGCTTGGGAATTTGTGAAGGAATATTTATAAGCAGCAATAACAAGTTGTATACTGTGAGTGAAGAAGAGAACACAATTTGGTGTAAAGTGGATGAAAAACGATATCAAATGGGAACTGCAAGTAAAAAATAGATTTTGGAAGAGATATAAGGAGAGGGGGGGTGGAAAGCAGAGGAATTAAGAATATGACTCAGGCCAGGAGAGTAACTAGTAAAGAAAGCAAAACTGAAATATGAGAAGAGATTGGTCCTGAGATTCAAAGAAAATCCTAAGGAATTCTTTTATGTGGTCAGTAGGAGGAGAAACAATGACATTGTTGAATAAAAATGGGAATAGAGTGACTGATTCAAAAGATACAGTGGAGTTTTTCAATGAACATTTTATTGACGTATTTCATCCTGGAGAAGTAGGTTTTAATACCAGAGGGTCAAGGCAGGTTCAAGGTTTAGAGGTGCAAAATGAGAGCATGTTTCAAATACTGCATACTCTGTATGTCAATAAAGCAATGGAACTGGATGGGATTTCACCACAGGATTTGAGAGAATATCCTAAAGAACTAACAGCTCCATTGATCTGGCTTTGCAATGAAAGTCTGGCCATGGGAAAGGTGCCCAAAGAGTGAAAGGAGGATAAGATAGTGCCATTGCATAAAGGTGGTAGCAGATCGGAAATGTCAAACTATAGACCAGTTTGCATTTCATCAGTAGTTGTTAAGATTTTGGGGAAATTAGTGAGGGATCATTTACAGCATTGGGCAGCTGAGGGTAATGTTATCTGCGAGAGTCAGCATGGATTTGTTAAGGGGCACTCTCATTTTAGTAATATGAATGCCTTTTATGACAAAGTGACAGGAGCCATTAGTGAGGGAAAGGCATTCTGCCATTTTTTTGGATTTTACAAAGACATTTGACAGGGTACCACATGACAAGCTGATATTTCAATCTAATCAGTGCGACACCAAGCGGATGCTTGGTGTCGCACTAATTAGATCGTCGGCTTGTCGAGCGCTCCTGAAAAGATTAGTAGTATTTTGTGTTAACATTAAATATTTTACTAGAATTTTAAGTAGTATTGTTTGCTTTTTGTTTCTTGGTGTGTCTGTGAAATTTTTGCGTGTTTTCTGTTATTTTAATTATTATTTTTAAGATAAGATAGCGTACACATGGCACCGATAAAGAAAAAAATGTTTGTTTAAGAGTTTTGATGTAAACGAATTTATGCAATGTGCTGTCTGTGAGATGTATGCCTTGCAAAGAGCAGTGGGAGTCTGGTTAGAAAGTGATAGTGGAGTTAATATGTGCAGAAAGTGTAAAGAGAATGAGGATTTCAAGCGTGTTTCGTGTGTCGAGAGTGATCTCGTTAACGATTGTCAGAATGTAGAAAATGGCGGTGTGCTAGAGAATTGCGTGGTAGTGCCAGATAGGTGTGAGAGTGTCGCTGAAAGTGTAAATGAAGGTAGAAATACAGAAAGAATGGATGATTTGATCGATAATGAAAATGGTGAGATAAATGCAAGTAGCGAAATTGCCCATTTGAACGGTGCGATACACAGAGCTAAAAGACAACTGGAGCGTATGGAAAAATGTGTGTTGAACGTACCAACAAATAACCGGCGGAAGTCTGTGATGGCAAATAATAGAATGTTCGTAAACGTCAATAAAATGAAGGAGCGAGTGCTGTATGGGGATTCACTATTAAGAAGTGTAATAATTGAGAGTTTAACGAAGTCGTACCAGCCAGGTGCGAACTTAAAGGACGTCAGCGAATCTATTCGACTGCAAAAACAGAGGGTGAACGAGATGATAATCGTGACAGGAACGAATGATTTGAAAGAGGAAATGGAAATGATAGAGGATGTGAGGGAGTTATTTGAGGTAGCAAAAGAGAAGAGTGAGAGAGTTAAGATGGTGAGTATCTTACTGCGGTATGACAGCAAAGTGTTTAGAAGGAGGGCCATAATTGCCAATGACTTTATGCGTGGGTTATGCATGGAGAGTAGTGTGGAATATGTGGATGTGTGGAATGAGTTCGATGGGCAAAAGGACTTATATAAGATGAATGGGTTACATTTGAATGGAGTTGGTGTACGGAGACTTGAAAAAGTGTTGATGAATGATGTGGAAGTGGATGTACAGACTCAGGGAAACTAGATTTATTAAGAGGGGGGGGGAGTAGATATGCAGACTCTAGGGAGGCAGTTAAGTGTATGAATGAGTATATTATGCCCGAGCGAGTACGATGGACAACAAATCAGAATGGGATAGTTAGTATAAGGCATCAAAGTAGAAATTGGCTTCTGCGATTCATGTACACTAATGCCAGGAGTAGGAACAAGAAGGAAGAGTTTTTGGCCATGGTTGGCACTTCCAGGCCACAGGTTGTTGGTATTAGTGAAACATGGCTGACAGAAGACGATAAAGCTAGTGGGATTGAACGCGACAGGTATAGCGTGTTCAGGAGTGACAGGGTGAATAAAAAGGGGGGAGGAGTGTTATTGATGATAGCTGATGAGCTTCAGCCAAGGAGTATAGAAGTTGAACTGCAGGACGGGGGAAAAAGCACATTTGAGGCTGTTTGGTGTGAGATAGAATCTAGCAGAACAAAATATACAATTGGGTGCTGCTATAGACCAGGTGATGGAATAGATGGTGGGGATAGTATGCATAAGCAAATAGAAGAAATGAGTGGAAGGAGGGTAATTATTATGGGTGATTTCAATTATGGTAACATTGACTGGAAAGAGGAGAGGGCACATGGGAGGAAGGAATTGGATTTTATGCGGTTATTAAGGGACAACTATCTATGGCAACATGTAGTGGAAAATACCAGGGGGCAGAGAGTGCTGGACTAGTAATTGCAACTGAGAACGTGGCTGTAACGAACATGACCATGTTGCCACCAATTGGTGAGAGTGACCATAAGGTCATGACTTGGGAGATGGTGAAAGGAGTCGAATATACAATTATGACAGGGTACATGTGGAATTACCGGGCTGGTAAGTATGACAAGCTTAGGTGTGTGCTTGGCTCAATGCCATGGCATGTAAAACTGCAAGGGCTGGATGTTGATAGTGCATGGGAGGTGGTTAAGACCTGTTTGCAGGAGGCAATGGTTGACTGTATACCAAGAGTCCGAATAATAAATCAAGTAGGGGTTAAATGGATGAATAACACTATTAAGCTTGAGCTGCAAAAAAAGAAACAATTGTGGAGGAAATTTAAGGAGAAGGGGGACCATCAGGCACAGGAACAGTATAAAGCTCAGGCCAGGATGGTAACAAGGGTGGTAAGAAAAGCAAAAGCAGATTACGAAAGGAAATTGGCCACGCAGGCTAAAGAGAATCCCAAACAGTTTTTTCAATATGTTGCAAGTAAAAGGAAAAATGCTCATGGTAGAATGATCTTAAAAAATGCTGAGGGTAGGGAGGTAACTGAATCAGTCGATATTGTGGAATTACTGAGCAAGCACTTTGCAAGAGTATATCATCCAAGTGGTGACTTTGCAGGAATGGAAGAACCAACAGCTTATACTGGAATTGTGATGAATGAAGTAGAGGTAACTAGTCTATTACAGAACCTCAATGTCAATACATCTGTGGGATTGGATGGTATACCAGCTCGTGTCGTACGTGAAGCGGCTAAAGAATTGTCAGTGCCCTTGGCCATTTTGTTTAATTTGAGCCTCAGGACTTTGTGCAGCGAAAATAGTTCCGCTGCACAAAGGTGGTTCCAAGGCTGCTGTTGAAAATTACAGGCCAATCAGCATAACAGGAATCATTATCAAGGTCTTAGAGAAAATAGTCAAGAGGAAAATACAAGATTGGATAGAAGAAAATGGGATACTGTATCGGGGACAGCATGGTTTTGTGAAGGGTAGGTCATGCCTCAGTAACTTGCTCACGTATTATAACACAGTGACGGTTGAACTGGATAAGGGTAATGGGTTTACAGTGATTTTACTGGACCTTGCTAAGGCCTTTGACAGGATGCCACATGGAATTCTAATCAGTAAATTGCAGCATATGGGAATGGACATAGGGTTGGTGAGATGGATAGGAGGGTGGTTGACGGAGAGATATCAGAAAGTGGTTTACTCAGGAGTAGAGTCCACAAGACGGCCTGTGACCAGTGGTGTGCCACAAGGATCTGTTCTTGGACCACTGCTGTTTAATTTGTTCATAAATGATATAGGAAAGGATCTGAGAGGAACAGTTCATTTGTTTGCAGATGATGCGAAGTTGGGTAGGGCAATAGTGAATGCAGATGACGTCAAAATTTTGCAGGATGATTTGGATAGATTGGAGGTCTAGGCTAAGGAGAATGGATGTCAATTTAATGTGGCAAAATGTAAGGTTATGCATTTTGGGGTGAAAAGATTAGCGGCAGTTTACTGCTTTGGTGGAACCGTGCTCCAGGAAATTGATGAGGCACGAGATTTAGGAGTGTTGGTGGATAAGGAATTGAAATTTAGGGGACACATTGCAAAAGTGGCCAAATCAGCTCATCAAATCACTTGGTTGCTGAAGAATACGTTGACAAGCAGAGACAAGCAGGTTATTGTTCCTCTGTATCGAGTCTTGATAAGACCTCATCTCGACTACTGTGCTCAGATTTGGTCACCTAGGTTTCTTCTTGATGGGGAGGAGGTGGAGAGGATCCAGAGGCGAGTGACCAAGATGATAGCAGGTCTGTGGAATGAACCTTATGAGAACAGGTTGAGGATTTGTGGGTTGCAAAAATTGGTTGATAGGCGGAGGAGGGGAGATATGATTGAGACATTCAAATTACTGAAGGGTTTCTATAAAATTAATTCAGAAGATATTTTTGAGAACAGGGCTGGTTGTGGGAGGACTAAGGGCATCCATGGAAACTGGGCAAAAGTGTGGTTAGTAAAGGTGTTAGAGCTGGGTTCTTTACTTTTAAAGTAGTGAATGAGTGGAATGCGCTCCCTGAGTCTGTGGTGGATGCTGTGACAGTGAATGAGTTTAAGGCGAGGTATGATAGATATTGTATGAATGTCGAATAGTTGTGATGAATATGATTTGGGGCCTCCCTCGATGAGTCTAATGACTCCCTGGAGTTGCCCGTAATAATAGTAATTTTTTTTTTTTTCTTTTCTAAATAACTTAGGGAATTGAAACAACGTAGATCCGAATATAAATTAAATTATACTTTAATAGATATTTCCGATATTTCGGCAATGTCACATTGCCATTTTCTAAAGGAACTTACAAAAAGGCAGGTGCACACAGGCAATAACAATACAGTAACTGAGAATGAAGATATGAAGCTATCATTCTCCTAGAAGCGGGCTAAGTAGGCGTTCTTGGCCATTGGGCTGAAGGTTTGCTGATGTATGCCTACCAAATTTGGGGCAGTCGCATACAACCAAATTTGTTGAGGTTTGGAGAGTTTCTTATGGCAGAGGCTGATTCCATAAATAATCTTTCGAATTTATATTTGCTCTGGTGTTTTATTGTTGCTTTCTTCCACCGTATTCTGTGGCGAGTATCCAGAGCATGGTCTGCAAGACCAGAATGGCTATACTTGTAAAACCGGATGTAGTCCTTGTGTTCAGAAATTCTGATATTCGCTGTCCTGCCTGTTTGGCCAAAGTACGAGAGTTTACAACTGCAAGGGACCTGGTATACACCAGGTAGGTCTAGGGGAAGTGGTTGGTCTTTGGTAGAGCGGATAAGGGATGCCAATTTTCTGTAAGGCCTGTAACAGGAGGTGAGATCATGTTTTTTTAGAATTTTGGTGATTTTTTCTGAGGTGCCTCGGATGTAGGGAATGGTGATGGATTTAGAGTAATCTTTTTTGTGGAGGGGGGGGAGGGGGGCTGTGGTTTGTAGGTTTTAATATTTTTTGGATTTTTTTGGGGGCGGGGTAGACATTGGCCCTGTTGTATAGTGTTTTTACCACTCCATATTGTTGTGAGGGGGGGGGGGATTGTTGGTGAATGTATCTGCCTGTATGGGTAGGTTTTCTGTAAACTGAGAAAACCAAAGTTCCATCAGGCTGGCGGGTGACTAGTGTGTCTAGGAAAGGGAGGCAGTTGTTTTCTTCTTTTTCCATGGTGAACTTGATTCTGGTGTGTTGGTTGTTTAAGTGTGTAAGGAAGGAGAGGAGTGTTTCAGAGCCATGTGGCCAAATAGCGAACACATCATCAACGTAGCGAAGCCATATGGTTGGTTTTTGTGGGGCAGAGGCTAAGGCTTTTTCCTCAAAGGTCTCCATAAAGAAATTGGCCAAGGGTGGGGAAAGTGGTGAGCCCATGGCTGTCCCCTCTATTTGTTTGTAGAATTTTCCCTGCCAAACGAAATAGCCTGAGTTCATTGTGAACTGAAATAGGGCTGAGATATCGGGGGAAAATTTAGCTTGGATTAGCTCTAAAGTTTCCTTGAGTGGGACATTTGTGAATAAGGAGGAGACGTCGAAGCTGACCATTATGTCAGTATGTTGGAGTGTAAGGTTTTCTATGCTGGCTTTGAAGTGGGCTGAGTTTTTTATGTGTGATGGTGTGTTGCCAGTATAGTGTGTGAGCTCTTTGGCCAAATGTTTAGCTAATTTGTATGTGGGGGAATCAATGCCATCCACTATGGGACGTAATGGCACATTTTCTTTATGTATTTTTGGGAGTCCGTAAATACGGGGGGTATAGAGTTAAACGGTTTTAATCTGTTGGTAACTTCTACAGGCCAAGAAGTGACTTTCTTAAGGAGCCTGTGAAGTTTTCTAATTTGTGAGTTGGTGGGATTGTAATTGATAGGGAGGTAAGTAGCCCGATCTAATAGAAGAGCATTCAGCTTACCTTTGTAGTCCTTTTGGTTAAGTACTACAGTTGCATTTCCTTTATCCGCTTTGGTGATAACTAATTCTTTATTATTTCTCAATTCCTGTAGGGCTTTAAATTCCTTGTTGGATATATTGGTTTTGGGTGGTTTTGCTATGGAAAGGACACAAGCTACATCCAGTCTTACACTGTTGGTGATTTGATGTGGAAGGTGGCGGATTCCTCTTTCAATCTGGATCATAATATCCTCACTTGGTATTTTTCTGGGAGCAATGGCGAAGTTGTGGCCACGTGAAAGCACGTTGAGGGCTTCAGGGTGACTGAAGAAAGGTTGATTACGGTGTTGGTAGCAAGTTTTGGATTGACGGTAGAATTCTTTTTTAATTTATCGAATTTCTTCATCTGTCGGCCTCATATCTTTTCAAACTCTTTGTCTACAGCGGTACACGAGATGTCATGTAAAATTGACCACAGTTCGTAGTTCAAGGTGCACGAAAGTTCATCTTCGAGGGTACGAATAGCTTCGTTAATTTCGGCTAAGCCTAACCGCGTGGCGGTGATTTGTTCGCGAAGTAAAGCGTAGCTAGCGCGGGTGTATATACAGAGCGCTTTTTGCGAAACAAAATGGTTCTTCAATTTTACACAGTTCGGGATTACCTTGTTATCCCGGCAGCGTTTCAGGAAAGTCAGACGATTTAATTGTCTAGAATATCGGAAATATCTATTAAAGTATAATTTAATTTATATTCGGATCTACGTTGTTTCAATTCCCTAAGTTATTTAGAAATGCTTAACCAACGTATAAGCCTGTCTACGAGAATAATAGTAATAGTAATATTTAAGTTGCAGCACATGGGTTTAGATGTTAGGTTAGTGAACTGGCTTCAGGAATGGCTATCTAATGGATATCAAGGAATTCTGTATAGGGAGTGCTATCAAGGAAGCAGAAGGTTATAGTCCCACAGGGATCAGTACTGGTACTGGTGTCGTTTAACCTTTATATCAATGACATTATCAATGGATTGCAGGGGGGGATATTCAGCTGCTTGCAAATGCTGTGAAGCTGGGAAGGGTTATTAGTAATAGTGCAGATGTGGTAGCCCTGCAAAAGGATTTGAATAAATGACATATGGGCAAATTAATAGGTATCAATTTAATTCAGCTAAATTAGTGAGGGATCATTTACAGCATTGGGCAGATGAGGGAAATGTTACCTGTGAGAGTCAGCATGGATTTGTTAAGGAGCACTCTTATTTTAGCAATAGATTGCCTTTTATAACAAAGTGACAAGAGCCATTGGTGAGGGAAAGGCATATTCCGCCATAGGCTGCATATGTGTTGGAGGAACTGTACTGGAAGAAGGGGGGGGGAGCAAGGGATCTGGAAGTGATGATTGATAGAAATCCAAAATTCAGGGAACATATTACAAAGGTAGCGAAGGTAACTCAGAAGACTGCTCTACAATACTGAAAAGGATGCTGACCTATACAGATAAAACAGTTTTCATTCCATTGTATAAAACTCTGATCAGACCAGACCTGAACTATCGTGCTTATGGTCCCCAAGATTTGTAGGGGGATCAATCAACTGTGGAAACAGTGCACAGGCAGATAACAAAGATGATATCAAGACTACAATATTAGTTATGAGAACAGACTGAGGGAATTTTTTAATACAAAGTTTGGCAGATAGAAGAAGGAGAGGCGATATGAATGAGTCTTTTAAACTGTTGAGGGGTAGTTACAGAGTTGACACTGGGGAGTTCTTTCATTTGGCGGAATAAGGAGTGAGGATAGGAGGGGGGGCATCCTTGAAAGTTGCAATAAGAAGCTGTGAGCAAGAGGGTGAGGAGGAACAGTATTCAGCTTATAGATGTATGGAGTGAATTTGATGGATGAAAGGGCTTGTATTTGCCTGATGGACTGCATTTAAGTAGTTTTGGAATTAGATGTTTGGAGAAAGTGTGAGAGGATGGAAGTATTTCAGTGAGAGGATGGAAGTATAAGCTCAGGGATATTAGAAGTATGGAGGAGGGGGTCAAGTGTGGGTTCAGTATATTATATCTTCCCCCCCCCCCCAAGACAAATGAATATGTATACAGAAATTATTATACAATGGTGAATGCAATTTTGCAGGTTTCAAATCAGAATGGATTGGTAATAACATTACACTGGTAATGAATTGGTAATAACAGAACATTACTGTGGGTCCAAGGGGATGTTGAAATGCATGTACACAAATGCCAGAAGTATCAGAAATAAAGGAGAGGAGTTTTTGATATTGGTCAGCTCAACTTGGCACAAAAATTATATGTATAATTCAGATCTGGTTGACAGAAAATGATATAGTCACAGGAATATTAAGTGGTGGAGACAGAGTTGTAGAGTAGGTGCCCACCTTCAATGAGTCTTCGGACTCCTTGGAAGTTTTTATTTTTATTTATTTATTTTTTTTTTTTTATGTTCAGCCCATACACAAGAGGTTGGTTGATCAACCTATAATACATTAGTATTGTATATGGGTAGTGGGTTGGGAAAGGAGGAACTTGTTTACATTTGATTTAAAAGACTGTATATTATATTCCTTGGGAAACACAACAGGGGGAAGACTGTTCCATAATACAGCAGATGCAGGGATGATGGAGAAGGAAAAGAAACTTGTTCTGTGGGTTTCAAGGTGCATTGTGAAGGGATGCTGAGCAGCAGCTGCACATTCTCCAGCAAGCTTAGTACTAAATGGGGGAATTATTGATGCTATCTCAGATGAACATTTCCCATGAAAATATTTGTAGAATGTACATAGTGCAGAAACCAAACGTCTGTGCAAAAGTGGGGGGAGTGAGTTGGTAAGAGATGGGTTATTAATAAGTCTAATTGCTCTCCTCTGTATTGAGTTAAGCATTTTGATGAAGCTTTTAGGGGCTCCACCCCATATGTGAGAACAGTATTCAATAGCTGGGCAGATTTGTGATTTGTATAAAGTTAACAGCTGTTCAGAGGTGAAGTACCACCTTGAACAAAAGAGAAATCCTAATTTTTTTTGAAGCTGAGGAAGCAATGGTTATGATGTGTTTATGCCAGGAGAGGCTTGATGTCAGGGTAATTCCAAGAAGGAAAATCTCAAATTGTCTGGAAATTTGGGTGTTGTCAAAAATAATACTGGGAGAAAATGGTTCTTTTTTTATAAGAGATAAGATAGAATTGGGTTTTATTAGCATTGAAATTGACAAGGTTATCTGAACCTCATTGGAGGATAGCTTGGAGATCAGAATTGAGGGATGTGGTGGTTGATGTTCTGTAGGTTGAGGTGAGTTGTGTAGAATAAGGTTTATCAAATGAAAGGGAGTGCAATATGTTGTCATCTGCAAAACTGTATACTGCTTGGGAGGTCAAATGAAGTAGGTCACAGATATATAGCAGGAAGAGGGTTGGTGAGAGGACAGAACCTTGTGGAACCCCAGCATTAGTTGAATGGTGAGACTATAAGTAATCATCCACCACCACACAGTGTGCATCCAGACAGAAAGCTGGCAATCCAACTACAGAAGTCCTGAGACAGACCAAATGATATTAGTTTGCTTAGTAAGCCTTTGTGCCAGACCCAGTCAAAAACTCTGGAGATTCGTCAAACTTCTTCATGGCATTTGTCCAGAGATGGATGATATATGTGAGCTTCTGTTAATCACATATGTGATTAACTTGATTATCTCCTGTTAATCGGCAGAGACAGACTCTATACTGGAGCTGGCACATAATAATAATATAATGTGAAGGGTATTGTATTTTGGGGGAGGATAGAGGGAAAGACCAGGAGGGTAGGGTATTGCTGATAACAGTTGAAGAACTATAACCAAGAAACTTAGAAATTAAAGATTTTAGGTCTGGATGTCTGGTGTGAGATAGAGACCAATAGGACAAAATATATTGTTGGTCTCTGCTATAGCCCAAGACACGGGAAGATGTAGATGCCATGTATTGGCAGAACAATTATTATGGGAGAATTGAACTATGGGGACAGATCGGAGGGATGGGAAAAGGGGGCATGGCAAGATGGAAGTGGAATTATACAGTTGCTAAGAGATAATGATCTAAAACAACATGTTATAAAGGGGACCAGGGATTTGAAAGTGCTGGATCTGGTAACAGAATGAGAAGATATATCCATAACTAAGGTAGAGTGACCTTGTTCTAGGAAATTGCTAAATATACAGAATTTTCTGTCAAGAAAGGGTTTATGTTGAACTATAAAACTGGTAATTATGATAGACTTAGGAGGCATCTTGGAACAGTGTGATGGCTTGAGAAGCTACAAGGAAAGAATGTCAACAGTGCATGGAAAGTGGTTAGGGATTGTTTGAGGAAATATTAAAAAAAGTGATCAGCATACTCATGAGTAGTACAAAGCGCAAGCAAGAAGGGTGACTAGTATGTAAGAAATGGCAAAACTAATTATGAGAGAAAATTAGCTAAGCAGGCCTAAGCAAAAATTCAAGTTTTTTTCTGTTACGTAGCAATTTAGAGGAATAATGACTTTAATCAATAATGATGGTAGAAAGGTGACAAAAAGGGGGAAAAAAAAAACTTGAGTTGCTGAGTGATCACTTTGCAAACATGTATCATCCAGGTAGAGATTTTGCAGTTACTGACATAACAGAATCTGATATCAGATTTGAGGTACCTGAACAGGAGCTGCTCAGCATATTGAAAATATGAATGTAAATACAGCAGTGGGACTCTATAGCATGTCGACCCATGTACTGCATAAATATGCAAGAGAATTGGCATTGCCGCTGGTGAAGGTTGTTCAATCTAAGTTTCAACTCTAGCAAGGTTGAAAGGGAGTGGAAAGAAAGTAAGATAGTTCCATTACATGATAGTTGCTCCAAGACAGACTTAGCAAATTACAGATGAATTAATATCTGAAGAGTGGTTTAGCAGGCCTGGTTGGCCGAGTGGTTAGCGTGTCTGCTCTCCAGCCAAGAGGCTGTGGGTTCAAATCCGGCATGGATGGTTGTGATTATCCTACAAACTTTGTGTGGAAAGGGAATCTGCGACCCTACCACTTATTCTAGTAGAAGACATCAATACTAAAACCATGTGAGGTGCAGCAGTGACCATACAGCGTCTATGGACGTCAAATGTGAAAATTTGTTTTGAGTGGTGGTTCAAGTATTGGAAAAGTTGATTAAAGGTAAAATCTAGTGCTGGGCAGCATGGCTTTGTAAAAGATAGGTCCTATCTTAGTAATTTACTAATGTTTTGTAATAGAGTGATAGCAGAATTAGATAAAGGAAAAGACTACACCATGACACTGCTGGACTTTGCAAAGTCATTTGACAGAATACCACATGAAAAACCATTACAAACATTAGAGCAAATGGGGAATGGATATAAAGCTGGTAACATGAATGGGAGAGTGGAGGAAGGCTGACAAACAGACACTAGATAGTATATGGTGAAGTAGAATCTAGGAGAATAAGGATGACTAGTAAAATAACTCAGAGTTCTGTATATTAGGGCCACTACTCTTTAATTTGTATATTAATGATACAAAGAAAGATTTAACGGAGAGATTTTAATTGTTTGCTGATGAGGAGAGAGCAATAATTGACTAATGTGATATAGATATCCTACAGGATGATTTAAATAAATTGACATGTGGGCAAAGAATAATGATTAGCAATTTAATGTTACAAAATGTAAGGTTATGCACTTCAGGTTGAAAAGATTACACACAGTGATGTAACCTTTTGAAAAGTTGGTAAAATTGCTTAAAGGATTATTTGGATGTTGAAAAACACACTAACAAGTAAAAGGTAGGGAAGTTATTATCCCTCTTTATAAGGCTATGATACTGCCACATTTGACTACTGTGCATAGCTTTGGTCACCTGGGTAACTTGCGTTCAGGAGTTGGTGGAGAGGATTATAGATGAGTGACCCAAGCTGGTGAGAGGTCTATCAAATGTTCCCAATGAAGATAGGTTGAAGCTGTGTGAGTTGCAAAGTTTAATTGATAGTCAGAAAGGAGGAAACATGATAGAATCTTTTAAGTTATTAAAGAGGTTCTATAAGATCGACACAAAGAAAATTTTTCATTATGTGATGAATAGAGAAAGAACTAGAGATCACCCCTGGATGTTGTGTAAGAGTGTAGTTAGTAATGGTGAGTAGACTTGATTTTTTGCTCAGAGAGTGGTGAGTGAGTGGAATGGATTGCCAGAATTATATGTGAGTGCCCTGACAGTGAATGAGTTTAAGGAGAGGTATGATCAGTATGGTATGTATAAAGGTTAATGTGGGTCTGCCTCAATGAGTCTTCTGACTCTATGGAGATACCTATGTAATAATAATAATAATAATAATATTTAGGCATATCTGATGGTTTGAACTCTTTATTAGATTTAATGAAATGAATACAGCAGAGAGAAACAATACAAGTTTATTGGATCCTACTCAACATTTCGTCTTTGTCATTGAGACATCATCGGTAATACAAAATCTTAAAACTGTAAAAGCACGCACGCACACACACACAAAAAAAAAAAACACTCAAAACAATAAGTGGGAAAAAAGTTAGGCTAAAAGCCTAAATTACTAATGAGGGATATCCTCTATGGGTACTGTTGGCTAGTCATAACTGTTGGGCAGGAGGCCTAAGAATTAAAAGTTTTCCAAATCCTGGGAAGTTCATCATCATCATCATATTCCTGCCATGTACCCTCAAGGGGTGTACAGGATATGACAGTACTACATGAAAAAATTACATCATTACTAACTTCCTATCTACAATTTTCCACCAAATCAGTGTTACTTGTCAAGACTCCAACATTATCAGATCTTATATTTCTATCGTCTAAGGCACTTTGTACCGTATCAATCCACCTATATCTTGATCTTCCTCTGGGTCGTTTTCCTGCCAACCTGGCAGAGAACACTTGTTTTGCTAATCTTTCCTCTCCCATTCTATTTAAGTGACCATACCACCTGAGATTAGCTCTGCTAACACATTCCTGGATGCTGACAATGTCAAGTTCTTTCCTAATATCCTCATTTTTAATATGATATTGCCATTGATGCCATCTGTTCACGCCTCTAATCTTTCTCAGGACTCTCATATCTGCGGTCTCTAGTCTTTGGTCAAGTGTTTTACTTCTGACCCAGCTCTCAGATCCATACGTTAAAACTGGTTTGAACACTGTCTTGTATACAGCTAATTTAGTGTTCCGACTAATTTCTCTCTTATTCCATATCAATTTATTCAGTTGACTTCCCACCATACCAGCTTTGCTGATTCTGTTGTCTATTTCTATATTTAATTTACCATCTTCAGTAAAAATAGTGCCTAAGTAGCTGAAATGTTTTACTTGTTCCACAGGTTCTCCATTCACAACACAGTTGACATCTTCAATGATTCTGCCTATTTTCATTGTCTTTGTCTTTTTATTGCTGACCTTCATACCATATCTATTACAACAGCAATTGAATTTAGTCAGAGAATCTTGCAGACTTGTAGCACATTTATTTAGAAGTATAACATCATCTGCATAAAACAAAGAGCTGACATTAACATCTCCAATTTTGATATCAGGTTTAATACCACTTTCCTTCATAATGTGATCCATATAGATAATGAATAACAGAGGGGATAATGTACATCCTTGTCTCACACCAGATTTAACATTAAACCATCTTCCTGTACTTCCTTCAGTTCTAACTGCTGACTTACAACTCAAATAAAGACTAAGTATTGCTTGATATAATGCCCCATTGACACCATATAACTGTAGCATATTGAATTCTCTCTTGGCACCTTTTCATATTCCTTTTCCAGATCTACAAAAATTAAACACAGATCTTTTTATATTCCCATGATTTCTCGACTATTTGTCGTAAAGTGAAGATCTGATCATGACAGCCTCTATTTGGCCTGAATCCAGCTTGTTCTTCACCAAGCTTTTCTTCCACAATTCTTCTCAACCGTTTCTCAAGTATACTTGCATAGATCTTGCAAGGAACACTCAGTAGGGAAATACCTCTGTAATTCTCACATTCAGTTTTATTTCCCTTTTTATATATGGGTACTATGAGAGCTCTACTCCAATCATCGGGAATTCGTCCCTCTGTCCAGGCTTTCTGAACTATGCAGTGCAGCCACTGTAAGACTTTTATACCACCATACTTTAGCATTTCTGGTCGAATATCATCTACTCCTGCTGCCTTTCCACATTTCAAGCCTTTGATGGCTTTTTCTACTTCAAGTATGGATATGTATTCCTGACTGCATGCCTGGTCAGTGTTTTGTTATCACTGCTTGTTTCATTTAGCAGTTTTTCAAAGTAATTACTCCATACTTCAAGGATATCTTTTTCTCCCGTTTTCATGTCACCTTTATCATCTCTAATTCCTTTTACAGCACTCTTTCCTCCATTCCTAAGCTTCTTCAACAACCTCCAGAATATTTTGCCACCTTCTTGATGTTTATTTTCTATATTCTTGCCAAAGTCCTCCCATGACTTTTGTTTAGCTAGTTTTACACACTGTTTAGCTTTCTTACATTTGTCTCTATATTCTGTAAAAGTAAAAGCTGACTTATTTGCCAGGAACTTTTGATATGCTTTCTTCTTTTCCTTCACTGCCTCTTTAACTTTCTGTGTCCACCATGGAGTTCTGATTTTTCTATCCTTGCAGACAACTTCACCACATGCCTCTCTAGCTTAATCAATCAGGGTTTTCTTCAAGGCTTACTGCTGAATCTCCAAGGTTTGATTCCTGTTCTCAAACTCTTTCATTTTCTTTTCAATAATGTTTCTGTATTTTAGTTTACAGTTCACATCTGAGAGCTGCTCAACTTTTATTCGCTTTAAAACTTTCTTACATCCTGGGAAGTTTAACACAATCATATTTTAAAAATAAGTGGTCAAACAAATCTGCTGCTGACTTTATGAAAAGTCTTTGAAGTTTATATTTTGCACAGAACCAAACAGGAAAAAAAACCTACTATGCTTCTTACTACTGTGTTCATATAGCATAAAAAGGGGAAGTAACAAGGAAAAAAACCATTCCTGGAAACCACAAAAGGAGGTTTCCAGGTGAGTCGGAGTGGTGAGTGGTTGGCCAAGGAATTTGTTGCCTGATAGGATGCAGAAAATGAATAGGTTTAAATAGTATGACAGAATTTTTCTGTTGTCTAAGATGAGCCTCCTACAATCAGTCTTCTGACTCCTTGGAGGTTCATAATAATAATAATTATTATTATAATTATAATAATAATAATACCAAAATAATAATACATATATAAGTACATACCTTATTAATGAGAGTTGTTGCATACACTAAAAGCTCCATATCTGCTGAATCTTTCTCATTTAATAGATTTGTGATATTAGACCATGGCTTCATCCCTATGTGTAGTTAAATTTTATATTGCACAAATAAAGATATCAGTTCTAATTAAGAAATAACACAGGTAATGGTAAAAGTGAAAATATTTATAGTTTTTCTTAATTTTAAAAATGAAAAAAAAAAAAAAAAAAAAACTGACTGATAATCTCCATACTTTTCTCATATAGTTCTACTTGGAAAAATTTTGAACATAACACAGATGAGCAAACTTAAACTTGAAAATCATTATAAAGTTTTTTATATTAAAAAAAAAACTATATTTTAATTATATATTTAGAATTCTGTCACAAAAGATATAAAAATCTTCTTAAAAAATTGAATTTCTTAGAAATAACCTGGATACCAAAACTGTCCTGATGAGATCTTCTCATCTGCACTTAAAAGTTATGCTTCTGAACAAAACATGCATCCTGTATTATCTCTATGCTCTTTAATATTCAGCTGGCATCTTCCCTAATATGAAAGCAAACCTATATTCTGTCTATTTCAAAATAAAAAAAATGAAAATAAAATCAGGATTCAAAGGGAATGGATGCATAATATATGATCCACTCAAGTAGGATCATATAATCTCTCCTCCCTATTCCAACTCTCACCTCCACATGATGAACCTGGAACCTGAGCAACCAAGCCAAAGACTGGGTATACTAACCCCCCCCCCCCCCTCAGTGAGAAGCTTGGTACTCCAAAGTCTCAAGAAACAATTAACTGGACTGCCATTCTAGAAAATGAATTGAATAGGTTAACAGATATGAACAGTATAAGGAAAGGAAAAATAAACAAAAATATCGGGAATGTTACTACTTGGAATATCAGGAGTATTTTTTGTTGGTTTTTTAAATGTGATTCTCACTCACAAAAGATTGCATGTTTATAGTACATTAGTAGTGTGAGTGGGCTATGAATTTTTTAATTCAATTTTTTTAATTTTTCTAATTTTTTATATAGTCTGGAAATCCTGCTCTAGAACATATGGAACTTTTCAAGCCACTTCAGCCTCTAATAAGCAGCATAGTGGTCTCACACTGGACAATGAAATTCATTTCCCACCCACAGACAATCATAAACATCTATACTCACAGCAGGATTCAAATCTACTGGTTGGAAAGCAGATTATGGTACCCACTCGGCCAACCAGATTCATTAAAAATAACAAGATCTAGACAAAACTAATGGAAAGTAATAAAAAAAGACAGCATAGCCTTGGGAAGGGTAGTTCTGCCTTAGTAATTTACTCACTTTTATTATTATTATTCCAAAATCCCCATGAAGTAAGACTCATTGTGGAAGGTCCATTGTCACACACGTGGCTCATCATACTGCACTTTTAATACATTCAAATTCCCTGCAGACATCACACTCTCAGGCAATGCATTCCAATCATTCACAATTCTCTATGCAAAAAATCTGCTTCTCACTCCCTTGCTCTCACCCACCTTATACAGCTTCCAGGGATGACCTTTTGTTCTCCCCCTCTATCTCCCACTATTTTATGAAAAACCTTTCAATGTTAATCCTATAGCAACCTCTTACCAGCTTGTACATCTATATCATATCACTCCTCTTCTTCTTCCTATCCACTAGACTCTGCAAATTGCATCTTCTCAATCTTTATTTATACTCAACATACTAGAGACCAGAAACTACCTTAGTCAATCATTTCTGGAATCTTTCCAATATCTCTTCATCGTTTTGAAAACCAGGTGACCAAATCTGTGACCAGTAGCCCATACATGGCCTAATCAAGGGCTTATACAAAGAGACCAGAATCTCTTTACTTCTACAAATCAGCATCCTCTGCATCATTACCGTAATATCAAATTTAGAAGACACATTACCAAAATTGTGAGGACAATATGATGTCCTCACAATTTTGGTAATGTGTCTTCTAAATTTCAGATCCTTATCCACCATCACCCCAAAATCTCTTGTTTCCTCCACTTCCAACAATATATCCAAACCAAGAGTAAATTCTACATCCCATCTGTTTTCCAAATTTTAAAACCTTACACATTTGGCAACATTGAACTGGCATCCCTACCCTTTATACACATTCACTCAGTCTATGCAAGTCGTCTTGTAAGGCCACAACATCTGCTCTATTCCTCATAGCTCTTCCCAACTTTGGATTATCTGCAAACAACTGAATATTCCCATTTAAACTTCCCTAATATCATTAAAATACTGGTTAATCAACAATGACCCTAAAACAGACTCCTGAGGCACACCACTACGGACTTTCCTCTTCTGTGATATTGCTCTCCCATACACAACTTGCTGATACCTATCAGATAGCCAATCTCCAATCTGCTGCACTAATCTAATATCCATCCCCATCTGCTCTAGTTTGACTATTAACTTATCAGTGGTAATCTATCAAAAGCCTTTGCAAAATCTAAGTATACTACTTTGTATCTATCTCCCACATCCAATGCAGCTGGATATGTATTATAGAAAAACATAATATAAGTGTTCAATCTGGAAGCCAGGAAATATTTACTTTTTTATACCAGTGTTGATTTATCTTACTTATTTTTAACAGTAATATGGGTGTAAAATTTATCAACTAATTTTGATGCAGATAATTTTCCAATACTCAGTGAAAAAAAAAAAAATGAAATCTATTAAAATATTAAAGATGATAAACTCAATTGGCAAACATATTGGCAGATTTTATGATACATGAATTTTATGATACCTGGTGGTGGAGTGTAGTAGATGGCGTTGGTGGAGTGTAGTAGATGGCGTTGGTGTAGTTGTAGTTAGTGGGTGGAGACAGAGAGTTGTAGAGTAGGTGCCCTCCCTCGATGAGTCTTTGGATTCCCTGGAGGTGTCACGTAATAATAATGATAATTTTATGATACCTGGTGGTGGTGTAGTTGTGGTTAGTTATAGTTATTGGGTGGAGACACAAAGTTGTAGAGTAGGTGCCCTCCCTCGATGAGTCTTTGGATTCCCTGGAGGTGTCATGTAATAATAATGATAATAATGTAAAAATATCTTAAACAAGCAATATTTTAAAAGAAAAGAAGATCTGAGTAAAGATTCCATGTTTTGAGACTAGAAACTTCATTAGGCCTTTTTCTTTCTAAGGCGGAGCTAAGTTATCCAGTCAGAAGCAACAGAATGTTTTCACAGAGCCAAAGAACTGACCCATGAGCATATACATTGAATAGATATAATAAACTGTGGGTACAGGATTGACTAATAATATCAGGTACAAAGTTAACGTAGTTCTCAACTCCTTGAATAGGTATCTTGAATTGATATTCTTGTTTAATCGGTGGCGCTAGTGTCCTTGGTGAATGTGGCAGTCATGTTTAGTTAGGCTAGAAAACGTGTTTTTAAATTTAAGTCTAGTGTGGCTTTTTGTCTCAAATTGTGCTGCAGTTGTGCATCAATTAGATACAAGTGTCCTTCAGTGTGTTGTTGTTTGAAACTGTGTTGTATATATTGTGTTTTCGCTGCTATTTGTTTCACTACTTCGACATGTAAAGATGGGGTCCAAAAAGAAACGTACATCAGCGGCACGCAGGACTTCTACATGAAAGGCTGGCTCAGCATTAGATTTTTTGCAGTGGATGTGTTGCAGAAACTGCTATATGTATGCGCTGAAGAATGTGAAGGATCTGTGGTCGGTCTGGCTAAATGAGAAGAACGAAAATGTCGATGTATGTGAGAAGTATCGGGATAGGCTGGAGCGTGACCGTAGCGGAAGAACTTTGGCGGGAGTTCATGAAAATGAAAAATGACCTTCATCTTCTGCATGAGGAATTGGAAGTGCTCATTAAGGAGATACTGGAAGTTAAAACTGAGTTTAATGTGTTAAGCAGAGAAATTAGGACTATAGAGATTACTTTAGCTGAAGTAACTAGAACAGGATTACCTATGGGTGAGGCTTTGGTGAATGATGAAGTAATAACTAGTATGGGAGTGATTGGGAGTCAACAAAATAAAACCACAAGAGGTCTAGAAGAAATGAGATGTCATGAGAGTGGGGGGGGGGGGGGTAAGTAAAAGAGCGTTGAGTAATGAAACTGGGAGAGAGTCATGCTGAATAGCGTAGAAAATGAGTCCATGAGTGACACTTCTATGGACTTGAATGAAGTTAAGAGTGGTAAGATATATGGTGATTCTATGATTAAGGGTATGGAGAGCGGTATGCCTGAGGAGTGCTTGGCTGGTTGGACAATAGAAAGAGTGGCTTTAGCAATAAAGAGAGGGCATGATGCAGACAAGATGATAGTTATGGTGGGTACAAATGACCTGAGTGGTGGTATAAATCGGGCAGCAAAAGATTTAAGAACATTGTTAGATATTGTGAAGAGGAAAAGTGTCAATGGGAAGATAGTGTGTGTGTGTGTGTGTGTGTGTGTGTGTGTGTGTGTGTGTGTGTGTGTGTGTGTGTGTGTGTGTGTGTGTGTGTGTGTGTGTGTGTGCTGCCTCGTTTTGACAATTATGAGTTAAGTAGACGAGCGATGATAATGAAAGATATGATTGCAAGAATGTGCAAAAAAAAAAGAGGTCTGGAATTTGTTGATGTCTGGAGTGTGTTTGAAGGAAAAAGACAGTTGTATGCTAGAGATGGGCTGCATCTGAACATGGAAGAACATAAGCGATTGAAGAAGTTACTGTTTTCTGAACAAGTTGAAGTAATTAGGCAGGGAAATTAATATTGAAAAGGTAGAGTGTAAGAGAGAGAAACTTTAGCAGTGATTGTATATTTATTGATCCTTATTCACAAAATAAATTGCAGAAGAGAGGGGGTAAAAATTGGCATGGAACTACTGAAATTAGTGACTTGTATATCAGTTCTAAAGCTGGTACAAGAACTAGAGGGAATCTGCAATTTTTGTATACCAATGCAAGAAGCATTCGAAATAAGAGAGAATTTTTGGCATTAGTCAGTGCAATCTCACCAAAAGTTGTAGGCATTAGTGAAACTTGGCTGTCAGCAGAAGATGTGGAATTGAATGTGATGGGTACAGTATTTTCAGGGAGGATAGAGAAGATGGAACGGGGGGGGGGAGGAGTACTGTTGATGATAGCTGATGTGTTGCAGCCAAAGAAAGTAGTATATCAAGATGATAAATATGTGAATTAGATATCATTTGAGGCAGTCTGGTGTGAAATAGTGACCAATGCAACCAAATATACAGTTGGATGCTGCTATAGGCCGGGGGGGGGATATTGAATTCATGTATCAGCAAATAAGTGAAATGAGTGCAGGTTTAGTGATTATTATGGGGGATTTTAATTATGGTGATATAAATTGGAAGGAGGAAATATCCCGTAGCAAAAAGGAAATGGAGTTCATACATCTACGAGATGATTACTTGAAACAGCACATAACTGAAGGGACACGTGGTGTGAGAGTGTTGGACCTGGCTATTGGTTCAGAGGATATATGCATAAGTAAGGTGTCCTCATTACCTCCAATTGGTGAAACAATCATATGGTATTGACTTGGGAGGTTGCAAAATCTGTGGATTTTTCTGTTAAGGTATATACAGAACTACAGGTTAGGCAATTATAACAAGCTTCGGAGTGAGCTTGCAGCCATGGCAGAAAATATTGCAGGGGAAAGATGTTAGCAGTGCATGGGATAAAATCAGTGGGTATCTGAGGAAAGCAATACCAGATTGTGTCCCATGGTCAGGAAGACAAACAAGGTAAGCATTAGATGGATGAGCAGTAGTATCAAGCAAAGTAGTATCAAAATGTTATGGAGAATGTACAAGGAGAAATGCGATCAGTACACCCATGAGCAGTACAAGGCTCAAGCTAGGAAGGTTACCAGCATAGTAAGAAAAGCTAAATCAGATTATGAGAAGACCTCAGCCAATGAGATCAAGGGTAATCCCAAAGAGTTCTTCCGCTATGTGGCAAATAAAAGGAAGAATGACTTCAGAAGAATAACTTTAATGGGTGCTGATGGTATTGAGGTGACAAAATCAGATGTAATAGTCAAGTTGCTGAGTGATCACTTTTCAAAAGTCTATCACCCAAGTGAGGATATCTCTGTACCTGTAGCAATAACTAATGTGAGAACTGAAGTTAAGAAATCAGAGGTATTTAATATACTGCAAAATTTAAATGCAAACACTGCTGTAGGTTTAGATGGAATATCAGCTCGGGTGTTGCGTGAATGTGAAAAGGAATTGTCAACCCCTCTTACTTGGATATTTAACTTAAGTTTGAACTCTGGTATGGTCCCTAGGGAGTGGAAGTTGGGCAAAGTGGTTCCTTTGCATAAAGGTGGCTCTAAAACTGCAGTAGTTAATTACAGACCAATCACCATCTCAGGAGTAGTGGTAAAAGTATTGGAAAAGTTGGCTAAAGACAAAATTCAAGAATGGGTGGATCCGGATATGATACTCTATAGAGGCTAACATGGTTTTATTAAAGGTAGATCCTGCCTTAGCAATCTATTAACTTTTTATAATAGAATGACATCTGAGTTGGACAAAGGAACTGGCTACACAGAGGTACTTCTGGATTTTGCTAAGGCCTTTGACAGGATACCCCATGGAACACTGTTATGCAAATTGGAACAGATGGGAATGGATACTAAATTGATGATATGGATAGGAGAATGGCTCAGGGAGAGATACCAGAAGGTGGTGTATGGAGGAGCCAAGTCCAGGATGAGGCAGTGACCAGTGGTGTGCCTCAGGGCTCTGTGCTTGGGCTATTGTTGTTTAATTTGTATATAAATGATATAGGAAATGGCTTAAAGGGAGATATTCAGTTGTTTGCTGATGATGAAAAGTTGGGTAGCGCAATAAAAAATCAAGCTGATGTTGAAAGTTTGCAGGATGATTTAAATAAGCTGGTAGAATGGGCAAAAGGTAATGGATGTCAGTTCAATGTGGAAAAGTGTAAAGTTATGCATTTTGGGATTAAAAGATAACCAGCTGTGCACTACATTGGTGGAACAGTACTCCGAGAGATTGATGAGGCTAGGGACTTAGGGGTGTTGGTAGATAGGGAGATGAAGTTCAGGGGAAACATTGCTAAGGCGTCCAAGATTGCACATAGGATTACTTGGTTGTTGAGGAACACACTGACATCCAGAGATAAAGAGGTTATTATTCCCCTTTATAAAGCATTAATACTTCCACATTTGGATTACTGTGCTCAGGTCTGGTCACCTGGATTCCTTGGAGATGAGGAGGCTGTGGAGAGGGTTCAGAGAAGAGTGACTAAGTTGGTGAGTGATGTAAAAAATGCTCCCTACATTGATAGATTGAGAGCTTGTGGACTGCAGAGGTTAGTTGATAGGCAGAGAAGAGGGGATATGATAGAAACATTTAAATTACTGAAAGGTTTTTATAGAATTGATGCAGGGGAAATGTTTCAGCTGTGTGATAGTGATGGAAGAACAAGAGGTCATCCCTGGAAATTAAAGTAGAGTGTGGTTAACAAGGGTGTGAGAACAAGGTTTTTTGCCTGGAGGGTGGTGAATGAGTGGAATTCATTGCCTGACTTAGTTGTGAGTTCTTCGTCTGTAAATGAATTCAAGAAGAGATATGACAGATATTGTTTTGCTAGTTTGGGTCTCCCGCGATGAGTCTACTGACTCCATAGAGATACCCGTAATAATAATAATGTTTATGACATCATTGAGCAAACCACTGTCAAGAGATTCTAAATCAATAATTTAAAAAAATCCTTAAGCACATGCATTTTTTCCTAACCTCGCTCGGCATCCACTACATTCACTGCATTCATAAGAAGAAGGCTATTTGATTCAGTGTATTCAACAAATACCAAAAGCAGCTTCAAGGCAGTCTTCACAACCAGTCGATACTAAACAAAAGAAAAGAAAAAAAAATCTGAATAAATAAAAATACACCATAATTAATGATTTATAAATCAGACATCATAAATAATATTTTGCATTATTATTCACTTGAATACCTTAATCATAATATTAGTAGCCTGCCTAATCTTAGGGAATGGAGTACTGGATACTTGAAGTGCTTAAAACCAGTATTTGGCATCCCATCCCCCTTTCTATAGATTAGTAAACTTTTAAATTAGTAAAACCATTTACTAATTTGTAAACAGATTTACAAATTAGTAAACTTTTTTTTATTTAATAATAATAACATTTGCAAGAACTTATTCAATCTATAGTGCATTAAATAAGCTGAAAGGCGATGAAAAGAAGAAACATGTTAATACTAAACATGAATACCGGTATTTTTTTTAGGAAATATGTGAGACATTATACTTTCGGGGATATCATCCCCAAATGTCAGAACAGTGTTCAATGGCTGAATGGATTTGTGATTTTTAGAGAGTTAATAGAACTAGAAGGAATGAGTGAAGAGGAAGAAAAATCTGTTCTGTGAGTTTGGAGTTGAACTGTTATGAAATGTTGAATAGCTGCTGCATATGTTTTAGATTTAGAAGAAAGCAGAAGAATTTTGCAAAAGCAAACAAACAGAATACCACATGGAACTCTATTATACAAACTGCAACAAATGGGGATGGATATGAAACTGGTGATATGGAAAAAGGGTGGTGGATGGATAGATATCAAAAAGTAGTACAGCTAATTCTCTTTTTACAAGGCTTTTTTTTACATGATTTCGAAATAACACATTTTACAAAACAAAAGCAATTCTATTTTTACACTATATATTTTGATTTAACACAGTTCAAATGGTGCTTATTTTTAAAATTTCTGTTTGAATTCAGTTCTGTTAAAAAGGGTATTTCCATTATAATTATCATTTCATAGTACAGTACATATGTACTTAAACTTGAATTTTGGGGAACCCCTCAATGTTTTAAATAGCAAGGATTACTCTACGCTACAGAATGTAGATAAATGCCAAGTAGAACTTATATAGCGAAATCACAAAAAAGTGCTGGTGGCTTTAAAGCAGCTAAGGATTGTGTGACTTTATTATTCTGCAGCAGTGTTCTTCAGGAGATCATATATTAAAGCCATTACTCATTAATCAATCTCTAAAACCACAGGCAATGAAAGATGTGGATTTTAACATGTTACCAGTTCACTGAATGGCAAATAAAAGAAATTTTTAATGAATGGTTCCATCAATGTTTTGTTCCATAGGTTAAATGCTATTTGATGGAAAAAAATCTGGACTTCATAAAGTTTTATGGATTATAGACAATGTGCCTGTCCATCCTGTTTTAGAACACCGAATGTGGAATTTTGTTTTCTGTCACCTAATACAACATCCTTAATACAACCACTAGACCAGGGTGTGAAAACTGTTGATAGGAGATTAATAATAATGTAAACTTAATCATGTAGTGCTGTCAGAGTAACCTGAACACCCCTTGGGGGTACATATCAGGAAATTGATGATGAAGATTACAAGCTGCCACATTGAGAAAACTGTAGTCCAGGAAGTTGATGATGCTAGGGATTTGGGAGTAGTAGTAGTAATAGCAGTAGATAGAGAGTTGAAGTTTAGAGGGCATATTGCTAAAGTAGCCATGGTAGCTCACAAGATTACTTGGTTATTGAAGAAGATACTAATAAGTAGAGATAAGGGAGTTATCATTCCTCATTAACAGGACAACACACAGATTTCTGTGCACAGTTCTGGTCATCTAGGTTTCTTCAGGATGAGGAAGTGGTGGAGAGGATCCAGAGATGAGTGACCAAGATGGTTAGTGGTCTGTGGAATGCCCTCTATAAGGATAGATTCAGGGTTTGCAAAAGCTGGTTGATAAGCAAAAAAGGAGATATTATTATTATTATTATATGACACCTCCAGGGAGTCCAAAGACTCATTGAGGGAGGGCACCTACTCTACTCGTACAACTCTGTCTACTCTATAACTCATTCTAACTGCAACTACACCAACACCATCTACAGCCAACCACTACTAGTATTTCCGCAGACAATCACAAACATCCATGCTCACAGCGGGGTTTGAACCCACTGCCTTTTGGCTGGAGAGCGGAAATGCTAACCACTTGGCCAACCATGCTGGCAATATATGATATAAATATATGATAGAAACATTGAAGTTTCTTAAAGGATTTTATAGGTTTTAAAGGATTGATGCAGGAGAAATTTTACAGCACCTGGCTAGAGAGGGCAGAACAAGAGGTCATCCCTGGAAGTTGGATAAGAGTGTAGTTAGCAAGGGTGTGAGGACTAGACTATTTTCTTGGAAAGTGATGAATGAATGGAATGGGTTGCCTGAGTCAGTTGTGAGTGTTTTCTCTGTTAATGGTTTCAAGGAGAGATATGATGGATATTGTGTTGGTAGTTTAGGTCTCCCACGATAAGTCTTAGGACTCCATGAAGGTGCCTTTGCAATAATAATAATAATAATAATTATTATTATTATTAAAAAAGAGCATGTCCTGCTTAATAGAAGCTTGAAGTGACTTGAGAAAGCCGTGTTTGCTCTCTAGAGTATGATTCCTGGATTATCAAACCCATCTGAAAGTACTAATGTACTATAGGTCTACAGCCTTTTGTAGGTGACACTTACATTAAAAAAAAAAATTAATAAATAAATAAATGAATATGTATATTTTAAATTAAAATTGTTGAAATACTTAGTAAAAAAATCAAATAGCAGGAAGCAGTGTATGTAATACAGCAGCTATTATTAGCAGACAAAACAATAAAATAAAAAACTAACCATAAGGGAAAATGAGATTTCCATTATCTTCAGTGAGATATAACTCTCCCCTCCCCACCATCACTACACACTTCTAGATTTTTAATATTATTAAAAGTCCTCTGTTGGGTTCAATTAGATTCATCACAGGAGATTTAACTCAACCATAAACAAAATCTTGTACCTTAAATTCATTGTTTGCATATTTAGACTTAGCTGAACTTGCCTTTATTCACCAAACCTTCTTGTTCAATGGTTACAATGACAAAAAGATCTACAAATTATCTGTCCTTCGCTCCTCACATCCCTTTCAATATAAAGACTACAAGTAATGACATTACTATTCCCTATATCTGGCTATAAAAAAAATAGCCAGAACTTTAAAAAAATATAATCTCTGCACTGCTTTCAAGTCTCATTTGGAGCTAGCTGCTCTTCTCCACTTTCCTAAGGATTCACTTCCTCTCTGTGTTACAGGTGTTTACAAAGTTCCTTGTTCTTGCAACTTATCATATTGTGGTCAGACTGGGAGATCGGCTAACATCTGCCTATATGAACACAAAAAATACATCTTCACCATAACTATGATCGGTCAGGTCAGCTAGACCTGACCAATTATAATTATGCTTGGGATACCTTGTGTTATATCTCCTTTCTTTGTCTTTGTGTGGAGTCACTTTCTTGTTAATTTTCTATCTTAAATCCTTGTCGTACCAACTAAGCCTGAAATCTCTAACCTATCTCTCTGGGGCTGTTTCTCTATTCGGAACTCTGACAAAATTTATTGCTGTGCTGACCCGCCTCGGAACTACGAGCCTGTAACCCACGTGGGGAGGGGGGGCACACGCAAACGGAGAACACTATAGGAACCAAAACGTAGAGGGAACTAAGAGAGCCTCCAGCCCCGTGAGTTTGTTTTTAAACTCTTCTATAGCACCCTCTTCCATACTCCAAGCTTGTCTATGACGCTTTCCAATTGGCTGTCACCTCCTCGCTGAATGAGGATCGCTCTCTTCGGGGAATGCGAAATTCAAGCACCTTCCACGAATGCCTACTCATCGTTCGTTATGTCATCTTTGGTAGTCACACAGCAACCTTTGTACTTTCGTTTGCATGACAATATGTGATTTTATACATGGCATAGTTTAATATTGGTGCTTTTGAAAGTTTAAGATTTCCACCTATTTTAGACAATACTTTAAACATAGTACAATCTAATACTTATTTCCTTCTTCAATTTCATTTTAATTTAGGATTCAATTTCTTCCTTTATATTTTAATTCCCTTCTTAAGCAAAGTTAACATCTGCATTTTTGCATATTATGTCTGTTTTGCCAAGAATACAAGTGTGCTTTTGCTTGATATGGTTGTTCTTGTTAAATCTTGAATGGAGCAGTTCTATTCTTGATAGAACCATCATTCAAGATCTAACACTTGCACATAATCAGATGGAAGAAAATTATTATGCTCCATCAAAATACAAACTTGAAAGACTTTTTAGAATCAGTAACAGATTAAAAAAAAAAAAACAGCCTAATCTTAATAAATATGGATGTCTTAAACTTCTCAAGATTTGGGAAACTTTAATTTTTAGGCCTCCCATTCAACAACTAAGGCTAGCCAACAGATCCATAGAGGGTGCCCCTCATAAGATTTTAGTCTTTATATTTCTTCCACTTATTGTTTCTTGTGTTTTTGTGTGTTATTACAATTTTAACAATTTAGGTCTGAAAATGACTCCGTGAGAGAGATGAAATACTAAAATGATTAAACCTGATGTTTGATTATTCCTCTTTGTGCTGCAGTTATTCCATTAAATTGTATTATGATATTAACACACTTCATTTTTCCAGGTAAAAGTGGCTAACTTAAGTCTTGCAAACCTGTCTCTGTCCATTCACCAAGCCTCTGCAATTTGTATTTCTTCAATTTATCCTCATAACCAACAATCCAGAGTCCTGATAGTGTCTTAGTTGTGATGAAGAAACTCTCCAAAATTTCTTCATCACAACAACAAAATCCAGATATCCACTTAATTTTTATAAATTTGCATTGCCAAAGTGAAGCCTTTTGACTCTTTATTTTAGTAAATACTTTTACACACTGACCGAGAGTTTGCTTATAAAAAAGACACCTCTCCTATGTTTCAAAGTTCCTTAGTACTGAGAGTTTTTGCTCTCTTAAGGTTTCTGCCTGGTCTCTGATGAAAACCAACCAGTTTGAAACAGCTGTCAAGCCAGTTAAACCTTTTCAAAATGGAACAAGGAGGGGAATATATGTACTTATTTGTATTTCTTGTGGAGCGACAGAGGATACTCAGTTATTTGCTGATTATGTAAAGTCAGAGAGAGTTATAATAAGTGGTGGTGATGTTTATACCTTCTGGAAGATTTAAATAGACTTTTTTCTTATGTAATGTCTATAAGTGCCAGGATGTGGACTAGGACAGCTTGGGCTAGCGATCATCTCTCCCATAAGGTCCGGCTAGGACAACTCGTAAATATCGGCGAGTGTATTCCTGTAAGCTCTCTGATTAAATTTCATATGAAACTTTTATAGTTTCTATATTCGGCTTTGAAATAATGCTGGATTTAATATCCACTTAATTTTTATAAATTTGCATTGCCGAAGTGAAGCCTTTTGGCTCTTTATCTTAGTAAAAAACCCAATTGACCAAATTTGTGCACAATAGTCAACAACTGAGGTTGATCTGATCAAGATCTTATATAGTGGTACAACCACATTTACTTTTTTCAATTTTAGTATCCTCGTTATCACTGCAGCACATTACTGCTATGATAAAGAAGATGCACACTCCATAACCCTTGCAATGTGCTCTTTGAACTTTTAGTCTTTGATCACTATCAGATTCTGAAGCTTTTCCACCTCCTGGAACAGTTCCACCAATATATTTCACAGTTTTATACCTCTGTACTTCCAAGTGCACATCCTGGCACTTATAGACATTACATAAGAAAAAAGTATATTTAAATCTTCCAGAAGGTATAAACATCACCACCACTTATTATAACTCTCTCTGACTTTACATAATCAGCAAACAACTGAGTATCCTGTGTTGCTCCACAAGAAATACAAATAAATTTATTCTGGATGGTCCATAAATCATGGAACATGCCATAGAAAGGGTCTATCTTGGTGAAGCAACTGCATATTTTTTTTTAACATCACCAGATTTTTTTTTATTAGTTATGAAACACCACATCATGTAAATGCCTTCCACTTTCAGCTCACAAAAATGGGCCCTTTATACAGAATGTTCCATGATTTATGGGCTGCCCTGTACTTCTCTTCTTGTGCACTAATACAAGAAGAGAAATATATGTATTACCTTACTTTTCTGGAAAGTAAGGTAATACATATATTCATATATACCAGTAAAGTTGTCTCTCAAATTGCTAGTATCTTTCAGACAACTAATCTTCAGTCCATCTCACTAACTTAGTAGGCATTTCCATCTCCATCATCTTGTATACTAATCTGCCATGCAGCACCCTGTCAAATGTTTTTCTGAAGTCCAAAAATATCACTAAATATGAGTCTCATTTATACAGCATGTTTGTTACCTTTCATAAAATGCCAATATACCGATAAAGCAAGATTTTCTTTTTACAAACTACTTTTACAAACTGACTTTTATGATAAAGAATCCTATAGATATATTATAAAAGCACTATCATTATGTTTCTTATACTTAATGTTATCAGCAGTACCGATGTGAAATGCTTACAATTTACTGTCAATAGGATTTTATCTGAATACTACTTTCATTCTTTATGCATTTTCTTTTAAGTTGCTTATATGGGTGATGAAGAAACATAACGTCATATGCAAAATTCTTGACCGAGTTTGTAAATATCAAGTTCTGCAATGAAGTTTCTTGTCTTCCAGTAAATGAGTGCATGCCATCCAAGTTAAACACCATAGTTAAAGCATTTTTCTAATATGTCTTAATCATCTTATCTCTTTTGTTTGTATTTAGCAAAATATTCTTCTTCTTCTTCACTCTTCCATCATCTATGTGGATGATGATGAGGCCGAATGAACTCTTTCCACTTCTGTCTGTCCTGGGAGAGTCCGAACAATTCTGTCCAGTTTGGTGTCGCTTGTTGTGATTTGGTTTCAGGTCCTGTTTTATTTTGTCTATCCATCTAATTTATTACATTAAGTCTTCTGACTTTTCCTTAAAAATTTCTTTTTCTGATAACCATCTGTTTGATTTTCTTTCTATTTCTATTTTATATTTTCTTCTTTCTACTATATTATTTGTTTTAACATGAATTAGTGAATTTATCTAATGTATGATATCTTCAATCATACATATCATTTTCCACTTAACATCCTTCTGATTTTTATCTTGCCTTGATCTTTGCAGTTTATATATCTCTTACTTGTGTATGTGTTTCATTTGCTGTTATTGCTATTCTCCCTCTCCCTCCATCTGTGAAGAGTTTTATCACCAAAGTATCTAAATATTTAAATGAATTTATTCAATTCATCCTCCAATTTTGCACACCATCTGAAAAGATTATTATTAGTATCAGGCATAATCTAACTTTTCATTTCATTTTCAGTGCAATAAGTCAACAAACTTATCACAAGGGATGTACCCTAAATGCTTCAATACCTGTTATAAGAATGTTAAATTCATTCACAGTCCCTATACTCACACCACTCATCACACCTTTATATCATTTCTATTCTTATTCATTCTGTCCGCTGAAGAATTTCTCTGACATCTTTCAAGTAGTCTCCTCCAAATAACTTACATAAGCTTTACAATAATTTCATCATACCATCCTTTCTCCTATTTACCAGATTTTGTGATTACAATTCCTCAATCTAACCCAATAACTAAAGTTCCATGAAATCGTTCCAAGATTTGCATGTTGCCATGAAATTAGATAACCAGATCAACACATTGTGTGTGTGTGGTCTGATCCCAGCATTATACAAGATAACAATCACTTGTCAATGTCTTCAAGGGATGCACCCCTAAATGTTACAATACCTGTCATAAGAATGTTCAATTCATTCACTGATCCCAGCATTATACAAGATAACAATCACTTGTCAATGTCTTCCTCACCACAGCAGCAGTAATCTAGGTTGTCCTCACCATATTTGCAATGTGCCCTCAGAATCCCTTACTTCTTCCATCAAAGCTATGCTCAGCCAAAATCCTCAATATAATTCATCTACCTACACCAACAGTTTATTATTATTATCCAGGCCTCTATGGAGTCAAAAGACTCATCCTGGGGGGTCGTTTTTAGAAAACACAAAGTCATACCACTCCTTGAACCCATTGACCATTCCTGCTCTAACCACTCTCTCAGGCAATTTATTCCACGGTTCAACCACCCTCCATGCAAAGAAACCACTCCTCACCATCTTGCTCACAGTCTCCTTTCGTAACCTCCAGGGATGGTCCCTTGTCATCACTCCTTCCCGCTGTTCGACCAAGCAAAAGAACTCCCCCCAATGTCTATCCTGTAACTGCCTCTCAACAGTTTAAAAGTCTCAATCATATCACCTTTCTTTCTATCCATCGACTAGAGAATGTGGACTCTGCAGTCCACATTCTCTAGTCGATCCTTGTAACTGACATTGTACAGTCCGGAAACCATATTTGTTATCTGCCTCTGTACCCTTTCCGCAGTTAATTTATCCCCTTCAAATTCTGAGGACCAAACCTGAGAACAACAGTCTAAGTGTGGTCTGATCAAGGTCTTATACAATGGAATGATAACTCTTTTATATCTGCAGGTCAGCGTCCTACTCAGTATTGCAGCAATCCTCTGGGTTACCACCTTTGCAATATGCTCCCTGAATTTCAGTTTTCTATCAATCATCATCCCCAGATCTCTTGTCTCCCCTACTTCCGCCAGTATAGCTCCTCCAATCTTGTATGCATCCTCCCATCAATGGTTCCCAAACTTCAAAACTTTACATTTTACTGCATTAAACTGACACCCCCATTTATTTGCCCATCTGTCTAGTTTATTCAAACCCTCTTCTAGGGCTGCCACATCTGCACTATTACTGATAACCCTTCCCAGCTTCACATCATCTGCAAACAACTGAATATCCCCTTGAAATCCATTGACAATGTCATTGATATAAAGGTTGAACAATACAGGTCCCAGTACTGAGCCCTGTGGAACACCACTTGTAACCTTCTGCCTCCTTGATATTGCCCCACCATACACAACTCTCTGATACCTATCAGACAGCCAATCCTGAATCCAGTTGACTAACCCGACATCTAATCCCATGTGCTGCAACTTAAATATCAACTTATCATGTGGCACCCTGTTAAACACCTTAGCAAAATCTAAAAAAAATGGCAGTATATGCCTTTCCCTCATCAACTGCTCTTGTCAATTTATTATAAAGGGCAATCATATTACTAAAACAAGAGCACCCTTTAACAAATCCATGTTGATTCTCACAAATAACATTACCCTCATCTGCCCAGTGCTGTATATAGTCCCTCACTAATTTCTCCAAGACCTTAACAACTACTGATGACACACAAACTGGCTGATAATTAGACACTTCCAGTCTGCTACCACCCTTGTGCAGTGACACTATCTTACCTTCCTTCCATTCCTTGGGTACCTTTCACACAGCTAGACTTTTATTGAAAAGCCAGTCAACGGATCAGTTCTTTAGCACATTCTCTCAAAACCTGTGGTGAAATACCATCCAGTCCCACAGCTTTACTGGTATCCAGAGTACTCAGTATTTGGAATACTCTCCTCTTGCATCTCTAAACCCGCCCTATCCCTCTAGTATTAAAACCTTCTTCTCCAGGCGAAATACTCCAATAAAGTGTTCAATGAACAACTCCACTATGTCCTATGCATCATTCACTATTTTCCCATTTTTATCCTGCAATGTCATTCATCCACAATCATTTCTCCTCCTGCTGGCCACATAGCTAAAAAAATTCCTTTGGATTTTCTTTGGATCTTAATGCCAATCTCTTCTCATATTCCAGTTTTGCCTTCCTCACCATACTGGTCACTCTCCTGGCCTGCGTCTCATATTCTTCGTGCATCTGCCCTCCATCTCTCTCCTTATATCTCTTCCATAATCTCTTTTTCAACTGCAGTTCCTGTTTGATATTGTTTGTCATCCACTTTACACCAAATTGTGTCCATTTCTTCACTCATGGAATACAGCTTACTATTGCTGCTAACAAATATCCTTTCACAATTTCCCAAGCACTAATGAATCCAAAACTCTTGAATCTCTTGTTCCCTCTATTACATGTTGCCTAAGACATTTGTCCCTCAAGAATTCTAGAAATTCCATCCCCTTATTACTACATGTATTTTCCTACTACATGTCTTCCCAGCTTATACTGCTGTAGTTAAAATTTCCCATAACAATCATTCTTCTTGCACTTGCTAAGCTCAACTGCCTAAACATCTCCTGCTCCCCACTTTTCTCCTTCTGTGCTCCCTGGTTTATAGCAACACCCCACTAAATATCCTGTCTTGGTCACTTCTACCTCACACTATATGCTTTCAAAATTATTAGTGTCACTGCCTTCTAAAAGCCTCCACTCTTAGAGGACATAAGTCATCACTTATCATAAGCAGTACTCCACCACCACATTTTCCTTTTCTATCCTGCTGAAAAATGCTGTATCCTGCCACTTCAATTCCTGTTATTATATCATCCTCCGTCAACCACTTCTCAGAGATCCCAATAATCTTTGTCCAGGCTGCCACTATCAGCGCCACCAATTCACTTTATTTCAGATACTCCTGGCATTAGTATGGAGCATAAAAATGTCATTGCTTCTATACCTATCATTGTCCCCTCTTGACCCCACTGGACTCAGTGTTACCTGATGTGATCCTGCCCTTCTCCCAAACACCCATTCCCACAAGACACCACCCCTGCTACCATCCACCCTGGGAATTCTAGTTTCCCTGCATTGACACACTGACTCGTTCAGAAAACAGCAATCTCTCCAGATGCCTTTGTCCTTCCTCATTCAAACGCAAGCAGTCATAAGGACAGAGGACAGAGACCTCAAACGCCCTCCAAGCATCCACATATTCTAATCCTCTCTTCTGACACATTCTGCCTATTATGCTATTCAGTATTACTGCTCTTCTGCTCAACTCATCACTATCATACCTGGGTAACACACACATGCACAATCTTTTCTCTCTGTGTTTTCTTTTGCACAACCTCAAGCAAGAATCTCAGATCTCTCACTGTCCGATTTACCTTGCTCTCAAGTCATTCATGCCCACCATCACAACCATTTCATCCATCCTTTCACCCCTCTTAATTGCCATAGCCACATTTTCTATTATCCCTCCAGGCAAACACACCTCTGGTATCCTATCTTGCACACCGGAGATCATCGAGTCTCCATACATCACACCTCTAACCATTCTATTCCTTGATTGCTCACCTGCATCGCCCACTCTCTCTCTCCTCTAACCCTTTCTCTCTGTGTTCCCCTACTTACCTGCTGTCCTGGCATTACTCTATCCCTGGTTCCAGCACTCCTTCGCATTTCCTCTCTCTGACTGTTTCCATTCTCCCCATGCTAGTGTAGACAGATAATGCTGATTTGATTATCCTGAAGGACCACCAAATCAATCCCATTTCTAATAATTCTCTCCAGCAATTATTATTACATATCGTTTGATTCATGTAGTTGATTAAAATTATAAAAAAAAATATGAACTGAAATCATATAAATTGCACACAATGCATACACAAAGAAATCTATATTTAATATGATGCAAAGTTTTCAACTATTCTCACCAACAGGAAGTAAATACTTAGACATTGAAAGCTTATACAACACTGTAAGCTCTCTACACTGAATATGAAATAAACAAGAAAAGAAAAGTGAACAGTATAATCACAATACAGCAAACCTTAAACTTGCAATCTGTATATAATGATAAATCATAACAAAGAAATCTAATGGCATGCAGCTAGCAACCTATAAAAGCTCATGCAAAGTAAAGTGCATACATCAGAGAAATAATCACTTCTTACCACCTGTACAGCCCATTCAAAGTCTCCAGATTAGGTTCAGAATAAGAAAAACAGAACTTTTATGTTATTATTTAGCATACAAGTGCAATTCAATTGATAGGAAGGGTAGTATATCTGATATATGAATTAATGGTCATCAAGAAATACAATTTAAAGAAATGCATGATTTCATACTACATATTATACTTCATATATTAATAGCACTCTATTGTGTAAACTTGAAGATCATGAGATAATCCAAAATAAATGTTCTAGCTTCTATTAATAATTATCATTTGATTTAAAATAAAAATTCTTATCTCTATAATTCAAACATTTTTAATACTTAAATATACATATACACACACTGCAGCAATGCATACATTTCAGTATTTAGCAGGATAGATTTTAAGTTATCTTGTATCTTCTCTGAAGGCAAATAAATGTATAAATGTTTAAACAATTAATATAATTTAGTAAATGGATAGATTTTCTCATGTAGAGTGCAACACTGTCCTGAATTACTAGTTTTGCCTAATAATTCTTACTTCTTGTTACAGGATGAACAGAATTATATGGCATATGATTCATGGAATATAACAGAATGATATAAAATACATAGCATTTAAGTATATGGTTTCATAACCATTTCATATCCACTCTGTAGCTACAGGAACGGCATCTGCTGTTTAACTTGTTCGTAAACGATATGTCCTGTGGACTGACAGGGGATCTTCAGCTGTTTGCTGATGATGCGAAGTTGGGAAGAATTATAAGTAGCACTGTTGCTGTTAATTCCCTTCAGGAAGATTTCAAAAGACTTTTTACTGGACAAAGGAGTGGGATTGTAGTTTTAATATTGATAAGTGCAAGGTGTTGCATTTTGGAGTGCAGAAATATAAGGCTGTGCACTATATCAATGGTACCATACTGCAGGAGGTGGATGAGATTAGGATTTGGGAGTGATGATTAACAGTAGACTGAAGTTTGGAGGGCATATTGCTAGTGTTACAAAGGCTGCACATCATAGTGCTGCTATGATAAGAAGTACTCTAACATGTAGGGATAAGAAAGTGGTTGTGCCACTGTTTAAGGCACTGGTCAGACCACACTTGGACTATTGCACTCAGATCTGGTCACCTGGTTTTCAATGTGATGTGGAGACACTGGAGAGGATCCAGAGATGAGTGACTAAGACAATCTCAGGACTTTGGAGTGCTGGCTATGGAGAGAGGTTGAAGAAACGTAGATTGCAGAGTTTGGTAGATAGGAGGAAAAGAGGTGATATGATAGGGGCATTTAAGTTAGAGAGATGATTTTTATCATATTAATTCAGAGGGGATTCTAAAATGAGTAGAAGGTGAGAGGGGAAGAACCAGAGGTCATCCCTGGAAGTTATGTAAAAATGTGGTGAAGATGGGTGCGAGGAGTAGATTTATTACATGGAGAATTGTCAGTGAATGAAAAGCATTACTAAAATATGTTGTTAATGCAAGGAGTGTCAAGGATTTTAAGATTCTATATGATAAATATGTTGTCAGTTAAATGAACACAATAATGAATATATAATTCACAAACATACAAACACTTTTAGACCTTAAATAATAGTTTTGTTTTATTTTTTTTGACAAAGACAATGCCTTTATTATTATATCCTAGTATCCACCAAGTTCCTTGCTCTTGTAAAATTTCCTACTTTGAACAGACAAATGGAGCAGCATGTTATTATTATAATCAGACCTCTATGAAGTCAAAATACTCATCATGAAAGGACCCACTGTGACAAACCTAACTCATCAAAGTGTCTTCCATGAACTCACTATCTCTGCACTCATCAGCCTCTCATATAAAAATGCACTGCAATCACCCACTACTTTCCATGCAAAAAACCCTATCCTCCACTGCTCACATATTCCTTATACCACTTTCAAGGAAATATGCACATGATATTCATTTTGTAGATACTGCCATGTAAAATCTTACAGATTAGGCCATTAGTAACTATGCCCAGAATTAAATAGAAGAAAATCAAAATATTACATAAAAGCAAATTCTGTTATAAAATGCACTCTCCAAAAATGACTGTACACTGATTTTATATTTTTGGAGATTACTCTTTAGAATTACATGAAATTAAAAACCTAAAGACAGCAGAAGTGATTATCATTAACCTTTGCAGCTATATTTACTTTCCTTCTGTAGATATATACAGGTGACCCTTGTATAACGCAGATGTTAGGTTCCATAGAAATGCAGCACTATATGAATCGCATTATGCGAGACTCATCACATAGAAAAAGTAGGGTTATGTTCCGAAATAATTTTTTTTTTAATTATATAAACAAAAATGACATATCCAAGAAAAAAATATTTTTATTTAAATCAGTTAATTCATGTAAGTTAAGAAAACATAAAAAACATAAATAAAAAAAATCACATTAAAACCACACCCAAGACCGGCTAACTTGGCTGTGGCTGAGGATCTTCCTCAGCCATAGCCCGTGCATAGGGCTGACCACCTTATCCTCTGAACGGTTTGAGGTCTGATGATTAATTAACCCTGGACACTGCAAGGTAAAAGAGAGTAAAAAAAAAAAAAAAAAAAAAGGAAGATGAGACTTTCTGACCATTTATAGATTATAATACTGTAAGATAAGCTGAACTAGTCAGAAAGTTGATGAGAAAAAAGAAGCTTCTTAACACTGGATTTGAGAATGTGAAAATGGAACTCTCTAGGCAGTATATAAGAAGAAAGGCTAATCCAGAAGAAAACAGCATAAAAGGAAGAAATATTTTATGAAATTTTAGTTGAAATGTGAAAGGATAGTAAGTAGCTGCTGTATATATGCTTTACGAGATTTAGAGGAGAGTGGGAGAATTGCTGAATCTAATTCTGGGGTACAGTGATACACATAACAGAAACTGAACCATCTGTCATAATAGAGAGAGAGAGAGAAGTAGTAAATTGATCAGAAACAGATCATTTATAAATCTACTTGTTCTCTTCTGAACTGAGTCAAGTATTTTAGGGTACTCTTTAGGGCACCATCTTTATGATTTGTATAGAGCTAGCAGTTATTCGGAAGTAAAGTAACATTTAGGTCAAAAGAGAAAAATCTAATTTCTTGGATGATCAGGAACAGTATTTGATATTCATGTCAATAAAATTAGAAGCTAGAATTATCAGTAAGACTGGATAAAAAAAGTTTCTTTTTTGGAGTGCAAAGTTTGTCAAATGAAATAAAAGTGCAATGCACTGTCATCAGCCAAACTGTTGACTGCGGATAATGGAAGTACACTGCACTTCTACACAGTTTGAGGATAAAAATCCCTCCATCCATTACCAAAACAAATACGACAAACCATAATATGGGAGAGCTTAATAAGCCTTCCTACCAAAATGGAAATAAACTGAGTGGAAATATGTAGTGCTACATAAAATAAATTTTACTTACTTTAAACATAATATAAAAAAAATTCAAACTTGAACAAACAGACATCTTTGTCAGTTTTAACATATTCACTAATATTCTGGTTTCATAATATTAATCAAGACTTGCTTTATATCATATCAACATTGCCTTACTTCAGGTTATTTTCTATTTAATAAACAGTTCTACTATCATTATTAAAGATGAGCAAATGTGTTTCTCTCTCTCTCTCTCTCTCTCTGTCACTTTTTGAAGCAATGAACCTTTCAGGAAAAATATCCTTGAAGACATTTTGTCAACACAATCTTTCTCAACCTCTTTTCAAGTATGCTTGCATAAATCTTACCAGGAACACTTAGTAGAGAAATTCCTCTGTAATTCTCACATTCAGCTTTATTCCCTTTTTTATAGATAGGTACTATGAGAGATCCACTCCAATCATCAGGAAATTGATCTTTTGACCAGGCCATGTCATGCCAGTGAAATATAATCAATGCTTTAAATTAAGGGGATATAAAATCCACATTGTTTTAAAACCGAATATAGTAAACTATAAAGTATCGGCGATCACTAGCGTGAGCTAATGCAAGTGATACGTAGTACAATATCGTAGTACAATATCGGACAACTCGTTGCAAAGGTGGGGAAAGTTCAGATCGCTATTCTTAGGTATTTTCCATAATGTAAAAACACATTTCCTAGGAAATGTATGCTGTTATTACATTATGGAGGGAGGTCACTACCCAGACCGGTTTCAGCCTTTTTTGAGGCTTCATCAGTGAGTAGCTAGACCATAATACCAAAGTGTATAGCGAAAAGAACTTATATAGTCTGCTATACGAGTTTCCGAAGAAGGTGCAACTTAATGGTCGCACCTTCTTCAGAAACTCGTATAGCAGAGTATATAAGTTCTTTTCGCTATACACTTTGGTATTATGGTCTAGCTACTCACTGATGAAGCCTCAAAAAAGGCTGAAACCGGTCTGGGTAGTGACCTCCCTCCATAATGTAATAACAGCATACATTTCCTAGGAAATGTGTTTTTACATTTCAAATATAAGTTCTTTTTTGTATATAAGTTCTTTTCGCTATACACTTTGGTATTATGGTCTAGCTACTCACTGATGAAGCCTCAAAAAAGGCTGAAACCGGTCTGGGTAGTGACCTCCCTCCATAATGTAATAACAGCATACATTTCCTAGGAAATGTGTTTTTACATTATGGAAAATACCTAAGAATAGCGATCTGAACTTTCCCCACCTTTGCAACGAGTTGTCCGATATTGTACTACGTACTAGGGTCACTTGCATTAGCTCACGCTAGTGATCGCCGATACTTTATAGTTTACTATATTCGGCATGAAACTCTCTGATTCCAATCTTTGAGTTTCTCATTCGGTTTTAAAACAATGTGGATTTTATATCCCCTTAATTTAAAATATTGTTTATATCGCCGAAATGAAGCTTATTAGCTCTTTATATTTAAGTATAATCAATGCACTTATAAAAGGTGAATATATATGGCTCCTGGGAAGTGACCATATACTTTAAGTAAAGCAAATCCAAGGCAACTCCATGCCAAACATTATATTCTTATAAGTTCTCATAAATTATATTCTCATAAATTTTGAAACTTTCATAATTATTGTCTGTTTCAATATCTTACTTATGCCAAATTGAAGTCTCTTGGCTCTATACTTCAATAATTAATTTTGCCCATGCAAAGCTACATAAATTCTTGATACATTCAAAAGTTAAAACATACCTTTGATGCTATTAATGAATACAGCCACTGAATGGTCTCATTGTGATCTATTACACCATTCATTCCATCTACATACAGCATCACCTGGCCAAGAGCTGAAAATAAATCAATATTTCACCATACAATATATTAATTAATAAATGTATATAATATATATATAGTTAAGTTCTATGTTGAAAGTTTTCTCACTTGGTTATACTATAAATTAAAGATGCCAAGAAATTATATTCTTGGTTTAATCCTTTATCCAAGTGTAAGCAAACAATGTTTATAAGTGACCTTGTTTATAAGTTTGCATGTGAAGTATCTTCACAACTGGGTTACTCGTATATAGAGGACTAATGACTTCAAGTCAACTGCTTTAATATCCCATAATACAAAGCATGTATCCTTTCAGATGTGTATAATGCAATGCATTATAAGAAGGTCTATTACCCAGACCAGTTTTGAGCTTATGGGGAATGTTTAAGTGTATGGACATCTTTCCAAAAACTCTTGAGTGATCTACAAATCACTCTAAATCTTATTGAGTCACTCTAAAGATTTACTACTAAATTCATCACTCCTGACTTGAATTGAATCTCTCCAGGACAGAAAACTCAGCAGTGGTTTCATCCAGTGAAAGGTCAGCCACTGAATAGAGCCTCTCTACTCCCCAGGAAGAAAGCAAACCCAATGATGAGTATTAATAAATGTCACCAGTGGGAGCCAGACCCAGAAGCGATACAAAGTTGAAGTAATGCAGAAATCATATATTACCCATATACAAGTAGCCAAAAGGTGTCACACCTTATTATTAAATTACTCTGGATTAGAAATAATGTTGAAAGTTGTTTCACTTGGTTATACTACAAATTAAAGATGCCAAGAAATTATATTCTTGATTTAATCCTTTATCCAAGTGCAAACCAACAATTTTTGCATGTGAAGTATCATCACAACTGGGTTACTTGTATATAAAGACTAATGATTTCATATCAACTGCCTTAGTATTCCATAATGCAAAGTAATTTAATCCAGAGTAATTTAATAATAAGGTGTGATACCTTTTGACTACTTGCATATGGGTAATATATGATTTCTGCATTACTTCAACCTTGGCATCTTTGGCATCTGGCTCCTCCCACTGATGAGACCTCAATAAAGGTTGAAATCAGTCTGAGTAGTAGTAGCCCTTCCCATAATGCATTGCATTATACATATCTGAAAGGGTGTGCATGTACTTTGAATTATGGGATACTAAGGTAATTGATGTGAAGTCATTAACCTTTACATATAACTAACCCAGTTGTGAATATACCTCAAGCGTAAACATTGTTTGCTTACACTTGGAAAAAGGATTAAACCAAGAATATAATTTCTTGGGATCTTTAATATATAGTTTTATTTTTTCCCCATTTAGGATTATTATTACCAAGATTCAACAAATTCATCTATTTGACTATCTACACATTTTAACATATCTCTGCAATTCAACTACTTGATCTGTACTATTTAGCATACAGTGGAGTAGTAGTCAAATGCACAAAAAATTAAATTAAGAATGCAACATACACTGAAAAATAACCATTGGTATTTAATATGCATCACTGACAGACCACTATAAATTATTTACTTTTATCAAATATCTCTAAAAGTTTTAATTTATTTTATTGTACATATAGTCTCCACTCTGATGGGTGACCTAAATGCAAAAGTGGGCTCAGAAAAAAAAAATCTCATTTTGCATGGGAAACCAAGGGCTTGGAATCAGAAATGAAAGAGGTGAAAGATTAATTCAATTCTGTGAAACCAATGACCTAATAATTGCCAACACACTGTTTAAACATCCTCCCAGAAGTCTATATACCTGGACAAGCCCTGGGGGCATCTATAGAAACCAAATTGACTATATAATAATAAGCAAAAGATTCCGAAATGCAATAACACAAACAAAAACATATCCTGGAGCAGACATAGGATCGGACCACAACCCAGTGATTGCAAAAATCAAAATAAAACTTAAGATACCAAGCCAACCATTCATAGGAGAAACTTATAATTCAGACTCACTTAACAACCAAGAAGTTAAAGACTGCTTTATAAAAGAATTCACAAAATCCCTTAACAAGTCTGACACCACAACTCACACAGAAAATAGAACGCCAATTGATGAAATTAACATGAACTGGCAAACATTCAAGAATAGCATCAATGAAGCAGCCAAAAATACACTCCCACAATTAAAAAGGAAAAGGAATAAACCTTGGATGAATGAAAAAATATTGACGTTGATGGAACAAAGAAAAAAGTTAAAGAACAAACCTGAATATAAAAGCATGAATAAAGAAATAAAAAAAGAATGCAGGAAAGCCAAAGAGGAATGGATTAAATATAAATGTATAGATATAGAAAACCTTGATAGAAAACAGAGAAATGCATGAAAAGATCAGAGAAATGACAAGCGGGACAAATACAGCAAACCATGCAAGTGTCATTAGAGACTCAAGAGACCATATTCTAATGGATAAAAAAGAAATCATGGAAAGATGGATTGAATACACAAGGAAATTATATGAACAACAAAGAAATGATATTCCTGAACAGACTGATTTAGAAGGACCATCCATTTTACTCTGTGAAGTTGAAAATGCCGTCAGAAAACTAAAACCACATAAAGCTGCAGGAATAGATTGAGAGCCCTCAACCATTCTTGGCAGAATGGTTGAGGGCTCTCGATGAAGGATGACTGAAATTTCTAACAAAATTATGCAATAAAATATACGAGACTGGATTTTTACCCAAAGATATTAATCACTCAATTTTCGTTCCAATTCCCCAAAAATAAACAAAAGCTACAAGATGTGAAGAGTTCAGGACAATCAGCCTCATCAGTCAAGTATCAAAAGTCCTCCTATATGTTATTCTTGAAAGAAATAAAAGAAAAATAAACATAGAAATAAATAATACACAAAGTGGCTTCAAGGAAAATGTAGGTACAAGAGAAGGTATTTTCAACGTCAGAACCATCATAGAAAGATATCTAGAAAAACAAAAAGATGTGTACCTCTGCTTCATAGATTACAAAAAGGCATTCGACAATGTCCAACATGAACAATTAATTGAAATCCTTTCAAAAATAGGCATGGATGGAAAAGACATTAGGCTATTAACTAATCTTTACTGGGAACAGACTGCATCTTTGAGAATAAATAGAGAGACCTCAGAAGAATTTCCAGTTCAGAAAGGTGTGAGACAAGGCTGTGTCTTTTCTCCGATTCTCTTTAACCTATACACAGAAGAAATATTTAATAAAATTAGTAACCTGAAAGGAATCACTGTAGGGGAAGAAATATTAATAACCTAGGTTGAGGGCTTGCATGCAGATGACCCAATTCTTCTAGCTGAAAACAAATGTGACCTCAAAACTCTTATGGATGAAACCCTCAAGTATAGCGAACAGTATAGCCTCAGTTTCAACTTTCAAAAGACAAAAATCATGATAATTTCAAGAGAAAAGAAAATACCAAAAATATGCATCGATATAAAAGGAAATAAATTAGAACAGGTGCAAAAATACATATACCTCGGACACTTGATCACAGAGAATGGCAGGACAGAAGATGAAATTAGAAAAAGGATTGAAATTGCAAGGTCAACTTTCAACATTATGAAAAATCTACTAACATCTAGAGAATTAAATCTGAAAACAAGACTAAGAATCTCCAAATGCTACATATGGTCTACATTATTATATGGAGTAGAAACATAAGCACTCTCCAATCTGAGTGTGAAAAAACTGGAGGCCTTTGAAATGTGGATGCTGCGAAGAATTATGAGAATATCATGGAAAGAAAAAAAGACAAATGAAGAGGTACTAGAGATGGCAGGCGTCAACAGGAGCCTGATGAAAGAAATTAAAAAGAGAAAAGTCAGATATTTTGGACATATTCTGAGACATAACAATTCATGCTGTTCTTCAGTTAATTTGTGGTACTGAGACCACATGTTGCTAAACATATAACAGGTTTAATAAAATAAACAATAGAATCCAACAAGTTTCGTAAGTCATCAGACTTACATCATCATCATCAGGTGTATAGAAAAAATTAATTACACATAGCAGATAGTATCAGAACTTCACAATTAGCACATACAAACAAGTAACCAGAATAAACCATTTTATTAATTACTTATATGCATTGGAACAATGCCAGATGTTGCTGTCACATTTTGTAGCATGATGTATGTCATATTCCAGTCTGCAGTTGTTAGATTTTTGATGAAAGCAAACCAAACTTGGTATAGGATTAAGCCTTGATTTTTATTACATTCCATGGGGATCTGGAGCATTTTCAAGGATTCTGTAAACTTTCTTGTAAAACTATTATGATCAACATATGGCATTTCTGTTTATTGCCAAACTACTTGATGGCTTGTGTTTGTTGTATGGAAGGCCAATCCAACCATTGGCATGGATGTTTGTAATTTATCGTAGTCAGTGATGAGCTATGGAAATTTTAACCAATGGCTCACATCGTCGAGCAAAAGAAAAAAAAAAAAAAAAAGCCGTATTTCACACAAAAACTTATATTAATACAGCTTGTGTACAAATTCCAATAAAAAAATATGAGAAGACAATCAACCTCTAAAGTTTATCATTTTTAAACAAATATTTCATGTTTCATGAAATATTTGCGCACAAATCATCTGTGTGAATTTATCTTACATAAGAAGCCTGAATGGCAAAGAAATGGAGCTCACATAGTAATTAGATAAGTACCAGATCGACATATTAGGGGTGACTGAAACAAAAAAGACAAAAACTGGTGAGATCTTTCTGAGCAATAAATACAAAATGTTATATTCAGGCAATGACAATCAAGGAAAAGAAGGGGTAGCCATAGTATTCAACACAAAATACGAGGCTCATCTTATTGAATGGCAGGCAGTGTCAAGTAGAGTGATTTGGGCAAATATCAGAATGGGGAACTGGACAATGAGACTTATTTGTGGCTATGGTTCCACAGGATATAATGGAGGAATTCCTCCATTATTATCCCACAGGATAATAATGGAGGAATTTTTTGAGGCTCTAGAGAAAGCTACTGATCCAATGGAAAAGGAAAAGTTGGTCCTTGTTGGGGATCTAAATAGCAGAGTAGGAAGTGATTGTCAGACATACAAAAATGTTTTGAGAAAATTTGGAGAAAAGAGCAAAGCTAATAATAATGCCAAATACCTGTTGGATTTCTGCTCAGGATATGGACTGGTTATTACTAACACCATGTTCCAACATAAAAATGTGCACAAATTCACATGGAGAAAAGAGGCAAGAAATAAGAAAAGTCTCATTGACTATGTTATTGTGGATAGTGATGTTTTCTCCTTGGTGCAGGACACCAGAGTGTACAGAGGATTTGAAATTGGAAGTGATCACTATTTAGTCTTGAGCAGGATAAAATTGAATTTCATATTGAAAAGAATGACATGTAAGAAAGTTTTAAAGAGAATAAAAGTTGAGGATTAAACTGTAGATTAAAATACACAAAGATCATTGAAGAAAAAATGAAGGAGTTGAGAACAGGAATTATACCTTGGAGATTCAGTGGCAAACCTTGAAGAAAACCCTGATTGATTCAGCCAGAGAGGCATGTGGTGAAGTTGTCTGCAAGGATAGAAAAATTAGAACTCCATGGTGAACACAGGAAGTTAAAGAGACAGTGAAGGAAAAGAAGAAAGCATATCAAAAGTTCCTGGCAAATAAGTCAGCTTGTGCGCTTAGAGAATACAGAGACAAATGTAAGAAAGCTTAACAGTGTGTAAAACTAGCTAAACAAAAGTCATGAGAGAACTTTGGCAAGAACATACAAAATAAATATCAAGAAGGTGGCAAAATATTCTGGAGGTTGTTGAAGAAGTTTAGGAATGGAGGAAAGAGTGCTGTAAAAGGAGACAGAGATGATAAAGGTGAAATGAAAATGGGAGAAAAAGATATCCATGAAGTATGGAGTAATTACTTTGAAAATTTGCTAAAAGAAACAAGCAGTGATGACAGCACAGTGATAAAAAACACTGACCAGGCATGCAGTCAAGAATACATATCCATACTTGAAATGCTAAAGTGTGGTGATATAAAAGTCTTACAGTGGCTGCACTGCATAGTTCAGAATGCCTGGACAGAGGGATGAATTCCCAATAATTGGAGTACAGCTGCCATAGTACCAATACATAAAATAGGGAAATAAAACTGAATGTGAGAATTACAGAAGTATTTCCCTATTGAGTGTTCCTGGTAAGATATATGCAAGTATACTTGAGAAACAGTTGAGAAGAATTGTGGAAGAAAAGCTTGGTGAAGAACAAGCTGGATTCAGGTCAAATAGAGGCTGTCAGGATCAGATCTTCACTTTACGACAAATAGTGGAGAAATCATGGGAACATAACAAAGATCTGTGTTTAATTTTTGTCGATTTGGAAAAGGCATATGACAAGGTGCCAAGAGAGAAGCTATTCAATACGCTACAGTTATATGATGTCAATGGGGCATTATATCAAGCAATACTTAGTCTTTATTTGAGTTGTAAGTCAGCAGTTAGAATTGAAGGAAGTACAGGAAGATGGTTTAATGTTAAATCTGGTGTGAGACAAGGATGTACATTATGAAGGAAAGTGGTATTAAACATGATATCAGAATTGGAGATGTTAATGTCAGCTCTTTGCTTTATGCGGACGATGTTATACTTCCAAATAAATCTGCTGCAAGTTTGCAAGATTCCCTGACTAAACTGAATAACTGTTGTAATAGATATGGTATGAAGGTCAGCATTAAAAAGACAAAGACAATGAAAATAGGCAGAATCATTGAAAATGTCAACTGTGTTGTGAATGGAGAACCTGTGGAACAAGTAAAACCTTTCAGCTACTTAGGCACGATTTTTAGTGAAGATGGTAAATTAAATATGGAAATAGACAACAGAATCAACAAAGCTGGTATGATAGGAAGTCAATTGAATAAATTCATATGGAATAAGAGAAAAATTAGTCGGAACACTAAATTAGCTGTATACAAGACAGTGTTTAAACCACTTTTAACTTATGGATCTGAGAGCTGGGTCAAAAGTAAAACACTTGACCAAAGACTAGAGACTGCAGATATCAGCGTCCTGAGAAAGATTAGTGGTGTGAACAGATGGCATCAATGGCAATATCATATTAAAAACGAGAATATTAGGAAAGAATTTGACATTGTCAGCATCCAGGAATGCGTTAGCAGAGCTAATCTCAGGTGGTATGGTCACTTAAACAGAATGGGCGAGGAAAGATTAGCAAAACACGTGTTCTCTGCCAGGTTGGCAAGAAAACGAGCTAGAGGAAGACCAAGATATAGATGGATTGATATGGCACAAAGTGCCTTAGACGATAGAAATATAAGATCTAGTAATGTCTTGACAAGTAACAGACTGATTTGGAGGAAAATTGTAGATAGGAAGTTAGTAATGATGTAAATTTTTCATGTAGTACTATCGTATCCTGTACACCCCCTTGAGGGTACACGGCAGGAATTTGATGATGATGATGATGAAATATAATAAGAATGAAATCTTTTATAATCTTTTATAAAACATTTGATTGGCTACTGGTTTTACCATATGATTGGCTACCAGAAGGGAGAAGGGTAAAGATAGCGCATGCGCTTATTTTATTTTCAAACTTGGGCACATTCGTTATAGAGGCGTTGAAACAATAATTCCAAATAATCTATACATTGCTGAATAGACTAATTTTTGTTAGGTTACGGTATGAGTTTGGCGCTTAATTTGTTTAAAAAAAAATTTTTTTTTTTTTAAAAAATAAAAAAGTAAACAAGAAGAATAAGGGGCTCGCAAATTTGAGAAAAATTTAACAAAGGGCTCACGCAAGCCCCCTCGAGCCCCTTATAACTCAACACTGATCGTAGTAATGAACTATGGGCAAGTTTACAACCTTTCATTGGTAGAAGTTGCATAGTTCTAGAGTAAAGTTTGCTCTTTAGGACAAGCAAATAATCCACCATAAGTGCCTCTGTAGTAGCACAGTTGGAAAAGCAACAATGTACTCTTCAAAGGAAAAATATCTGAGTTGTTATGATAAGAGGAATCTTTACATGGGAACATTTTCAACTGAAGGTACATTTAGCTGATGAAAAACTTGAGATTTTCATCCCTGCATACAAGCAAACTAGCCAGAGCATATACAATTAACAGACAAAAATACAAGGTGGGGAAGAGATGGTATAATGCGCAGATAGCAGATTATGTAGTACACTGGTGGACAGTGAATGGCATTGTTCCCTTCTGTGATAAATCATTGAACTTCATGGATGCATCACATAATAAATAATAATAATCATTCATTCCTGATAAAACTTAAAACTATGCACTATCTGATAGCATGGTCTGATTTACTGAATTTTACATATCTTACTTAATGTTACTGAAAAATAGCTGGGTAAAAGTTGCTTGAAATACCACAGTCAATAAAGCAATTTAGAATGTATACAAACTCCCTTTTAAACTATATTTATGAAAATATAGTTTATTTTCATAAATATAGTTTATGAAAATAACTATATTTATGAAAATGTAGTTGACTTTCACTCATAGTTCTAATGAAAGTCCATCAATGTACTTTTAAATAAAATTCACTACAGCAAACTTTCCACTATAACAAAGTGAAAGGAGTTTGCTATAGGGAATGCTGATTGTAAATAAAAATAAAATTTTAATAATTAAATTACTTTAAACAACCAATTCAATTAAAAAAAATGAAAATAATTAAATTACACATGTATAAAAATATTTAGATGTTTGATGTTATTAATTTTTAAATGGTAACTAAGTAGCTGATAGTTCACCGAAATTGGCATTTTCAGACCACATATACATGTATCAAAAAAATATGCAAGTACTATACCAGATATGGCATATATAATATTGTAACATAACTTTATATGATTATAAAATTCATGATTACACAGTACATAGATACCCAGAAAATTCCAGATGGGTTATGGTTTACTTCTAGCCTTTCCTAGCAGAAACATAATGTTTCCTGTAGCTCCTTCAGCTTTTAGAAAGCACATCTAGAATCTTCACTTTAAGCACTGCTTCTCATCCAAACAATGACCCAGATGATTTATACTTATTTTGTATAAATCACCCTTCCATAAACATATGCCTTTGAAGTCCTATTCTCACATTTCATTTCAAATAGTGTAGCTAAAAATCTTTGATTCTGTTCAGGAATCAACCCCCCCCCCCCAAAGGCTCCCTATTTCCTACTGACTTACTCCAATATCACACAGAAAATCTGATTGTGTTTTATGCCTCTTCCAAAAGAGGTGCACCATAGGCAATGCTTGGTAATTGTTCAACCGAACTGCCATCCAGTTCATTTGAACAGTTAAGAATTGAACCGATAACCTATATCTGCAAGAATTCTTCTTAAGTTGCTTATTCCTCATTCTGATCTCTAACTCACACACAGGACTGATGTTCAATTAATGTCATAGCACAAATATTTATAGATTATGTAATCTATCACATGGGACTTTTATCAAAAATAAATAAAGAATTCATAATTAAGAGTCAAAATGGATCTGACAAGATTGGAATATTCATCATCAATCATCATCATCAAATTCCTGACATGTACCCTCAAGGGGTGTACAGGCTATGATAGTACTACTTGAAAAATTCACATCATTACTAATTTCCTATCTACAACTTTCCTCCAAATCAGTCTGTTACTTGTCAAGACTCCAATATTATCAGATCTTATATTTCTATCTTCTAAGGCACTTTGTACCGTATCAATCCACCTATATCATGGTCTTCCTCTGGGTCGTTTTCTTACCAACCTGGCAGAGAACACTTGTTTTGCTAATCTTTCCTCGCCCATTCTGTTTAAGTGACCATACCACCTGAGATTAGCTCTGCTAACGCATTCCTGGATGCTGACAATGTCAAATTCTTTCCTAATTTCCTGGTTTTTAATATGATATTGCCATCGATGCCATCTGTTCGTGCCTCAGAACTCTCATATCTGCAGTCTCTAGTCTTTGGTCAAGTGTTTTACTTCTGAACCAGCTCTCAGATCCATAAGTTAAAACTGGTTTGAACACTGTCTTGTATACAGCTAATTTAGTGTTCCGACTAATTTCTCTCTTATTCCACATGAATTTATTCAATTGACTTCCTACCATACCAGCTTTGCTGATTCTGTTGTCTATATTTAATTTACCATCTTCAGTAAAAATCGTGCCTAAGTAACTGAAATGATTCACTTCTTCCACAGGTTCCCATTTCACAACACAGTTGACATTTTCAACAATTCTACCTATTTTCATTGTCTTTGTCTTTTTACTGCTGACCTACATACCACATCTATTACAACAGTTATTCAATTTAGTCAGGAAATCTTGCAAACTTGTAGCAGATTTATTTAGAAGTATAACATCGTCCGCATAAAGCAAAGAGCTGACATTAACATCTCCAATTCTGATATATCATGTTTAATACCACTTTCCTTCATAATGTGATCCATATAGATAATGAATAACAGAGGGGATAATGTACATCCATGTCTCACACCAGATTTAACATTAAACCATCTTCCTGTACTTCCTTCAATTCTAACTGCTGACTTACAACTCAAATAAAGACAAAGTATTGCTTGATATAATGCCCCATTGACATCATATAACTGTAGCATATTGAATAGCTTCTCTCTTGGCACCTTGTCATATGCCTTTTCCAAATCGACAAAAATTAAACACAGATCTTTGTTATGTTCCCATGATTTCTCCACTATTTGTTGTAAAGTGAAGATCTGATCCTGACAGCCTCTATTTGACCTGAATCCAGCTTGTTCTTCACCAAGCTTTTCTTCCACAATTCTTCTCAACTGTTTCTCAAGTATACTTGCATATATCTTACCAGGAACACTCAAAAGGGAAATACTTCTGTAATTCTCACATTCAGTTTTATTTCCCTTTTTATATATGGGTACTATTAGAGCTCTACTCCAATCATCGGGAATTCATCCCTCTGTCCAGGCTTTCTGACCTATGCAGTGCAGCCACTGTAAGACTTTTATACCACCATTCTTCAGCATTTCTGGTCGAATATCATCTACTCCTGCTGCCTTTCCACATTTCAAGCCTTTGATGGATTTTTCTACTTCAAGTATGGATATGTATTCCTGACTGTATGTTGAGTGTTTTTTACCACTGTGCTATCACTGCTTATTTCATTTAGCAATTTTTCGAAGTAATTACTCCATACGTCAAGGATATCTTTTTCTCCCGTTTTCATGTCACCTTTATCATCTCTAACTCCTTTTACAGCACTCTTTCCTCCATTTCTAAGCTTCTTCAACAACCTCCAAAATATCTCTCACCTTCTTGATATTTATTTTCTATGTTCTTGCCAAAGTCCTCCCATGACTTGTGTTTAGCTAGTTTTACACAGTGTTTAGCTTTCTTACATTTGTCTCTGTTTTCTCTAAGAGCAAAAGCTGACTTATTTGCCAGGAACTTTTGATATGCTTTCTTCTTTTCCTTCACTGTCTCTTTAACTTCCTGTGTTCACCATGGAGTTCTAATTTTTCTATCCTTGCAGACAACTTCACCACATGCCTCTCTGGCTGAATCAATCAGGGTTTTCTTCAAGGTTTGCCAATGAATCTCCAAGGTATAGTTCCTGTTCTCAACTCCTTCATTTTTTCTTGAATAATCTTTGTGTATTTTAGTCTGCAGTGACATCTGAGATCTCCTCAACTTTTATTCGCTTTAAAACTTTCTTACATGTCATTCTTTTCAATATGAAATTCAATTTTATCCTGCTCAAGACTAAATTGTGATCACTTCCAATTTCAAATCCTCTGTACACTCTGGTGTCCTGCACCAAGGAGAAAACATCACTATCAACAATAACATAGTCAATGAGACTTTTATTATTCCTTGCTTCTTCTCTCCATGTGAATTTGCACATTTTTATGTTGGAACATGGTGTTAGTAATAACCAGTCCATGTTCTGAGCAGAAATCCAACAGATATTTGCCATTATTATTAGCTTTGCTCTTTTCTCCAAATTTTCCCAAAATATTTTTGTATGTCTGACAATCACTTCCTACTCTGCTATTTAGATCCCCAACAAGGACCAACTTTTCCTTTTTCATTGTGTCAGTTATTTTTTTTCTAAATCATCAAGAAATTCCTCCACTTCTACCTTAGTAGAACCTTCTGGGTACCATAGGCACAAATAAGTCTCATTGTCCAGTTCCCCATTCTCATATTTGCCCACATTACTCTACTTGAGACTGCCTGCCATTCAAGAAGATTAGCCTCATATTTTGTGTTGAATACTATGGCTACTCCTTTTCCTTGATTGTCATTTCCTGAATATAACATTTTGTATTTATTGCTCAGAAAGATCTCACCAGTTTTTGTCTTCTTTATTTCAGTCACCCCTATTATGTCGATCTGGTACTTATCTAATTCCTCAGCTAGCTCCATTTCTTTGCCATTCAGGCTTTTTATGCTGATAGTACCGATCTTTAACTCTGGTAATGTTGAGTTGGGGTGTGCTTTCAGATTTGTTCCAGTAGCTGACTCTTCGCTGTTTGCCCTGGTTCCCTGGTGAACCGGGCGATGCCCTAGCCAGCATGAAATTTTGTCATGTTGGGTGCTTAAGGGTCAAAGCTGTATAACTGAGAGGAGACCTCCACATAGCCTTCAAAGGAAAGCGGAGAACCGACCAGGGCTTCTGACCTATTGTCCAATGCTCGCCTTCTCGTGGTGCACCCTGTTGGGTATCTACCTGGATACTGAACGAACGAGGATGGGCTGGCAATTTGGGATTTAGCCGACCAAATTATATTCTTATTGGCTTAAACCAATATACAAAGACTGGAATATCAGATTTAAAAAAAAAAACTCTTAAGGCGATTTCAAACAAACAGAAAGCACCACAATTACTTCAACCTCTTATTAGTTAATGGCTAGTAATTAAAGAGCTGAATCACCTCACATATTCGCTTAAGAAAATTCTGACAATCACAACTACCCTCAAATGACTGCTATAGCATCATATGCCAAATGATATATACAAAACAGGTTCAGATTATTATTATTATTATTATTATTAGACACTTCCAGGGAGTCCAAAGACTCATCGAGGGAGAGTGTACCAACAGCATCGAATGATTGGACCCTTCCAACTACTAACCGCGTTAAAACTTGCTTAACTTTTTGCTGAGCCATTAGTAGCAGAGGCTCTACCAATCGACCAACCTTTGCTGGCTGCTGACAGATATGTTATAAAGTTGCCATTTTATTATTATTTGACACCTCGAGGGATTCCAAAGACTCATTGAGGGAGGGCACCTGCTCTACAACTGTCTCCACCACTCATTCACTAACTATCCACCAACTGACTGCAACTACCTCAATGCCATCTACTGCCGACCACCACCACTAGTTTTCCACAGACAATCACAAACATCCCTGCCCAAGGCAGGATTTGAACCCTGCAGACTTTTGGCTGGAGAGCGGATATGCTAACCATTCGGCCAACCAGGCCAGCATTTTATCCATAGCATCAGAAACTACAAGAGAAGGAGATTGAATACATAGAAAATGGTTATGGAGTATTTGAAGGAAACAGCATCAGAATGTATACTCAGATCAGGACAATAAATTTGAGAGTGAGATGAATGAGTAACATCGATGAGTAGGATTTGCAAAAATGTAAATAAATAAAAATTTTGAAGGGAACATAAATGGAAATGTGATCAGCAAGCCTATGAACAGTACAAGGCAAACAGACAAGAAGGGTGACCAGTGTGGTAAGAAAGATATAATTGGATTATGAGAAAAACTTAGTCAAGCTAAAGAAAACCCAAAAGAGGTCTTTTACTAAATAGCAGGTAAAAGAAAGAAAGAAGAAGAATTATTATGGAAAGGTGACTTTATTGAATGGAAATGATGAATAGAATAAAAGAAATAGGTGAATTATGAGTGATAACTGTGAAGATGTGTATTATATATATATATGAACTGGAGATGTTAAGGATAGATATTATGCAATCTTCATGCAAGTATGGCAATAAGAAGATTAGATGAGATAGCAGTACATGAATTATGAGAAAGGATTTAATGAAGTCTCTAACTAGCAGGATCCCAAGGAAATGGAAAAGGGTAAGATAGTTTTGTTATATAAAGGTAGCTGCAGACCAATCAGTATCTCAGGAATAGTGGTTAAAGTAGCAGAAAAGTTAGTTAAGGCCAGAATTCTATGGGACAGCATGGCTTGCGAAGGGTGGGTCCTGCCTTAATAATAATACACTCATTTTCTATGATAAAGTGAAGATAGAGAAAAAGAATGGCAAATACCATGATACTGCTGGACTTTGCAAAGGCATCTGAAAAATGCTGGACCCTGTGGAGCATAAATGAGAGAGAGAAAGAGAGTACTGACAGATAAACATCATAGAGTAACTGATTCAATAAGGCATTTAGTAGATTAGTGCTTCCAGAAACCGAGAAATCATTTAAACCTTGCACTACTGTTGCTAAAGTGTTTCAAACAAAGATAAAGTTCTTAGTGAAGTGAAGTATAAAAGCACTACATTAGTTAATACTACAGTTATCCATAAACCTGACAATCTGATTGCCAAAATGGAAAATGGTGTAGTTTGATGACAAAACTGGTTGGCATGTTCTCTTAAGCCAAGCGATTCTGAATAATGTTTTTGTTTGTAAAAATTATTCTAAATTTTTTGTTTGAATAAATCATTATCAACTTCCTGATAAGTACCCTCAAGGGATGTTCAGGCTACTATGACAGCACTACATGATTATGTGTATTACCTCCTATCCAGAAATTTCCTCCAAATCAGTCTATTACTTGTCAGCATTCCAGTATTATCTTATCTAACATTTCATGCTTCTAAGGCACTCCTGACTGAATCAATCCACCTAGACCTTGGTTTTCCTCTGGGTCTCTTTCCTGTCATCTTCAGGAAAAGCCTCAAATTGCCAGCCATTCCTCATTCACTCAATACCTGGTACCTGGTACCTACTATGGGGTACACCACATGAAGGTGAGACCATTAGGTTGGAAGCCCTGGTCGGTTCTCCACATTTCTAAAAGGTTCCATATCATCTGTTCTTCAGTCTGTAACTTTTAAATCAGTATGAACATATTAAGCCAAAGTGTGATCCTTAGAATGTTTCTATATACCATTCACTGCATTAGAAATTACTATAATGCAGTGACATGATGGTTTTGCATTAAATTGACTCTACATTGTATGAGGTGGTTTATTATTATCATCAAATAATGATAATAATGCTGACATATCACTATTCTCTAATATCTGTAGTCATCATCACTTATATTAGAACCTACAGAGCATTTAGAGGTAGCTATTTAGTGAAGTGTATATATATATATATATAAACAACTTATTGGTATTTTCATTCAGTTTTATTAGCAAAGTAGTCACACTTACCTCGTAATATATAATTTTGATAATTCTGGTCAGCTTCAGACCCAACTTTGATGAGACAGGCCAGTCCATCATTTTGTACAAACTCATGGACAAGATCCTTATCATCCTATTAGAAAGAAAGAATGAACTATATTATTAATAGAAATAATCCCCATGAGTGACAGCTGTAAATTAGTATTTTCATAAAGATGAAGAACATACACTATTATATTAAATTAAGGGGATATTAAATCCCACATAGTTTTAAAACCGAATAAGAAACTCAAAGATTGGAATCAGACAGTTTCTTGCCGAATATAGTAAACTATAAAGTATCGGCGACACTAGCGTTAGCCAATGCAAGTGATCCTAGTACGTAGTACAATACCGGATGACTCGTTGCAAAGGTGGGGGAAGTTCAGATCGCTATTCTTAGGTATTTTCCATAATGTAAAAACACATTTCCTAGGAAATGTATGCTGTTATTACATTATGGAGGGAGGTCACTACCCAGACCGGTTTCAGCCTTTTGTGAAATATGCCAGCCATTTGGAAGAATGTGCTTCCAAATGGCTGGCATATTGCTAGCAGTAATTTCATTCGACTTTGCGATTTTATAAGCAGGCTGAGATTTCTCTGATTTGGCTAGAAAAGTCTTGGAAGGCATCCGCTTCCAAAAAAGGCCTTTTTCATCGACGACGATAAATATTTATTGATCACAATAGTCCCCTTCTTACACAATTTTCTTCAAAATCTCTGGATATCTCCTTATCTGCACTTGCAACTTAGCCTATGATTAGAACATTATGTAGGCTATTTCTCTTTTTAAAATGCTCAAAATTACCCAGCACTAATGTAGAATTCTTCTTTTCCATCATTGATAGCCTTTCTGTTCAGGTTATAAAGAGACAATGCTTTTGATTTAATAAGGCCAGCGGGATCTATTTTTGGTTATAATCTTCGATCCATGTAAAAAGAAGTCTCTCTAATTCAATCATTATAATACTTTGATTTTCGAGTGCATGCATGATGAACTTGAAGCAGCTGCCTTACCTTCTTTGTATTCAGCAGTTGATTCACCCATTTTTATGTTCTTGTCCTATCTTCGCTCTGGACTCGCCTTGTTCATTTTTCTTTATTATTTCAAGTTTTTCTTCCAATCAAATTACTTTTTGAATAATTTTCACATTTCTATTTTTTGCTCACTAATTCTTCTACCATGATTAAAGGTTAGGAAAATAATTTAAAATAAAAAAGTAAGGAAAACAATTGCACGAGATATGATCATAAAATGCTATGTAATTAGCAGCAGATGACATAAATTTTGGCAGTAAATTTGGAACATAGTGTACATGGAAATAGTGTAGTATGCCATTAAAAATAACTTTGTAAAATGTTTCAAATCAGTAACTAAATTATTTCATCCTGGTTAGTGATTTTTTATAATAGTTAGCCATAAAAATGTATAGATCGAAAATTTTTAAAATCTGTAACATTTATTTTTAAGATATATATAGGCACACTAATCGAATTTGGGTATCGAAAAAAATGATGCATTAATTGAATTTTAGAGGCGAATTAATCGAATTTGGGTATCAAAAAAAATGACGCAATAATCAAAACCACACTAATCGGGGGGTGCATTAATCGAGGGATTGCTGTATAGACAATTTTCTTCAGTGGTAGTTAAGATTTTGAAAAAATTGATAAGAGCTTGTATATAAAAGAGAGTGATGGATGGGGTGAAATGCTTTATAGAGGCTAGCATGAACTTGTTCAGGCAATCTTGTTTGTAATATGGTCACCTTTTATAATAAGATTACAGAGTAGTTGAAGGCATGCACATGTATATTTTTTTTTATATTAATCCAATACACAAGAAATCAAGAGACCTATAAACACATCGGTGCCATGTGTGACGTGCAGATGAGGACTGAGATAGAAGTTTATTTTTGAAGCGCTGCAAGTTGTAATTGTTTGGGAATACCTCACGAGGAAATCTGTTCCAGAGGACAGAGATGGAGGGAATAAAAGAGGAAGAGAAGCAGGTTCAGTGTGTTTGCAGTTGCACAGTAAAGGGATGCTGGGCAAGTTGCTACTCTTGTATTAACAGGTGCAACTGAAAGTGAAGGAATGATAGTTGCCAATTCAAGGAGCAGTGACCATGGAAGTACCCGCAGAATAGACACAATGCTAAAACACTGTGTTGAAGTGAATCTTTAAGAGAGATAGAGAGGGATCATCAATGAGCCTAATTGCTCACCTTTGGACAGGATTTTAATTTTGGAGTGATGTGCACCACTCCAAACATGTGAGCAGTATTCTGGGCATGGGTGATTTGGGATTTGTATATAGCTAGAAGTTGGTTGGGTGTAAAATATCCTTTTGAACAAAAGAGAATGCCTGGCTTCTTGGATCCTGAGGAGCCTATTCATGTGATGTGCTTATGCCAGGAGAGACTGGAGGTGAATGTTAGTCCAAGCAGAGAGATCTGATCTTGTCTTGTGATTTGTATATGTGATTAAGGGTAAGGGTGGGTGAACTGAGATCTCTTTTGCAAGAGAAACAACAAGACTGTGTTTTGGTGGCATATCTTTCAATGGGGAAAAGTTGTCCTCATCCCATTGAAGGATAATATGAAGATCAATGTTTAGGGCACTGGTTGTAGATGATCTTGTAGCCTGGAATGTCAGACATCGTCAAATGAGTAGGATGAGTGGAGAGTACTATTGTCAGTAAAGCTGTGGATAGGATTAGTGGTGATTACGAGTAGGTTATTTATCAACAAGAGAAAGAGAGGAGGTGAGAGGACAGAGCCTTGAGGCACTCCAGCATTGATGGTGAAGCTCGTAGAGAGAGAGATTTACCATACCTCACAGAGAATGACCAGAGAGAAAGCTGGTTACCCAATTACACAGGGTGGCAGAGAGACCAAAGGATGGCAGTTTGTTGAGCAGGGTTGTGACCACACATAGTCAGAGGATTTGAAAATGTCAAGGGTGATGCCACAACTTTATCCAAACCTTTCCATGATGCATATCCAGTGGTGGATGATGTAAGCTACAAGGTCAGCTGTGGATGAAGGATGGAATCCATATTGGTGGTTGCTGATTAATTGGTGGACCTCTAAGTAGTGGAAGAGTTGGGTATTGATGACTTTCTGCATTATTTTAGAAAGGACTGAAGTGATAGCAATTGGTTGGTAGCTTGATGGGTTACTTCTATCATCCTTTTTTGGTATTATATGCTATTATAGTTCTGAATTTAGCAGTGATTGTCAGATTGCAACAAAACAAGTTGATATTTAAATTACAACCAATGGGTTTTGATGACCAACTAATAGTTTGGAATAGTATTTGCCTATCTGACAGGTATACAAAGGTTGTATATGAATGAGCAGTATCAAGGAAGAGGAATATAACTGGTAGGGCTCAGTACTGCTGTTGCAATTCAGGGAGATATTAATTGTTTGCAGATGACATGAAAATTAGTAACAGTGCTATATTGCAGCTTTTCAGGAGATTTGGAATAAGCTAGAAATGGGAATGTCAATTTAATGCAACAAAATGTAAGATTTTGAAATTTGGGATCCATATCCAAATGAGAGGCAAACATATTCTATTAGTGAAAATAACACTGCAGGAAGTGGAGGAAGGAAGGAAGGAAGGAAGGAAGGAAGGAAGAGATCTTGGAGTGATGGTGGATAAATATTTAAAGTTCATGAAACATATTGCAAAAGTGATGAAGACAACCCAGAGGACTGCTATAATATCGAAAAGGATGTTGACCAGCAGATAAGAGAGTGGTAGTTTTATTGTATAAAGCACTGATCAGACTACTTCGAGATCACTGTGCTCAAATCTGGTCACTAGAATTTGAAGAGAATGAAAGGACTTTAGAAAGAATAATAAAAGTACTTAACAAAAATTATATTAGGACTGCAGAATGTTGTTAGTTATGGGAAAGGACCAAGGGCATGTAATAGAGATTTTGGTGAATAGATATGAAGCATGATTAAAGTGTTTAGGTTGACAAGTATTTGTTGGATGGAAATACAGAGATATTTCATAATGAAGAACAAGGGATAAGAACAAGTGGCTCCCTGAAAGTTGAAAAAGGGAGTGGCAAGGCAGAGAGCAAGAAGTAACATTTAGTGTAGAGTGGCAGGAGCATAGAATTCATTGCCTGAGAAAGAGAGAGAAAGAGTGACAAGAGTGTAGATTGTAAATAAATTTAAGGAGTAGTATGATATGATAATCTTAGTGTTCTTTAAAGTAGATGAGTCGCATTACTCTATGCAGGTCCTGAATAATAATAATAATAATAATAACAATAATAATATTTTAAATGAACTGCAGGAAGAAGCACCTGGATACAGTGGCTCTTTGGAAGGATTTTAATAGGCTGGAAAGGTGGGTGAAGGAGAGGGACACTGGTTTTAAACACTGAGATTTGGGGGATGGAAGGTTGTATATTCTACAGGCAGGGCTATACTGGAGGAAACGAGATTCTGGGCAGTGGTTAAGAGACAGCTGAATTTCAGGAAACATGTTGCAAAGGCAGTGAAGTCCATCCAGAAGATTGCTGTAACAGTGAAGAAGAATACTCACCAGCAGATATAAAGATGTAGTAGTTCCACTTTAATAGACCACATTTAAACTACTATGTTGAGATCTGATCACTTGGATTTCAAGAAGATGTAATTTTAGAAAGCAAGCAAAGCAAATAACAAGATATCATGATTTTGGAATGTCAACTATGAGAACGAATTGTGAAAATCTGATTTACTGAATATGAGAAGGGGGGGGGCTGTGATACGACCAAGACATATGAAGAGAAGCTGTTGAAAGGAGCTTACCAATAAATGCAAGGAGGTTTTCCAAAAAGCAACACAGAGAGAAGAAAGAGAGAGAGCCATCCTTGAAAGTTGTATGGGGGGGGGGGAAGGAAATGAGAAATAGGTTCATTGCATGGAGAGTGGTAGATGCATGGAAAACATTACCTGAGAGACTAATGAATGCAGACAGTGAATTATTTTAATATGTAGCATGACTGACTTCTGTAATGAGTCTCCATGGATTCAATAAAAGGTCCAGTGATAATACAGTATGGAGCAAAAAAACAGTATTGAATAACTACAATGATATGTATTATGGAGTAAACAGGTTTATTAACAAAGAAATAGATGTTTACACATGATGATATGTATATCCACAACTCTTGGTGGAATCTTGGTCAAATAAAGCATTAAGGATGGACGGTAGATTACATGCTCGAAACGGGCACCTTGTCTTTCAAGACAAGTTTTGTAGCACATGCGATCTCTGTCATATTGGAGAACAAGAGTTGTTACATCTGGATATATCACAATTTTATTCCTTGGTCCAACAAGGTTTGAAGGTTGGTCATGGTGAAATACTCATTTCTTCAACATACCCCACACAAAGACATCAAGTATGTAAGATCAGGAGAACATGAAGGTATGGGAATCCTGTGAACCTCAAAATGAGCCTCCTGGGGAAGTGTTCTGATAAATAGACTCTAGAACCACGTGATGTGCAATAGGTTGTTCCGTCTTGTTGGAATAATTGTGCACGAAATGGAATGTTTTTTTGCACAACACTTCCTATGCAGATCCTGGATGAACAGAATCAACACATTCTTGATGTAGTATTCGCTATTCAAGGTTGCAGTTACACCACCCTCTTCAATGAAGCAAGGCCCAATTATGCCATTGGTGGAAACTGCACACTATGCGATGACCTACCTTCTCATTGTGAGGAGATTTCTCTTGGAAAAATTCAGGTCTCGAGAAACTAAGTAACCTGTATGTTCATCTGTTTACATGACCAGTTAGATGGGAATGCACTTTGTTTGAGAACCAGACATTATGGAAGAAGAACAGATCTTCATAGACATTGGCCAACATGCATGCACAGTATTCCTGCCATGCAGAGTAATCCGTTGCTATTAAACACTGATCCACCTGAATGATACACAAACAGCATCCAGCTCCTTAAGGATTCTCTGTAGTAACTGCCTCGTTATCCTAAGTTTTGCTGCATTGACTGCATTTCAAAGACTGTACCACTTGCTCCAGCACAAGCACATGATTCTCATTTGTGTTAACAGTTAATACTCTCCCCAAATGCCCTTTGCACTGCAGCAGAACACTCTGGATATGTTGGAACCTCTCGATAAGGCAATGATGACACTATTGCTTACGGCATACCTACAGAAACAACAAGCAAAATGCTCACAAACATGTCGTAGGCTTGGACTATTTGCTCCACTAACTCTGTATGAATGAAAATAATGCTCAACAATAAATGTCTTTTCTTCCAACATCAACACCATTGCTACAGCTAAATGTAACGGTATAGACTCTACATGTGCAGTTCTATTAATGGGCATGCAGTCGAATGGCATATCTCATAGTACATGTACTGAAGAGGATGCTGAAATTCGGTACTGTTTTTTTTTTGCACCATATCATATTAATGCTAATTAAAAATAATTACCCTTTAAAACATCTCTGCATTTACCTGAAATATTTGCTTCAGAGAAAATAAAGCTCTTCTTAGCTCCCTTCCTGTGGAATTCACTAATTTTTCTGGAAAAAAATAAAATAGAACATGTTATATATGGTAATAATTATAATTACATACAAAATTATAAAAACCTGAAAACTGTAATTGCATACTGATTACATTTTTGTTAGCATACTATATATATATATATATATATATATATATATATATATATATATTTCCTCTAGTCGGTGACTAGAGGAAATTTTTCTAAGCCTTTTTTCGACCGGTTCCCGAGTTAGTCGATCTCTGGCACGGGCAAGCAGGTTTTTCCTCCCGGAAACTCGGGTTTTTCGTCCTGTAAACTCAAGAAAATCGACCGTAGAACCCACATTATTTCAGACATTAAATATATTGTGTTAGAGTTAGAGACCACGAGATGGCGGCACATTTGAGCCGTCTCTCTTCACTGCGTACCGCTTAATTAGTGATAGCCTTGGGCCATCTGTCTCTGATTGGGTACCAGTGGAGATTGAACTGCCCACTCAGTCTCCAAAAAGTTAGATAGGGCTAAATGGCCTCGCCTACTCCCGTATATACGGGAATAAAAAGGCGTTAGCTGATTTTTTTTTTTTGATATACAGGGTGTTCGGGATAAATTTGACATATTTATAATTAATTATATTTTTCCGTAAGTTACATGTATTAACACACACTTCTCTTCATTTAAAAGTTTGGACCCTTCTTCATTCATATACAAGATGTCAGAAAGGATGGATAGCTGGAACCCACCTGAATCATGGAAGAGAATAACTTGTATCATGATGATTCGTGCCCGCCATCAAAATAAGGATATTACGACTGCTGCCCAATGCTCCCTGAATACAGTAAAAACAATCAGGCATGAACTAGAGACTTGCAATGGTGACTACGAGGATGTAGCAAGAAGAAAGATCCCTAGCAGACGATCTGATTGCGTTCGTACAGCAGAATTCCTCGCAAATCTGCAGGAACAGGTGTTGAAGAACCCTGGCATTGGAATTCGGGCTTTGTTCGTGGAGTTGCTAACTGTAGTCAAGCCCTGGATAACAAGGGTAGCCAATGGTAGGCCGTATGTATGGCAGCAGGATTCGGCCCCTTGCCACACCTCTGGGAAAAGTCAAAAATGGTTGTCTGAAAATTTCTACGACTTCACCAGTCCAAATGTTTGGCCTCCAAACTCCCCAGACCTTAACCCCATGGATTATTTTGTATGGGGCGCAGTTGAAAAAGACACCAATCGCACTTCCAGTAATACAAAAGCCCAGTTAATGGATAAAATTAAAACAGTTTTTGCGGCCCTTCCCAGGGAGACTGTAGCATCAGCTTGTTCGAGGTTCCGAAGCAGAATTGAAGCTGTGATCGATGCTAATGGTGGTTATTTTGAGTAAATCTTGTTGATAGTATTGTAATTAACTCTGCCTGTAATGTTTTTTTGTCAATTCATTAAATTTAATAGATACAAAGAAGATTTTCTTTTTCCTTACGAAACTGTCAAATTTATCCCGAACACCCTGTATATATATATATATATATATATATATAGTTGATGGAAGTTGTATGATAGAATGTAAAGGTGGTATGATACAACCTTTGCCATGAGTTTCCCCAGTCCTGAAATTACTTCAGGCACAAACTTTGCTTGTGTACACTTAGATAAAGTAGATTAAACTAAATATATAATTTATAGCATAACCAAGTGTAAAACAACTTCCACCAACTATCTCTTATCCAGAGAATTTTAATAATAAGGTGTGACACCTTTTGGCAACTCGTATATGGAAATATGACTTCTGCATTACTTCCACCTTGGTATCACCACCTCTGGGTCTGGCTCCCACTAATGTGCTTTCGTGCACAAGTGGTTGCTTTCCCTGAGATGTGAGAGGCTCTGCTTGGGGATAGGTTTTTGTCTGTCTCTGAGTGGGGCCACAGCTGAGATTATGGCTCTGCTTGGTGGTAGTTTTTGCCTATCTCTGGGTGGGGCCACTGCTGAGATTATGGCTCTGCTTGGTGGTGGGGTGAGCCTGTCACTGAGTGGAGCCACTGCTGAGGTGGAGGTTGTTCAGTCACTTGTAGGGAGTGGTCTGGGGGGACTGCCTAATTTTTAGAGGTCTTTACTTAAACAGTAAACCTACTAGTGATCCTTCCCTTAATGCATAGCATTATACATGTCTACAAGGAGATATGTTTTGCATTATGGGATACTAAGGCAAGTGATACTAAAGCAATCTTGGGGCTTTAGTATCACGAAAAACTGCAGTCAGTGGGCTGCAGTCCTATGGTTTTGCCTTCCACCTTTGTAATCACGTGTCTAGTTTCTCTCTGGCCACTCACCTTGATAACATGTGTACTGCATGTTATCATGGTGAATGGCTTCCTCTCTTTAGAATTCCCTACAACTGTTAAAATGATCTGTTTTCACTGGCCTCAATTCCTCTCTCTAGTTTTGCCAATGACTGGTTTGGGGTTTCCCATGGTTGCATAATCATAGCAGACCTTGCACTAAAGATAAAAGTGCTATAAAGAGAAAGAAAAAGTTTTGCCAATTATAGTATACTCCAATCTCCTTACTCGTTTATCAAACTTTGCAGCGCTCAAAGAAGATCATCCATAATCTCAATTTCTAGTCAATTTCATTTAACTACAAACACAGCCCTATACTCTTTTCAACATACACACACACAAACTGAATTACTCCTCCCTTACTTTCAGTAATATCCAGATTCTTCGACAAAATCAAACCTCACTCTATCTCTCTTTCTTCTTGGGCTCATATTAAGCAGTAGATGCCATTGGTGCAGGTGATGGAGACGGAGAGTTGTGGAGTTAGGTGCCCTCCCTTGATGAGTCTTTGGACTCCTTGGAGGTGTCACATAATAATTATATTTACTTCTTGCCTGGCACAGAAACATCACATCCATAGCCTCAGCCTCCAAAAAACTTGGTACTCTTTTACTTAAACACTACTTCTTATTGTTTCAGCTGTTAACCCTGTAGAAATACAAATATGCTCAAACTTAGATTGCTGATTTGATATTTCGGATGGCTCACCAAAAATCTCCCTAAAAACTTGATGCAGCCTATAAGAGTTATTTGATTAACAGATCACTCGAATTGCATTCTTACTGATATTGTCTCTGCTTTTAATACAGGTACTTCCATGGATGCTAGTCGACAGAACTGGTATATTCACCATTCCTTAGCCCATGAAAACAGCAGCAGTAGCTGATTCAAACCGCTCTTCTGTCATTCCGTTCACTTATATTATCCATCGCCGGCCTGGTTGGTCGAGTGGTTAGTGTATCCGCTCTCCAGACTAGAGGCTGCGGGTTCGAATCTCACCTAGCCATGGATGTTTGTGATCGTCTTTCACCTTCATACATTCATCACACAAGTGAATAAACACTCCCCGAAGGTGGACTGGGTCACCATGGAGGTAGTAGATAACTGCCCAACCCTCGGTATCTATGGACGGTTTTTGTTTCCTCTCGAAAATTACAAAATTGCATGATATACTAATTTTGAAATTTCGTGAGGAAACATTAACCGCCACGCTTTGTCAAAATCATTAATAAATAACTAACAAAAAAATTATTTCCCTACTGATATTAACAAATAAGTATTGTTTAGTAGCATATTGGTAACACAATATCAGGAATATCTTAAAGTAAAAATAAACATTACTCAGTTTTTAAAAGCATAAATTTAGCGATTTCAATTAAAAATCGACGAATAACAACATCGATCGAATATTTTTCCTTATCAATTCTGGGAATTTTCTTCCAACGATGTTTAGAACTTATCTGTTTACAATTAACCGACAAGTAAACATCAGATCAGCAACTGCATGTTATGTTGTTCATTTAATATGAACATTTAAGCCAGGCAGCGACACCTTATTTATTTGATTACCATGTAATACATATTAATGTATATTATTATATTAATACATTATATTGCTGAGTATATTATCTATGATAATATAGTTTAATTTATTGTAATTTAGAACGCATATAATAACGAATGCAGTATTTTGACGCACAATGAAAAGTACATATTACTTTTACAGTCTTTATATTTTGAAGTCCTCAATAAACAGAGAAAAACGTTTCAAAAAAAATGTTTTGCCCTGTTGTAAAAAGAGATTTATACTATACGCTGCTTAGAAAGAAGTTAACGGACACCATAGTGTGAGCACCAAACAGCTAAGGCGCCTACCTTAATAAGATGTAGGACCTCCTTTCGCTGCGATTACTGCAGCAATCCTTCGGGGAATTCTTTTCGCAGGCGTAAGATAGCAATTAATGAGAAATTTGGGTTATGTGGGCATGTAACGATGTCCTAGACTGTTGTGGGGCGAACGTCCCTTGACTTCACCAGACACTCGAGTTCATCAAACAGATGTTCAATAGGGTTGATATCAGGGCTCTGTCGAAGCCAGTTTAGTGTGGTGACGTTCATGTCCACAAACCATGCAGTCATAGTAGCAGCCTTATAACACAGTGTATTGTCTCGCTGAAAGAGACAATGGTCAGTTTTGCGGAAACGCCACAAAGTAGAAGCATTGCGTTGTCCGGAATGTTCAGACGCCTCACGCAGTTCAGTGTTCGTGGAACAACAGAGGTTCGAGGCCAAACCATGGAAAACATGACCATACTGTATATAAATGATATAGGAAATAACGTGAAAGGAAATATTCAGTTGTTTGCTTATGATGATGTGAAATTAGTTAATCAAGGCGATGTGGAGAAAATAGGCTGTCAGTATGAGCAAAAGATAATGGGTATCAGTTTAATGTGGAAAAATATAAAGTTATGCATTTTGAGATAAATAGATTACAAGCTGGTTACCACATTAATGGAACTGTACTCCAGAAAACAGATGAAGCCAGAGATTTAAGGGTGGTGGTAGACAGAGAGTTAAAGTTTAGAGGACATATTGCTAAGTTTGCTAAGGTAGACCATAAGATTACTTGGCTATTGAAGAACACACTAACAAGCAGAGATAAGCTGTTAATTCCTCTTTATACGGCTTCGATAAGACCACATCTGGATTACTGTGCTCAGGTCTCGTCTCGTCTCCTGGATTTCTTGGGGATAAGGAAGCTGTGGAGAGGATTCAGAGGTGAGTGACCAAGACGGTTGGTAGAGCTGGAATGTTCCCTACGAGGATAAATTGAGAATGTGTGGATTGCAGAAACTGGTTGATAGGAAGAAAAAGAGGGGATATGATAGAAATAGTTAAGTTGCTTAAAGAGTTTTATAGGATTGATGCAGTTTTATAGGAGTGACCAAGACGGTTGGTAGAGCTGGAATGTTCCCTACGAGGATAAATTGAAAATGTGTGGATTGCAGAAACTGGTTGATAGGAAGAAAAAGAGGGGATATGATAGAAATAGTTAAGTTGCTTAAAGAGTTTTATAGGATTGATGCAGACAAAATGTTTCAGTACTTGGCTAGAGGGGGGGGGCAGAATACACAGTCACCTTTGAATTTCATAGCTGGGGTTATACACATTGGTAAGAGACGTTCACCGGGCACCACCACAATCACACCCGTCCATCTGTTCAGTAGAGGATGTAGAGTATACCCTCTATAGAGGGTGTAGAGTTGACTCCCTGCGCTTTCATCTCAGTATGGTGTCACTGATTGTTGACCTGGGATGGCCCAATTTCTCAACAATTTGCTGTACAGATAGGCCTGCAACATGGCATATCGAAATGCTTCTTAAAAACTCCGTCAGTTCCCTTCTTGAAGCCATTTCATCCAGTTACAGTTGCACTTACTTGGGAGCATCATATTCCTCCAATTTCTACCGGCTACAAACACGTGACTCGCTACATGACATGATGAATCTGGTTCATGAGGGTGTCCGTTGACTTCTTTCCAAGCAGTGTACTTCACGATTTTGCGAAATATGCTTCATTTTAGGAATATGCAACTTTTATGTGTAAAACGATTAAAACACCATCGGTACTGGTTTCTGACGGAAAGAATAATAAGCGAGGTGTACTTGGAAATGTGCGTTATACTCATTTAGTAGGCGGTATTCCACTTTATTACTAGGCTTGCAAGCCAAAAATAAGCTACGGAGATATCGGCACAAGTAAAAGGCAGTGAATTAATGTTATCAACGAGGAGAATAACCTATAGGTTATTCTCCTCGTTGTCTTCACACTATACGTTTTAACATTTCACACCTTCTATTCCTGTTTTGTGCCAGTAATTAGGGTTGTGTTCATAGTATTTGCCAATTTCCATAAAATATTTCCGCCAAAGGTATGTCATTAACAAACTTATTACCTACTACGCCTCATTTGCAACCCACCTCCAGTCTCTTCTCCCAACATAAAAAAGCACGCTAATTATTAGATTATTAACTGTGACACCTCTACTAACGCAAACTCATTTGTTAACGACGTTTTATTTCCGATTACAGTGTCCTTTGGGCGTGTAAAACTATAGAATCCAGACAGACATTTTATTTTGAAAATATACTTGGAGAATCATGAAATCATTGCACTTTGAAGAATGCACAAGCATAGCATTTATATTTTTTTGTTGTTTTGTTTTAGTTGTGTTTTCTTTCAGCTTTGTAAAGCGTCTTTCATTTTTTTAGCCAAGTTAGATGATTGTGAAATAAAGAAAAATGCCAATAATATGCACAGGTTTGAGTTAATGTAGATAGCATTTAGTTAAGTTATCTGTAGTTATACTTCAATAAGTCTAATTCACGTAACAATTACATATCATTAAACTATAACACTTTTTATGAACGTTAGTCAAGTGAGTTTAATTTTTCGTCCTACTAGTTTCACCGATTTTTGCTATCGGCATCTTCGGGGATACAATTGGTAAGCGATATGAAGATAACAAGACTAGGTTTTAACTGACAGTTCTAATTCATACAAAATTAGTATTGTGCGAGACAATGCGCGTGTCTCGGGAACATGATTTATTTGTTACGAGACATAATGTAATTGGCGTGAAAGTTCATTTCCTTGATGTTTAGTGATCTAATTAAAGCTTTCCAAATTTCCGGTAGGATTAGACCTTGATTCTTATTAATGTTTCTTGTTGAACGGGCGACCATAGAAGCCTCCTTGAAGGTTCTGGAATGGTAGTTCTCTTCTATATAGGGCATATGACTCTTATCCCACTCAATAAGATGGTTGGTAGAGGCAAAGTGGGAAGAAAGGCCTGAAATATCTTGTCTGTTGTTTCTAACATAGCCTATGTGCTCCTTATGTCTCGTTTCGAAGCTTCTAGAGGTCTGACCAACGTAACAAACATCACAGGAGCAAGTATATTATATACTCCAGAGTACTTGTAGAATGGATGAGGGTCTTTCGGTGATCTTAAAAATTTCCGAATAGTATTGACCGGCTTGAATGCTACTCTAATATTGTGTGGTTTTAGAAGGATAGCCAATTTTTTGGAAATGCTGCTGATAAATGGAATAGTTATAGTACTGATCTATTGGGTGTCATCACGTTGTCTTTGTGGTATATCCGAAAAGAGAATCTTGTTGCAGAGTCTTTTAGGATAACCATTTAAGGATAGCTCTCTGGATATTGTAGTTAATTCTTTTTGTAAGTCATCTTGGTCTGTGGTGTACTGTATAGCTCTTTTCTTAAGCATATGGATAATGCTAAGTTTCTGGGATATATGATTTGACGAGATGAAATGGAGGTAACGTCCAGTATTCGTAAGTTTTACACAGAGAGGTTGATACTGTTATTGGTTTGTTTCTTTATTAGGATGTCTAGGAATGGAAGTTTTTCATTTTTTTTCAATTTCTAATGTGAATTTGATGAATTACATATCGTTGTCAGATCAACCTACTTTATCGCTGGCATATTTAAATATCACTACAGCCGAGTTAGGAGAATTTTCTATATTGATAACATTTGATTAATCGTAAGTTAAAATATTTGGTTACATGGAACTCCTGCAGCAAGTAATAATAACAAGAGATGGTATACATAATATTATCATTCCAAGCGGATGTAATGATGGCCTTGGGAAAGATTTGTTTAAACAGAAAGTTAAACAAGCCTGTAATAAACATGTTTTCATTAAAATATTTCTTATATTATAAAAAAAATGTCTTTAGTTTTAAAACTTCCAAACTATAAACGCATAAGACAGCGTCTTCTCTTGCGTTAAGAATATTAGTAATAGGATTTATTCTGAAATAAGGCTAGGAGGATTAAACATCAGCTTCATTTGCTCAGTCGGTTTCGACGATGCCTTTTAGTTGAAAAGACCTGAGTTCGAACCGGAAGAATCCTTATCAGTGCAATTCATCTGAAGGCGAGTTAGCGGGTCTCATAGGAAGTGGAAGGGTTTTTTTTTTTTTTCTTTCTCTCCTCTCCAAGAATTCACAAAACAGCAAAACTCGCCAAAAGAAACTCAGTATACAGGCATAGGACACTACGGGAATAAGGATTAACCATCCTAATCTGTCGGGTTTGATTTCGAACACCTGCACGGTACTATGCGTAAATGTAAAACAGGAAGGAAAGAAGGATTAAACATTTCTCAGTGCATATAATTCGAATATGATTATTTGGTGTAATTAAGCGAATGACTACAACGAATATTATTATTTTTTTTTTTTTCTTTATATGAGTTTCACACACGAAATGCTGTAAACGAACAGTATGTGGGTGAAATAATGGTTAGATTATTCGGAAAGATTCTAGGGATCAAAAACATAGACTTTTTCAAGCCACTTCTGGCTTCCATTAAGCGGAGGCGGTGGTTTCACACCGGATAATGATATTCTTCTACCACATAATGACCTTGACAAACATCCATGGCCGCAACTAAAGATGAAAAGCCAAACGGCTATTTTTTTTTTCTGGCGAAGTTCCTTTCTGACCTGAAGTTTTTTTTTCAAGTGAAAAAAATTTTTCTTTCTATTTATTTTGTCTTTAGGTCTAAAAAAGCAAGAGTATCAAGTATTTTTCTGGAAAATACATTTCAGGATAGGAATTCTGACCGACTGATTCCATATAGAATCAGTAGCAAATATTCAACTTCTAAGCTTATACTCTATAATCCAATATATGCATATTATTCTACTAAGTCATAAAAACCGATATTGGTAAGATTTATACGTATTACACATACCTGTTATTATATTAAAAAATGGAACTACGACATACGATACCAACTGGAATCATTCGCCACGTAATATTGGCTACGAAAGCCAAGACAGTTAGTGATTCCAACTGGAATCGCTAGGACAGAAAGGGTTAAATTAAGGGGATGCCTACAGTTGGATTCGAATCCACACAGCCTATTGGATGGTAAGCAGGTACACCAAACCAGACAACAAGATAGCATAGAATATGATTAATAAGCAGAGGATGGGCAAGGAAAGAAAATGATATATTTGTTTAAGATTTCAAAGCTAAAAATTATGAAATTATTAAATATCCTTAAGTATTTTCTAAAGCTAGGTCTCTCTAAAAAAATTAGGCGTGAAAAATTAAGCATGAAATTTAATAAATTACTTGAAACAGTTTCTGCACCACTTGCAAAAGATGTCTCCAAGTGGTAACAAAGTAGATACTATTGTGCATTCACTGTTTTTCTCAAATTATGCAACCCTGAAATGTCTACCAATTTATTTCCCATGCTGGGAAATAAATTGGAGAACATTTCAGGGCCACATAATTTCAAATTTCCTCATGTGCGCTACAGCAGACCTTCTATAACTACCTTGTACTGCTGATTTTTCCCTATTGTGATAATTTCATTTAATTATTTAATTCATAATATGAAACGAGCACAGAAGACATGCTAACGAAACAATAGTGGGCAAAGCCGTTAATGAAGGTCTTTGTGGCAGCATTCATAACACTCTGGTTCAGGAACTCAAAAATGAACATGAAGCTTAATTTTCATACTATTTTTTTTTTAATTCCCCGGCAGACATGAGTATCAGAAAATACCATAATTCAAGTATATTTGATAAATTTATACGAGAAATATTAAATGTTTTCATATTTGTTTAATTTTTCATTATCAAATGAAAAATTAAACAAATATTTTCGTGTATAATGTATCGACATTTTGTAAACATTAATAAAGAAAGAACATAAAATCATCCATCTTCCTCAACCATTTGTCTGTATCTGGAGGCTATCTCAACATACTAGTTGTGAGGCCCCCAGGTAAACTACTTGCCGAGATGCCCCTGATTTTTCTGCTCCGTCACACCGATAGTAAGCTTCGAAGAATTATAATGATTAATCATCGAAGAGAATAAAAAAAAGGACTATGATGCATTGTTATTTCCAAAATTGAAAGCAACCATCAAATGAATAAAAGGAAGAGAAGATTATTGCAGTAGTAGCAATTATGGATTCCAATGGGAGAGAGGGATTCAAACTCTCTCTCTCTCTCTTCTCTCTCTCTCTCTCACACACACACACACACACACACACACACACACACACACACACACACACACACACACACACACACACACACACACACACACACACACACATCAGACTTTCTCCTATTTCCTGAATTCAAATATAATTCTAGAAGGATGTTAATGAGGAGGTTTTTAGTGAACTGAATATGTGGAAAAAGTAACATCTTACAGTGCTACTGGATAATGATTTACAAGGGAATCCAGAAAGAATACAGTTGTTCGACTGTTGAAGTTGAAGAATTGTATTCTTTCTAATTGTAATTATTGTAACCCTTCTGGAAAACGAAAAATCTTCCGCTTTCCTCCCCCTCCTCTCTCCTCTTTAATATTCCCAGTTACAAATCCATCTTTCCAGCAATCTAAGTTGTTTTAAGTACCATCATACCGCATTACTTATTCATTGAATATGAATGGTCAAATTCATATGAATTTGACAATTTTATTCGGCAAATGATGCAGTTAAATTCATACTATGTGTTTTATAACAAGGAAGAATTGATGGAAAGAAGAATGAAAATACAAGCTAACTATATTCAAATATGTTATCAAAGTATTGGGTATCCCATATTTTCAAATATATTCAAATATGTTGTCAAAGTATTGGGTATCCCATATTTTCAAATACCAAAAACAAGATTAAAAAGGAATCTTCAAGAACTATGCAGAACTCCGTTAGAAAAATACCCTTTTCACCTGGAACAGTACATTTTAAAAAGTGAGAAAAATGTCTCTCAAATTATATTGATCAAAATACGTACAGGCTTAATAAATTTGCTATAAGTTATGCTGATAACACATTTTGTTCTTTATTCTGATATCAACTAAACATTGGATATATATATCCATTTATTTCTAATACTATATGTGTAAAACACCCTTTTTGTATTCGACTGAAAAAAGAACACTGAAAGGACATCTGACCGTTCTGACAAATATTTTGGGATACCGAAATAAATAAATAAAAATATATAAAAAAAAATTAAAAAAAAACAGACGTTAATCAAGACTGGTATTACTCCACATATATTTAAAATTCCGAAGCCTTTGAAACTGGATTTAATAAGTTAGGTGCGCTTGTGAAATCTCACTGCCGATAGTGAAGCGTTTTTGAAATGTTTTACAGCGTGTGTTCATGAAGAGGATTTCAACATATACCCCTCACTTTATTTTCGTTATTCTGAATTTCTTTGCAATTATTCTGAAAATACAAAAAAAAAAAAAAACTTTGTTGGAGGACTGGAGATAATGTGAAAAGCATGAACGTTTGTGACTATCTTTAGGTAGCAATTTTATCGCCCGGTGTGACAACTACCCTGCTTATTGGAGACCCGAAGTGACTTAAAAGTTCCATGTGTGACTCTAGGGCAGAGGTTCCGAATGATCTAATCCTTAGCATACACCCACACGGTATTAATGTACTATAGGTGTGTTTGTCAGAAACTGAATTTTTCGTGGTCAAGATAAAAGACATAATATGGTCTTATCTCAAAAGATGTTAAGATTATTATTTTTATTTATTTATTTTTTTTTTAATTACAAGCTAATAAGAAATAACACGTACTTCTTTAGATTAATAAGAGTTTATTTAGACCTCCATTAGGGGATAAACAATAATGTCATGTATGCTATAGTTTGGAATTATCCTTGAGGTTTTAGCTCTTAAAGCAAATCAAAAAATTCTGCCAGGTTTTCGACATATTTTGTTTTTAAATAAAATACAAGTTCAGCCTTCCAGTTCAAAGATATAGGAACTGGTTCCACTTGTTTCAAGCATGTTAACTGGCTCGATTTAACTGGTTATTTGACCACTCTCATCTTCTCTACTGCAACTGCTAACAGCAATATACGCGTGCTTTATTTATTTATTTTTATTATTTTTTTTTACGGAAAAACAGAAACTCGCGAATGAAAGAAACTATTAGACTTTAAAAATACGTTGTTCTCACTATCCTGCGTAAGTGCATAAAAGATGCTTGTTTGAGGCAAACGAGGTCAAACTTAAGGAATGGTAAATATTAATGTATGAACTGCTAGTAAGTCGAACGTGTTTTGGATGGAGTATTTCGACTAGCTGACCATGCTAACTCCACAACAACATCACGGAACTAAAACTAAATATGATTCCCCATCATAAACCGGTGTCTGTAGAAGCTACATGCCTTCATACACACCTGCTAGTGACGTCATTATGGGCATGTATAACGTGCCCAAGGTGGGGCGTGGACGGGTTTGGGGCCGGTTTAGAAGGGCGACGCCTGTCTCTCAACATTGAACCTGCGTGAGGTTAAACCTCTAGGGTTCAAGCCCGCAATATAGGAAGGGTGACAACAGGCGTGGAGAAGGGAAAGAGCACGCCTCGATTCAGTTCTCCGTAAGCCGTTAAAACACCTAAAGCTTATATTCTGAATGGACTCGTGCTCCGAATATTAGGTGGAAAAAGAGAGATGGGAGGTCATGTCTTCTTGATTAATTGGAAACACAAAGAAAATAAATGAGAGAGAAAAAACTTATGAATAGGGGGAAAAGGCCATAATAAAGGAAACAATTCGCACTGCAAAAGGAATGTTCATTGCTTGTCCTATGTTAAAGCTATATTTCTTAAAATAAATCACAAAGAAGGAAAGGGTTCGTTGACGCATAACCTGAACTGCTAATAAAAGACATTGCGCTGTTGGGATCAATAACAAATCAAGATGAAAAATGTCCAACGAGGGGAAAAGTCTTTAGTGTAAATCATTTTCCTTAGTACAATGTCACCTATATATGAACAATGTGACCGAGTACCAAGGAAGCAGAAGGTCGGATGTAAGTTAGAAAAAGCAGTTGTTTTAATGACATTATTTTTAATAATCAGCGATAGTGTTGTTGCTGTTCTTATGGTACTAGTAGAATTTCAGAAGGGAAATTAACATTCTTAATAATTTTTAAAAAATTAAATGTCAGCCAACTAGCCGCTTTTAAATTGCAGCTAATTCCTGCTTCTTTAGCGCTTGGCTTAATTTTTTTGACATCTTTTTATGAGCTATCACACATTTTTGGATAAATTTCGTAAAACTGTGAAATCGATCTGCAACGGTGTCTAGGATATTTTACTTCTTCTCTCTCTTTCTCCTTTATAATACCATCTTGCATTTTAGTACGACTGGGGAAACTGTCAAGAGAAATTGCAGCCAATAAAGGGTGCGTATATTCCGAATTTGGTAAAATGACCTAAAGAAATGTCTGCAAAGCTCGTGACCATTCCGTCGTCATTGTACGATTGTATTGAAATGCTCAGAGAAGCATAAATAATATTAGGAATAACTATTGGTATATTCCAGTGTGGTCGAAACTGGCTGAACGATTCGACTTATAGAGGTAGCTGCGGAAGAAGAAGAGGAAGAAGCAAAAGGACGCTTTAGGAATGCCGTTCAATATTTTCAAAGCACTTTAATTTTTTTTAAAATTGGATTTAACGCTTCAAATTTGGCAGGATGTGTCCTGTTGAATACGTCTGTTCAAATAAAAATGATGAACCGATAATATCCAACTTAGAACCAGAGTTACCGCAAGTCGAATATTAGCGCTACCAATTCTCGTCGTCTGCTCTAAGTGACTCTCTGCAGGCCTTGATATATGGTGTTACAACAAGTCATTCCAAACTGCTTCATGCATGCTGGCATTGTTGAGCCCGACAACATGCTCTCGTTTACATAGTAACTGAATCATGTCTGAATAACAGATTGAGCTTAAACTAAGTTTACATTCAAATAACATGGATTGAGCTTTTATATACCATGTTAAAATAAGTCTCCGAATAGCATCACATTTCATAGAAACCTTATATATTACTGCACACACACCTCAGCAGAATGAGGGAGTCTCGCTTTAACTCTGATTATGCTTCTTATACTTCTAGGCATATCCTCTACTAGTTTGTGATGCGTCAGCTACTTCGGTACTAAGATTTCTGTACAGGTCTTACAAGCATCCTTGGGTTCCTTGGTGTTTCTGATCCTTCCTGTACGTTTCTCAGTCTAGGTATCAGCTGAGTCTTTTTATTGTTAAAAATATCGCATAATTGAAAATCGGTTGATATGACATTCTACAATTCTTTCGTAGTTTTTAAGTTCTACACGTGTCACTAACAATGTATATGTATAAATGTACATATAATATAGATGTTCGGTTATGGGTGGGGGGTGGGGGGGAATAAGCGTATGAGTTTATATAGCAATATAGGCTAGGTCATGGATGACGACAGGAATACGTACATCCATGTTTAATTTTAAAATATATTTAATCCCAATACTTATTCACCGTAATGTATGTATAAGGGCAGACTATCCAGTCTTTCAGTAAAGTGAATGTGAAGTTGACATTCATTAAAAATAAAATCCTTAAATCTTAAATATTCCCTCACTTGAAGCGTAATTTTTTTAAAAAATCGCTATCTACTTCTCACTTTTGTCCTAGAAGCCCGCTTGATGTCTTAATGTTTTATGTTTAGGATACGGCGGAGTTAATGCGACATTCTCTCACTATCGAAACTCCTTTTGTTTTCAACGTCTAGTTTTTAATTCTCTTGCAATCGTATTTACAATCAGCTGATGAGAAACATATTTCCTAAGTATACCTTAAACATGTTAAAGATATGTTTTAAATTAAAGACCAAGAAATTCTATACTTGGTTTAATCCATTATCCAAGTGTAAGCAAACAAAGTTTGCGCCTGAAGTATCTTTCAGGACTGGGGCAACTCGTGGCAAAGGGAGTATGACTTCACATCACTTGCCTTGGTATCCCATAATGCAAAGCACATCTCCTTGCGGACATGTATAATGCTTTGCATTATGGGAAGGGTCACTACCCAGATCGGTTTCGAGCTTTATTGAGGTCTCATCAGTGGGAGCCAGACCCGGAGGTGAGATACCAAGGTTGAAGTAATGCAGAAGTCATATTTTTCTATATGAGTTGCCAAAAGGTGTCACACCTTGTTATTAAATTACTCGATTAGAGACAGAACTATCTATCTCTAATAGAACTATCTCTAATCCAGAGTAATTTAATAATAAGGTGTGACACCTTTTGGCAACTCATATAGAAAAATATGACTTCTGCATTACTTCAACCTTGGTATCTCACCTCCAGGTCTGGCTCTCACTGATGAGACCTCAATAAAGGTCGAAACCGGTCTGGGTAGTGACCCTTCCCATAATGCATAGCATTATACATGTCCGCAAGGAGATGTGCTTTGCATTATGGAACACTAAGGCAAGTAATGTGAAGTCATACTACCTTTGCCACGAGTTACCCCAGTCCTGAAAGATACTTCAGGCGCAAACTTTGCTTGCTTACACTTGGATAATGGATTAAACCAAGTATAGAATTTCTTGGTATCTTTAATTTATAATATAACCGAGTGAAAAACTTTCAACAAAGACATGTTTTACATAAATGCATCAATTGATAAAAACACTTAAGGCATCTAATTTTCTGTGGCAGTTTCATTTACTTATGGAAATTAACAGAAAGTGATAAAAATGGTGCTGGAGGATGCACAAACAGTTAAGACGTTCATTCGTATTGTTTCGAATACATTCATCTTAAAATTCGCTACATTTTTATTAGTACTAGACAATTTTAAATTCTAAAATTTTCCATATTTTAGAATTTAATGCATATTTTCCATGTTTGCACTGAGTTGACCGCGAAGGAAGAGGCCCGGTAAACACAAAACCCACTTATTTGATGAGCCCAATAATTCTAAATTCTTCATTCCAAATAATGCATCTCAAAGATGAGTTTACATGCGAAGACTTAAAAAATAATCAAACCGTTAGCCACTAATAGAGAACACATTTGCATCTTCAAGAGGGAAAGAGTCATTTTGCAAAAATGTCATTGTCTATCATCTATTTCGTTCTTGACTATGTAATTACAACATGAAATACATATAATTACAATATGTAATTGTACGTATTTCATGGAAACGCGACGTCTCAATCGTCTTAGTCGACAACAAACAAGAGAAACTTGTTTTATTATACAGAGTCCTGTATGTATACACACTTTAACAGATGAAGTTGGATCGAATTATGCTAGCAATGTGTAGTATGATGTTCTCTCAAAAGATGTCGTTACTTACATGAATAGTAGCATTAACACGTGATCAGTAGGACAGTCAAATAAACTGGCCGAGGCATGATAGTCGTTACGAGAAACGCAAGATCATTTTAAAGTGGTATTTCAAATTTAAGAATGTTGTTGAAGTTCAACGACAATGGAGGCGTGAGCTTGCAACCCAACCTCCAACACGCCTGACAATTGCATGTATTCGTGATAAGTTTGAGACCCATGGTACCGTGTGTGATGTTCAGACGGGAAGATCCGGAAGGCCTCGTACAGCAACGTCCTGCTTCCTCGGCTATGGTTTAATAGGACCATTCTTTTTGAAGGTACTGTTACTGGTCAAGTGTACCGAGACATGCTACACACATCCATTTTACCTGCCATTCATGCACTTTATAGGAATAATCAATTTAATCAAGGACAAAGAGGTGCAGTTGAGTTACCCTCACGTTCTCCTCATTTAATATCCTTGGACTTCTACCTATGGGGGAATCTAAAGGATGTAATGTATCATAGAAAACCAGCTACACTGGTGGCCCTTCGGAAAGAAATTGAAACAGCATGCGTAGCAATCCCACTGGACACTTTGGTCAACGTTGCCCAAGCAATTAGCCGTAATAATAAGTGTCTCGACGCTCATGGTAACCACTTTGAGCACCTCGTGTAGTTGTAGAAGTCAAAGGTAACTTGTATTCATCCCTTGATGCCTGTTTAAATTTAGTATTACAATTTTTATACAGGTTTTTCTTTTGCTGAAGTATGAGTACATTTTTTGACGGACTCTGTATAGAAAAACGCTTTTAAAGAGTAATAATAATTTGCTTCGCGTGTAAATATAAAATTATCTAATGCTAAGGAAAATGTAACAAAATGTTTGATAAATTCAATAAAAATGTATACACGTAATGCGGTCCAACTCCACACACACACACACACACACGCTAAAACATTGCAATACCTTCTAATATTCATATTAAGAATTACATGTTTATTATTAAACTAGAAAATATGTTTATTTCACTGAATTCATTAAAAATATCGATATCCCTACAAAATATAGAACCCCCAGCTCGAGAGAAAGACCTGGGTTCGAATCCCGTCTAGGGAGGCGAAGAACCTTTATCAAGACTTATCGACTGAAAGTCAGTTAGCTGGTCTCATATGGAAGAGTTTTCCCCTCCCCAAAACTCAAGTTTTTCTTCTGCTAAACAGGCAAACTGGCCAGAAGAATATACGAAAATACACCATGAAAATAGGATTAGCTATATCAGTGCTTTAATTAGGTTTCAAATAAGTCAAGTTACTTGGTCCTGAGAGGCCACTTAGCCTAACAAGCAAAGAAAAATGGGAAATATGATTTAAGACATCAGAAATCCCCTGGAGAGAGAACACCGGACTGCTCTGTTTTGTTTTTTATTTTCTTCTTCTAAGTTCTTTAATCTTCTTGGTTATAGGCCTCCTCCATCTGTTTCCATCTTTCTCTGTTGGAGGCCACCCGATGCTAATATTCTCCAACCACCTCCACTAGACCATCTTCCTATCTTCTCTCTGAAATCCAAGCATTCATCTTCGTTTGTATGGGTGCTAATCTTAACTAATATGATCAGCTAGTAATTCGAATATAAAAATAATATCTTTAAAAAAATTCTCCGCACTGTGCGTATGCCTATTCACAGTCAATTTTAAAGATAAATGAGATACTTATTCTCTTTAGATTTCTTTTTCTTTTCTTTTTTTTTTTTAATAATGAGCCTTTTAACTTTTACTTCTAATTGCTATTAAAGGAACATATGAAAACATATTAATAATGATTTTAAAAAAATTATTTATTCAGCCATATTGGCCAATAGTGGATTTGTGTATTGCCATTTCTAGATAGCAACTTTTGCATTTAAGGTTGTCTCATTGCATTCCTTTAAAAATTATATATTTGAAATTCAGTATACTATCCCCATGAGCCATACTTATAATCTGAGAAGACAGTATGCACTAGGTTTTGTGAAAATATCGGCAAGATTGCAAACAACATTTAGTAATGATGCAATGAACCATGCAAGAAGTTTTGAGTAGTTCCACTTTTAAAGATGGATAAACATTCGAAAGTGTTGTCAGTCATGGATGACTTCTAGTGCTAAAAATTAAGAATAGATAGACGAAACGCACTTTAGTAAGAAATTACAAAATGTTAACTCTTCATAAAATGTCGAAACAAGTAGAGGTTTTGTATGGTACATGTCATTTTAACTGAAGATTTGAGATGAAATGCACGTTCAAGATCGTTCAACAACTGACGAAGATACAACCGAAAAATCTTCTCCGTGGAGTATGCAATTTGCTTCAGTATTTGACAACCGATGAAAATTAACTTTTTTTTTTTTTAGAATTATCATAACACGTAATAATGTCTGTTTCTGCGGATGCAAACTCCAAAATTGAACCGTGAAAAAAACATATTCGTCACGGCGATCAAGCAACGCTTACCAAGTGCTCAACAAAACCCGGTGGTACTAATGCTTTCTTTGATGACGAAGGTGTTGTCTATTATTAGTACATTCCACAAGCCCAAACCATCAACCAGCTTTTATATTTGTAATTTTTGAAGGGTGTCCACCGAAGCAGTATGCCGGAAAAGTCTTCAGACAAAGATATCCCATGAATAATAAGTTCACCATGACACTTTTGCACATCCACCTCACAATTCAAGTTTTTTTTGGCCAAATAGTATTCAGAATCCTTCATATACTTCGTGGACATGGTTTTTGTGTTATTTCCCCTCCCCTTTTCTTCAAATATGATCTGATATCGAAACAAATAATGGCGATGAGAGAATTTTTAAGTAATGATGAAAACCTGAGTTTAAAATATATTCTCATCTGTAGCAGGAGAGATGAAACATCAGCGGAATTATAAGTATTGCATGTTATTAATCACAGCTTCGCTCTCTTCATATTTTTATAACATGTCTTAATTTATAAAGCAGAGTTATTTGAAAAGCATATCATAAAATCATGAGGAACTGATCACGATTAAAAAAAAAAAAAAAAATTAAGTTCTGAATGGCATCTTTTGGCTTAGAAGTTTGGCAATAACGAGAGATTTTAGAAATTCAATTGTAATACTGAAAAGCCAGCCAGACAAGCTAACAATCACATCTCTGTATATTGCACTGAATTACAGCACGTACATTCCTGGTTGTCAAAATTTTTTCCTCATTCGCGTATACGAGTATATATATATTGTTTTTTTCCACTTAATGCGTTGTTTTACTATTTCTGTCGAAGTAATAAGTCGTAAATTCTAGCATAAAACGCCCAATAGTAAATAATTTTAATAATAAAAAAGAAAAATCAAAGTCATCCTACGCCTGATAACTGCTGGAATCCAAGCCTTCCTCTCTTCTTTCCCCCACCCACCTCTTCCAATCAATAGTTGGCGGGATGCATTGGTGTCTGCAGATATCTACTGTGTTGTTCTAGTTGAAATATAGAAAGTGATCTGAAGCAAGAATGTTATTTCTTGTAGTGAAAGCAATTTTTATACAACGGCCCTTATTCTATATCGATTTTAAGGCTAACAAGCCTACAAAATAAGTCTGAAGAGTATGATTGCAAAATCAGCATTATCTGGCTGGCTATAGTATGAAACGTCTACATGCTTTTCAAATGTTAAACCAGTGAAAATCTCTAGAAACCAGCATGAGACTGCGACTGCTAGAGACATCAGGTTTGCTTTCGAAGAAACAGCATTTTGTTATAAATAAATGATTGACTTTTGCAGAACCTATGAAGATGAACTTGTTTTGAAAAAAAAAATCCACTTGTCAATTCTAGACTTTTTTTTTTTTTTTTTGGCGGTTTCACATAAAACTGAAGGCATCGCTTGGAACTGGGTTTTTATATACTATGAGCTTTAATGGAAACGGAACTTTATTCCAGTATAACTTCGTTTTTTATTCAGGTTTTTTTATTACGCATTCCGTTAAGAAGAGTCACTTTGAAATTATCATATGTAAGATTTATAGTAAATATTATTTATTTATGTTTTCACAGACGAGTCTTGCCTTCATTGCTGAAGGTGAGTTAGCCAGTCCCATACCGTATGGAAGAGTTTTCCCAAACGAAAACTTGGGTTTTTCCCGCATAACAGACAAACCGATCATAAGAACACACGCGATTAATAGACATATACACTAGCCTCATGGCCTGAGTTGCTTCCAGTCGTAAATCCAAAACAACAGACTTTCACCTACATCGCTCTGGTTGGGTTAACCCTCCGGCCAGACTTTTGGGGTGTATGTAAAGCTGAAAGCGTCCAGCTTTGACGACAGCAAACTGTACGCTTAGATATATGTATACTTTTGCGGCACAGATGCTGGTGAAAGGCTTATGTAGTAGATGATTTTCAGTGCCTGATATGTCACCTAGCATAGTCGAAGACTGAAGCAGAATAAAAACATCTGTTGATCCTGTCTTATCCAACTTTGTTCTAGCACGTATTAATGTATTATAGGCTTACGGCATGTAGTCGGCGAGATTTACACTCATGAGTCAAAACATTACGACCGCTACCTAGTCGCTTGTTGGGCCTCCTTTAGTAGAGACAACTGCTTGCACTTGCCTTGTCATTAACCCTCCATTAGACCACGGAAGGTGTCCTGAAGTATTCTGGACAAAATGGACAGAATAACCTCCCGGAGATCAGCGATCTAGCGAGGCACTCGCATTGACCAGCAAATGGTACGTCCCGCATGATCTTACAAATGTCCGATGGATTCAAATCAGGATAATTAAACGACCAAGGGAGCTTGGATATGCTCTTCGAACCATGCTTGCACAATGCGAGCCTTGTGATAATACAGGGTAGCATCGTCTTGTTGGTCCAGGTCCATGTAAAGCAATACCTGAGAAACAATTCCAAGGTAAGAATTAGTCAAGGTGTGTTCAGTAGGGATGAGAGAACTCAGTGATGTACATGAGAACATCCCCATGTCATTATACCGCCACCACAGAACTGTTTCTAGCCAACCGTGCAGTCTAGTTGGCGGGATACAGACCGGGTGGTCATAACGTTTCAGTTCATGAGTGTATATGTTACCGGCAAAGTGTGAAATTAGGCATTGTATAGAATGCCGAAAGTGGGACGTCAAAGTATGAAACGCTTAGATTTTCATACATTTCCTAGGCATTCTATAGAATGCCAAAAGGCAAATCGGTAAGTATAAAATACTCCAGGCAGTGATTTTTAAGGTCGTAAGGCGAGTCACATGACTTTCAACTGTGGACATGAGAGTAAAGACGATGGAAGTGAGAAAATAGAAGGTGATGATGTTAATATTTTGTGTACTCTTTGCTTCAATATTGAGAATGCTGTCGAAGATAAAATTCGATCTAAATTAATCTGGAAATACAGGCCAAAAAAATGAAAATGGATTCCGACAAAAAATTTCCTCCTGAAAAAATGGCGATTGTTATGAGTATGACAGACGATGGTTTTTACCGACTTGGAACTGCTGAAGGAATTTTAAACCAACTCTATGCCAGATCACATTTATTCGTATGGAGTTTCCTCCCTTTTTCTCCCCCGTCCCTATTGGGGAGAGTTGATCCCCCCCTCATGGGGGGGTAAATATTTATGGCTGTAGATCCGTGTGTGTGTGTGTTCACGGGGCCGGTTTGCCTGCTCGGGGGATGAAAACGCCAGATAAACTGGAGGAAAAAACCCTACTACCCGCACCTAAGACCGGCTAACTTGGCTATGGCTGAGGAAAATCCTCAAATTCCTCACGTCTTCGACGGGAATCGAATCTAGGATACTCCTTCCCCAGTCATATGGTTGCGAAGCACAAAGCCACTAGCCTAACCGCGCGGACCAAGGGCTTACTGAGAGTTGGAGACGTTCCTGCCTACGAAATAGCTCTCCGGTCAGCCACTTCCGCTCAGTCCAAGGGTTCGTGAGGTATACTTGCAAGACCAAGTGCCGAAATTTGATGAAGTGCTTTTGTATGACAGTTAAGTGCAATTCAAAATGTCATTCCAGTCTACCTTGTAGCAACAAGTAGTTCAGCACTGGTCTTTTTCTCTTTTTGTAGAAAAATCCGGCTTTTCATACTTTGCCGAAATAGTATTTGTAATTCTATATAATGCCTAGGTATTCTATACAATGCCTAGGGAAAGTATGTAAAATATTAAAATAAAACAGACATTTCATACTTTGCCTAAAAACATCACGTCTTCTATAGAATGCCTGCTCTTACACTTTGCTGGTAACATATATATATAATCACACGTTCAATTTTTTTTTTTTCTAAATAATGTTTGCTTCTTTTCATGATATGGAAGATTTTACGGCCTAATAATTCATCTGCCAACGACGTATATGAGCATTAAGAAATTAATGTTATTGACTTATTTTGACCTTATCATATCCAATCTACTGCTTTACAAAAAAACCCATTCTGCTCAGATATTTGAGGCATTAGATTCTAAGACAATCTTTAGTTTCGAAAGGTAAAGATTCATTAGTTTTGGGACATTACACTCTAACAAACAGCGTTTGTTAAAGCAACCATCCGGTTCTGAGCTGTAACTTCAAATCACAGTGTGATGTTCCTTTAATTTGCATTCTTCGTATGTGAAGGATACATACGTAACTTATTTTCTCCCTTAAGTAAAGTGATATTCGTTCAGTATACTTGGTTGTAATAAAAGCAGCCTGTGAGGATAAGATCGATTTGTTACATGAAGTACTGTGCTTAAAAATAATAATTACGAGATGCAATTCCTAAGTGTTGTTTATTCTGTGAAGCACTGAAGAAAAACTGTTTTTTATATACACTAAAATAGCATAATGAGACAAAATGAAGCATTTCCTCTTGAAGTGCCTAACTCTGTATGACGGGTGTGTTATATAACTGTATGACACACTCGTCTGAGAGTATTTACAGTTAAATTGTAAAAAAAGTATGACACAGATTGGGCAGTGAAACAAAGTCAATTTTAATTTGTAATATTTAATCCATTTACAAAGACACGATGTCACACGGGGGTATTTTATATCTATGGATCTGTGTCCGCGCGGTTAGCCTAGTGGTTACGCGCTTCGCAACCATATGCCTGGAGAAGGAGTGTCCTAGGTTCGACTCCAGTAGGTGACGTGAGGAGTTTAAGGATCTTCCTCAGCTATCTGACTAACTTGGCCGTGGACAGTAGGGTTTTGTCCTCAGTTTATCTGGGGTTTTTCCTCCCGCAAGCAGGCAAACCACACCCGTGAACACACACACGCTTCGACAGACATGTGAACAACCTATTCCGCGAGATTATCGGTTACGCGGTAAAATGTGTAGGCCTGCGCGAAAGCGTAACATACGATGACGATGGATCTGTGTGTTTTAGGGGCCAGTTTGTCTGTTTTGAGGTACAAGAAACCGGAGTTTCCGGGAGAAAACCATCCTCCTCCGTATAAGATCGGCTAACTCACCATTCGATTGGAAATAAGTGATAAAAGGTTCTTCGCGTGACAGACAGGATTCGAACCAGGTTTCAACTAAAGGACTCGTCTATACTAACTGAGCTACAGAGGCTCAGGAAAAAACAGATAAATATTAACATGCTTATAAAAAAATTAATATTGCTGTTATGACTAATAGAAAAAAGAACGAAGCAACGATTTATTTTAATATAAATAGCGGAATGCGTATACATTAAAATCGTATCCATATGAAGAGATAATTGCAAAATAAAATTTCCCCAGTACAAGAAGAATGTAATGAAAAGAAAATATGAAAAATACACTACGCAATTCGCTGTAGAAGCTCAGATGATATGAGAAAAATCAGCAAAGAACTATGTTTTTGACAAACTTTTCTTCAAAAACTAACATCCTAAAATTCATCCAATCCGCGGTGGGGGAAAAAAAAAAAAAACTTTTGGAATTTGTGAAACTGATCTTTATTACTAGTAACGTAATTAAGAGTGTAATTATTATCGATAGATCGAATGTCAAAGTTCAAAAGTTCAGTAAACGATTTTACGAACTGACTCTGCGTGTTATTTTGAATCTATTACATATGTTCTAATCATCATAGTTAGAGAAGGAGGTCAATTTTCTTAAAGGCCATTTCCCGGAGCCAAATTGTGTATGGCCTAAGTCAGCAAATCTGCTCACGTCTCTGCCCAATGATCGATTATGTCGGTCAGTCCTCTCTTGTAGACCGTGCTTTGGTTCCTTCCAACCGATAGCAGATACTATGATCTTCATAATAAGCCAGTAATGTCGATACTTTTTATATAGGGGGATTCTATTTAATATACAGAGGACGATATAAAGTTGTCCACGGCTGTAGATTTCCTCTCTCCCATTTTTGGTTTATTATGAATAAAAATTAAATAAAAATGTATGTTTTTTACCTTTGTGAAGAGGGTGTTTGTTGTTTCATTCTGCTAAACTGATTTTTTTTTTTTTTTTGCATTCAAGCATGGTTTTATTTATTTATTTTTAATTTAAATAATCATGAAATACTATCTATTGCTATTGAACTACGCATATTATAATTAAAAACCATTAGTAATTACAAAAATAGTTTCGTGAGTGGAATCCTGGCGAACTGTAGTTTGGGCAGCAATGGTATAAGCAAGTAAAGTCATATTTTACAATGAATCCTAAACTATCACTCTAGAAAGTTACTACCAAGGAGTGGCTTTTAATCAGTTAAGATTTACTGTTTCGCTACTGTCTGAGAGTTTCGTCAGGAAGATTAACATACCATGGAACATATATACAGGGTGTCTCAAAAAAATGTATATACACTTCAACAGCTGATAACTCACTTAATTTTCGTTATTTTGCAAGTTTAACGGATTTGAAATAATGGATGAAACCAGACTAAGCTTTGAGGAAAGAAAATTTATCCTAAAATATTACTGGAAGTATGAAAACGTAGTGGAAGTGCAAAGACAGTTTAGAAGAGAATTTCAACGAGATCCACCTACGAGACTCACTATCACTCGAATTAGAGATAAATTTGAAGAAAATGGAACTGTTCAAAATGTCCATAAGCAACGTTCAGGAAGACCACGAACAGCTACGAGGCCCGCAACAGAAGAAAGGTTCATTAAAACGTATCGTCAAAGTTCAAGAAAATCTGTGCGACAAGCTCTCGTGAGATAGGAGTATCAAAATCAAATGTCCATTGCATGTTGAAGCGTAGTCATTGGAAAAGTTACATTCCAAGAAGAGTACACGCCCTCAACGAAGATGATCCGGATACGAGAATGCAATTTTGTGAGTGGAACTTGGAAAAATGTGTAGAGGATGCACAATTTCCAAGACTATTTGTGTGGAGTGATGAGGCCACATTTAAATTAAATGGGCCAATTAACCGGCACAAATTGCACTTACTGGGCACCTGAGAATCCGCATGTTATGGAGGAACATCATGTAAATTTACCAGGAGTGACGGTGTGGTGCGGCTTATCAGCACACGGATTAATTGGACCATTCTTTTTCGACGGTACTGTAACTGGTGCCAATTACTTGAACTTGCTGCATGAAGCTGTCATGCCACGTATTCAAGAGGACTTTGAGGATGAGGCCTTTTATTTTAAAATTGGGCACCCCTCACACTACCATCGAGATGTGAGGGCCTATCCTGATGAGACTCTACCCAACAGATGAATTGGAAGAAGAGGTTCTGTAGAATCCCCCCGCCGCGTTCACCAGATCTCACGCCAATGGACTTCTTCTTATGGGGATTTATCAAGGATAAAGTTTACACTTCAAAACTGGCAACAGTCGACGACTTGAAAGCAGCAATCGAAATGATTCTCAGTGTTTGCAATTCCATTGCTGCACGTTATCAGCGGTGCCTGGACCAGGACGGTCATCAGTTTGAATGCAGAGAGTGTACTTTACAATGTGAAAGTTAACTGTATTATAATTAAATACCAACTTTATGATCATTCAAAGTGTGCATACATTTTTTGAGATACCCTGTATATTAAAAATTTCGAAACTCCTCGTGTACGATTTTCAAATAGGCAATCAGTCTTAAAATTATTATGCATAATGTTTCATCAGGTTTCAGTATCTTTGGCGGAAAGTTGATACTTGTAAAATTGGCTCTATGTGAAGTTATAGTGACTTAACTAGCATCGGTATACCTGGCGTTTGCCAAGAATTCACAATGACATTAGGGTAAGCTCAACGCCGGGATAACAGCTCATTACAGTTTCTCTTTATAGTATCGTAATTATCCTGTTGGAACTATTTAAATTTTAATTTTAGTAAAGTGATTTAAATTCTGTCTCTGCATACAAATAAATCTCTGGTTTGAAAATTTTTCGTGATATTAGATTTTTTTTTCTTTCATTATTTTTATAATGTTGGAACAATTTATCAAGAGATTCGATTTTAATTTAAAGTTAAAAAAAAAAAAACTCGCGTTTTTATAATTTCTCAAATAATTTCAGCACGACTAACTGAAACTCCAAAATGCAAAGAAAAGAAATATTATATTCTTAATGGTAAATAAATTTTACTTAGCATAGCGTAAAAATAGCCTTCATATAGGAAACTAACCAGCAACATTTAGAGTTTCATTTCTTATGTTCGATATTAAGAGACAAAAAAAAAAATAAAAAGACGTGATGTTTCGAAGAAGATAGGGTTAAAAAAAAATGGACGATTAAAAAAAATGGTGAAAGCTTTAGACTCTCCTCTGCAGCGCCACAGACAAACACGGCTTGCAGCTAAACCACTCTGTGTAACAACATAATAACAGGTGATGAGCGTTAGTCATCACTAAGGGAACTTGCCTCCAAAGATGTTGCTAGGGGGTTATACTTGCACTGTGAACCTACTCCCAAATATGGCTAACTCTACTGTGCCACACACACACGGTTCTAGTTGTGTTTATAATCTTTCACATACAGAAAATACATTAGCTAGTAGAAATCCCAATTAAATACATGAGAGAAAAAAGCATTTTTCACTTGAAAAACATATTAATATTATACTTTGCAGTACTAATATGCATGCATCTATAATTTTGAAATGTTATCTGAATTGGATTTTAATAAAAATAAATATTAAAATAGAATAGTTTATATTTTGTTAAAGCTTTTCTATCATTAATAAAACCTTTGATTCCTATTATTAACAACAATACACATTTAGATTGAGATTATAACAGAATAAGTTTTCATTGTCATATTAAAATTGTTAACGTTTTATTAATTTCCCTGTAGTGAATACAGAATATCCTGCACTGCATTTAAATATTTATTGAAATTTGTATAATTAAATATTAGTAACTATATACAAGTGAATTTTGTTCTTAAATGTAATGTGCAAATAAAAAACTTTACTGTTTCGCTACTGTCTGAGAGTTTCGTCAGGAAGATTAACGTACCACGGAACACACACACACACACACACACACACACACACACACACACACACACACACACACACACATATATACAGGGTGTTCGGGATAAATTTGACAGTTTCGTAAGGAAAAAGAAAATCTTCTTTGTATCTATTAAATTTAATGAATTGACAAAAAACATTACAGGCAGAGTTAATTACAATACTATCAACAAGATTTACTCAAAATAACCACCATTAGCATCGATCACAGCTTCAATCCTGCTTCGGAACCTCGAACAAGCTGATGCTACAGTCTCCCTGGGAAGGGCCGCAAAAACTGTTTTAATTTTATCCATTAACTGGGCTTTTGTATTACTGGAAGTGCGATTGGTGTCTTTTTCAACTGCGCCCCATACAAAATAATCCATGGGGTTAAGGTCTGGGGAGTTTGGAGGCCAAACATTTGGACTGGTGAAGTCGTAGAAATTTTCAGACAACCATTTTTGACTTTTCCCAGAGGTGTGGCAAGGGGCCGAATCCTGCTGCCATACATACGGCCTTCCATTGGCTACCCTTGTTATCCAGGGCTTGACTACAGTTAGCAACTCCACGAACAAAGCCCGAATTCCAATGCCAGGGTTCTTCAACACCTGTTCCTGCAGATTTGCGAGGAATTCTGCTGTACGAACGCAATCAGATCGTCTGCTAGGGATCTTTCTTCTTGCTACATCCTCGTAGTCACCATTGCAAGTCTCTAGTTCATGCCTGATTGTTTTTACTGTATTCAGGGAGCATTGGGCAGCAGTCGAAATATCCTTATTTTGATGGCCGGCACGAATCATCATGATACAAGTTATTCTCTTCCATGATTCAGGTGGGTTCCAGCTATCCATCCTTTCTGACATCTTGTATATGAATGAAGAAGGGTCCAACCTTTTAAATGAAGAGAAGTGTGTGTTAATACATGTAACTTACGGAAAAATATAATTAATTATAAATATGTCAAATTTATCCCGAACACCCTGTATATATATATATATATATATATTAAAAATTTCGAAACTCCTCCTGTACGATTTTCAAAATGTCTTCTTGCAAATTTATTATCTCTAACTTATCACCAAATACTTCAGACTAGCTTTTTTATTCAAAAATGATCCCAGCTGTATAATAATAATTATACAGATGGAAGTATGGAAAGAATATTTTCTTTCCATACTCCCGATTTCTGCAATTTCTATAGCAAAACAAAATCGATCCTTGATACGACAATAAACATAATCAACAATTTTGGAATTCTGTTCAATATAACTGTTACCATCACCAGCAACCAATAAAAAGAAGCTTTATAGTTCCCGACTAACTTAATTTCTTTGTTCGTTACAAGCAATATACATTTCCTTTGTTGCATTAGAAAATTTACAATCCCAATCTCTGTGGGTTGTGTTTTGATACAAAAATATAAGTTTTTGAAACTTAATGAAAGGCTAACAATTTTATACGACAATGGAAACATTCTGTTATGATATCAAAACAATCTGAATTTACGATGACAGATGTCTAATATTTTCATTTTATCAATCCATCTTGCCAAATTGAAGTCTTCTGGTTTTTTTTTTTTTTTTTTTTTTTTTTTTTTATATACTTATGCATCTATTGAGGGTTTCATTTATGAAGAATATAATTTTCTCACATGGGATTGCTGCTGGGGTATATTGAAACCTAAAGAAAAGAAAACTCTTGGTTTCCCCCCCCCCCCTCTTTCTATCTGGTCTATGATGAGAACCAAACCAACATTTCAAAACAGCAGTCAGGGCAGTGAAATCTAATCAAAGCCGTAATAAAAATTATGGGCTCCTATATGGGCTCCTGGAGAGTCCACGTCTTTTAAGTACTGCAAGTTTCATCCATTTGGTTAAAAATGACAATGAGCGTCTAATATCCTCAATTTATAATTTTTGGGTTCCATTGTTGTCAACAGCAGATTCTAAAATTTATCTTTCGGGCACATTGTAAATAATAATAACGATAACAATACATAATAATATTAGAAACATCATAATATGATTCGCAGACAGTCTAGAGTTTATTATTAATAAAAATAAAAAATAAATAAAAATGACTACATTCGCTATGACTGGAAGTGAAAGATATAGTAGATATACTTTTAGTGTTTTTTTTTATTATTATTTTATATTCGACTAATTTGCTTTTATATTAAACGGCAAGAAAGTTGTTTAATAAGAACAGATATTCCTCTTTGAGATATGACATTTTCCTTATTTATAATAATAGAATCTAAAAATGGGAAGAGTAATGATGATGGAAATCGAATTAACAATGAGATTTCATTCTTTAAATAGCATGAAAATCTCTTATTAATTATTGTATATAATCCGTATTTAAAAATAATGCCCTACAGTATATATTGTACAACTTCGTGCAGTTTACAATCATCACATCTCTTTCATGTTTAAAGTGTGGGGAGGGGATAAAATATTTAAACGATCAAAATAGTAAGCAATATATTTCTAGATATCTTCGAAAAGTTCTGAACGTATTTCTTATAAGGAGAAAGCTGTTTCAGCACAAAATAACCAAAACATTAAATGTATTTTTCATATCAAAACTGATTGAAAAGGTTAGCATGCAGAGTGTCATGCTGAAAACTTAGATGGGAACAGCCTGAAACAACTGCAGTGAGGACAATATCAATACAAGAAAAATAATAAATAATAGTTAAAAATTTAAAAACTATGCAAATATGAGGTTAACTTAAACATAAGAGTCGTTGCACTAATATGAAAACAAGTTTGTGTAATTCATAAATAAATGAATGAATGAATTACTACCCAGTGATATTTCGGAATGAAAACTTGAGATAATAAAACCAAATGCAATTAATCATAAACTACCTTAGATAATAAAGTAGGTTTTTATTCCTATTTTTCCCAGCAAGAAAAAAGTTCGAATGGTTGTATACGCATTCTATTCATTGAAATCATTCCAATATGCTGATTATCAAGCAATGAAAATCTGAGATTACATTTTAAAAAAATCACAGCACTATATATATATATATATATATATATATATATATATATATATATATATATATATATATATATATATATATATATATATATATATATATATATATATATATATATATATATATATATATATATATATATATATATATATATATATATATGAGAACGGTCAAGAGTTGCTGTTTCGAATTATGCAATAAAAAAAATCACATTTTGTTTCATTTTTCGTTTACGAAGAACGGTATCCGTACTTCTTAAACGAAAAAATTAAAAAAAAAATAATTCCAAATATATTTAATGTATTTGAAGGGGGGAAAGGATGGGGAAATTTAATTGAAAATTACTGTAATTATTGTGATTTCGATAGCATCATTCCTAGGGCTCCTCGTAGAGTAGTCACGAAGATGACATGATATACACTCTTCGGTTGGAAGGATCTGGAAATGAATCCCGATTAGACTGAATGATTAACTTATATAAAGGCTTTTCCGTTGAAGATAAATTAGCCGGTCTTATACCGAGACGAAAGGGCTCTTCGTCCCATTTCAGAAACGTAGTTTTTCATCCCACAAAACAAGTAAAGTTGCCACTGGTCTCATGCGTTAGTTGCTTCGGTCGTAATTTCAAATAATACCAATATCTAGCCCCCCCCCCCCCACACACACACAATACATACACACATTCTGTATTGATTTGAACTAAGTTTGCTTCAAAAAAAAAAAAATATATATATATATATATAATAGTCGACAATTATAAAAATAAAACAGTAGTTGGATTCCAAGTGTTTATTATTTTGAATTATAGATAAAACAACTTAATCCATGGAGCCACTGATGTCCACATTTTAGTGATGAAACTTTCTTTTTAATTTAATGTAGAACAGCGCTACGTCTAATTAAAATGGAATCGATACAATGTTCATAATATAAAGCGCTGAGACGATATAATAAAGAAACCAAGTTGTTAACATATCAAACTGAACGTAAGCTGTTAATCAAGATGAGTGCAGTGAGGTCTCACTTGTGTCACCAACAGAATTGTGTCAACCAACGATCCAGCTTTTCAGATAAATTAATAATGCAAATATTTTTGATATGCGATATTTCGTCTAACAAAATTCACGTGTGAATCCAAATTAATGGGGAAAATTAAACGTTTTCACAGAAACAAACCAGAAATATCCATTATCCATTTCTTCTGTGTGTTCTGGTCGGTTTGTAAGATGAAATAACTCATTTTTGCAAGAGGTAAACTCTCGCCTGAGTATGGGACCGACTAACTCGCCCTCAGTTTAAAAAGTCCTTATAGAAATTCACGTCACAGATGGAATTCGAACTCAAGATTCTTTTTTTCTCAATGTCCTGATGTCCGTGCGATTATCCTAATCGCGGGACTCGTTGTAGCCACTCAAGTAGTTGTTTTAAAGACAAATATAAATCAATTTAAATTAATTGTTCAACTAAGATTTTATTTGCACGTGTATCGTCAGATATAAATGTCCAGTAGACAAGGACGTTTTTACACTAGCATTAATCATTCAATTACACTACGTTATCTCAGACAATCTCCTCATTAGAAAATTTTTTCAACCGAGATATATATATATATATATATATATATATAGAAGATCAAGTTATTGTAGTGCGGGTGCGGCAACCTAAAGTTGTATCCCAGTGGCGTAAAATAGCAACAAAAAAAAGAAATGAACAAGATAGAGGTGGAAAAATAAATAAAATAAATAAACGGGACAGAGGCATTTAATTTTCTACAAGGTCGTCGTTTTTATACGTACAAAACAGGTGTTAGCGGCAAACTGAAAAGGACAAGATAAAAGGGGAAAAAAAAAGAGTAAAAAACGTGTAATGGATTTGATCCCCCCTTTTGCCATTTCCTTGGCCTAAGATTGCTTGCATATTGCTGTCTTTCTTCTTCATAGACAGTTAGCGCTGTCATCGCAATCTAAAAGTTGAGAATAAAGAAAAAAAAATCTTAATGGTAGCTGGTGGTAGTTTAGATGCGGCAAATAGCTAACCATTTCACCTCTTCCACGTTCGGAGTGTCAACTTTCATTACACAGCAGAAGAACGTTCTGGTTTTTAATGTCGTCACGGTACTTGGACCTGACCTTGAAGAAGAGAAAGTCGGCTGTCTCGAACTACCTTTTGAGGTTAGGTAGAAACCTACACATGTGGGAACACATAATTGCAACGGATCTGCTCTGATAACTGCGTGCACGCACACACACGTTTTGAAGCAAGCACATACCAGGGCAAACAGTGAAAGCTAGCACGTGTCTTATAAACGTTTAGATGTAAATAGGCCGGCAATTTTGGGATTAAAAAAAAAAAAAGACTAAAGGAATATACAATAAAAAATAAATTACTTTCCGCTAGCTAGCTCGTATATAAGTTAATAGAATAGAACGCTATGCTTTCTTTTCAGATTAGTTAACTTTCATTACTTAGCCAATTTGTTTTGGGTACGATGGTCTGTATTTACTTTTCTTTGAATAAGATGTGGATGATCAAAGTCTAGGTAGTAAACTTTCTGCTGTTTCCTTCTCCTCTACGACTATAATTATTAACACGTTCAGCGCCATTGCCGATTTAAAGCATCAAACCGGTATTTGCGCATCACTGTCGTTTCTAAGAGTCGTAAGAACCATTTGTTTCTGTGCTGCATAACTGTCCAGCCTGGGCGGTCGAATCGTGTAGATATGTAGACAATGCGGCAACGTCATATCCGACATTCATCGTGCATGGTTCAGTTTTGTTTTTGCGATCAGCTGATTGCTAGTGCTGATTGAAAATGCCGGACAGTGAGATCCCTGTAAAGAGATTGTACCTGGTCCATCTAAATCCTCCATTAAAGAAAAAATATGAGAAAAAATAGTATACTACCACTGACTTATTATTAAAGAACTCTGACAGTGATGTAGACTTCGTGACGGATTCTGCAAATGATGTGTGGGAAAACAGTGATTCTGAGGGTGAATTTCAAAATGATACCGTTTTAGTAGAAGATGTACCGGTAGAAGAGTCTTTAGTATTTTTGGGTGTGTTTTTGTACATGGGCAACGTAAAAATGAACTACAAGATTACTGGAAGAAAAATCCTTTGTTTCATAATAAAGGTGGTGCAATGAGTATGAGTCGAAATCGGTTTCTTCTGATATTGAGCTCATTTCATTTTTTAAAAAAAAATGTCGATCCTGATGAGCTTAATCCAGAAGACCGGTTATATAAAATAAGACAGATGTCAATTATTTCAATAAAGGGATGTCAGAGGTATATATACTATCTAGGTCGAGAATTTCCTTAGATGAATCCATGGTCTTCTGTAGAGGTCGATTAGCATTTCTTCAGTATATAAAGACTAAAAGCATAAATATAGAATTAAATTTTATATGTTGACAACTTCTAAAGGACTAGTCCAAAAATCTACAATCGATACCACCATATTGGATGATTTTGGAGGCAGAGGACACGCGCAAAAGGTGGTTTTACATTTATTAGTTTTATATTTATTTACATGGACAACTATTATAATAGTTTTGATTTGGCTAAGACACTCATGGAAAAAGAAACTCACTGTACTGGAACGTTAAGAATGGAGAGAAAAAGTACTCCAGAAGAAGTCAAGAATGAAAAAACTTAAATAAAAAAGGAAAAAAAAAAGGAGAAGCAGTTGCCAAATATACGGAGTGATGATAGGTAAGTGGAAGGATAAAAGAAATGTAAGTTACATTTCATCAGAATTTGAAAATAGAAATGTAGAAGTAGAAAACCAAACAAAGGAAAAAGTAAGTAAACTTCTATCAATTGTGAATTATAATAAGTTTATGTCAGGAATTGACCTACAAGACCAAATGTTATCTTATATGTCAGAAAGGAAACAATTCGCTGGCAAAAAAAAAAAAAAGAAACAAGAAAAGAAAAATCATCCATTCTATCCAAATGATTCTCTTCAACGGACATTATTTATTCAATAAATATTCTAGTAGTACTGTAACACTGTTTGATTATAGAATTAATATAATAAAACAACTTTTAATTCCTCTGATTGAAAAATATCCTGGACGAAATAAAGCACCACAACAACACATTCTCATAAAACATCAAGCAATACCGGGGGAAAAACAAATTATAAGAAAGAGATGTAAACTTTACGCTAAGGAGGGAAGTCGCACGGAAGCCATACATGAATGTCAAATTCTCCTGGTCAACCAGGATATTGTCAAAATTGCAGTGTTATTTCTCACAAACAAATGTTACACTTACATATGTGATTATTTTTGGCAGTCTGTATTTCGAGTTTTGTTTATTTTTTTAATAAAAGTGGATTTCTTTATATGCGATAATTTGTTTTTTGCAAAGCGTACTTGTCGAGTACAGGACTCGACAAATACTCTCGACTACTCGCGAGTAGCCGAAGACTGGACAAAATAAAAAATATTTTTATTTAATAAATAAATTAAAAAAAAAAACAACTTTTCCAACCACAGTACAATGCTATTAAATAATTTTGCAGAATACTATTGAATTATTGGAATATACCATCAAAATAAATAAATAAATAAATAAGTAAGTGTGTTGGGCAAGTACGGTTTTGCATAATTTGTCGACCCTGTGTGTATTTCGCTTTGTCAAAAAAGTAAGGTCACGTGATGTTTGGAGAAACGATCGATAGATCAGTGGTAAAACATTAGCCATAACTTTCAAACGTTCTAAGTTAGTGTGTGTCGAATTCCCTCAAAGATCTTTTGAACTGGGGAGGAGGGTGTACAGATGATATTTCAACGCTTTAACTGGGCTAGTAAAAAATTCAGGGACGTGTTTTATAGAATAATTCAAAATTATTCCTTCAATTTTTAAAGTTATTTCAATTCAGATAGCCACTGGATAAAATGCTTATTTTTATATTATTTATATTATTTTTTTATTATTATTATTTTAACATTATTATTTTTACTCAAAAACACTCTCTAAAACACGTCGCTGAATTTTTTGATAAAATTCTAACGTCTCTTTATATAACTCTTTCTTCTTATTGTAGCTGTTGATTTTTGCGTTTCCTGGGAGTCGGACTACAAAGGCAAATATCTTTCTTAGTATTAGACCAACCGTTTGTATCAGTTATGACATACTTTGACTGTGCAATGTTATTCTATTTCTGAGGGAAGAAAATTCTACTGCAAAACTGCTGAGGAAAAAGTAAAGCAATCAAGGAAGGGGAGGGGGATGATAGGGACCAGATCTTAAAACCTAATTCTGAATTGATAAATGCCAAAATTTTGTCCAAAAAAAGGAATCAAAAGTCTGATAGCAAACCCCTCACTGCTGACTGGCACAGTGCCAAAATCGAGCGATGGCACCTACAAGGACTGAACATAATACACAAGCAAAAGAACGAATAAGGGATTTTTTATACATAGATTCTATATTGAATTCAAGAGTTTCAAGCTGGTTTGTGATGTGGAGGTGGGGAAGATCTGCTGCTGCGGGAAGTGGTATACTTTACCATTTATTCTGGGAAACCAGTTACTTCGAAGAAAAGAGCTGGGACCTGTCTGAGACGATAGAAAAAGAAAAAAAAAAACAGATTTGTGGACTGATTTAAGAGTGCCAGGCTCTTCATAAATATTCAGGGGGGGGGGGAGAGCAGAGAGGGAGGAAAGAACAGGGAACTAAGGGAAGAAACTTTGTTCGTGTAAGGACTACCAATTGACAGTCAGTGAGGCTCCTCCGCTCAGAGTATAAGGTGGGCAGTAGACGAAATTACTTCTAAAAAATTCCGAAGAAGGGAGGGATTAAATCTTGCTTTCATAATTCAATAGACATTTTTAAATACACCCGTGCAGTAATTTAAAAGGGAGCTGAAAGACCTAGAAATTTCACGTATACATCAATTTGGGTGCTGTAAAAAAAAAAAAAAAAAAAAAAAAAAAAAAAAAAAATTCGATATCAAGTTATTAGTACGCAACTGGGAAGTACAGGTTCTTCAATCTCCCCTTAGTCTCCATTACGTCATAAAATAGTGTGTGACGCCAGAGATGGATGGTATTCTGTGCTTGTGATAAACTATGACGTAAACTGCTGGGAGTGTGCTACATTTTTTTTTTTTGTGAAGCTCGTGTGGCATTGAGGTTAAAAACGGTCTTTTCGAGTTGCGTGATGCATTTCATGGATGACCCTCTTAACCCGTGCGTGTCACGGAGGTCCAAAAATAAGAGAAACAAGTTTTGCTAAATTTAAAATAAAGTAAAAATATATATTATGGTAAGAAGTAATCGCTCCATAGTCAATCAAGACTTCCTAGTTTTTATTTTATTTATTGTGACAATTTATTGAGTTACAAAAAAAAAAATCTACATTGTGTACCATTCATTCTATTTAAACATTTTTTTTTTTTTCCCAGCGAATCGTTTCCTTTCTGACACATAAGATAACATTTGGTCTTGTCGGTCAATCACTGACACAAACTTGTTATAATTCACAATTGGTAGCAGTTTACTTACTTTTTTTTGTTTTGTTTTCTGCTTCTACATTTCTATTTTCAAATTCTGTTTGAAATGTAACTTACATTTCTTTTATCCTTCCACTTACCTATCATCACTATTATTCGTATTCGCAATTTATTAATAGAGAATAATTAACAATGCGCTCAGTTAGTCGTGAACTGCATTTGATGTAATCTGCAGTGCAGCAAATTAGAAAACTACTTACCCTCTGTCTCTGTAAACTTCAAATGCTGCAAAATATTTTGTAAATCTTTATTCTAAGGAAGTAGACAGAACTCTGTGTGTTAGTGCACAGAAAAATATTAAATTAAAGTTTCAAGCATTTCTAATTAAGCCTTAGATTTCAAATTCGGTATACAGAGAGAGAGAGAGAGAGAGAGAGAGACCAGACACACCACGCTTGACAATGTGATGACATCAGAAATGTTAGCACCAATTTGTAATTCCGCTCATCATGTCTAAACGCTTACAGAAGCTGCTCTTTCCCAACTTTCTAATATATTATAATTAAAAAAAAAAAAGTAAAAATAAGGCGACTATTCCGTCTGCTATGTTTATCCTCCAGTCATCTCTCTCTCTCTCTCTCTCTCTCTTATTATTATTATTATTTTTTATTTTATTTATTTATTTATTTTTTTTTTTTTTTGCCTCTATACGACACAGGCTACCTTTCCAGAGATTGTAGCCTTTTAAAACAAATGAAGAATACAACAAAAATGCAACGATTATTAGTTGAAAAAAAAAAAGAAGCATTTTGCTATATGCTGTATTATACGAAGAGTACACTGTGCTCCATCTTTGTTATTATTATTATTTAAGAGTATTGAAAATGCTTAATACAGTTCCTGCATTTAGTTAATTGTTCGTCTGCAGTGTTTCGAAATTAATGTGGAGACATTCGCGAGGTCAGTGATATCTAACGACTGTGTTTACCAATTAACATGTGTTTATGTGTGGTGCAAAGAAAAATCTCTTGTTTATAGGAGAAAAATTTTTTTTTCTCCGTTTGAAACTAGCTATTTAACTCCCATGGCCTGTACGCTTCTAATATTTTCCGATATGCTTGTTCATATACTAATTGTTGTATAACAATTAGTATTTTAGATGCTAGTTGCTAGGGGGGGGGGACAATTTACGTCAGAAAGTTTAATGCTGACGTAAGTTGTTGTACACTAAATAATAATTAGTACACAACATTTTGATGGTGTATAAGATAATGGATATAATTAATGTATATCCGCATGTAATCCTCATTTTTTTTTCTTCCTAGTTATCTGAACAAACACTGCAACCGCAGTAATGCTTCCCTACAACACTTAATGAATGTTGCAATATTTCGGGTACCTTGCTTCATTCTTTGGACACTGTAAAATGCATTCAACTGCTCGAAACATAAGTAAAGATAAGATCCAACACGACAATGTCAAAGAACAATCGCAAACGCGCGCGCACACACACACACACACACACACACACACACACACACACACACACAAACCACTGCGCTTTATCACCTCATCTATTAGTCAATTAGTTCCTTGCGTAAAACCTTCTGTTATAATTGAACACAACGAATACTGGCATATAAGACGTACAAGACGTAATCCCGGAAGAAGAAAATGAATAAAAATAAATAATAAACAAAGACTAGTAAAATTTCTATTTACATATAAATAAAAGTTCGAGATCTCCTGTGTTTTAAAATTGTGCTATACAAGAGGGATTTTTTTTTTGCCTATTTAAAAATATTAAAAATTAATATTAAAAATGTGGCCCCATTGGCTGGATTTGTCAATTTTGCAAACAGAGTTACGCGGTTATCTAAAAATTATGGTAGCTCTTTCAGTACCAGTATTTCTTTCCCTCCCCAGGCATCTTTCTCCCCGAAACTTACTTTAGAAGAAAATATATGGAGAGAGAGAGAGAGAGAGATATTATAATGAATGATTCACAGCCCACTTATCAAGCCAAAGATTTCATATTATTCATCGAATACTTTCTATATACATTCAGACTGGAAGATAGAAGTACTTGATTCTATATTTTTGGCAGAAAAGCAGTATTAAAGAGCATAAGCAATAAAGAATGCTAATATTTTAATTAAAATAGCAAAAAGCTTCAGTTTAGCTTTTACTATTAGTGCAAAACAGACGAGAGGAATCTTTATATGAGCTTTTTCAATTGAAAGTGAGGTAGCCTCTCTCATACGGAGGTAGCAGGTTATTTCTACTGGAAACTCGGGTTTTTCATCCCTATGCAAGCAAATCGGCCATGAGAACACACGCAATTTACAAAAAAATAATACTACGTTGCTGGTGGTGGTCGGTAGATGGCGTTGTGTATTGATGGTAGGTGTAATGTTGTGTAGTTTGAGGAATTAAGTGGAGGAAACGAGAGTTGTCCAATGATAGGTCCTTGGAGGTGCCACGTAATAATAGTAACAAAAGAATCCAATATTATTTATGTACGTCTTTAAAAAAATGCAAATAATGTTTCTACATAAGCCACACATCCAGAGTGATGCAAATAATGCTTGCGCGTACGCACGCAACACACACACACACCAGATTTCATGTGGGAAATACATTCACAATGAACTGGATCAAGTATGCAAAGTACACTGCTTGGAAAGAAGTCAATGGACACCCCATAGGCAAGGCGCATCCAGCCATGTACCGAGTCACTTGTTTGTAGCCGGAAAGAGGGGTTGTGATGGAATGCCATGTTGCAGGCCTATCTGTTCGGCAAATTGTTGACAAACTGGGCCATCTCAGGTCAACAATCAATGATACCATACTGAGATGGAAGCGCAGGAAATATATTGATCTACTGCAAGTGTTATTCGCAGTGGACCGACCACACTCACCGAACGTGACCGTAGGGTGCTACGAAGGATAATATGCAAAAATCGCCATTCGTTGGCCGACACGTTGAATGGGGAGTTCAGAGATCGACTGCAACACGAATCTGCACAAAAGCATTCAGAACCGACGCTCACAACATGGGTTTCCACAGTAGGACTGCAATATGCAAGCCCCACATTACCCGGACCAACACGCAGCGTCGTCTTCAGTGGTGCAAACAACGTGTTACAGTGGGACGTAGAAGCTTGGGAAGCTGTGTTATGGAGCGAAGAATCACGATACACACTCTTCCGAGCAGATGAACGGGTGTCGGTCCACGTGGCTGATGCCCAGTGAACGTCTATTACCAGAGTGAGTAACCCAACAATGAAATTCGGAGGCGGGGCTGACTTGAAGGAGGTCCTACAGCTTATTAAGGTGAGCGCCATGGCTGTTTGTTCCCCACACTATGGTAATGGTATGGTCCTGTTTTTTCCTGGTTTTGTCTCGGACCTCTGTTTGTGGTGCCACGAACATTGAACTCCAAGAGATATCTAACGAAGGGCTCGCATCGTAAAAAAAAAGCCGTATTTCACACAAAAACTTTTATTAATTGATTGGCTACCAGAAGGGAGAAAAGTAAACATAGCGCATGCGCTTATTTTATTTTCAAACTTGGATGCATTCGTTATAGAGGAGTTGAAACAATAATTCCAAATAATCTATACACTGCCGAATAGACTCTTTTTTGTTAGGTTACCGTTTTTATTTTTTTCAAAAAAAAAAAAAATTTTGAAAAAAATAAAAAATAAACAAGAACAAGGGGCTTGCAAATTTGAGAAAATTTAACAAAGGGCTCGCGCGAGTCCCTTATAGCTCACCACTGGCTGTAACTGCGTGGTTTGTGGACATGAATATCACCACACTTGACTGGCTTCCACAGAGCCTGATCTCAATCCCATTAAACATCTGTGCGATAGAGCTTTCGTCGCTCAGTCGGTATAGACGAAGCCCTATGGTTGGAAAGACCCGAGTTTGATTCCCATCTCTGACCTGAGGTACTTTTATCTGGTCTCTTTCAAATAAAGGTGACTTAGCCTGTCTCAAACGGAGGTAGAGGATTTTTCGTCCCTCAAAACAGACAAACCAGCCTCGTGAACGGATTTACAGTCATAAAAATCATATATACTTAACCCCCTCATCAGCAGAGATCAGTCCGCCTCCCGAAAGGAGCGGGGGAGAAACTCCCATACGAATATTATTGTTATTTATCTGTGGGATGAGCTGGAGCATCGGGTGAGGTCAAGGGACGTCTGCCCCACAACAGTTCAGGACCCCATTAGCCTACAAGATGAATGGTCCAAAATCTCCATTGATCGCTATCGTACGCTTGTGGAAAGTATGCCCTCGTGGCAGTGGCGCACTCAAGATTTAATCTTGGGGGGAGGGGGAGTACTCAAGATTTAATCTGGGGGGGGGGACGATTTGAGAATACGCATTGCATATGAGCTATGACTGAGCATCTGCAGTGATCGCCAATACATGACACCCGTGATCTCCTCTGGCCCGGCTCACGCAAACGAAGTAGCGCCCGAGCACTACTTCGTTCGCCTTGCGTTCACAGCGGCCAGGATTCCCGAGAGCTCTAGAGTATTCCCACCTTATGTGAGCGCTAATTCATAAGTAGCATAGAAATAGAAGATACGACACAACATAAATTTAAAAAAAAATTAATTTTAATTAGGAAAACATTTTTGGAAATTTTTCTAATGTTTTTTCATTTTTCTTTTTTTTTTCGGGGGGGAGAGGGTCCCCCTCTCTGGCTGCGCCAATTCCCCGTGGGATTGCTGCAGTCATCGCAGCGAAAGGAAGTTCTACATCTTATTAAGATGGGCGCCATGGCTGTTAGTTACTCACACTATGGTGCCCGTTGACGTCTTTCCAAGCAGTGTATTTAATAAGTAATGTTAACGCTTACTCTACTTATGATTTTTGTGTTTTAACAAAATGGGAAATTTTCGTTTCTAAGTGCGCTTAGCACTTAGAAACGAAAATTTCCCATTTTGTTTGTTCGTGATATATGCAAATTACTTCTCCATTCTGGCAATTCGGCATATATGGAATCCTTACAAAAATTTATGGAGATATCTCAGTTTTTGTTGGGATGATAGGAATATTTGCAAGTGGAAGAAATACAAAATAAAATGTGGAGAAATTATATATTATAGTAATTCGTCTCTGGATGAACAATTGGATAATAACATTTGAGATTTAAGTAAAAGTTGTTGTGACCCCACAGATTTTATGAAACAACTTCAATACAGAATTTCGTTCATTTCCATTTAGCCAGACACCAAAATTGCTACTTTAATTTCGAAATCTTTCGTGCAATTTTGTTGTGCATTTGGTCCGATTGCAATAATGAGTCAAATATGTGAACAGATTCCAAATAGGAAATGTCAAACAACATCAGTATTTCCGGATCCGAAAAATATCTTACAGATGCTGTATAATAGCTAAAACAATTCTGCCATATCTTTAGTTGCTGCACTAAACTTTAAAATATCTTATTCCAAGGGCCGTCAAATGCCGCATTATGGAACAATAAGAATTCCGGGGTTAAAATTCCTTCCGGGACGAAGAAAACATTTCCAAAGAACTTTTCGATAGAAGGGGAGTTAGCCGATATCATACAGCATGGTAAACCTTCCGAAAACATAGGTTGTTAATCCTACAAATGTAAATAAACAACAAACAATTGATATATATATATATATATATATAAAGTGCTGAAACAAAAAGTGCTGAAAATTGTGTTGTCTGTTTTTATAAGATGTATATTATACACACATTAAACATAATTAAATCAGTCGATTCAGAATCTTTCGGATTATACATTCAGACTAACGTCGACAATAAAATAACGTTTTTGATTTAAATTGCATCTAAATTTGAAATGAACTTTTTATATGTTTGCTTCACTATTTAATACTATATTGATGACGTCATAAATATATAAGGGAATGCTTTAAAACTGTTCTTTAATTTAATTTAAGATGTTCAACAAGAAATGTACTGTATCCATTTTCGTTCTCTCCGTGTGTATGTCTTTAAATTCTTTAATATAGAAATATAGTAGAAACGTAAAATGTATTCTGATCATCAATAACATTAGCTACTGACTAGTATTGCTAACTTTAAAATGCAGTACGCTACTTTCAATCAAGTCGAATGTAAAGGAAATGGCTAGTGAAGTAAGATTTGGTCACCCCTGATATAAACCGTCCTCACCACAAAATTCGAATTATGATTTATTAGATATATGAAGAGCCAAAGGCTTTCGAATTATGTATTTAATAAATAAAACTGCTTTAATATGGTTTCTGATTTCTTTATTCTGGTGCTGACTCTACAAATGATATGGAACTAAATAATTGCTTTCTAAATTTACGTTTCAAGGGCAACGATTCTCATGTGCAACCACGGTGTCGCATTCCTTAAAAAGAATTCTTTCTCTTGTATGATCTTCATGCTAAATAAGAACAACTTAGGAAAAGATAAACGAAGTTACCATAGCGTGAAAAAAGTCACGTTTCGAAGCCATGAAGCGTATCACATTCCTTTTCTTCGATCACATTCTAAACATGTCTCAAACCATGCCAATTTAGTAACGTGTTTATAAAATAAATCTTATTTCAAGGTTTTAACCTTCTGCCCCCCGCTCTTAGTGTCTTCCTCATCGCAAGAGTGACGAAGTCCGTGGTAGTATAATGCATAAATTAGCTAACTTACCTATGATGGCATGAACTCTGACTGACAGTTGAGTGCGTAAAATTATGGCATTCTTGCGGCTGAAAATTAAAAAAAAAAAAAAAGAGAGAAAAGATTAATATTATTAAAAGGTCATTTAATAACTCTGCAAAAACATCAGGAGTGTTCACACATCTATAATGAAATCAAAATATGAAAACATCCCTCATGCTTGAATCAATACTAAAAAGTTAACTATTATCACAAATGAAAGCATTTCTGCTGTGGAATGGCTTATTCAGTAGGAGTGGGTTAGAATTTAGTGTACAATAGTGATTGTTCCCTTCTGGACATCAATAAATCCAGATAATCCACAAAGGAAATTGGTGCTAAGGAAACAGAAGCGTAATCCTCTGTTGTTTAAAGAGGATTACACGTTATCGGAGATGATCACACACGCCGGTAGAGGCGGCTTAAAAGCTTGCTGGAATGCCGAGGAAATCGGTAGTTCTGTCTCCAGAGAGAACTTTACTCATATCCTGGTACGCTACCGAACACAATGGGCTGAAAATGAGTAGAAATCCGACAAACGCAGAAAACTTGCTTTTAAGATATCTTAAGAGAACTGAATGTTCCTGACCTTAGATGACAAACGTTTTTGATGTTCCCGACACAGCTGGAAATCAACAGATGTCCTTTTCGGTTACAAAGCTAAAGGGAAACTGTGGATAACCTGACAATTATACAAAATCCCCCCCCCCTTTCTCTTTTTCTCTGATAATTGTTTCCCATCATGCCTAGACTACACCAGAAGATGTCCATGAGAAAAATCAAAAACGGAGAATTAGGCATTATAAACAAGATATTATTACTTCGAAAAAGTGCATACGAGAATTTACTCAGTTATATTTCTGTGACACTTTCAACCTACAACACATTGTATTTATTTTGTTACAAAACTTTTCTTTTTTATACTGTACATCGTTCCATTATTATACTTCAGTTATGCTTCAATTACTAAAAAGGAGAAGATGATTATGCATAAATACAGTCCTTGTTTCATAAGCTAACATCAAAAATTTTCTCTCAATGAAAGACAGATTTATTATAATTTTTTTAAATAATTCTGTGCCAGGACTGCTTTATCAATCAGCCTTGAAGTAAAATATAAATATAAAAAACTGTCACGTATTTTGTTATAGAGCATAACGTGATTTCAAATGTTTTTATTGCTTGTTAAAAAGTTAGAAATAGAAGCTGATTATGCAATTTTATTCTCCTTGCTTTACTGACCTGCATTAATAAATTTTCCTTAATATATCCGCTGCATATTGTTCTAATCTTATATCGTGCCAAATCGCTAGGATATACGGTTCATTTATTTTCTACGCAACTAGCAACAGAAAAAAAAAAATAAATAAAATATAAATAATAGCAATAATTACATTTCTGCTGCCAAGTTAGCAGGTAGTTGGCCTTCGACGACTAATCTACAATGTAAATCAAAGTGCTATTCTCGGAACTACTCCATTTGTTTAACATATGGGCAGCTAATAGAATGTTAATAAATGTGATGAGGATTTCTAATCATATAAAGTAATAACGTATCTGCATACGTGCAAAACAATTTTATACTCGAGCATATTTGCCTGAACCATAATGCTCTAAGAACTTGTCTGTCTGGTATGTTTGAGTCTGTGTATGTGGGGGGGGGGGGGAACGGAGGCTAAGAACGAGAGTATACAAAAGATGAAATTCTGATAAAGGACGAACGAAGGACGTCATCGTCCTTGCATTGATAGACAGACAGACATTCAGATGAGACTAGCAAACAACTGTATGTAAAGAGATAAAATTCCAGAGGTTTCAAACCTGCTTGTTTTTCAATACCTTCAAAGAAAGATAAGGAAGTTGGGTGGGAGTGACTTCGTGGATGTACAAAGGTCACTATATTTCTCTGTACGGTGTTTGTTTCTTAGTGGAGGGTTATTTATTTATTTATTTATTTATCGTAATTACTAGCTGTTATTTGATCATAGTGAAGTCAGCGCTATTGTGGATCCGAAGCGCCTACGTCCCTCTCTTTCTGAAAACGAAATACAGTTAACTAATTTATATAAAACGTATAAAATATAACTTTATATATTTAAAAAATGATATTATCAGGTAAATGATGTACTGAACACAAAACCGATACACACAACAGGTTTTCTTTTCTTACAGTATAGTTTATCATGGGGCATTCTCTTTCATATATTCGAACTCCTGTCCGTTTCTTTATTAATCTGTTATACACATACATACTGGGCTTCACTTTTCCCAAGGTGGGAAGAGGGCCCGAGGCGCTAGAGAGCCCCTCCCTCATATTTTGGGGCCCCCAGCTAGAGCTTCGTGTCCCTGTACATAAGTACGGCCCTGCATACAAACATACGCAACTACGGATTCAACAGTGTTAATCATTTTAACTAAAACTTAAATCACTAACTTATTAAAATGAATAGTAATGATTTATGATTAACATAATAATAATGATTAACACTAATACTATTAAAATAAAGAGCAGCACTAATTACATAAGAACTATCAGCAACAATAACAATAAATAATAACAACATCGCGTCAAAGAGCAAATTACTTATATTATTCTTGATTTATCAAAAAGATGTAAAGCAATTACGTGTTATCAGTATACTATCAACATTATTAATAATTAGTATATTTGTTACTAATTAGGTACTCTAATCATCTATGTATCAGTTGATATCATTTACCCTCCACTGGAAGCAATTAATTCATCCCTCGAACTATATAAACTGTCTACATTCAGAACACTTTGCTGAGGGCCAGTCCATATATTTTCCGACCTACCAGAAAAAAATAAGTCTTTTAAGCTTGCACTATTTTTTTTCACCAACCTTATTTTGCCTTCTAATAACCACTGGTTCTATCAAGTGCAACAAAATCTTCAGTGTTATATGATATATTTCATGAAGTCTTTCCTTTCTCCTGTCAGTTAAGTTCAATAAATTACAATAAAATGACCAACCCTCTTGTTACGGCTCTGCACTGAGTTTTCTCTGAATATCCTCGGCTCTCATGTCATTCATTAAAAATTTAGTGAGTAAAGCTATGAAACATAATCCAATATTGGTCTAACCACAGAGTTATATAAGGATATCATAACTTCCTTTCTCATACAAGTGATTTTTTTAAATTAAATCAATAATTTTGTAGACCTCATTAGTTATCTTATCGATATGGCTCCTAAGCTCTATTGATTATCAATCTAATCCAAAATAATTATATTCTCTCTCTCTCTCTCTCTCACACACACACACACACACACACACACTTCAAAGCCTTCAATTTTCGTTATAATACCACCTTCTTCTTACCAAATTGCATATAAAGTACTTGCATTTGTTCATATCAAATTTTAAACCTCGCTTTCCTGTTCCTTCTTCCAACCTGTTATGATCATGCTAAAAAGAAATGCGATCGATCATCTAAACAATTTACTACTCTACCTAACTCCAGCTTCACCTCATCAGCAAAGAAAGAGATTTTACTTATAATATTCGAATATAAAGTGAATATAAAAAATAACATCAGAATGTTAAAACCGAGTCGAAGAGTCCTGGATCTCCACTCCTATCCACTTAATTCTTGGAAGCCTACCTCTAAACGCTGTTTCATGTCATATTCCAGTTTGTCAATGAGTTTCTCATCGATACCCATCTTGTGTATTTTCAAGAGCAGGTTGTTCTTATGTGGAACATTATCAAAAACTCGAAGGAAATCCAAATTAGTCACATCTTATCATTGACATGATCTATTTCCGTTTTGTCCTCTTTATAAATATTTAGCGGATTTGTCAAAAATCGATTTTCCCTCTCCCCCAGTTTAACAAAAAAACCATTTTGAGTCTTGCTTAGTAAGTGGATTTGTGACACTGGACACGAACGAAGGGCTTTAATTCATGGCATACTTAAAAAAAGCACATTACGTTAGCATCAATCCTAGACTTTAGGTTTACAATATTTAATTAAAGATTTAATTAATAATGGCTGTTGTTTGTATTTCGAATATTTATTTTTGGATTTTTCAGATTTATTTTCTTTCCTATGACGCATTTCTTTGAGAACGTTAGTACGTCCAAACCAAATCCAGTCCTGCTTTAGAATTTAAACTTCTCGGAATAAATTTAAATATTATATTATATTATGAAATAAAAATGCCCTTGAGTACTTCTCATTTATTATTAATGTTCCTTCAGACTTTCAAGTTTTCTAGTAATATCCTCAATATCATCTCTCATTTAGCTTCATTTGTGTACATAATATTCAACCACACTTTTTTTTTTTTTCAATCAAAAACTAAAATAGTTAGATACTGTGTTTCCGGTGCAACAACATACAGGGTGTTCGGGATAAATTTGACAGTTTCGTAAGGAAAAAGAAAATCTTCTTTGTATCTATTAAATTTAATGAATTGACAAAAAAACATTACAGGCAGAGTTAATTACAATACTATCAACAAGATTTACTCAAAATAACCACCATTAGCATCGATCACAGCTTCAATTCTGCTTCGGAACCTCGAACAAGCTGATGCTACAGTCTCCCTGGGAAGGGCCGCAAAAACTGTTTTAATTTTATCCATTAACTGGGCTTTTGTATTACTGGAAGTGCGATTGGTGTCTTTTTCAACTGCGCCCCATACAAAATAATCCATGGGGTTAAGGTCTGGGGAGTTTGGAGGCCAAACATTTGGACTGGTCAAGTCGTAGAAATTTTCAGACAACCATTTTTGACTTTTCCCAGAGGTGTGGCAAGGGGCCGAATCCTGCTGCCATACATACGGCCTACCATTGGCTACCCTTGTTATCCAGGGCTTGACTACAGTTAGCAACTCCACGAACAAAGCCCGAATTCCAATGTCAGGGTTCTTCAACACCTGTTCCTGCAGATTTGCGAGGAATTCTGCTGTACGAACGCAATCAGATCGTCTGCTAGGGATCTTTCTTCTTGCTACATCCTCGTAGTCACCATTGCAAGTCTCTAGTTCATGCCTGATTGTTTTTACTGTATTCAGGGAGCATTGGGCAGCAGTCGTAATATCCTTATTTTGATGGCGGGCACGAATCATCATGATACAAGTTATTCTCTTCCATGATTCAGGTGGGTTCCAGCTATCCATCCTTTCTGACATCTTGTATATGAATGAAGAAGGGTCCAAACTTTTAAATGAAGAGAAGTGTGTGTTAATACATGTAACTTACGGAAAAATATAATTAATTATAAATATGTCAAATTTATCCCGAACACCCTGTATGGTTTTGCTTGAGTCTATACAGCTTAGTTTCTGTGAGAGGGACATGTGATTCATTAGTTAGCGCGTTTTTATTCCAAATGTCTCTAATTGCACTATTTGTTGAGAAATATATTACACAGACTGCAAAAGCCTCCGTACCATAATCAGGGATACAATAAAGCTACTTGTTTTTCTTGCATCTGCAGTATAATGGCTGCTTTTTTTCTTCCATTCATATTTTGTTGAAAAATGTTTTGCATTATCAATGATTTCGTTTTTTATCCACGTGTTTTGTTTCAAACAAATAAAAATTTACATTTTTTGTACATTATGAGCACCGTTAATAAAGATCAATATGCACTGTACTCAAAGAACCATAAATTCCAATAAGAAAGTAGATTAATTTAAGGAATTATTCAAAGTACTAATATAAGAGTATTTGCTAACTGAGTCACTAAACTTCAAAGAGGCAATTAAACAAGGTATAAATTCTTATAGAAGTAACTACAAAACTTCCATTTCATAAACATGCAATATCAAGTATGTTAAAACGAGACTTGAATAACATGAAATGTATTTTTTATTAAAGGAAATTTAGGAATTTATTAAAAGGAATGTAGTTTGCTAAAAGAAATACCAATTACATATCGATATTAACATATCAGATGTGGTCTCCTTTTTTCTGTAACTTTAAAACTGAATTTGAAGTTTTACATCTTTTTGATAAATCATGAGATACAAGATTCGGTGCACATTAATAGCTGCAACTCAGTCATGTTATCTTAGACCAACTTATTAAAATAAACTCCTCATTTCTTCAGTCATACTCAATTAGGCTCATTAGTCGAATGGTATTCATTGACGCTCACATAATGTATTCAGGAGGGGAGATGCTCATTTAATCCAGATGAAAATTGCATATCAAATTAAGAAATTTATTCTGAATGGCATTTTTAGCGTATCTGGAATGTTTTGAATAGTCTTCCTAAAATAAACCCTGATGCAACCTTCTTTTAAGCCGCATGTGAGGATTATTATTAAAAAAAAAACTATCACGGCTCCCGTCCTCATATTCTCTTTCCTCCCCCCACACACTTTGTTTTTATGGAGACTTCACAACTTAAATTGCTATAGCTATGAGAACAGTGTATTATATCTGAGTTTAGGGAAAGAAGTATTCTGCTAGTCCTCCGTATAAGACCGGCTAATTCTCTTTCGATTGAAAAGCTCTTATAAAAGTTCTTCATGTCACTGTACTGGACTGCAATAACATGTTATAATCACGTAACTTGACATTTTATAAACCTAATTTATGTAAGAATAAGGAATGAGACCAGCTAACTCACCTTTAATCGAGGAGCCCCTTTTTTATGTGACTCCATCTACGAAAGGTTGTGAAGCTATAGTACATAGATGGCGAACCTATGGCACGCGTGCCAGAGGTGGCACGTCCGAGAATTTTGCTGGCACATCAACGATTTACAGGTGATATCCTTTTATATGCTTATAAATTATTCAACCTTTGTTATTTAAATTGTTACAATATGTACAAGTTAAATTTTGTTTTACACCAGAGCAGCTATGAAGATGTGCATATGATTGGTGCAGTATTAACAAAAGGTCGCGCAACCCAAAGACAAGGGCAACCTACAATTGTTGAGTTGAAATGCTAATTCTATTCAACCCAATTCCGTAACATGTGAAACTGTCATAACAACATTCACTGTATTTCTTAGTTTTAACACATTCACGATGGAGTGTCGTTTATCGTTCTGACGAAACTTTTCTTTATCGGTGGGCTCAATTCACACAAAGTTTCAACCTTTGGTTGAATTTTATTGCTGCTTGTTTGCGTTTGAGCTGGCAGAGGAACTCACACATGCATTACATGGCATATTTCAATTCGTGGTAGAATTTTATTTGAAGTTAGCCTTTTGATCTCTCATAATGACATCGAGAATTTCAAATGGAGTAAAACAAACACTTATTTCATGTAATTGAAAAATTGGACAAGAGTTTTTAGTTAGATACTGTGTTTCCGGTGCAACATGGTTTTGCTCGAGTTCTATACAGCTTAGTTTCTGTGAGGGGGACATATGATTCATTAGTTAGAGCCGTTTTTCTTCCAGCGGTTTCCAATTACACTATTTGTTGAAAAATATACTACACAGACTGCAAAAGCCTCCATACCATAATCAGGGATACAATAAAACTAGTTGTTTTTCTTGCATCTGCAGTATAATGGCTGTTGGGGAGGGAGTGTTGTTAACTGCAGGGAGGAGTTACTATCACCTCGACGTGAACATATTTAAACATTTTTCGTTTGTGAGGCATATGCAACACTTTTTAATGTCTTTTTTCGTAAAGTAAAGTCAGGGGTGCCAGTTATACACGAAGGCGAGTTATTTTCGAATAAATATGGTAAACGTTTCGCCCACAAGTTGACATCCTTCAGCTGCTTCCCTTGCTCAGCTAACTTCGATGGTGAGTTACAACGCATAAATATTTTTCTCACTACTGTTTTTTTTTCAAACCAACATAATAAAAATCAATTTAATAACACAGTAATCAATTTTACACTGAATAATATTATAAATTTATATATAAATAAATACTATAAATAAAATAAAATATTATTTATAAAATTATAAATAATTATTTATAAAATATTATAAATATATATATTATAAATAAAGAGATTAATTAAGTTACATTAATTTTCTATTAATATTTCCCCTATTAAAAACTGGCCGGCACATCAGCAAATCGATTGGTAAATATTTGGCACGCGCTGGAACGTCAGCAAATCGATTGGTAAATATTTGGCACGCGCTGGAACGTCAGCAGCTCGATTTGTAATTTTTGGCACGCGGACATAAAAAGGTTCGCCACCACTGTAGTACTGTAGCTCTTATAAGGATTAAAAAAAAAACATAAATCGGAAACTGTGCTCTGGAGAGGAAACATGGAACTTTTTCAAGCCTCTAAAAAGATGAAAGGTGGTTTTCCAGCGGGCGATGAAATTCATCTCTCAGCTACAGACAGTCACAAACATCCATGCCCAAGGCGAGATTTGAACCTACAGTCTGTTGGATAAAGAGAAGAGTGGATATGCTAACCATTGGGCCCAGGTCATCATATAAATATTTTTGCGTCTTAGATGAGATTTGAATCCAGGTCTCTCCAACTAAATGGCACAGTCACTCTTCCGGCTGCATTACAGAACTATGGAGGTGCCAAGCTGATTTTATATATACCAAAAAAGAACCAATAACTTTCAGGGGTGGTGGTGGTGGGGGGGATCCTTATAACGTTCCAAAGCCAAGAGGGATGAAAATCTATTTGTTTACTAAGCAGACAAAGTGCATTTGCAAAGCAAAACCAAAATTTGGAATTTCAATATGCAGAACTTATCCCATCCACCTTTGCAAAGAACTACTTTCGTATTTCACTACTATACTTGCAATGTAGTATCTCTCAACATGCATGGATTACGATTAAAAGGAACAAAAATGAACCACTAGTCCTCGTGTCAATACCACGCATACACCTAAATATTGAGCCACTCTAATAATGAAAAGTAAAATACAATAACAACAGCATCGCATCTTTAAAGTATACAGAGTACCGAGGCAGTACGTACGAAAGGTAAAGTTGATTGCTTTATTGTTTATAATTGCTATCCAAGACGTTAGATCCATCGCGCACGCGTGTATGTGTGTGTTCTCTGATTTTGCTGTTTCGCTGGAGGAAAAATCCGGAGTTGCTATGAACTCCGTGTCGCTTCCGTCGAAGACCACTATTGCCTTGCCTGAATATCCCATTCGCATCTACAGCGAATTTTTTTTTGTTGTTGTTGTTGTTGTTGTTGTTTTTCTTTGTTGGAAATGAATTTTTATTTATTCGATTAACCAAAATAAAACAATTTCAAGTAATGCTTTTACATGTTAGATTTATTTTTTTATTACTGAATTCCTTTTCTAAACCTTTTTCTAAATATGCAAAAATCATTTATAAAGGAATCCAAAAATCCATCATCACTCAAGCTATGCCTAAAGCTCATAGTTGAATCGTATCGATAAAATACTGATACTAAAACAATAAGTAGTCATTAAATTGGAGGATATCCCAGAGGCAACATTCACCTGAGTTTAATTTGAAACATAGAGCGAGAGAAAGGATGTAGAAGCTGACCAATCGCACATGGAAGTATCCAGATTGCTCCGAGGAAGCAGGAACGTCATGGTACTGACTTTGGTAGAAATTCGCCCTCCAGGAGCTTCGTATTGCTCTACTGCAAAGCGCTGAAAGGCTCTCAAGAGCAGCAGGACAAGGACGATCAAGGGCTACAACCCGGAGTTTCAACACCGTTATGTGACATTATCAGCTCAACGTAATAGCAGGAGAGCAATATCCTCGCCGCTAACACTTCATTACAATACAGTCACAAGAGTTTTGTTATTTATCTACATGGCTTTTACAGTAGGATTTTATATAATGACCTTTAATGGTTTTGTTCTTTCGGCACATCACAGAATGTTGACTTTTGGAGCAAATGCCTTTTTAGATTTACTCTTTGAAGTCAATAAATACTAACATTTTTCAGATCAGTCTTTAGTGAAAGTCCACACGAGTTCTAGTATGGAACACTATGCAATTCTCAGATTCAATACCTCGTATATGAAGATTTTTGTTTTCACTATGGATCCTCTTTCAAGTCAATGAACGTTGCTGGTTTGCAAAAATCTGCTGTAGATCTCGCTGTGAAATATAACAAAGATTCACACATGTACTAAGTAATGTGCAAAATTCAAAGCTTTAAGTTTGAGGCATCAAAACTAATACCGAATATTAAAACTGCAGCACCGCCTAATATACCGCAAGCTCTTCATGACTTTGGACCAATTGAATCATATCCGAATCTCAACGTCACTGTACGAATATTCCTCACTCTTCTCACTCTATTGCTTCGTGTAGCTTTAGTAAATCAAAATTAATTAAAAACCTTTAAGATCGACTATTGGACAAGACCGATTAGCCAATCTTTTCATAATTTCAATAGAATATGAAATCGCAAAACCTATTAATTATGATGATATCGTATGAATTTACTGAAATTAAAGAAAACACAATGACGTAAAATATTAAAAATATATAAAATTTATGAATAAACTTTACTGTTATGTCGAATTTGTTTTCATTATTATTTATTTCCATAAAAAAATTAAGATGCCCAAAAAAGAAAACATTGCACAGGGCACAAGAAAGGCTAGTTACGGCTCTGGATGGAATAATAATTGTAAGAGGAAAGATTATCATACACCTAGCCATTTTGATCGTCAAAATTGAATCCTGCTGAACAGTCATATATATTTCCCTAGATATATTTGATTAGAAGGCCAATGAATCTTTTTTTTTTTTTTTTTTTTTTGTTATTTGCGCATTTTTCTACTTTTTTTCTAAGCAAAGATCAGTTTCTGAAAGTGATGAGAGAATACTGGCATCTTATTCGGGTTGTTGCACTATTTATAAGGTAATCATAATGCGATTAAAATTCAATAAAATCCCCAAATTACCGCATAGAAACTATAAGTTAAATCATAAAAAAACTAAACCTCGCACGGCTAGTGTACTTGTATACATATGATTCCTTTAACTTCAATATACAATACATTGAATTTTAGTTCGGAATATACTTGAAGTCTCCTTTGGGGTTTTCTTATATTTCACATTTATTGCAAGGTTTCGTGGCGTATTAGTTATTCATTGGTGGTTATAAGGCACAGGAGGATGGACTTAATTAAATCCAGTGACAAAAGCTGAGTGTTTGTGTGGGTGGGGGGGGGGGGGTTCACGAATGTCTGGAAAAGAGCCGAAGTTGCGTCAATAAATCTACTTATCCATTATAAATGACGAAATAATACTGAGTATGTGGAATTGCAGTACGTGATTTCATCTACCGTAATGATGAAAAAAGTACATAAACGAAATTGTATAAAAAATAAATTACATCAAAAATATTTAAGTAGAAGAAATACACTGAAGGCCTAAAGTGGCTTGAAAAAGTTCCATGCTTGGTCTCAAGAGTAGGATTATATGAAATTAATAAAAATTAAAATAAAAATCGTCACCCCACTTATGGAACTAATGTACTATAGGCTTACAGCTTCCATGTTCCGCATCAAAAAAAAAAAAAAAAAAAAACTTAAATGAATAATATTTGCAAAGATAAGTGAATGAATGAATGTTTCCATGAAAAAAAATAATTCAATAATATAGAGGTAACTCTCGTATAACGCGGTACTACTTATACAACGCGATCTACAAATTGTAGTAACCCTTTATCTTTTCGTATATTTTTCAACGCGCGACTTAAAAATCAAATTTTATCTTCGTTAAATTTGCGTCTGCCCATATCGCGCATGTAGTTATAAGTAGCGAATTTATATTAGGGGAAATACCCTCTAGCACACATGTACGTGAAGTGTTTACCGTATGAAGTGTTTTTTGTTGAAAATTGTTTTTTGTTGAAAATTATCTTCGTTTTCTGCCAGGAAAGCGCATTAAAAATCATAAGTGTGTTCATCTCAAGCTGAGCACTTTATTTTCTGGTGAATTACATACAATACGTAAGGCTTTTTTTTTTTTTTTTTCATGTAAAAAAATTTATTTTTATAGTAATGGCGATATGGTTGAAAACGAAATTAGTGAATTAATTGATAGGGAAATAGATTTAAATGAGGAGGAACTGGTACAATTAATAGATGACGTCGAATCAAATGGCGGCGAAAGTACTGCCTTAGATTCTGATTACGATGAATCTGTTAAAGAATTCAGTTTAAAAAAATTAGCAGAAGGATTGAACTGGGCAAGAAAGTTATTTTATGGATAATGATCTCTCAATGGAGCGCTCCGGAAAATTCACGAGACAATTGGATATTTGTTTAGCTCCGTATTATGAACTTCGTAAAAAATTGCAACATAGTGGTAAGCAAGGTCTTATTATTATTTGTCACCTCCACGGGTCCAAAGACTGATCGAGGGAGGGCATCTGCTGTACACTCTGTCTCCACTACTTCACAATCCACCAGCTGACCGCAACTATACCATCCGTCTATCGCCGACCACCACCACTGGTATTTCCACAGACAATCACAAACCTCCATGCCCACGGCGGTATTCGAACCCGCAGCCTTTTGCGCTAAGGAGCGGATGCGCTAACCACTTGGCCAGCCAGGCTGGCTTATTACTGACTTCTTGATAACTAAATCAACTTAAGTATGCAATGAGAATTATACAAATGATGTCCAAGAGATTTCAAGTGATGACGTCTGGTCACTAGTAAATAAAGAACATCTACGAAATGTTAATTTTGAAGATAGTGATGACGATTAAAATATATACTTTATTTTATTTTGCCTAAACATTTATGCATTATATGCAATGAAGTTTACGCACAATTTATAATTTTTTTATAATTTTATACTATGTATTTGTTTCATAGTTTACGTTTTCTTAACTTACATGAATTACCTGAATTAAATAAAAATATTTTTTTGGTTGGATATGTCATTTTTTATATAATCTTAAAAACGATTTCGGAACCTAACCCTACTTTTTCTATGTGATCCGAGTCTTGCATAACGCGATTTATATAACGCGGTATTTCTATGGGACCTAACATCCGCGTTATACGAGGGTTACTTGTGTGTATATATATATATATATATATACGCCTACGGCGCACCCCCCCTCCCAAGTTCCGGACTGGTAGGCCGGTTCTCCTTGAATTCTGATGACTCGAAAAGGGGATTCCTTCCCCCCCCCCCGAGTTGCGGACTGGTAGGCCGGTTCTCCTTGAATTCTGATGACTCGAATTTTGAAAACTCAAAAGGGGGTTTCCTCCCCCCTGGTACCTATGGCGCCCACCCCCCTGAGTTGCGGACTGGTAGGCCAGTTCTCCTTGAATTCTGATGACCGAATTTTGAAGACTCGACACTCAGGGTAGCCCCTGAGTTTCAAAACGTTTCAAATAACTTGACAAAAAACATGACATAAAAAGGCTTATCATTTTATATTATAGAGTAGATAAAGAGCGATATAAATCGTGGGAGAAATGAGAAATAAAAATATTCTCATTCTGTTTTCATTAAGACTGTTTAGCGATCTGTGTTTATAATATATTTAAATTTCAAGGATTATGTAAATTGTAATATAGCAGTAAACAACATTTTGACAAGCTTTTAACACTACCAAGTAATTCCTTACACACACACACACATGCCATTTTCTTTAGCTGCATATAATAAGATCTTTTTAAAAGTATTTGCGCACCCCTTTGTTAAATGAGCCATTTTAGATACAGCTAGAGCAGGTCTAGAACAAATTTAGATCTCTTATGACTACCCTGGGAATCTCCGTGTACGATGGCAGATCTAAATGGCAAAAGGATAAATACTTACTCAAATGTTCCATCTAGTTAATAAATAATAACTCGTGAGATAAGCAAAAATTCAACGAGTCCAAGTCTGCAATTTACATTATGTGTTCTCTTGTTGTCTGGAGGGATGGATGGATGATAAGAACAATACAGGTCAGTAATTAAGAAGAAATGTGTAATTATGTGGTACCGTAAAACGGCAATGTAGGAAAAGAACAGATGAGGTAACCATCACTTAGACACGGAGTGCACATATTAACTACAAGTATTCATTATAAGTCCATTAAAACGAAGCCGGGGAGTGAGTTGAACGGCCTGAAGTTCGACATGCAATGGGAAAGAACTGCATTAAATGTAGCATGAAATGAAAGGATACCATCGCAATATAAAACAGGTGGGCTATATGGATGCTAGGGATAAGTAAGATAATATCGGTAATTCATACATATGGACATTTGCTTTACAGTAGATGCGTTCAACTAGTTTTAGATCTTCTTAATTTACTGCATCACAATGGTTTATGCATGGGTTTAACAATGCAGTTTGGAATAACAGCATTTTCAGATATATATATATATATATATATATATATATATATATATATATATATCTGTTCATGGGCAATAAATGTAGGATAAGGAAACATTACTAAAATTAATTGTTTGGTGCCTGGATATTGCATGAATGTTTTCTGAAATGAACAAACTCTTGTAACAACAAAATAGATAAATAGCTGAAATAAATACTTGGATGCATATCATAAACCACAAGGTCATTAGCAACAACTTTTGTTTATAAGGTGGTGTAAAGCAGTTCATGATATAATATGCATATATATCTTCTTATCATTATTATTCCTTTCCTCGTCTTTTACCTTGCAGTGTCGAGGATATTTTTACATTTAACTGCTACCGTATCGAAGATAAGGTGGGTAGCCGTATGCTTCATTGCTTCATATATATATATATATATATATATATATATATATATATATATATATATATATATATATATATATATATATAAAACAGAGCAGGCATGGCCAACGGTAGTAGTAGAGAAAGCAAGATTAGGCTTTGGGGGGGGGGCAGTTCTCAAGTTAGTTGATCTTTATATCTCTATTTTTCTATTATAGACAGTAATATGAATGTTAAGATTTAGGGCCATGAGACTGTGGCAGTTGTCTCTCTCTCTCTCTTCCCCCCCCCTGAAAAGCCTTATTAATTGATAGCTTGAGCCCATTATCAGCGAAGGCTTGAAGGATGGAGACTAGCTGCTGCACTTGTCTTCAAAAAGTTAGTTAAGGTTAGAGGAAGTCTACCTACGCCCTTTGAGGAATAAAAAGTATTCAACATTTACTTAATGGGATATTAAATCCCACATAGTTTTAAAACCGAATAAGAAACTCAAAGATTGGAATCAGAGTTTCTTGCCGAATATAGTAAACTATAAAGTATCGGCGACACTAGCGTTAGCCAATGCAAGTGATCCTAGTACGTAGTACAATACCGGACGACTCGTTGCAAAGGTGGGGGAAGTTCAGATCGCTATTCTTAGGTATTTTCCATAATGTAAAAACACATTTCCTAGGAAATGTATGCTGTTATTACATTATGGAGGGAGGTCACTACCCAGACCGGTTTCAGCCTTTTTTGAGGCTTCATCAGTGAGTAGCTAGACCTAATAGACCTAATACCAAAGTGTATAGCGAAAAGAACTTATATAATCTGCGAACGAGTTTTCCAAACAGGTGCAACCATTAAGTTACTAAGTATAAAGAGCTAATAAGCTTCATTTCGGCAATGATTGCCGAAATGAAGCTTATTAGCTCTTTATACTTAGTATTCAACATTTATTTATTTATTTAGGAAACAAGGAGCTTAATACATTTTAAAAATCTTACTTTTGGAGAATTAGTAAAAAAGTAGAAATGGCCAGAGAATAATCAATTTCTCCATCAACCTCGGAATGTGGAAAGGAAGCTAGACAGGAAAGCTCCTGAGAAACATGTACACCTTAACGGAGAAAGAATTGAGGAAGTCAGCAAGTTCGAGTACCTGAGCTCCATTATTAATGTGAAAAATTGCTGTTCAGAAGACATCAGAAGATCTATCTCAACAAGAACAAAGTTTAAGATTCTGGATGCAGCTGTTTTTACAACAGCGACTTATGGATGTGAGACTTTGAACCTAAAGAAGTCTGGTAGTAAAAGTATAGTTGTTTTTGAGATGTGGTGTTACAGAAGAATGTTGAGGATATTATAGACTGAAAGGGGTCAAATGGATGGGTGCTAGAAAAGATCAGCAGAACTTTAAGGCTCCTTAAGATATTGACAAAAGGAAGCTGAAATACTTCGGATGCATTGAAAGGATAGCAGGAAGACTTCTCAAAACAGTAATAGAAGGTAAAGTTCCTGGGAAAATAGGGGGGGAGGTAAGCTATGTTTTAAACAAAGGGGGGCTATCTTAAGTAACAGTTAATAAAAAATAAAAATTAATGTAATCATATAGGATTACCCCTAAATATAAAAAATTAATAATTAGAAGTAGTTGTTGCAAAAGTTTCAGCAGAATTATACAGTAACTGCTAAATGAAATATATTTATATTTTCTTACATTAATTACAAGAATATTTTAAGTTGTTTTGGATTAAATTTGGAACTTGAACGTGCACAGTTATTAAGATCCTGAGACTGTCAACAAGAACATGGGATATGACATCTCTTCTCATGAATAACAGACTGACTTACTCCCTAGTGATGTCTGGATAATGGGCTAAAGAAAATCTTAATTTCAATAATCTGCTGTTTATATTATGTTGCATCGTTTGCATTTTCTTCAGAAATTAATGCAATGATGAGCTCGGACCAGCCTTTATTTAAAATACATTGATCGGATTGTCTATTTTGCAAGAAGAACTCAATTTTTTGGCACGAAAATACCATCTGTTAGAGATCGTAACTCGATTCTTGCTTGAAACGGCCTATAAAATTTCTCTCATCCTCGAATGGGTTTTGAACTCATATCCAGTCAACCAAGTGACGCATATTATACTGACAGAGTCGACTACAGCTTTGTCTATTCCAGTATTTTCGGAATCGATCATATATTAAGATGAATAAAAATTTAATTGCAGTGGTTTGTTATTTGAGTTACTTATTTGGGCATTTCAAAAACTCGATGAACTTCATCTTAAAACACAAACTCTGCTGATGTACGAAATTCAGGTTTCTTTGTTTTTTTGTTTGTTATTGTTGTTATTACTGTTTGAAGATTATCCTTCACTTCCTGATTATAGCCCTTGCCAGTCAAATGTGGCCTTAGGGAGACTAGTGCTGCAGTGTAATGTCACTGGAGAAAGATATCCAGGATTTATAATTGTTGATTATTACTGGATATCTTCCAAGACATTTAATTATTGTTTACTCTTAAAAATCATATAACAAAGTAGGCTTAGCATGTTCATTATAGTACTGATAAATTTAGAAATTGATATAATGGTATATAAATTATTATATAAATAATTTCTCTTTTTTCAAATTAAGAACCAATATCCATATTTTGTCTGTTTCAATCATCTACATGGATACGCATACAAAAATTAAATGCTGAGAGTCATTTGCCTAAAAATACGAAACATTTTACAAAAAGTACATAAGCTCAATAAAAATCTGAATAGAATTTTTTATGGCAATTTCGCCCACAAAAGGTGTAAACGCATTATCGAGAATGGAATAAGAGTTAGATATAATCTGGAAGACCTGTCTTGGAGATCAAATATGAAATATTTTTCAAACCACTTCAGATCTTCAGTAATACAGCCGAGCATCCTTCTCAGAACGCGAGAAAGATGATATATAAACCAGAAGGGAGAACTTACTGTCCTGGGAAGAATGGTGACAAGTGCTACAAAAACAGAATAAAAACCTTAGTAACAAAAAAAAAAAAAATAATAAATAAATAAAACAAAACTATGTGTTTACAAATTTCAAGTGTCAGCACAGACACAACAACAAAGGAGGGATATCTCCGTTCATTTTCTTTTCAGCATTACAGGTATATTTGAATCATTATAAAATTCCCTTTGACGGTATCAGTTTTTGAAATCAAACCTCGTCGTTTGTCCGTATAGTTTTTTTTTCTTTTTTTTTATGGAAAGAGTTTAAATTAAGGTTATTGCAATACGGTATTCATTCTTAAAGATGTTACACTACTGATAAAAAAAAAGGGGGGGGGGGCTTGAACGAAAATTGGTCCGGACATATATTTGGAAAACAATCCATACTGTTCAGTCCATATTGGCGCCATCTTTCAAGCAATCCATATGTGTGTGTGTGTTAAAGATACCAAGCTATTTTTAACCTGGTTTTACTCCAATTCCCAAGTAAGCAAACAAGTGAAGTTTGCGCCTGCAAGTGTTGTAAGTCTAGCTGACCCTGCACGTAGTGCAAGACCAAGGCAACTCATGGTAAAAGTAGAATAAGCTCTGATCAGTAATCTTAATATTTATCCTTAATGCAAAGCACATCTCCTGGAGGAGATGTATGATGCTTTGTATTAAAGGCAAGGGGCCACTACCCAGACCGGTTTCGACTTTTATTGAGGTCTCATCAGTGGGAGCCAGGCTAGAAATACCAAGATTTTAGTAATACAAAGCTTATTAATATTTTACCAGAAGAAGTTACCATAAGGTGTTTTAACCTTATTAAATAAAAATCTCAGAGCTTATAAGTATTTTACCAGAACAAGTTACCATAAGAGCTTATTCTACTTTTACCATGAGTTGCCTTGGTCTTGCACTACGTTCAGGGTCAGCTAGACTTGCAACATTTGCAGGCGCAAACTTGACTTGTTTGTCTGTTTGCTTACTTGGGAAATGGAGTTAAAACCAGGTTTAAAATAGCTTGATATCTTTAACATTTATTATGCCCAAGGTAAAATACTTTCTACGCACTAGTATATCAGTGAAACGTTAAAATCAACTACTCTCAGCGCTTACTCACCCTGATTTTGTGCATAAAAATGAAGAAAAATATTTACTCCGCTGACTTTTTTCCATATTCATCTTCTTAGGATGATTTTTTTTTTTTTTTTCAAATTCTAGCGCCAGCTGCGTTTATATCTTCACGTACTACTTTCCGCCATCTGCTACGGGATTTTTTTTCTTGCTCATTATCTTTTCATTTTCATATCCATAACTTTGATCGATTGGTTCCCTTCCACTCTCAGGACATTCCCTGGCAATCAAAATCGACATTTTTTTTAAATGTTTTATTGAAGGTCATTACACAATTATTTTTGAGATGTTCTATTTATCATCATAATTACATTGCATTTTATTTACAGTGGAATATTCTTGTCACATATTATCGCTGATATCATTCTTCCTTTAATTTCATATCTCCGATCATCCTTTCCAACATTTTTTTAGGTTTTCCTTCTAAGCTTTTATTTCGGCTTATAACCTTTGTAATTTTCGCATCGCCATTGCGTTACTAAGCTACAAAAGAATAGTTCAAACAGTATTTTTCTTCGTAAATTTTACACCAGTTATCATAATGATTTTTTAAAAAAATCGAATTTACACTGATCTTTAGCGCGTCCAACTCAGGCCTGCATGTGAAACAGTATGCTATATATCCCCCAACAGTATGTATTCATGGACCAGTTTCTTTATTTTGATGGAGTGTGTGTGCTGGGGGGGGGGGGAATCCAACTCCGTGTGAGACTAGCTAGCTCTCATTCCGTTCAAGATTTCTCATGTCATGACGACGAGACCAGAACCCGGGTCTTTTCCAACCAAAGGGCGCATACATCGCCAGTTCTCTCAAGTAAACTATGTATCCACTACAGTATGTTTTTTTTTTTTCATTTGGCTTAGTAAAATAGCCATAAAAATAATAAAATTCCTCTTCATGTGAAGATCACAAATGTTTGCCCGTCCGTCAGTCTAGCATTAGGATCTGTTTAACAAAATTTATTGAAATATGATATGGAAATTCATTAGGGAAAAAATAATGTAACGCTTAAATATATGATTTGATTCATTTGCCGTTCTCTTTAAAAGGTGCTAGACAAAGGAATTTTTCTTCGTCAGCCATTTTCTTTCTACTACTGGATGAAGGCCTGCTCCAAAGTCTTCCATTCAGTCCGATCCTGAGGCTTTCTATGTCACTGAGTTCCCGTCATCTCTTTAATCTCATCCTCCCACCATCTCTTTGGTCGTCTTCCTATAGCTCCCTTTCCATGTCTACCATTTAGAGATTAATTCTGTCCATTTTTAAGTTTTACTTCTTGCAATATGACCTGGCCATTGCTATTTGTATCTTTTAATAACTGATATAATGTGTCTCATCCTAGTCTGAACTCTAACATAAGTACTGCACCTGGAGTGGTAATACAAATAATGATCTTTCCATTTTCCCTCTGAATAATCTTTAACTTGGTCAATTTTTTAGTCAAAGTTTACGTTTCACTTCCATATAGAATGACAAGAAGTATATAACTGTCGAATATTTCTCTTTTAAGGCAGATTGGGATGTTTCTTTCAGTGGTTCACGATGTTTTCCAAATGCTGTCCAACCAAGTTGAATTCTATATATAATTTCTTCTTCACAGCCTCCCTCCACTGTGATCTTTTGCCCTACGTAAATATAGACAGACCAGCCTGGTTGGTCGAGTGATTAGCGTGTACCCGTTCTCCACTCAAAAAGCTGCAAGATTGAATCCTGCGGTGCGCGTGAATGTTTGTGATTGTCTTTCACTTTCATACATTCATTAGATTCATACAACTACATATACACTCTCCCAAGAAGGAGTGGGTCACCATGGGAGAAGCCAACCCAACCCTCCCGCAATGGGAAAGGCCTTTACTCAGCAGCAGGGAAGATATAGGCTAAAAACAAACAAATATAGACAGAGGAATTAAAACAGGACATTCGTCTAAAATAGAAAAAAAAAAAAAAAGGAAAAATATAAAATTTAAGTAAAACTTTAGATATTATCACTTTACTGAAATACTTCGTAAAACTTATTATTTTACATTTTAAACGTTATACCTTAAACAGTTTTGACCACTTCCTCAGAAATTGCCTTTTCATTGCCAACCAGCAGTCCTTTCTCTTGGCAAACAAGAAAAATGCGAAATAATTGAAGGCGAATTAGCCGATCTCATAAGGAGGTAGCAGAGTTTTTTCTCCCAGAAACTCGGGTTTTTCATCCTGCATACTTTCTGAAGGGCCGATTCGGTCCTTCAGAACACACGCAATTTACAGACAAAATATAAAAAATAAAATAAAAATAAAAATACTATTTTTATTTTTATTTTTAGGGCAGTAGATGGCGTTGCTGTAGGTGATTGGTAGTAGAGGTTCTATGTATAGTACGCTCACAGATACGGGACGCTTCGACACTTCTGCGCATGTCAAAAGAAGGAGAATCCATTCCGATAATAGGGTAATCAATCCGCATTGTGGGATGAGTGTTTATTATTACACGTCGGAAAATTAACTTTTCTTTTATGAACATTGTAGTTTATAAAGTGGTAACTATTTTGCTTGCATAACAGTTGGAAACTTTTACGTATAAAACACGTGATTTCGCGTGTTGGTGACCAATTCGTACATCGCCTTATTTGTTTCTTTCCTTCAACATGAATTGACTCTTCTTGGCAGTCTGCCAACGAGAGCTCTCGCTTCTGTGGTCGGACTATAGTAGTGGAGACAGAGAGTTGTACAATAGGTGTCCTCCCGCGATGAGTCTTCGGACTCCTTGGAAGTGTCACGAATAATAATAATAATAATAATAATAATAATAATAATAATAATAATAATGGCCTAATAATGATTTCTTGCTGTTCTACCAGGTTGTGCTGTTCTATCAATCCAAACAAGAAGTAGAAATGTATTTTTGATGAAATAGGAGCGCCATTTTTTTTTTTTTTTTTTTTTTTTTTTTTTTTTTTTTTTTTGGACAGAGCTAATTTTATTCTTTATCATTATGATTTTTTAATAATAGCTGAAAAAAAGGTATTTACACATATATTTGTATAGTGTATATGTCGTTGTGGTTCACAATATTTATGATTTGCTTGATGTAATAATTAGAACTAATAAAATTATATCACTATTTGATAAACACAAAGATGTAGCCCCTCATTATTCTAAACCGCTCCGTTATTTAGAACTGAAGATTTCAAAAGTAATTAAAAAGTTTTCCTACTGGGACACAATAATTCATTACTGAAGTCGAGAAGTTGTAAGTTTAAAAATAAATAAATAAATAAATAAAAATTGTAATTGAATTCCAATAAAGATTCCAATTTAAAATAGACAAGGAAACATTTCTACTTTCATTCTTCGTACACTGAACATCGTATTAGTATACACTTTTCATTAGTGATTTACATATATTCCGACCGATTATCAACACAAGGGGGAGCCAGGCGTTGATAATTAGTTCTTCCCATCCCTTACAGGCTATAACTGCACCAGTTGGAAAGAATTTATTATATTTGTAAACGATAGTATTTTTGTCGATGTGCTTGGGTATTTTTTATATAACAAACATTCGATGTAATAGGTTTACAGATAGACAATTAACTTCTGTGCTAATTAACATATGTGAAGAAAGTTCAGTATGACCTCTGCGAAAGTTTTGAAATCCATTCTTCGCTTATTTAAAGATGTGACGAATGCAAATGTTAAACACAGTATAACGCAAGAATACGGACAGATTTACGTCAACCTAATCATCTAAGCGTTTTCTATAAAATGGTTTTCACAACGTACTGTAAGAAAAAAAAAAGTAATTATTGATAATTTTATTTCTATTTTTAATTACTTCAATTAAGCTTCACACTATGTTTTGAAATCAAAACATAATTCAATAATTAGTTATCATATTCGTCAATTTTTTCGCATTTTTAAGATTTTTAAAACGTGCCAAGATGCTGCATTTTGAACTTAAAACTTCAATTTTGTTTAAAAAAATTCTTTGACTTTGAATTCTTTTAACATTCTAGAATGACCTTTACCCCTCCTCAAGCATATTATCTGGACAATGAATTTTCTTTCTGATTTTGTTGTAGCTCTGCTAAGAAGACCTTCATATATATATATATAATTTTTCCATCTCTTCACATTTGATGTATAAATCCTTTATTAAAACCTGCCTAAAACTGGTTTCTCTTGTCTAGAGACCTCTGATCTTACCTCAGCCAACCAGATGTGGTCTACGCTATCTAGTAGAAACTGCCCGCAGGTAATAACCTTTTTCGTAAGCGCGTTCAGACACCCGCGCACGTGCACAGAAAAGTAAACAAGAACACCCCCCAAAAAATTAACCTCAGTTTAATTCTTTTAGCTGATCAAATAAATATAAACGTATCAATATATTCCCAGGGCAGCAGCCTAGTCAACTAAAAATCTTCGTTATACGATAGTGTGGTTTCTTCATATCATAATGAGCAAAAAAGCTGCAATATTTTTTCAGTAAACAACCAGCAAGAAATAGCTCCAAAGATTATCACTTTGATTGATATATTGTAATCTTTCTATATTTTAATATTTGGAGAGATTGTTATCATCATTATAACACCAAAAGATTATATTTTAGTTATAACTTCTCAATTGTAGGACCCGAATTGAAATTTAAACTTTTGATTATCTTTAAAATGCTTAATCCGAAATGACAGAGGAGTTTAGAATAATCAGGAGGCACGTCTTCGTACTTATCAAACATTGATGTAAATAATTTTTTTTATTTTTATTATTTTTTTTATGTTGAGCCTATACACGAGAAGGTGGTTGATCAACCTATAATACGGCGTATGGGAGAGAAAGAGTCGTGAGGGTGGGAGGGAGGCGGAAGGGAATAAGGAGAGAGAGAGAGAGAGACCTCGATAAAGTGTGACAAGGATAGACACGCCTTTCTTTCTTCGGATTAGCACAAATCCTGGTATGCAGTTATTTTATTGGGTTCAAAGTTTGTTCGACATTAAAGTGCCACTCCTATGCATCGGAATTTATAAACAATTGCAAGTGACCTTTATTGCTGTTATTGTTCGATTATTGCTGTTATTATTAATCTGGAAGGCTGAAATTACAATATAAATGTCCGTGTGTGTGTGTGAGAGAGAGAGAGAGAGAGAGAGAATTTGAAATCGACACACACACTAAATAAGAAGCCAGGAGCATTCCAGCTGATCAAAGTGTATGTATGAATCACGTGTCTCGGACCCCGCCGGTCAGGTGCACGCTGGAAGGTAACCCACCCCTCCATGCGGGCCGTCGACACGGGAAAAGAATCTGGACGAACAAGGCACTCGTCTATAGATCTGCCATCAAGCTATGAGTGGGTGGTGCGCTCGCTGTCTGGCTAACACATCACGTAATTTCAAACCATACCCTTTCAGATGAGGCGCCTGGTTATCAGTGTGTCGTGACGCCTTATTAAAACCAGGTGACCGCTCTGCTTTGCTGGGAAATGGTTAACCGGGATAGAATGAACAAACATACATAGAAGTGGGATGTTTATTAATGTTCACGTCTGGAACTGTACTGTTATACGTTAGTGCATTCCATTGCAGAAGCATCTTAAACTCCCTTCATATTTACTACCGAAATTTCTTGAAGAATTCTTAAAAATGCATGCATACCTTAGAGATAATGAATGTTTCTTTTTCGACTAATTATTGATATTAGATTATTAGTAGGAAATTCCACAGAAAGTATTCTACGCAACGTTAGGATGATATGTATAATTTTACTTATTTTGTTTCTGGTGTTATTGTATGCTTGCTTGTGTTTACCGCAGTATTCCCAGGCTTATCCAGGTTTATTTTCTTTCGTTGTTCACTGAAGTCTAAAGCATAATAGCAATGGATAATCATGGCATATTGCGATAAAAACACACCAGATCGTATGGATCCACGGATCATTAACTATGCTCCCACGGAACCAGTCATCTTAAAGATGATTTTTAAGAAATTACCAAAGAACAAGAAAACAAAAATATGCTCAGGTGTTGACAGATCAGTCGAGAGTCACTACTCGAGCATCAGCAACGTTTAATCTTTGAACACTCTTTTTTGTCTTCTGTTAGAACGGTATGTGCTAATGCATTTTATCCTTCCGAAATTAGTGATTTCAACCTTAATGCTATTCCAATATGGTTTCAGACTACTGCATGAAAGGGGAAATGTTAAGGGGGGGAAGTAATTTTTTAATGCTTATGCGGAAATTAAATATATACAAAAATTGAAAGAAATGCAAACCATTAAACATGATAAATAGTTCTAGAATGACACATCAAATCTAAATGCAATCAAGTCAAACTTCAATATTCGTACGCAATCTCAGACTCGTTTCCTCTTGAAATTACGAGTACTTAGTTTTGATTACATGGAGGATTTGGTATTTTGCTGATAAAGTTTTCTAATTTGTAAGTAAATGGGGAGCTTACTTTTCGCCAAAACTGCCTGCTATCTGGTTGTAATTACACGACAATGTCCGCTCGTTGTGGTCATGAAGACAATGGATGATAATTAATGGTATTATGTAATGGACCGTTCCTACAGCTTTAAGCAATTAGGCAGATGGATGTGAATAGGCACTAGCCTACTCTACAGCTCCTCCCAACTATGTTAATGAGTTGTGAAAGGAAACTTCTTGCAATGACCATGTTAGCAAACGCATGCCTCTGACTACAACGGAAAGAGAGGTTTTACATATTAATACATTATAACCAATAAAATTTTAAAAAATTCACATACATTTGGTTTTTTTTTAAAAAAAAAAACGAATTATTTGTAAATGCACCAATAATTTTTGAACTGCAACTTAATTTATATTTATATGATTAATATTTTGCTGTTCTTCACTAAGTTGAACACTACTTTCAATCAGAAGGAAAAGTCAGATGAGAATCTGGTGCAGTTATTAGAGGCATATCAGGACTGGTGGATCTATTCATTGCTAACAATAACCAAATGGATCTGCATTTGATAAACTGATATAATAATATACTTCAAATTAGATCATTAATTATACTGACGATAATTGATGATGTGGAAGAGTGGTGCAATATGTAGGGAACGGAACTTACATGTTACTGTTGTTATGGGTCTGAATGAGTCGTAGTGAAAAATGAGAAGGAAGAACTATGCGAAAATGTTTTTTGTGCTGTGTATAAAGGGGATAATGATTACTTGAAAAAAGTTGCAAGTTTTGTACTCAGTGAAAAGTGAATCTTGCATTATTAATTGGTAAGATGACGAATGTGACTTGCTTGTGTTTGCAGTAGAAAAGACGGGTAACCGATGCAAAGATTGGAATCAAAGTGTTTTTCAACTGAATAATGTTATCTTCTTGAGAGATTTCATGCTAAGTTGAGAACGATGGAGCAGGAACAGAAAAGGTGTTGGAATCATCTATTTCTAGCAGTAAAATGAAGGGGAAATGGGCAGGACTTTTTTTTTTTATGAGTAATGATTTCAAAATTGGAATTGCTTAAAAAAAGGCAAAACTACATAATTACAATAAAAATAGAAAGGATAACGAATGGAGTAAAAAGAAGTAATAGACATCAAGGTTTGGATGTTTGTTTGTTTTTTTTTTGTCTGGATGGATAATACTTGCTGCTAAAATTAGATTATATTTGGAAAATTAATGTGAGAAGAAAAAAAAATAAAATAAAAGCAACATATAAACCCTGAAGGACTGGATAGTTAAGGTAAATTTTGGAGTAAAGTTAAGTATCGTGTGTTTCATTTATTCCATTCACGTGAGTACGGTGGGACAGAGACCTAAGTTTGGTGAATGCCTCTCCTTCTTGAAGGAGGTTAGCAACTTACCTTACTGGGTATGATATTCAGAACTAGCATTATCGAATAACATATTCACATTTCTTTAAAGTAGCATTTCATGCATTCTTTCTGTTATGTTTTTCACTGAGAAAATAGTTAAGTTTAACTTAGTGCATCATATTCCTTCATAAAAACTAGTGTTTCGACTTATATTAATACTCATGACCCATTTGAATATATGCCAATTATAAAATTGGCATATAATAAATTCATTCACATATCTACCTTCTCCCCCTTGTTGATAAATGGAACTAAGTACCGTTAACAGTTCAAGTAAACGATACTTAGTTCTAGATTTACTTATGATTAGTAGTAAACTAGTATATTATGGTCTGACTTTAATAATTTCATAATGACTTAAATTTAATAGAACAAACAGTGAAATAAATTTATTATGAAATAAATCTATTTTACTATTTTAAGCAGTGTAAAATTTATGCGTTACATTTGTATTAATGAAACATATAAATAGAATCTGCATCGACCAGAGCTATGCAAGAGTAGCCTTGGAACACAGCTCTCAAAGATATGTTTTAAGATAAGTTTTCATACGTCAATTATTTAAATCGTAACTCTTAATCTTAATCTAGTATGCAGTATTTAAGAAGAGGCAACTTTCGTTTTATAGTTAAAGTCATAGTAATCAATAAAAATTATATGGAATTAACCATATGAAATAGAGCATACGTGTTTACAGTTCAAATCAAGATATTTGCAAGATAATAATATAAGTATTTACATCTTAAATAATCCCCACTCACTTGATGAACAGATGAAATTTAAAAATTTGTCTGCTAATTCCCCATTAACGATATGATGATATGACTAAGAATAGAGTAAGGAAGTCATCAATTTTTTTTTTTTTTTTTTTTTTTTGTCGTTGTTGCAAATAGAGGATATTAATATATACAAAACAGCAATATTGCTGTACGAAAAACAGCTGCGTTTTGAAGATGATATTGTACTAAAACACATAAAGAGAATGTGACAATTAACCTCGGTTCTTAAAGTGAATACTGACACCGCCGGTAGTACAGCATATTACGAAAAGTTATCCATTATTTAATTCTTAATATTTTGGTTAATTAAACACAGAAGCCGAGTAGCAGTTGTTGTGGCTAACCAGCAGTTATATTCCTTTAAGGCCTAAGGAATGCTCTAAAATTTCAAAGGGAAAACACTATTATTTTGCTTAACTAAGTTCTGAGACTTAATTTTATGTTCTGTTTTTATTGCCAGTACTTTGTTTGTAGAGCTATTATCATTCTCAGACGGTGAGCTCAACGTTTACATATCTAGCAATTGTTACATACATGCAAACATTGCACCTGTCTGAGCATTACGAGTTAATATATATATATATATATATATATATACACGCACGCACACACACACACACGTCTGCTTGTGTAGTCTTTTCTATAAACCTCACAGTTCAAGATAAATTGATTTTTTTTTTTAAATGAATTCTATCCTAAAAGAATTAGCAAGAGATTTTTCTAGTGACGCATCACATAATTATTCCTTCCATAAAAGTTGGTTCCGTGTACAGTGTTTCTTATCGACCTTCGCCACTTGCGAATTTCTATTGCCCCCCCCCCTCTTCCAGCAGTTGTGTCTTACAATCCAGAACGTTAAGGGTTTATTTTTAGGTTCGATAGATGCTAACAGTAACGGCGACACCAGTTATCTCTCTCTCTCTCTCTCTCTCTCTCTCTCTCTCTCTTTCACACACCCACTTACTGAACCCACAAAAGAGCAGAAGAGGCTGATTTGGCCACCTTTTCTAAAGCATCGTCCAGGTTTTCATTTGATACTTTGGTATTTCAGTGGGGGTTTTATAAAACATTTCTAAAAATGTAGAGAATAATCATGTAAAAACACCAATCGAAAATAACCCTGCATTGCATAGTAGTAGTAACAACTTTATCACAACAATCGATGTTGTAGCTATTCTATTTGCAGCTTGTGTGCTGCAAACAGTTTGTCATAGTGTCGTTTAGCCTAATTTTACCATTAAAATGATCCAATTTAAAGCAAAATTGAAACGGTTTGACAAACTTGAATAGAGACTCGAAATATTATATTTCATAAAATGCCATCAGGCCAGCGAGGAATTATTTTATACAATAAATAATTTCCAGTTGCCAAATTTTATAACTAAAAATGATCTGATGTAAACCAAGATTGAGAGAGACTGACATATTTTAGTAAAGCTCCCCCAAGTCAAATGTCAATAAAAATAAGTTCAAACCAGAGAGGAGTTGTTACATGGATGTACGGAGAAACAGAGGAGAAAATGTACGACTCAGATAAATAATCTTTGAGTTTAATCTCATGAAGGACAAGAGAAATTTAACGGATCTTATGCAAAGCTAAATTAGGTCGTCTCAGATGGTAGATTTCTTATTCTGGAAACTTTTTTCCTGACAAAATAGACAAATTTTATAACTAAAAATGATCTGATGTAAACCAAGATTGAGAGAGACTGACATATTTTAGTAAAGCTCCCCCAAGTCAAATGTCAATAAAAATAAGTTCAAACCAGAGAGGAGTTGTTACATGGATGTACGGAGAAACAGAGGAGAAAATGTACGACTCAGATAAATAATCTTTGAGTTTAATCTCATGAAGGACAAGAGAAATTTAACGGATCTTATGCAAAGCTAAATTAGGTCGTCTCAGATGGTAGATTTCTTATTCTGGAAACTTTTTTCCTGACAAAATAGACAAATCGACCAATACACATTCTTCGTGTGTATTCTTCTTGGCGAATGGAGATATTTGTAACCAATTTCCTTCCCCTCCCCTCCCCCCAATTAGAGGGAACTTGCTCTAATTAATAGAAGACACTTAGAGATCAACCAAAGATGTGAACGATAAAATGTATTCTTGCATTTTCTCTTCCATTCCCCCCCCCCTTAAAACAAAAGAATGGGAGAATATTGGTGAAGACAGATTTGTATATTAATGAAACTGCACAAGGTAATTCTTTTTTTTTTCATGAAGAAAGGCACATAAAACGAACGAGACTATTAGCAATAGATGTACAATTTTCAGGCTGCTCATTGAGTGTCACAATATGTTTGAAGACAAGAAGAACCATCGCACTACGTTCAATGTTCATATTATCTTCAAACGTCCAAACTACTGATGGAGTCCTGCAGGACTCCGTGTTCTTCTTTCTTCTATGCTTTATTTAATATGATCTTTCTTCAGTGGCTGCAATCTTTTCATCACTTCGGGATTGTCAACGCTACCAAATTCTGGTAAAATTATTCAAAAGTAGACTTTTGCATTTAGTCTTGTGAGCACAGAATTGGGAAGTAGATTTTTTGGAGAGTGACCAGTACATGGATTACGTTGCTGCAGTTTGAATAAAGTGTGATAGGTATGGTATTTATTTATAGAGTGGACAAACTTTCCGCAATGAATCTTGGTACTGGACGGAGGCTTAAACTTGCATGTCGGTAAAATCAAGTGTTAATGTGCTATTTCCAATAATTTAACGCGGAATGTAAAATAAATGACACTTCTGAGTTTCCATTTTTCAATATAGAGTCATCTGTTTGAATCCTTTAAGCCTTCTTCTTCTTGAAACTTGAAAATTTTGAGCGAATCAGGATGAAAAGTGATACGGATTTTAACATCTGATGATTTGATTTGATTCTCCCCCCCCTCCCCCGCCATCTTCATTTGTTGTTCGTACATATTTTAGCGCTGGGAACTATCTTATTAATTTCAGGGAAAGGAGATCAGTCCATTCAGAAATATAGTCCGAGTTAGCTGTATTTACCAATTTTCTTCAGTTTTGTTCCCACAAATACATTTCTAAACATCATCAGATTCTTTTTAATTAAACCTTTCCTTTCTCAATATAAGAAAAGAATACTACTATTTCTTTAGCACTGAAGAGAAAAATTGAAATGTCTCTGAGGCTCAGGAATTTTTTTAGATCAATTCAGCTCAGCATAAATCTGAAATCCGATTTTCTTTGCCAAATATCTAATGGTTGAAGTATACTCCCCTCAAAAATTCTCCAAATCTTCTGTTTCGATATAAAATGTAGAATATAGTATTTCATTTAATAAGAAACTTCAGTAGCATTTTTTCTTCTTATTCTCCTCCTCCTATTCTCTCTCTCTTTCTCTGTTGAATCACTGTAAAGTCAATAATTCTACCTTCTTCTTAATCCACTAACAAATGTACTTTCTTTGTAGTGAGTACATCTGAAGTCACTAGCTTAAGTTACCGATGATGTATTTGCATTATCATGTGTCTTTGTCATAAGGTAGACTAACAGTGGGTTGCCACAAAATTTTGCTGCTAAAAATAAATAAATAAATAAAATAAAATAAAATAAACAAAAAATTTATTTTATTAAATTTCCCAGCTCACAGCTGCAGAAAGTAATACCTCACTTCTTGTCGGTTAATTCACTGGTTCACATAAGACAGTGACACGTGTGCTTTTTAAAAAGTGACATATTAAGCTTCAGAATCTAATGTTAATAAGTTATTTCTTTAAGAGTGTTACAGGCACATGTTTATGTGACTAATGATTTTTTTTTAAACATAACAATACAAGGCAAAAATTAGAACAAAAAATATGGAGAAATGTTTATGGACAAATTATGATAATGTTGTATATATGAGAACGCTTTTATTTGAGAGAAAGAACGCAAAGTAAGCTTTCTGCAGACATTAGTTTAGAATACCATACTCTGTAAATAATTTCAAAAACTTTTTAATTTTTGACATTTCTAATTTAAAAATGATTAACTTTCGTAGAGATCGTGATGGTAAAGCTAACTATTGATGATGAAAAATAATAGTATTCTTTTAACATGGCCTGCATCTTCATTTTTCAACGTAATACAGGATTGCACGTGAATACACTCACTATAATATAAATGATATGCCCACACTGATTCGCGCTGGTCGCCAGTGCTCGCTTCACCCTTTACTTTCGCGTATCTCTTACCTCTCACCCTGCACATCGTAATGGATGCGAAGTGTCGACAACAGGCTATCATCAGAATCCGGTCTCGAGTGTAGAGACTACATATTTCAAGCACTTTTTCGCTATTATGCCCTGGGCAGTGTAATGGGATTTGGAGGAGAACGCAATTTGTTTACGTGGAAGTGACTTCTCTGTCTCTCTTCAGTGCATTCCCCCATCCATTCTCCTCAATAAATTTCACTGAGACTGTTCTGTCTCACGCTAATAAAAAGTATGTCAGGAATCGGAGAGACTAACAGGTTTCAGTGTTTTTATTTTAATTTTTTTTAGCATCATTATTATTTTTAATTGCTTTCCAGCAGTAAATAAAAACGAGAAACTGAAAGTTGTGAAAATAATGTGAAAATGTTACGTCTAATGAGGGAAGCAATGAACTACAAGTTCCTAGCTTGAAAAGCAATTTAAAAAGAAGAAGTAATTTGGAGGAATGGGAAGAACGATGTAAACTTATTCATCGCGCGCGTGAGTACATTTCATCCACGAAAGGTTGTAAACCTATCGTAAGTCGGTACAGTGGATGGTCTATAGGTCAATCTGGACAACCGCTTTTAAAGAACAAACATGACACTTTTCAAACCACTTCAGGTCTTCAATAAGCAGGATGGTCTCACACGGGGCGCTGAAATTCATGTACCACCTAAAGACAGCCACAAACTCTATCTGCAGTAGGATAAAGTCCAGTGACTTTATCCACTTGACCGCCAAAGGCAAAAAGCAATGTATGTATAAACTGACAGAATCCTTATACTAACCTGAGTTGTCTAGAGCTTCAAGCAAGAAAAAAAGGGAAAAGAAAGAAGAAGGATAATGTTTCTCTATAATCTGAGAAAATAAAATACGAAAAAATATTTTTAATAATGTTGTATAATACTGAATTATATTTACTGACAGGCCAACAAAATAAACACATCTCACATTAATCATTAGGTGTCAAGATGAGGACAGTTAAAAGAAAAATGTGTATTTCATGGTAAGCAAAATTTGAGTTCTTGATTTTTGGGTACAACGAGAATTTAGGGAAATCTCTAAAGCTAATCGGTACTAAAATTACTTTAAGAGACTGTAAATATGGAAAGAACTTCTGAAGAAGCTGACTTCTGGTAAAAATTTAGAGTTGGACGTGGCACGATCTACTATTCACACGAGTGCTCAAAAAAGCAATATACTCGTAAGTTCTGTAAGTTTGTACATCACTTAGCATATTAACTGAAACTAACAGATTTGTTTTGAATTCGATATGATTATGCGTAAAAAGATGGAAGAAGAGGATAATATTATCGAACTTGGAGTACTAGATTAACCACTGAATATCTAGATCCTGAAAGAGATTATCCCTAAGTAACCACGCGCGCGCGTGGGTGTGTGTACTTTGCAAACACAGAAGTATTAGGTGCCCGAAATTTACATTATTTACTCTATTACACCTTTTTTTTTAATTTTTTTTTTAATTATTACATCGAATTGACTTATCTAAAACATTTAAAGGACAAAATTAGGGAGGCAATAGCTAAGATACTCCGGAAATGTTGGGTACCATACAGTTAAAGCTGACATGGATGGAGTTACAACTGGAGCTCACAATGAACTTGCTTACTTCAAATTAAAAAGAAAATGTTATGTCCAAAGTGCTGCGTTTTTTTTTTGTGTTTTTTTGTTGTTGTTGTTGTTTTTCCCAATAAATGTTGCATTTAAAATATCGGTATCCTTATCTGAAAATCCTGTACTAAAGCAGGGGGGGGGGGGAGTTATCATTGAAAAGTTACTTAGTAGGCAAAAATCTAAAATGTTATGTATATAAACAAGTTAGATTCATTTATCATTAATATAATTTATATCGCTGTACACTGTTTGAGAGAAAAAAATCAAATTATAGGCAAGACAGGCTGTTCTGTAGAACAGCTATGGTAAACCTATACATTTTTATTTAAAATTTTTAAATGCTTTTTATTTATTTATTTTAAATTTACATTACCTTGGGAAATTATCGTTTAAAAATGAGACCAACAAAAATAGACAGCAGTGAAAGAAGAGCGTGAAAATGAATAATGTTTTGTTAATAAAATATTTATTTTCTGAAGAAAATGAACTCCTTCACTTTTTTTTTTCTTCTTCCAATCTTCTGACTACCCATCATTACACAACTTGATTCGAATCCTCAAGGGTGTGGTTTGGCTGGGTCTGGAGATTCAGATGACCATTGATGGTGCTGCTTATATAACATGTACAAATGTCATCCAAAAGTGCCGCGAGGCATGCACGTGTACTAGCCATCAGTGAATGACAATATGATGAGTCACATCAGTGGGATGTTCAGAGAACCAGGAATGGCAGCTTCCTTCAAACAGCAGGAACTCCATGTAGGCAGGAAATGGGTAATAGCGAAGTCGTTGTATAGTTTTAAGCGTATTGCATATTAATTAGGTAATAAATACGTCAAAGTTAAAAATTTCGATTGGCGACTGATCTTATAACTAATGGTCATGTAAAAAGACAACCTTAAATGGAAAAGGTTGTCAAAACTTGATAGCAATGCATAATTCATGAAGATTAACTTTCTATCCGTTTTGTTGTTGCTGTGGCTTACTAGGTGACAACTGGTTACACATATCAAACATCGAGATAATGAACTCTGATCCTTAATTTAAAAAATAAAGCTGTTGAATGAAGTAATCTGGGGATCTCGAGATTCTGCTCAGGTCACTACATCACTAGAATTTTTATCATAGCAAGATCTCAGAGACGAGGTTTCGCTCTCCCTGGTCTCTGATGATGCACCACATATGCTAACATATTTGGTGGTTATACGACCAGTGAGATGAGGTTAAAGTTTTCCATCTGGGGGAAGGAGAATAGGTGAAGTAACTAAACCTCTTATTGTGAAATACGATACACCAAGTTATATAATTACGTTAAAATTCCTGTCGTGTCTTTTGATGTGGGAAATGCTTAAATAAAGTGGAAAGACTTCTGACCGATTGAAATCAAATACTAACATGTTATAGCATGTGTAGTGTTGTACGGTTTGTAAACTGACGCAATATTATAAGGAGAAAAATTAAACTATCTACGAAAATTTGTATTGCGAATAATATTCCAAAACAGGGAAGTTACATATCAAGAATAGTTTATACTTTTTTTTAAGAAATAGAAACTGCAATGTCTTAACTTCTGCACAAAACAGGTAATTAAGAATATTAACAGAGATATTTGAACTTTAAAAAAAATTAATAAATACCAGTACATATAAAAATCACTTATTCCAAAAACATGCATACAAGAACTTTTTCTTTCCTTCTTTCTGAATTCCACCTACGAAAGATTATAAACCAGTAGCTCATTAGTACCGTAGGTGGAATAAAGGGTTTAAGTATTCTGTAATGCTCTAGAGACCAAACATGTCATTTTTCAAGCCACTTCAGATCTCCAATAAACAGTAAAGTCTTATGATTGGCGATGAAATTAATCTCCAACCTAAGATCATTTACAAACAGCTTTATTCAACATTATTGGCAATCAGTTGCATTTTAGTTAAAATTATAACTCGAACATGCTAATTGTCTTTCGACAGAAGAATCATTAAAGGTGTGGTGAGTTTTTAACTGCAAATACTGCATGTTTCATTATAGCTATGTAAAACATGATGTGAAGTTATAAGAATTACTGATATTTGCCGTTGTTTTTCTTGGTTTCGAAGAAGCAGAAGATCCATGTTTCATCCAGCCATTGTGACAAGTTTTTTTTTTTTTTTTTGCTGCATTTATAATCGTGATTTAAAAGCGATATTGCTCTTCTACTCTTATGACTGATAATGAAGATCAATTTCTTTGAAAAGAGAGTACGGCATAATTATTTTTTAGTTAATATTTAAGCCTCCAAATTATTTTATAGTTCAAAATGCTCAAGTCTGTTATAAAAATAAATAAATAAATAAATAAAAACATTGAGAAAATGCTGAAAAGATCATTTTCACAAATCGGCATAAGCTTGAACTACTAGAGTCTCTATGACAACGATTTCACTAGCTACTAACAAATGTCTATATATTTTATGCATATTTTTGAAAAGAAGATAGCTTCATAAAATACCAATTACTCATAATTTTAGGGCCAGTAATACAATTTAAAGGGGAAACAAGTTTTTTTTAAAAAATGCCAGCTTTCCACCAGTCATTCAATCTTAAGACAGGAGAGCGACTGGCACTGTAACCATAAATAAAGAAACGATAGTGAAACCCGTACACAGGAAGAAGGAGACATTCATATCCACGGAAAGGTGCACGCACTATAACTTTGTCCTACTTTTGCTCTGTCTAATGACTAGACTGTTAGGAATGTGCGTCTGTGTTCCTGAAGACACCTTGCAATACAGAGCTTGCCTCTCACTAATGAAGAATCCTGTGTTCACTTCGTTGGCTAACGAGTTTCTCTTGCTTCGGTTCCGTCACGTGAAGTTCCTAATTACTTTCCAGCCCCCTTCGTTTCTCCAGTTGGTGGGAAGCCGATGCCACTGTTAATCTTCCAGTAAATCTGGGCATCTCCTAAGTACTCAGATAATTTGCACGTACCGAAATCAGTGATAATGTGCAAATTATTCGAGAGAGATTAAGCAGGGGGAAGAATGGGGAGCGGCTAAATTGTCTTTGAAATATCATGCGACAAATATACAATCAAGAGTTAAAATAATAAGACTATTAACGTGTTTCGAATGGGATACAAAAAAAATCTAAGCTCAGGTCTAGGGACTCGCCCCTAAAGAAGGTTCAACACAAAATAAATAATGATAATAAAAATGATGATACAAGAAAGCAAGTTTAGTGGATAAAATTAAGAGAATTAGTTTTATAAAGATTACTAACACAGTTAAAAAAATTCTTTTAATTATGCTAGAAACTTTTTGCTAAACTGTGATTTAAACAGCTCTGTAATATTCGTATGAAATAATGATCATCACTACGGTATTCTATTTGAAATGACAAAAAGAGATCGAAGTAAATCACAACACCAGAGCTTTAAAAAACATCAAGACATTAAGCGCTTTAAAAAGACAAATGTGCGTGTTTTTAATCATCAGTAAAAGTTTTTACGGATCATTAAACCTAATTATAAGAGCAAGATGAGTAAAATAATATTCAAATTAGGAACTTTTTCGTATGGAGGGTACTGTGTGTGTGTGTGTGTGTGTGTGTGTGTGTGAGAGAGAGAGAGAGAGAGAGAGAGAGAGAGAGAGAGAGAGAGAGAGAGAGAGTAAACATCACTAGCATATCATGATTTTCCTAAGTTTAGTGAGTTCCAGTTTTTATAAAGGAGAATTCGCAATAAATTTCCCGACGGAAGAGGATTTAATTTTTTTTAAATTAACTTTTTCTATTATTATCCATCAACATGCTACCAGCCAGCAAGAAAAAAAAAAATTAGTACATTGATAAAATTAACATATTATCTGTATTCTGAAAGATTTCTATATATGTATTCACATACACTCTTCTGAAGTTATAAGATTAGAGTTGAGTTCAAAATCTTCCAGCGCCTTCACTAATTCCAATCTTAGCTTCTCAACTAACAGATTTCAGTTGAGCATCCTGTTGATAATAAACTGGATATTACGTGAAAAAATAAATAAATAAAAGAAAATTTAATGATTTTTTGCTGTGTTAATTAGTCACTAATGTACAGCGTTTATTTACTACAGAAATAACTATAAAAACGTTTTTGAGTGAATAAAAACTTGTTATAGGACTACAGCTGTCAGATACACGCAATGCATATCTTGCTACGTCGCTCTTGTAGTTATTTTTTAGGATCTCCTAAAATTGCAAATGAAATACGGTTCCTAACTCTAATTGGTATACATCTTTTAAGTATTGCAATGCCAAGCAACCAGCGGCAAAGATGGAGCAAGCCCTATGCGATTAATAAAGGTATTACCTGAAACAATAACTTAACATGAAAGTTAATTGTCTCAGCGTAATTTATTACTGCAAAAATTTTGTTGTTGTTGCCTTGAGTGGTTAAATGGATGTTTACAGTTTTCCTTTCTTAAAAGTGTAGTTTAAAAGCCTGATTTTCATAGAAATTTTAAAGTCCTTGTGAAATTTTACATATAATTACTGATCTTCTAATCTCACCAACTACCATCAGTTACGGTATTTAGCGAGATCATAAGCAGCTGATCATATTAGTTATGGGATACTGAACAGAATGCTCATTGGAATGAAACAGATAGTTGATTAGAAAGTCTCCATTTGTTGATAAATAATCTAACCACTAAGTTGATAGACACTTTACATAATTTTTAATAGCAAAATCCGCACACACACACACACACACACACACACACACACACACACACACACACACACACACACACACACACACACACACACACACACACACACACACAAAAAGCATCAAGTGGAAAACCACTTACCAGTGTGTTTTTCTTATTACTGCTGTCATTCATTGGCAATAGAAAAAAAAAGTTCTATAATGCATATTTTATTTATGCGTATTTCATGTTTGACGAGTGAACAATGCACTGCAACAGCCTACCGGATATCCAGCAGGTTTGAACGCTGTCCCACCAATACAAACACCCATATCCATATACCTGAGATGGAGGTTCGTGCTGGTGTGTCATTTGGAACCAGTCCTTGATATTTAGTAAAGACTTATTTCCTGTCTGTCGGTCCCTTCACGATAAATAAATTTAATACCATGACTTGAATTCCATATCCTAGATCACATATATTTCGTTTTGATGTTGTTGTTGCTTTTTTTTTTACATTTACATATTCATACTATAATCGTTTATTTATTTGTTTGCACTATGATTGTTTTTATAAATATAAATAGATATAGATAACCGAAAAAAAAAGTTAATACGCATATGTGATTATTAATTTTTTTCCCCCCAAAACGAATGCGTGCTATGAAGCAAATCAAATGTGCTTGTTTTGCTTCTTACAGAAAAAAAAAAAAAAAATGTTTTCAAAAAGAAAAGTTTTTACCTCTCTGGAAAACAAATTATTTAAATATAGGGGGGGGAAGGGAATTCCTAAGAGTAAATAAAAATGATAAAAAAATAACTTTAATTTCATAAACTCAACACCTTTGTTATTTTACTCAATTTCTTTTTTTTAAAAACAATCCGATACAACACTTAACTGTCCTACGACCTTGTGTTTAGTTTCTGACTAACGATGTGCTACAGTAATGGACATTTCACCTAAAAGGTCAGTCTGCAAAGATCGGTAAGGCTTGGGCAGTAGTGCATGAAGTAATCATTACTTTTTATTGCCTTACGTGTATCGTAGAAAGACGAACTCTCGCTGAGTATTTGTTCTGATAAAAATTACTCCTAGGTTAACGCTATTTTGGCTGACGAAGTTTTGATCACCCCCCCTAAGAGCAGAAAAGATCATGAGGGCGGAGTCAAAGATTACAACAACGAACACTCCTTGATGGACATTAATCACTGATGGGGAAAGTATATGATGTGCTATTTGGAGCACTAACCATCTTCAGAAAACGAAACATATATATAAAGGGAGATGAACTGCTAGCTGTAATAACAAAGCATCATACGACATATGAAGCAGCCTTTCCCTAATCTTACGCACATATACGCACCCGTCATCCAATGAAAGCAGTAAAGTGAAACACAGAGGAGAGGACTCCAGAAGATTGCACCTCTTTCCTGTAAACGAACCCGTAATGTTGTTTGCCAGAACAATGCAAATATCGGATGCACGTCACAGCCACACTGGGATTCATTGACTTAACAATTGTTGTATGTTGATGGAATACACAGCTTCCGGAAAGAATGGATTCTTGCTAAAGGTAGTCCTGACACAAAACAAAGATCAAGAGGGCAGTGAACCCTATAAAGGTCAATAGTGAAATGTGCCCTTCGTAAAGTCAAACAGTTCAAAGACAGCTTGGGAGTAGCCCTCCAACTGAGAAAAGTGCTATGCTAGTAACGATTATATAAGGTTGTCGGACTGCAATTTGCATGACTCTAAGTGTCATCAGTCGGGGAATTTTCAACAGACTTTTCATCCACTATTAAATAATAGTTTGTAGAAACTGCCACAATTTAAATTACGTAAAGAATGAATAATGTCATTGTCTTTTCCATTTCATGTAGCGTATTCGCAATTCACTTGATATAATAAAGAATAATAATTATAATTAGTAAAAATTAAATTCTGAACTCCCGATGAAATAAGAACTTCTCCAATACATTAAAACAGCTATTAAAATGAATGTTATACAATAAAATCACTATACAGATTTTGGCCCATTCAAAATCTGTTGTAAAATTTATAACCGATCGACTCAACTAAATGGCACGCTCAACATATGTTGTTAAACACAACTAAATGATTCATAAAATTTAATGGGAAAGATTTGGTTTTCTTAACTTCTGTATATCTGCATCTCGGTACAACTTCTCGTTCATAAAATTACCAGTGACTACGAGACATGCATAATTAAAAACTCCATATGCTTCTAGAAACATCTGCACATTACTTACACAGACCACTTAACCTTTAGAGTGCGGAAGTTGTCTTTTTTTTTTTTTTTCCCACTCCTCCACACAAACCCATAGTTAAATAGGAAATAAAAGTGCTCGACTATTTGGCAAACAGCCCAATAGTTTCACTCGGAAAAATGACTATGTGTGTGTTTATCGGGAACTCCGAAATAAGGACGCCGTCAGTGATTTGCGGCGCCTACGAATCATGGAAGATTACAAGCGTTCAAGAATTGACAAGAATTCCGGTTAGTCGGAGTAACAGTATCGGAACGCACGCGACGACGATGATCGCTGATGAGAACGCGAGGGAGAAAATGACAGAGATCGATGGTGATAATATGAACGAGAGGGAAACAAAAAATAAAAACGGTGGCACTGGGATGAGTGAACTTTTAGTGGGATGATTGCGTGATAATTGCAAAACAACACGAGGCAATTTCCAGTTAGTTGGTTCTTTGTATTCGAACAGTAATTTATATTGTACAGACAATTACAAGACGATTTTGCCATCCTTAATTTAGGATCACTGATCAGAAGGAGGGCAGCTGGTCAGTAGCGCATGACACTTGTCAAATAGACTATTCTTTGCAGTGCAAATGGTACGACTGGGCAACTACTAAGCATGGACGGTATATGTACATATACGCAGCCATCTGCGTACAAGCTATACCGTATTAATTCATAAGCAGTCTTTAAAAATTGTAAACGTTGTTCCAGTCTTTAAAAGGATACTGAAAATTTTTAAACCAGTGATCCAACATTATACGAAATTGCATAGCATTCTTAGGGACTCGGGTGGAGGAGAGGAATAATTGTTCATTTTTGAATTTAAGACCGAAGTAATTCAGGCTATGCGGCCAGCGTATTGTATCTGTTAATTGCGTGTATTCTTTATGCTTGGTTTATGTATTTTGTGGGATGAAAAACCAAAATTTCCTGGAGGGAAAAACCCTGCTACCTTCGTATAAAACCGGCTACCACTCACCGTCACTTGAAAATCCATTATGAAGATTCTTCTCGTCCTAGAGGGATTCGAACCTAGGTCTTTCCAGCCAAAGGACATTGTCGATACCAACTGAGCTACTGGGAGGGGGGGGGGGGTGAAGAACTCCCTCTTATAGATTACTTATTTTTATCCTGTTCTGCGGAATGGAAAATAAATAAAATCTACTTTCATATGAGACTGACTAACTCGTCTTCAACTGAAAAGTCTATATATATATATATATATATATATATATATATATATAATCCGGCATCGGTAAGCTCCTTTCTCCCTCCCTTTCCTAAACTCTTTGGCATGGAACTCAGAGTCATGCCCTCAAATAAGAGGGGAGGGAGAGAGGAATTTGCATCAAAATAAAGAATTCATTTCCATATAACTGTACAAAAAAAAAAAAAAAAAAAATCTTTTGAGCTCGAGTGGTTAACGTACTCAACTCCAACCAACAAATGCGGGTTTGAATCCCACCATGAGTATGGATGCTTGCGAATGTCTTCAAACAGGAGATAAATTTCATCGGCAGGTGTGAGACCACCATCCCGCTTATTAGCGCGGTCTGAAAAAAAAGTTCTGTGTTTATAGTCTAGAGTGGAGTTTTCAGACTATGTAAGAAATAAATAAAATAATTTTAAAAATGATAAAAAAAAAAATCATTAGCCCATCCACGGTAGTGATGCATTATAACTTTACAAATATTTTCTAGGAGATTATATATATATTTTTCTAGTATTTGCATATAGTCATTATTTTGTCAACATGTACAGAACAAGACATATATGTCCATATTTACATTCCTGAGGAAAGCCTAAAATTATTAACATACTTTAATAAAATGCAAATATGGTAGGTAATATTATTTGGGGATAAGTATTTAAAGTGAAATTAAATTCTAATATGGAAATATCATGGGTGCATCCAAATAGAACAGAGCAGGATCGATCTAATATCTCCCCCAACTTTTTTCAGAAAATTCCTGGATAAGTCAATGGAAAATATGCCTGCAGAAACAATTTTAAACAAAGATAAATAACACATCGTTTTTCCACGATGCAAAGTTGATCGGCAAAGTTTAAAATCACAAATTGCTTTTAAAAGATGACGTTCAGTTATTAATCTTTATTATCGTATCTACTTAATGCAGGAAAAAATTACAAAATTAGGAGGAAGGACCTTGATGGTCATTGCATGAATATTAGAGAACCTGGATCGCTGACCTTTAGGAGTTGACCAATAATACCGAGTAGTCACGACAACTTTGCCACTATGTCGCGACTGTTTAAATGACAGCCAAAAACGAGTGAGTAATAATAATAATAATAAAAAGTTTCATATCCCCCCCTCCATTAAACCAGTTTTCGACCACGGAACTATCCCCCGTTTCCCTGAGACCCAACAGAAGGAATGCGCAGCGTTTGCACTCGGATATCGACAATCAATAGCACCTGTCTGGGCCAGCGTTCTACAGACAGCAGTGTCTGGCGTGCACTAGACAACTTCTCGTACGTTAAGCTACACCCCTAAAGCTTGTCTGACGGGCTAAAAGCGAGGTTCGGATGTAAGATTCCTAACTGGCAATAAACAACACTTTGTTAAGGAATTGTTCGATTGGGGATGGATTCGCTGTTATCCAGTCATTGTCTGTGTGTTTGTTCAACGAATTAAATGTCGTAAAAGTAGGTTATATTTGTAGGAAATAACAAAGTTCATTCAGTAAGCAAGCTTTTAATAAAGAAAGAAAATATCTACACGAAAGTTAATGCTTCTAAAACAGCTCGACCTCAATAGACCGACTTCTTCAACGTATTAGACGAGGGAAAATGAATGGTCACTTAACACGCGACTGTGTGTTGTTATAATTGCATTATTAATTCGTGGTTTATGTATTAGTGATGTTCTTTTAATGCTAACATCTTGCTTTAGAGCTATTAACCTGGCTTCCAGGTAATGTAATTAGTATTTCGGGTTGTGCCTAATAAAATCTATTAATTACTACAGAAAATTCTTTTAATGGTATGTAATGGCCTTAATGGATTTATCACATAAGTCATTTGAAGTTCGGACAAAAGTTAATGAAGGTATGTTTGATTTATCCAAACGCTAATCTTTCCATCCGAGTGCTTAAAAAACAAAAGGGTAGGCACTAGTCTCAAATCACTGCATCTGACACTTGCTCTTTAACGACTGAACATTACATGAGTGAGTGAGAGAAAGACGAAAGGGAAGGTGACAATTTTGCATCAGCAACCACGCGATTCCAACTAGCATTTCTTTGATGACAACCACAATGCATGAGTCATCTTGCAGAAAACTTTAATTTGCACACAGTGAAATCAAGCAAAAGCAACCTTTGAAACGCATCTTAAGAAAGTTGCTCAACCCTTCACGTAATCACAGTGCTGCTTTTTTCTTGTTGGAAGAACGCAGTTTTTATACCTTGAACCAAAGGAATGCACGATAAATTGAGTATATGGGAAAATACAAGAGAAACGAAGCTTTTAGGGTTAATATTACAAAATGGTTTAATTTATAACGTAATTATGGAAACAGTTAGGTCATACATCAGAATAGGTGCACTAATATAATGATGAAGAAATTTATTAAATTATAAATCAGATTATTACGTTTAGTGAATAATGCTTACTTAAATTTCAGGTACGATTTAGTTTCCTAATTATTATAGGATCTACCTTAAATTAACTGCACGCAACTTTTAATCTTTTAGATACGTTTTCTTTTACATTTAGTTTTTCTTATGGCTTCATAAGACTTGTCAACTGAAGGTAAGCAACCAGTCACATGCGAACGTGGTACAGTTTTTCCTCTCGGAAACTCAATTTTTTCCCCCTCTTCCCACAAAATAGGCAAACCTCCAGAAGAATACAATGCTGAAAGTGCTTAGAATAATGTGTTTCAAAACAACTGAAAAACAAACTTGTAGGATGTAGATCGATATATCGAGAACATTTTTAAAACATAGCTTCATTCCACCTATAACATCAGAAATTTTGTAGCCAAGGCTACATCTTCGGTGGACAAAGATTTTTTCTTTAGAAAAATCAGGTTTTCTTTCTTTCGAAACGGACAAATGGTCGGAGGACAGTGCAACACAAATTCCACTGATAGCCTAGGTTAGAGAATCGCTACAAACAACAGGATCAAATTCCCCACTTCAATGTCTGTAGACCAGACACCGAAACAGAAATAACAGGGTGGGTAATGTGTTTATGTACCTACTCGTGTGCTGTATTTACAAATAACATAACAATAAAGCACATGGATCTGTTTTTCAAGTGTGAAAGGCCAGAAATATTTTATATATGTGCGCTCTGCAACAATTCCAGAAAGAATGTTTGTCCCCCTTTTAAGTACATACGAACATAAGAAATATCAGAAGAGCAAATCAAATCAATACGAAGTAGAATTCAATGCATGTACCTAATTATCTTCATAATTAATCGCTGTGCCATCGATTTCCAGAAGACATTTGAAAGAAAATTTCCTGGCAAAATCTCGTTTGTCTTTTCACCATCATTGCGTTAGATATCCACTGGACTCCACATTCTTTTACTGACACACCCGATAGCTTCTTGACAAGCGAGAAAACACTGATTAGAATGCGTCTTACAAACACATTGCTTGAATAGCAACGTTCAGCCTTTTGTTGGCTTGCTATCAAAGAGTGCCAGGGGTCGAGGAACGGATTATAACACCTGACGTTTCACTAATTAACGTCAGTCTGAGACTCTTAGAGTATCTTAAAACATGTTTGGTGGATCATTTTTGAAAGGTCGTAAGGGTATGTAAGAGGAGAAAAAAAAAAAGGGAAGAAACAAAAAAAGAACAAAAAAGTAACTAATATTGAAAGACAGGTTGGAGAAGGAATAGATAAATAAAAAAAAAAGGAATTACGCTAATAAGTAAATAACAAGAAAAAAAAAAAAGAAAGATAAAATAAAATGAAAATAAATCAGTGTTTAAAGAGCTGTCTGGAATGTTGCGTGAATAATTTGAATGCATAAATTGGTATTGTTTACAAGTTTATGAAAGGATAATGGTAAAGCAATTGTTTCTTTTGTATATTCTTACATGCAGTTTTTTTATAAACCCCATCGGCTATTAATAATTACGTCATATCTCAAGCCAGGTTAATCCTAATTTGCCGGCCTGGTTGGTCGAGTGTGTACTTGCTCTTAAAATATGCTGCGGATTCGAATCCCACCATGGGCGCAGATGTTTGGAAATGTCTTTAGGTGGAAGGTGAATTTCATTCCCTGAGGTGCAACCCCCCACATTGTTCGTTGAAGACTTGAAATGGATCGAAAAAGTTCTAGGTTTGATCTATAAAGAAGGGTTTCTGTATATATATATAATCCAACCATGGTATTAATATACTACTAATTTACCTTTTATGAATGGATTCGCACAAACAAAAAAAAAAAAACTATTTGGCTCAATACATTTCTAATGCGCTTCACGAATTTGATTTTACTGGAACTTTAAGATTATGAGAAACTTAAATTAGACACGACATTAAATGAGACCATTTAACTAATAGTGTTATTACTTTAAATTTATACACGGTATCTTGTTGTGGTTAGGCAGAGCTGATAATATTTAGTAGCACAATAATTATGTTTAAATATACATGGTTTGAGCTAATGCTTAGTTAAGTGGAATTTAGGAATCATAAATCATGTATTTAGCTTAGGTGCTAGTTGAAACTCATATAAAGGTCTGATATCTTCCACTTATTTTTTGTGTTGTTTGTGTGCGTCATTACAATTCTCTGTTTATTTTTTGTTCGTTAAATTAGAATTTAGAAAAACTAGAACATTTAAACTAGAATCATAAGATGGTATTGTCAGTATAACAATTAGGGAAAACAGTCACTTTTGTGGATATTCTGTTTCATGTTTAGAATAAATCGCTCATAGAGTTTAAGATACTCCACAGCAAATCCGTGAAGTATCTTCAGAGGAACTCGAAAATTCATCTACTGGTTATGTTTTAAGAGTATTGCGTATTTTATTTTACACCTGTACGCTCCGGCAGGAGAAAAAAATCAATTCAGATTCATTTGTTAAGAATGAAAACCTGATTCACGAATATAAAACAGCTTTTCCATACAATCTAGCTTGCCTTTAATATACATTATTACACTTTTCAATGTGCATCATTATAAAAAAAACAGTACAGTTCTTTATCGCTAAAATACTAATATTACATCAGGCTGCTATTGGATATCCTGATTTAACACAACATTCCATAAAAAAACCATAATGCTAAGCTCTGATTACAGGATTTTGTCAAGTGTGAGAAATTATGATAAATTGAGTAAGATAATATCAGACCGAGAAGCTAGGTGCTGACGTGCGTGGTGCGCAAATCACTGTTCGGTTTCCAATGTAAAACGAGGAGGAAAAGAGCCGAGATACTTAACATGTGGCTCTTTACTATCCCACCATCATTAATACAGCAGGCTCAGCTAATACGTGCTGACGGAAAGGCCAAATGCATTTTCATTGCTTTTAACGTAAAAATTCTAATGCAGCACACTGAAAGAGGAAAGGTGCTGGTAACAGCATCGCATTACATTAGAGGATAATGCAAAACATATGCAAATCACGCTTTGAACAACGTTATTATGTGTCTTCAATAAATGAAGTTAGTGACATGAGAGACCATAGTTCACAAGGCAAGTCAGGGATTTTATAATAATACTCGCATCACTCACACAGTTTACCATGTTTACTGATGTGTATCTATTCCACGAGGTTCTTATTACTGCATTCTTTCAAATCACATTATATCAACGTGCTATATTTTCTAACAAATTCTAGATCAAATTCGGAAGAATGGCATTCTTTTAATAAGTTTTATAATTTCTCATAAAGCTGTTGATTTGTTATTATATATTTTATCATATTATATTCATTGCGGATTTTATGTCAAACACCCAAGTCCTTACCCTCTCATATTACGTGATTGAATAGCCCAGTCAGGAAGTCGGAAATCCCCACCGCCGCTCCGCTTCCCCTACAGTAAACTCTTAAAATATCCATGACCTCTAATATCTGTAGTAAAATATCTGTAGTTCGAGATAAGCCGAAGTCAGCTCTTATTATGAAATTCTTGAATTTGTCCCACCCTCTTTTTTTTTAAAGCCATATATACAATAAGAGATTATAACAAAATAGAGTCAGCGAATGGTACAGTGATTGTTAGAGCTCTACTACTGTACAGTGGCTATTACAGCATTGTAGACATTAATGAAAAGCAATACATGTTAAATAGCAGCAACAAATGATCGCATTTCAATGCAAACATGTATTTCAAGTCACGACTGTGAATAGTGAAGATGTGTAAGTACAACCGTCTCAGGTCCATGTGACTACCCATGCGCAACAATAGAGAGATGCCAAAAACTCATGTTTCACTTGGGTATTACAGTTCTTCTGAGTCACCTGCACTGCAACAAAAAATAAAGCCAAAGAAAGTCGTCTGCTCGATATTAAAAAAAAAAAAAAACTGCTTCTGTTACCTTACTTTGCATGTCTCCAACTATACTAGCCTATTCAATTCACATATTCTTCTTATCACTATCCAATAGCATAATAAAATCGTGCTCTTATCAGAAAGCCAGTTCTCTTTATGTACACTGCATTTTTTGTGCTCATCCATTAATCTATATATAAACGCAAAATGGGTATGGTTATTAATAAAGATGCAAATCAAGATCTAACGATATGTATGTAAATATAAACATCTTTACAAAGTACCGAGGCGAAGTGCAAAAGATCACTTAACTGCCAAATATTTTTTCACCGCAACCAAAAATCAACCTAAACTGTTCGACGAATTTTGGTGAAATTAAGCATTATTACTAGTTGATACGAGAATACTTAATAAAATTCAGTACGAAATTTAAGATTAAACTACATAATTAATTATTAGTTATTTTTTTATTTATCAAAGACTAAACTGCAATTTGAATATACGCATCTGTCTTTTTTTTTTCTTTTTTTTTTTCGTATTTCACAAACCTAATGGAAGAATAAAATAATGATGGAATTATACTCACAAGTTGACGGGAATGCTTTCCTCATTATAAAGGAGTGCCATTTTCTGTATAATCACTTTCGATTTTTGGGGAACTATTAACATATATCTCCTCAAAGAAAGGATTCTCGCAATACGGGACAAGTTCTTCCCCATTCATCTTTCTGTGCGCTATCGATCGATTACAACACCAAGGGTAGTAACGCAATCACCTACAGACAACTTTATTCTCGTCTGGCACCGGATGAACTTTGTTTATTTATTTCTTCTTTTTTAATGCGAACTTTCCATTATTAAGAAGGAATTAGCTACAAAATGATTAAGCAACTGCTGTGTTTGATTTCCTGCACGTAGAGCGATGTCGGACAGGAACATGCATTGCCGTCATACTGTGTAGGATTTGTTTATGCTATAAACAAATCCTACATGGCATAAAATTTACGAAGAGTCACATGTTTCTATTGGGAATTGCCACAGTTTTCGGTAAATTGGTGATAAGTAATTTTCAGAAAAAGCATAAACCATTTTTGGTTACAACAGTCATTCGTTTTCTATAAACAGTTTTGCCAAAGCCAGCTGTAATGAGTCTAAACGCCTTTTAATTTATGATATTTAATCAAAAACAGTGAAATTCACATAAACATTTATGAAAGTACATCACTAAGCAGTGTTTGAATCCAAGATAAGATACGCGTCTTGCACCGTATCATTTTTTAAAAAAGTTTATTCTACATGATTCTGCAATCTATATATAATGATATTTAGAGTTAATTTCTTCATACATTGATTTCTTCTGTACACGCCTTTTTTTTTCTTTTTCTTTTTTTTCTTTAAGTGTACAGAAGAAACCAAATACGAGCACACCTCTGGTATTAAGCTTAATATTATATAACGGTATGTAGCGCTTTTATTCGACAAAAGTAATCTAGAGGAACTCAGCCTGCCAAATATAAAGTTAAATATAATTAACAAAATAAATAAATAATGAAGCACTCTGAAATAGCGGAAAACATCCAAATAGCGTCACTTTTTTCCCTACTCCTTTTCAAAGTTGCATCTTTCGGTCAATTTTGATGACATTTGGATTGTGGTTGTTTCTGGTAAAGTTTTAAGGTCATCTGTAAAACTCAGTAGGATTAAAACGAAGGAGGCTGTCAGTAAAGTAATAGTATAGCTCTCGTTGTTCAACCGTTTTCGACAATTTGGCATATGATTATTTCTAACGTAGCAATACCATAACAGCAGTGACAACAATACTATTTATTATTAAAAAAAAAAACAATGTCTTAGAAATTAGCCGCGTGTAAATTGCAGTCAATCTCCTGTTTCCTCACTACTGGCCTGCTTACACATGAGATGTTTTTTTTTCTGAGAATGATATTTCATTTATAACTGCATTTGGCTTTGTCACATTAAATGGTCAGATAAGATACTTCATTTCTGCACTCCAATATTTTATGTTACTTCCAACTTTACACTTCCAATTCCAGCATTTTTGCTGTTGATTTATTTAATATTTTCTGGTTCGCGTATATTTCAAGCTTATTCTTCTTATATTTATTCTTATCATTCATATTTATTATTATAATTTTTTCACTTCCAAATTATTTCTGAAACTTAGTATGCAGTTAGTTATCGTATGTCTCCTATTTCACATTTTACTTTTGATTTTGTTCTGTTCATTAACCTTTGCTTCAATAACTTCACGACATTTAATACTAAATCCTTCCTTATTGTGTAATAAGTACTGAGGCTATAATAGCTACCACAGCATCGAAGAAAGACGATTTGGAATCTGAAATGAATGGAAGCTGAAAAAGAAGAGAAATCCTTCTGAAGTTATTAACTTAACCAGCTCTTCCTCGAAATACACTGTGAATGTCTACTTTCTTCTTGATAACTCGGGCCATAATATCATACGTCTCCTTTTCTACAGATCGTTCTCTCAGCCAGTCTCAGCCTTGCACCTTATGGCACCACAATGGTGCCAAATGAGATGACCTCGGAAATTTTTACGCCTCTTTTCGATGGTTAGATTACTATTTTCGCTCTACTGATCGAAACACATGCAATGAACTAATAACCGAAACAATCCTCACCGGAATAAGTGCCTTCATTCCCCACTCTACTGCAACCCCCCCCCGTTCCTTATCTAAGCCTTAGTTCTCTAAAAATATTTCTGTAGTTGATAACAAAAAAAGAAAGAAAAAAGCATATATTGCACGTGAATGACAATGCAGTTTCCCTATAATTTCATATATTTTAAAAATATATGAAATTATAGGGATAAGTATTATAAGTGTCTTTTCACTGTTCATCTCGATAACAAAAAAAAAAAAAAAAAAAAAAAAAAAATCCAGAATGGCTTAAATCAAGAAACTCAGCCTCTCATTCAGCTTACTCTTCAGTTATCAGCACTTCCAAAGTAGACTTCATAAGAATGAAATGCAATTAGCTTGTCTTCTGGTCAACTGGCAGTTGAGCCTTCTGGTCCCTCACTAAGGCTGTTGGACCTTACTTGTGCCTTCCTTTATTCTCATAAGCTTTCTGGCTAAGTTTCAAAATTGGCCAGAAAGCTTATGAAAATACAACCTCTGCCATTGTCGCCTTGGTACTGCACTACTTAAAAGATTCGAACTCTGTTCAAAAGTCCGTTTGTTCATCTTCCATTAGCGTTTTTGATTAAGGGTTCACTGACCTCTTATATGGTCTCTTGAACAGAGTTCGTGTCTTTTACGTAGTACAATATAAAGCAACTCTAATGCCAAAGGTTGTTCTCATAAGTTCAAAATTTCTAAATGTTTAAGTTTCAAAATATTTAGCTGTGAAGGAATTAATGTTTAATATTCTTTCATTGAATAAATTTACCGTACCAAATTGAAGTCTTCTTTCAATAATTATCTTCAGTTTATACTAAGGTTATAAACCTGAAGTGCTAAGAGACCGTCCTTCTAAGGAAGAAGCTAAGAATAGCATTGAACAACTTAAGAATAATAAAGCAACTGACGCAAGAATAAGTATGGCAAACAATTTAATAAAAGAGGAACTGCATAAGAAAAAAATTATGAGTTAACATTTTAAAATTGAGAAAAAGGTAAATGGAGATGAACAGTGAAAAGACACTTATAATACTTATCCCAATAATTTCATATATTTTAAAAATATATGAAATTATGGGGAAACGGCATTGTCATTCACGTGCAAGTACTGTAATATTCTAACTGAAAAAAAAAATGTTATTCCATGTCGATATAACCATTCATGAGTACTGAGTTGGTTCAAAAAGGACTTATCTGCAAATGATTAATTTCTCAGTGTGACATGTACTCAATAACTAAAAAGCAAGGTTATATACAATATATGTACACTTGCCCATGGAGTAGTTCTGTGGAATAATACGGGAATGTGACGTGCCAATTTAATAAATTTAGTGAAACTGTGTCTGAATAGCAAAAGATGTTTAGGGATGATAAATAGCACTAAATCGAGACGATTTAAAAGAAATACAGGACTAAGATATAGAGAAGCATTCATTACTCAAGAAATATCATTAAAACGCTATTAGAATATGCAATTTGCATCGTCATAATTGCAGTCAAGGATAATGGCCTTGGACACAAACTTACTTCATAGACTTGGAGGAGTAAGGGGACCCCGATAAAAAAAAAATAAAGTGGAAAAGAAACTAGTTATATTGAACTGACAAGATTTGCAATTAATGCAACGTCTTTTAAACAAACGGCATGGTTTAATTGGTAACCATGGCCATGCTATAAAATGAAAACAAGGTATGTGGGAGGAAATATCGAGCAGGATTTAGGCAGTAAATAAAACATGTCGCCTTACTCCATCTGTTCTAATTTACAATCCTTTCATACAATGTCAAATAATAAACGCAGAAGCATTTATAATACCAAGAGTAATGCATCGCTTGCAATCATGAAGCACACAATTTTATTTTTCATAAAATATATGAATAAATACACCAGCATTTTTGAAATAAATTACACTGGAAAATTTATAGACCATTTAGGAATAGGAATACTGGGAAAAACATAATAAGGACCTAGAGAATAAATTTGATTCACCGACGCCAACACACAGGGTATACAAAGCTAATTGACGAAGATGACTGAAACACGCTAAAGAATGGAAAAAGAAAGGGAAGCCGAGTTATTTAACAGAACCTAAGGGATTTAAAATGTAAAGATAATATATAAAGAAACCTTGGGATGATGGGAATTATGAACTGAAGAGACAAAAAAGGTTACCATGAAGGAAAGCAAGGACATAAACAGAGTAAAAGAACCGGAATTGTTAAGACAACTGAAGAAAAAAGAAGTTTGAACCACTATCGTTATTGTTATACTGTGCAATATCTGCCTCGACATTAAAGGACTTAATGGCACCAGTACACATCCATTATCTTTCTTTTTAAAAAGGAAAGAAAATATATTTGGAATTGCACCATCTTCAGATCTCCTTAATATCTAAAGTTGTTTAGCGGGTCATTAGCAGTGAGTCTGATCTTAACGGGACAAGGTTGTCAACCCTGTCTGGTCTGTTATGTCTGTCGAAGGCATGCATTCACGGGCCAATTTGCCTGTTTTGGGGAAGAAAAGAAAAAGGGAAAAAAAAAAGCTTGTTTAAGACTGTCTAATGTGGGCTGTACTTTAGGAAGGTGTACTAACGTTGGTCTAAACAAGTGGGATTTGAACCGAGTTCAATAAAGGAGATATCTTTTTAATTTCAATAATTCCTGAACATTTCACCGAGTCCCATCTGATTTTGAATTTCCATCAGCATTATTCCTTTATCCATAACATTAGTTAATTTTGATCTAAATTAAAAAAAATGGCATAACAAAATTAAATTAGCTCATATATATTTAAAAAAAAAACTTAAATAAACATTTTAAATTCATTTGCGGATTTTTTTTTTTTATTTTTTCTCAGACACATGAGCACCTTATATATTTTATCCTTAACCCAGACTCTCTTGGAATAAGGTGTCGCTATAAGATCCCAGGACACTTTTCTACAACAGAAAACTAGCTGTGACATTATATATCTATTTGTCTACATCCGTCTCAGCTGATTACGCCAAACTACACCCCATCTGCATTTGAAGAATGCCATAGTACGTGATTTAAGAGACGGAAATGAGGTCAGCGTTAAACCATAGGGTGTTCCGTACATTTATAGATTCCACGTCTAGGCGGTGTTTGTTAACCGAATGGACAAAACTCCAAAATGATGAATATGATTCGGAAACTCCAACGTAGATGATGCAGTACGGTTAGTCAAACTATACGTATGTTCTCGAACTCTCCCTTCACTTTTTTTCATCTGCGTCCCTACTATATATGCGATAATCCAGTAACCATAGAAACCAACAACAATGTGAGAACGTTATTGTGAAAAGCATTTTAACCTCTTCATTGAAAAAAATAGATTTGTTGTAAATATGTTATTTATTATGTTTAATTTTATTTTATATAGTCTTATACTATTAATATAAAGTTATCATACATTGTAAATAAAAATGTGATAACAAGAATTGTTATCAATTTCTATTAAATTTAGAAATCGGAGACAAAAGGTTATTTCAACCTGCACTATTAAAGACGTCTATTTAAAATAACAGAAGACAGGAAATATTGTTGGTTCTGCGGGGGGAGGGGGGAGAAACAAACAAAAGAACATTTGATTAAAAGCTGTGTTTTTACGCTTTTCTATATAATAGAAGTTTTCGATTTATTTTATTTATTTTTTTAGCCCACGACGCATAACTTGTGACTAGAATTGAATTCGAAGGAAGCGGTTAAATCACATTGTTCCACTAGAGGTCGCTAGTGAAATAATAACACGAAAAAGCTAAAAGAGCGTCCAGACATGAGGTTACAATCGACCAACCGTATACAAAACAAAGCAAGCTCGCGTCTCACAGAGCTAAGTTGCGGTTAGTTCTACAATAAAGAAAATAAAAGCCACAAATCAATGCGCTAATTAATGCTTTAACAGCTACAAAGGCCTGTACTATCGTGCGCATTCATTAATCATTGACTAAACGTACACATCTTTTTTTATCTTTTCTGCTGTCGAATGTCTTTATAGATAGAATCACCAGGAAACTCGTTTAAAAATATAACTTTATTATATCTGTTAATTGTACTTGTCATATATCAATCTATAGGTTAGAGGTGGTTACCTTTAAATGATATCGCAGTTTTATGCGACTTTTTCACTTCCTTTTCCTGATGAACCAGAAATGTCATACAGTTCGACTCCCCTCTCACCTCCTTCTAGAAACGTCATGACATTTTCAACGAAAAATTTATGTCTTTAAAATTACTATCTACATTTATTTAGATGTTAATTTTCTTAACTTGAATAATTGCATATAATAATATCCAAATACATCATCGAAAAAAAGAAAAAGGCTTCAACTTGGCACCCAGAATTAGTAAAAGAATAGTAAATATTCTTTGTAATTTCATATCCAAGTAGGCAAACAATGTTTACCGTTTGAAAGTTCTTTTAATAATTTCTAATACCAAGATGTGTTTCTTGATTAAGAATTCACTCGAACAAAACTTTCATTCAAACACGATGTTGATGCTTTACGGTATTTTGAATTTCAGCGTAGTCTTTGATGAGCGCTAACAGTTCAAACCAGTTATTGGACCAGTAATATCCTTAATCACAAATACTAATAAAAGGCGAATATATCAGTACTGGACAGAGTTCATATCTTTCAGTAATATATTTACATAATTTTCGATTTTTAATTAAAAAAATTAAAATAAAAAGTTTTTTAACTTAAAATAGAATTTCTTGTGTGAAAATTCAAGATTACAGGTAGGTTCATGCACTTGAACCAGAATCATGAAAGAATAAGAATGAAAAATGGAACACACACAATATCCAGTCCCAAAAATCCTTTCTTTTATTTTGTGCTAATCCTATAAAGTAGTTGATTATACGGTCGAAGCCCGAATAAGGCGAACATCGACAAAATAATTGTTCAGAATATATATATCATACAAAATCATTTTATGCAGTTGATCCACTCTATATATTAATCCTAGTTCAATAAATGACGACATTTCTCAGCTGTAGCTGCAATAATCATTTATTACATTGTGAACTAGCAATAAAAGGAAGAGTGTCGAATTAATAACGAAATTCGCGAAGCTAGAAACTTCATATATAGGCTTGTGCCTTACATCTTCGTCTGTAAGCGTGTAACAGGCCACCGTATTTATCGGATACATCAGGTCCATTGTGGAACCAACCATATTGACCCCCCCCCTCCCCCTCCACGACAAGCTACTAGGGAGATCGTGAATGGGTACTTCACGGTGCTTGGTTTTGCGGTACCATAGTTCTGTTATGATTCAGTTTTTCAGGTGTTTTCTTTACAGTAATTTTAATTTTACCTATGGCTGCCATTATTTAGATATATTTCCCCCTTGGTGTTCAAAACTAAGTAACGTTTATCAGATACTGTAAGTTCTTTCACAAAAATGTTAAGGATTGCCAGTTCCATTATAAGTAAAGATATGAAGAGTCTAGAACTTCCCTCGTCTTCTACATGGGACCGTGATAATAGCATAAACACTGGTTTAAGAAACAAAAATTAACTGTTTTTTTTTCGGGAAAACAAACAAAAAAAATTATAATCATTAATCCTGAAAACAAAGAATGTCCTTATCAACTGCAAAAGAAAGCAAAGGTATGAATGGTACGTCCAAGTCAAATAAACTTGGGGGAAAAAAAAAAAAACTGAAAGACGAAAAGATAAAATGCGCGTGAAACAAAGAATTGCCAGGGAAAAATACATATAATTTTCTATTAATAATGAAATACAAGACTAGAAAGCAGCCTGAGGTAGGTATCAGCTGGAACAAGAATGAATGACCTACTGAGTAATAAACAGTGCGCTTGCTGTTTACAGCAACCCGACCACACACAGTGATAGGTATGACTTCTCTTAGATGCTGGAATTCTGCTGTATAAACTGGTGCCACTAAGACTGACCCCGCCCCTTCTCTCTCCTCTTGCTATTTTCTTCCGCCAAGGAAAAATAGTCCAAGGTTAGATGGGCGTGGGGTTCGATCACCACCCCACAACAAAGAAACCACACGCCAGGTCCTGCGGGTGGAATATTTAGTACGCATGGCGTCTGTGTAGGTGCTGAGAATTACAATAACGATGGCTGTACTATACAATGACTCATTCTTTACCTACATTGCACGCAGTGACCGAATATCTACACATCGTACCCACCCCGTTTATCAATTGTCACAACAAAAACTTTCCTCTTAGATTCTTCAGAGTGATGAACTTCTAATTCTTTGAATTCCAACGGTTTTTTCCCTGCAACAACCCCCCCCCCTCCTCACCGATTCTTCCATTACACAAGAAAATCCCCGAGGCCTCCTGACTTCTCTATTATTTACTAATATTGCTCCTCTTTAACATAACCAGACGTTTTTCAGCTTCCTGTGGGATGGAGTATTGTTTGTTTGGATTAAACACTTCCTCTTCCGCTTCTATCATCTTTCTGAAACTGCACATGGCGTCACTCCGTCTCCCAGCAACAGTGACTTAAGTAGCTTTCTGGAGAATCTCAAATAAGAGTGTCAGTAGTGCCTGCTACTGCACCCCCCCCCCCTTCTAACCCTCACTAAGATCAACAGTATCTTAATCACAGCTTCATTAAGCAACATTAACGGGACTGGTAAAATTAGGAAAAGAAACTTGACCGCTTTTCATTCAGTTTACTTGTGTACTGGTATACACTGAGTATAGTATTTATTTAACAAATTCCCTGCAGGATTTCTTAATTATTTTTTAACAGATCTCTGAGGAGTCAATGTATTCCGATAAATTCAACTACTATAGTAGCAAAGTTATTTCGAATAAAATGGTGTCAGTCTATACATTATATGCAAAAGGATTGGTTTGACTTTTATTGATTTTTTTTTGTTCTCCAATACCTTTTCTTTTTCTTAAATTCTTTCTTTCTTTCTTTCCTTAATTTCTCTCCTTTCTATCTCAACTTCTGTTACTCGTAGCTCACCTTTCTGATTTAACCATAGCTTCATCAAGAAATTTCTGTCTGTAGCAACAAAGATTAAGGAGTTTAAATCATGTATTCCGACAAGAAACATCGAAAGAACATACCTCTGCTATTGCAATAAGTATTTTTAATGAATGGATAAAAAATCTGTTACATACTTTGTGCGACAATTAGATCGAACTCTTAACTGATATAAAATAGATTCTTTCTGATTTGTATATTACTCTTAAAAATCCAACTTTAAAAATTTCAGTGACAGAAATAACATACGTGAACTGAATATAAATAATATGCTGCCTATTTATTAATCGAATATTAGTAGAATGTGTGATGGTATTAGAAATCCTTATCCTCAAGCTTCTCGGCTAATATTGGAGTACTTCGGAAGCCCTTCTTTCACTTACTAATTCTTCCAATAATGCATATACATTGATAATGAAACTTCGTAGTGTACCATCGTGGTAAACTAGGCCCACTTTTTGTAATGTAACACCATCCATTACGTAAAAAATAGCAATCTTGACTAATCCTCCAATGAAAAAAGTGGAGGGGAAAGGTTCAATAACTGAGTTAAATGTTACTAAATCTGGATCCTATCATATTCCGTGATGAATAATTATTTTTTTAGGTGTGTTTATTCTTCAATGAAGTTACAGTGCTAGACAAGATCATATCTCTCTACTTGAAATCATGTATCATAAATCAGGTTGGAAAAGTAAAATTAGCATTTCATGATTTCACTTTATCCGTCAGCTTTCCTTGACATGCAAGTTTATTATCCGATTGGAAAAGCATCTCCGCTCTCGAGCCCACAGACTGTGGGCTTGTATCCCACTACAGCATGGATGTTTGTGTAGATTTTTAGGTGGTATATGATTTTCATCGTCCTGTGTGAGATTACCATGCTTATTGAAGGCTTCAAAAACATTATATTTTGTCTCTAAATCAGGATTTCCAGTTTAACTCACACTTAACCTACTTACTAAAGTGCTACTTAAGTTTACCCCTAGTAATGTACTGTAAGTTTCCAGCATTTCATGAATGAAGTATCATGAAATGTTGGCATTTTTTTTTTATTCATCTTTCACTTCAAGATTTATTCGGAAAGACTATTACTACTGTCACGTATGACTAACTTCTGAAATTGTATTCAGAAACTTCTTCACTTGATTCTGAAGTTTAGACCATTGCAATGTTATTCTATTGATCTCCATCTTATATAACAATAATTCACTAGAACACACACACACACACACACACACACACACACACACACACACACACACACACACACACACACACACACACACACACACACACACACACACACAATTAAGTTCAACAAACACAGCGTAGGTTCACTTTCTGACCATAGCAACCGATGGAGTTCCTGAAGTGTACTCGAGACTTGCTATGTAGGCCAAACAAGCTGATGGGCAGTTTTAAAGTCTGTCACAACCGTCTCCGTGTGCCTGTATCTCAACCCCAAAAACACCCAACTGTCCCTGTATACTGCCCTCCCACGTGTTTCTCGAGGTCATCAAGAAATCTTATCTTGTGAAGGCCTTTCACTGTGGAAGAACGAGCTGACCTCTTCTCTTAATACAGCTTGACTACGTTAACGATGATCGCCGACTAATGAGACTGTTAATAAAAATTTACCTTCCGAAACTAACACAGAAATCTGGCACTGTTTCAAGGTCCATAGACTCGTCAGGTGACTACTGAATTTCCCACGGTTAATTAAAATGAACATTCATTCAGTAGCTTATCGGCTTCCAAAACAAAAATTTCTGCGTTTGTATCTACACATTTCTGGCGTGTTATAAACATTACCTTTATATTAGACCGTTTCTGTATATATATATAAACCACGAACCAGTGCATATACTGGGATGGCTAGAAGAAGGAATGTTAAATAGAACCATAGAAAATTAAATTACTATTATACAATTAATCACCAATGAATTAAAGCTTTCAAGTTTTGTATTTTAACTGTGAAGAATGGAAAATATTTCCATTCACCCGATTGGCACGTTTACGTAACTGATGGCTGAATTGGAAGCGTGTAGTCCTTAGTCAGGTAAATGTGCAGGAGAAGAGCACTTAGGTGACCCATTTCTTAACAAAGAACGTATTTCCTACAAGAATTGGTAATAAGACTATTATTAAAAGTAAATAAAAAGTCAGCAGTTTTATTTCTGAAAATAGAGAAATGCGTATGTGCAATGAAATCTCAGGAAAAGATTAAAAGTAAATTAGTTCCAGAAGACAACAGGATTTGATTAAAATATAACAATTAATTATATATTTCCGAAAAAAATTCGTAAATAACTGGCATTAATAAATAATAATCCCGTCATGTGATCTAATCATCAACTATTCATTTATTCCTATAGAGATGAATTCGATTAGCTGCCAAAAATATAAATTTAATGGCGTTGTCTGGGGAAGGGAAAGGAAGGGGTTTATTTTCCACTCATCAAAGAAGCAGTAAAGTAAAAGGAGAGTAACCTCTTCGCGTAGACAACAACAGGAACTTTACTTGAATTACGAAATCGTCAAGGTGACAAAAGATCTCTTGTTCTAATTTCCTATCCCTCTCCCCCCAAAAAAAGAACAACGTTGCAAAATTTGATATTGAGAAACTTGTTTGTCCCAGTATGTTAAGAAATGTCTTGTTATCTGTTTGTTATTTCTGCATGACAACATTTCAACGAATCTCGTTGTTTGATCAGCAACTAGGTAAAGAAACAAATTATGGAAAATGGTCTCGGTGGCGTATCTTAATATACTACAGTGTTTAGCAACCCTATAATTAAACACTGATATGTTCCTGAACAAAGTGAAACTAAAATGTATCTACTTCTTCTTCTTGGCTTCTCGTGTTAGGCAACTGTTTGCCTGTAACGTTTTCAGGGGTTTAAAAAGTCTTCTGCCCATCTCCTTCTGGATCTTCCTCTTGAATGGTGTCCCTTTGGTTTATATTTCCAGGCAATATTTGGCCATCTGTCCTCGTTGATTCTCTCTACGTGATTTTTCCAGTTCTTTCTATAGTTTGTGATGTCTTCTGTTATGTTAATTATGGATAACTGTTTTCTTATTTCTTCATTTCTTATCTTACTAAAATTTATAAAAGTGTTATTTGATCATCCATATACTATTGTAAAGAAGCAAAAATAGGAAAAAGAAAATTGACTTGAATATACAATCAAGATGATCAAAACGAAAAAGATTTCAAAACTATGATTTACTGTATGGGGTAACCTTTTCTTTCCATCTTTTCTATTCTATATTATCTTAAAATGACTTTCTGTTTACATCTACATGAAGGACTACAGTTATTATTTAAATAATTGAAGTGATTAAACAACTAATAGCTAATAATAGCTATGAGTTAATAATAATAATAATAATAATAATCAACAATAATAGTCAATAATAATAATAATACTCGAGTTAATAAACAGCCATCTGCACAGACACGTCCAAAGATGTAAATTAAGTTTGCATCCAAAAATACACTAAGTTAATAAAATGATTACATTATTTGTACTAATTAGCTTTTTCATATAATTATATTCTCATCAAAAAATTCCGACGGATTCATTCTCGCACATAATAGTCTTGTTTAACAAAATATAACATCCACTGATAATGTGGCAATGCAAACAAGTAGAGAAATAAATAAATGGTAAGTACTCTTTTATCACAGGTATGCCCATTAATCAAAAGTAGTCGTTATGGTATGTATAACTTTTTTTTTTGGTACATTTCTTCTTTACACTGGTATTCCTTATCACGAAGTTATCTCACTAAAGTCTAACATAAGTCGATATTATCTAATCCAGTTACCAAACAGATTTTTCTTTTGCAAGAATGTATTTAATACTGACATTGTATAATTTCAACGCCACATTCTCTTCCCCTGGACAACTTCCCCCCCAGACACGTACTTAATTCCCGAGGTGCGCTAACCAGAAATTACCATGTTAAAATTGTAATTTGTCTTTTTTATAAAAGACTTTAATCACACACAGTCACGCTTAGAAAGAAAGCTTCCAGTCTCCGTGATGTAATTATTGAATGGTCACTTAAGACAAGACAGCAGTGCCCTCCGTAAAGAATACGGGCATGTCTCCATAGGAGAAAGAAGTGGTGGTAGTTTGGGAGGAAAAGCAACGGGGGGGAGGAGAACTTCACAGATACAAAATGAGACTGTCTATTGTTCATTGCAACCTTGCTCAAGTAATGAGGCAAATTATTGTTTTGGTACTAGGGAAATAATTTTCTTTGCAAAATTTGTGCTTACTGGACAGCAAAGGGGTGTGTAGGAATGTAAAGTTGTAAGTGCATAAAGGGATAATTAGCTGTTAGAGAGAACGATCAAAAACTGATCTTCAAATAGCAATATTCTCGTCTTTTCAATTTCGCTAATACCCTTCCAGTAGTGGTTTCTACAATGTCTGCGATATTCCGTTCTCCCTCCCACCCAATAAAAATTCTTCATAAAAGGATATTGTCTGTGGAAATAAAGAATAAACTTCTTTTTTTTTTTTTAAGTGGGAGGGATGAGATTTATAAATCCCTCTGCAAGGCATAGATTCCAACAAGACATACAGTGTCTAATACAGTCATATATTGAAGCACTTCTATCAAAGACTTTCTGTTTTATATTTCAAGAAATATATGTCTTAACCATTTTTTTCTAAATATTCTCCTGCCCCTTAAACAATAGGAGGTGACTGTTTCAAATTTCATTAAACAGAACCACTGAAGCATAATGGAATTTTGTCGCTTCAGGCCTTAGAGCAACGTACAGACTATGAGAAAATTCTTCAGACTATCAACAAATGAATTATCCCTATAACGGATGGACGGTAAACACGTTATCAGTGGAACAGGTTGTTTTAGACATTCCTAACTCCAACTCACAAGAAGAAAAGTCAATTATGCATATCATATCGAGTTTTTAGTTAAGATATGAGTGGCTCTTTCATTCGTAGAAGACTCGAGTAAGTAACGAACATATTCTAACGGTCATTTAAATGTTTACATGCCACTAGGAGAGGACTTGCATTCCTGATGGAATCCATTTCCTCAGCATATTTTCTTGTCCGTTACCTCGGGCGACTGATCACCTTGTTGCCGCTTTCTCTGCTGTGGGGGCAATTTTTTTTTTTTTTTTTTTTTTTTTTTTTTTTTTTTTTTTTGAGGGGTATTCAAAATGTTTATCATTTACTAGTAACTATAATATACAACCTTTGTTAGACTTTCTGGGCAGAAGTTTGACCTCCAGATTTAAAAGTTCATTGCAAGATCCAGTTTGTAAAATGGGTCATCCAGTAAGGCAAGGGTATTTGAGGGGTGGTTTCATTAGAATTATAAAAACGTAGTTCACCGCAATTTACTGTGCTTGAAATAGATGGAAGGAGAAACTAATTGAAACGAGGGAATTAATGGATTGCATGACTAACTTTCAGAGAGAATCCTGACTAAGGAAAGGAGATGCAATAAAAAATTAGAAATAAGTGGACGAAATCAAAGAAGTCGTTAAGATGTCGTATTAGGTTGCATTTAAGATTACACTTAGAAAATAGCAGAGCGGTTTCATGCACCTAAGAATTTTATTTTTGGGGGGGGGGGGGGGTTATAGACAAATTAACTCCGAAGAACATGAAATGAAAGATCAGAATAGCATGATATGAACACTTTCCTTAAGTAAATAGTTATTTCCATCGCACTTGTTTATACATGTGTGTGTTTAACGTGAGAGCTCCTAGAAATATGTTATGCAAATCACAGTTTCCCAAAGACTCGATGTTGTAATAGTGGATGGGATTCCTGACAGGATCGAAAGTATTTCAAAATTATTTAAGAGAGTTAACTAATCCATAATACGGTGGAAATGAGTAGTCCAATTACTGTCCTATTTTTGGACATTAATCTAAAATCAGACCACAAAATTTTTCAGCAGATCAGATGCAAGTACTGTTTAAATAAGATTCGGATACTGCTGCAAAAGAAAAAAGTGTACCGACTGAACCGGAAAAAAAAAAAAAAAACAGTTATGTAATCATCGAGGGATATGTGAGTTAACGAAAGTAAAGAAAACTCTAGAATTCATGCGCATATATGGTATTCACATCTAGATTTAAGAGGAAGGTTCTATGGGTCATGCACCTTCTATAAGTATTGGTTTCTTGCCAAGGACTATAGAGTAGCTGAATCGCACTAAATGCGAGACTAATAGATCGCTTATAGATTATACTTTATCAATGTCAGACAGGGATTTTAGCGAGCAATATGTTTTTTTTTTTCTTCTCTCTTTCTCCACTCCTCTCAAATATGTTCCATCTATATTTGCATCTTAGCGAGTCTCATACATCTTCATGTAATAACATAATTTAGTTTAACTACGACGGATGTGACGCAATTCTTGATGTTTCTATGGCAACAGTGGGTTTACACTAGCAACATGAATGATGAAACGACCATCTCAGACGTAAGTGCGCTCTCCACTATTCCAAACGGTGTTCGGGTTCAAATTTACGTCAGAAAAATTTGGACCGCGTTTTTTACCGGTGGACGCGTTATAAGCGTGGCGGAGAAGGGAACAGTGGAAACAGAGAAATCGCATAAAATTTCAATTCTGAGGGATTTGTGTATTTCGATTTGTGCGTTTCCTTTGACGCGCTACAACAGTCGAAGTATTGGTTTGTGAAAATCATATTTAGGAATCTCCACCATTTTGTTCTTTCATTTATTCTCCCCCCCTCCCCCTCCTTCCATTGATTAAATAAAACGTGATTGCACCAATTATGCTTATAATGGGTTATACAAACATTCATACAAATCTTAGCTTGATAATGAAATATCAGTGTTCTGGATGACCTCAAATCTTAATGTTTGGGCCATCTACATTTTGTTTTCCCATTTGAGAAACCTTGCAATGCATAAACAAACAAAATTTCTAAAACATCTAGTAAGAACTCTTTCAAAAGCTAATCTAGTAAAACTTTAATGTTGTAAACATTAAAGTTTATCCTTTCTCGTTTCTTTTGGTACTGTCCACATTTCTAAACCAATGATTCTTAACCAATGGATCAAGGATTTCTACTAAGACCCATCACACGCTTTTCTGGAACAAATAACTTGTAAATGAAAAAATATTAGCGCCAAAAGCGAAATTTTTTAGCACACACACATACACAATTTTTTTTCCTTCTGAAAAACAGGATCACCGCACGTTGCAAGTATCTTGAAATAATATTAATCCACCATTCCTTTATTATAGTTTAAGAATCCATCTATATATAATATAAACAGCTACAATACGACGTTTACGTCCTTGAAAATCAAATTTCCAATTCCTCACTCACTAGTTAAAACCCTTCCCATTATCCATCTGTAACTGTTGCTTATAACTTATGCAGAACACTATCCAATGCTTTAATCAATGTCCATATACAGCTTGTTGTTTAGGACTGTCTGGCGTGCAGAGACAGCCACACCTTCCATAAAAGTCATCCTGTGCATTTTTATGAATACTATTTCGCATTACCAGTTATCTTCAGTTAATTGGTTACGTCTTCAAACTCTTCCGTATATCAATACGTTTAACATTAATTACAGTTAAGAATCTGTCAATTTGTTTTACTTATTCTTTCTCGTTAACTTAGCTAACTGCGACTTTACTGTGATGAGCTGCCTTTTTATTTATTTATTTATCTGTCATTTACGAAGTGTATATGAGTCCCTTTTAATCCTAACCTTGTGATTGAAGTCAGTTAATTTTCATACTTAGTACAGTACGAAACAATAACCGTAACAAATTAAATGAGAAAGAAAACAGATGTCCTTGAACAATGATCAGTAATGCCTGACTTTGTTGAACAGTCTGCAATACATGTCATTGTCAACTGACAACAATAGACTCGTGCGTTAGCACGTGATCATATTACCTAACATATATTGTTGTACGTTATTCTGACACGCAACCTCCAACTAGCAAAGTTCCCATAGTATTTAATTGAATTTCCTCGCGAGATGTGGCCATGAAGTTGCAATCACGTTAATGAGCTATACAACACTTTCGTTAGAACTACTATTAGAATACTATGCTGTAGGCAAAATAGATATTAAATTCCTATGAACTTTACAACGAAGTTATTTTATCACTATGTTCCATATTGTTTCTATGAGGGAGTTCGCAAGGTCAATATAAGTAACTGCAGGATCGTGGTACAAATAAATAGTGAAAATAAAAATAAAAAAAGAAAGAAAAGAATGCCAACTATCTAATGGCTTATAAGGATGTTTTCTCAAGGCTCTTTACTTGGTGGTCACAAAGTTAAAGAGCGATAGACCACATCTTTTAGATTAAGGAGTTCATAAACCACGTTATTCCTGGTGAAAATTGGAGTCCTGCAGCTTACAGACCATTTAACGTCTTCCCGTATGAAATATGATCAGATATCAATGTTTTATGGTCCATTTGATAATCGGCTCTTCTATAATAAAGCTGTTGTACGGGACTATAAAATCGGCAGCCGGGGGTTGGTATCCCGCATTGCATGCAGTTTAAGGAACTACGTGAAAACAACTTCTCTGTAAAGGTCCGCGAGTGACCTCGAACTTTTTACATTCAAGTGTAAAACGATCAGTCAACTTATAGGGCCAGGTCAGCAATATATAATTCTTTTCTTCCAAACAAAAGGAGGGGGTAAAGAAGAAGATGGGAGGGCTGCTGCCTTCGAACAATCGTGCGTCTTAGACAGGATTCCGATCGTTCAATAACCAGACAGGGCAATAACAACTTTACGAGATTATTTTTTATCCCTCTTCATTAGTAAGAGCTTAAATAATTTAAGAAAGAGAAACTTTTTTTTTTTCTCTTATTTAATCTGTCGAACGAGTTCCGAATAAACGATGATTCCAGAGCTATGATAATTTATTAAAATTGGTGACGATGTAGCCAGGACTGGTGGCACTTACAGTGACAACTATCATTAATTCTGTAAGATATTAATCGCGCTGACGTAATGAACAAAAACAGAAAACAACAAGGAAAAATTTATAGGATCCTTGTCAGAATGGCCCGAAGCAATTAAACAAGAGTTACAAGGAAAAAATCTTTGCCATAGAAACCTGGGCTACATACGGGGACTTTCTCTGCTTTCAGTAACGTTTCTGGCACGTGTCCAACATAGATAAACAGAGCAGTTCGCTCTCTGTATAACAGCAGACTTGCACAAATTTGAACTAAATATCAATAACATTTCTTTCTCTCTCTCTCTGTCTCTCTCTCTCAGTATCGAAAAACCAACCCACTTAAATTTTAGAGGAAGCTGCATTGGAGAAACTTTATAAAGTTTCTCCAATGCAATTAAAAAAGTCAAAAAGAGTCCAAATTGTCCCCCCCCCCATGCAGACTAAATTATTGATATTGAAAAGATAATGTCGCTGCATTATCTTTTCAATATCAATAATTATAATAACTGTAACGAAAAAAAAATAGCTTTTGCAAAATATGTGTTTAATTTTAACTAAAGAGCAGCTATCAGTATTAAAAACAAAGGCAGTTAATAAAAATTAGATGCGAAATCTAATTGTTTATAGCTTGCTTTTCAACAGTTTTTTTTAAATAAAACACTTTTTTAATCTTTTGAATATTTCAAATCGTAAGAATAATTCTCATAAAAAATAATATAAGCCAAAGCTATCAGTCATGTATGAATTAACACAGTTGTATTAACAGGATATCGCTATCGTGTTTTTGTTTTTTTTTTTGGTGGGGGGTGGGGATTTATATTCACTATTTTTTTGTGAACTAAAATAGCGCAGAACCAATATTGAATTTGCCAAATACGACATAGAAAAATTTTTAAATTCTGTCACTATATCATCAATATAGTTAGTAATATTGTGGTATAATACCGACCGTGGTCATACCTGCCTTAGCTTTATTTCTTAAACAAATCCACCCAAAATCAACATCCCACCTAGAATAGTTAATATCACGCTTGTTTTTAAGACAAAATTGCTATTTGTAATCATCGGTACAATTTTTATTCTTGAGAGTTGCCATAAGGATAATATGAATTTAATTCCTTATCCAATAATTAACACTCAGAAAATTTAATTAATTTCATCAAATTAGTTAATATTTGACGTCATTGGCATATATGTTTTATTAAACATTTTGTGAATTATAATAATATTATAAAATGATGTAATATATATCTGACAGCAAACTAAATAATCAAGTGTTATTATTTTGTTGTTTTTAAAATAAATTATCGCAGTTCCTTGTGCATATCTTTTCGTTATATCAGTGCTTAGCTACTTTTTATCATTTTGAAATGTCACAAGAATTCCAACTGGGATAATAAACAGACCACCGTTTTGAAAACACAATCCGAGCAAATGAGTTCCCTTCTGCTGATCTTTTAGGGTAACTTCCTCATGTTCATAACTCAAAGAAGTCTTGCAGTCTTCATGGATGAATCACATTATCACTTTTAGACGGTCGGACCGCATTCAAGGTGACGTAATTGTGTCACTGACCCAGCAACATCTCTCTCTTTCTGTCTGTCTGTCTCAATGAAGACAGGACTTAAAAAAAGAATCCGATGCCAAACACCCAAGGTTCCTCGACACGCATTCCTGTTCATCTATCATCCTGGCGACTGTGTGTTGAAACAGATAGAGTCGCGAACAAAGCTTGCAAAAAGTTCACCGAATCAACCAGTGTTCATGGCCAACTGCACAGATCCAGTCACAGTTCAGCAGCCTTTAACATGACAGTCAACTAATATAGCTCTCTTTCGTATTCCAGTAAAATTTCGATTTCCTTCATAAACTTTATACAAAAGCTAACTGAAATTACAATAATTATTCCGAACAATAACATTATTACTACTGTTGGTTTAATCCGAAAGGGAAGATATTTTTTATCTGTTATTCTAATAAAATCGCCTCGCAATTAATTTATTGTTTTAATGAAATAATTAAATACAAATATTAAGTGTAGATTTCATTATCCGCTGTCAACTAAGTAAGGTCAAGAAAAGTCTGTTTTCCTCCATCTTAATGTTATAATAAACAGAATTTTTTCCTATTCTAGTCATTCGTAAAAAATAAGTTGAAAGCAAATGAACTTATTTTTTACGAATGACTAGAATAGAAATTTAATTCATTATTTATATAGCGTGCTTAACAGATGAATATTCTGAAACATGATCGAAATAGATACAGAATCGAAAACATTGAACAAATACAAATATACTTTCTACCTGGGGGGGGGGAGAGATGCTAGCTAATCACTATATAAATGACATCGCGGATTGGATTGGGTGGAACCAAACGGATCGTTCGCTGACGGCAATATTCGGAAATTCTGTTGAAAATATCAACGTTTTTTTGCTAATATTCGCATTTTCACAGTTTCATCTTTATTCCAACAAATATACGAGTATACACCTCAATCTACTGAAGTAAGTATGCAATTATATAACAACTACTGACTTACTGTAAATACTATGATTTATTATTTGGCAGAATACTTAAGTTTTGTTTATTTTCGACCGAATATTTAGTAGAGATCATCATTATTATTATTATCAAAACAAGCCCTATAAAACTCAAAGAGCTACCATGCTCGTTTAGAGTAGGCTTTGATAAACATCCATGTCAAAGGTGGGATTCGAACAAACAACTTGTTGGTTGGAGAGTGGGTGTGCATCCACTCGGCCAACCAGGCTGATTTTTTATGAAAAGCTGTAAACCTATTGCGCATTTATTGCTGATGATAGGCTAAAGTTAGCTGAAAACCCACTTCAGATCAGTAAGCAGAATAGTGGTTTCACACCGGCGGAGTTTTTTTTTTCCCCATCTAATTCGCTTTCCTTTAGTTTATTTTTCCTTAGAATAGCTGTTGAGTTTTTTCCTTTAGCACAATTCCCTTTGAAGCATAATAGCAGTGCCGTAGGCAGAGACTGGTCAAGGTTAGGGCACCATCCACTATGAAAAAATATAACATAGAAGGAAACAAACTACCCATGGCGTCATATTTTTTATCATTACAAATAATAATAATATAGACTACGCTTTAAAATGAAGTAAGGAAAACAAAGTAGGGAAATTAGTATTCTGCTGGACATGATGAAAACACAAATAAAAGATTAAAATATATATATATGAATTGGGAGGAAAGAAAAATGTTATCGATATGTTCAACACCTGAAGCGAAATGAATAGTTATCCACATACACGTAATGAGTAATAAGAAGGGAGGGGGAAAAAAAGAAAAATAAACGACACGTGTATATGTCGCGTAAAAGGAAAGTAGGCATGATGACAAATTACACGTCCAAAATGCGAACGCTCATAAGTCCTCCCTCCCACTATCTGGCTCGCGAAATGCAGTCTTCATTTCGTTTTCTTGCGAAATTCGCCATTCCCCTTGTTCCGGTGCCATTAACTAAGGCTTTTAATGACTTTCTTCATCGCCTGTATTTTTAGGTAAGGAGCTCCAGGGTTTAGTGCTCGTGGATGAGATGAGGTGATGAAAAAAAAAAAAAAAAAAAACATCCAAACACGGAATTGACACTTTTCGAAAATGATTTTAAGAGAAATTTGCTTATAACTTGTGATTATTATTATGAAAGATGTCATGAGAATGGTTTCGGGAAATCACTAATATTCCTTCGTTTATTTTATATCCCCGCTTTGCACTATCTCGTGCTGATTGTTTTGATCACGGTGTCCTCTCGTTCACTCTCCCATATAAAATGAGTTTTTTTTTCCAGCTCTGCTAGTTAAAATAATAAATTATATCTTTAAACAAAAAACTTCTAACAGCCAATATTAGAAGTTTGTCAATATAGCTAGTCAAAAGCTAGGCTTTGGAATTTTATAAGAGCTATTCAGCTGAAGGGTGAATAAGTCGGTATCATAGGAAATGGTTGGGATTTCCCCTTCTAACTAGACAAAACCGGCCGAAGTACACACACGTCAATATAGGATTGGCATCGGATTAATCTGTATTATCATAACGATTAGACTGACAAATTGTTTGAACTGAACAAGAGAATGGGCATAATATTAAGATGAGAGAGTTAACAAACGGCTTTGCAGTTTATTCTTTTTTAATTATCAATTTTTCATGCTATTAAGTTCTTACAGTGAAGAAAATAACGGTATCTCTCGCTCTCTGTTTGAGAGGGGAGGTGAATTTCAGGATGTAATTTTGCCTAAAAATTGAATTGCATGTATATTGTGAATATTCCGAAAAATATTTTTATCTGCTCTATTAATATTTAAAATACTTCTTATTGTTGTTTATATTTGATTGAAGTCAATCGCATCATTTGAAATTACTTCACTAAATTGTGTGTGTCAACGTATATTGAAATTCTATTCTGCTCATAAATCTCGTGGACAGACAGCGATACGAGATAGTATCGTATTGTGATATGGAATTACGCAAGTACGTTAGTAGAGGTCATCTGCGAGATTATCACTATCGTTGAGTTGCTAGCAAATGCAAATAAGCGGTCTACCAACTCTATGTAAGAAATGTTATGTTTAGACGGAGATATGGAGCTTATATCAGCAAAGAATAATAACGGCGATGAGTAGTGTATCTTTCGGATTTGCCATCACCGAAGTGATGGCAAATATAAACAGTACTGCGGTGATCAGTGGAACGTTTGCAATCATCTGAATATTACAAAATGTTCAATAATTTCCACGTTTCGCAGAATGGAATGTTTTAAACTTAATTAAACTTAATAAGACTTAAGACATACTAATAGGAAATAACTATTATTCAATAGTACTAAAGAAACATTTGGAATTCATTGGTACTCTGTGAAGAACGAGTAAAAATGTAATAAGAAAAAATAATAAACTTCAGCACGTATTTAAAAAAAAAAGAAGAAGAAGAAAAGAAAGGGAGATATGGAATATAATTTAGAAGTGTAAAACCCAAAAAAATAGCAGATACGCCAACATCATGAGAGCGCTAGGAAGGGGAGAAGAACAGAACAGTATACAGACGACACACAACACCAAGATAAAAGTGGTCGAAAATATTAGAACAACGTCCTTTACCCACCCAACAGACATCACCGCCAATCTGACAGCTAACAAGGGCAGTCAGATTACAGGATTTGGCGGCTATTTCTGCTAGAAGATTGGTTTCGTATATCACACACACACACTCCTGTGAAAAAGGATCCTTATCCACGAGTGAGATACGCATCTGCTTTGGAGATAAAACAAAAGCCACCCTCCCTCACCCCCCTCGTTCCGTCTCACAGGCACGCGCGTGAGTGTGCGTTCGTGTCATTTTTCACGTGATGAGTAAAGTGGGTCAAATTTTATTTCTGTACCAGGGATAGGATGGTATTTATATGGTCTGTTCTCATGCCTACCTTCAAGGTGGCTGGAGGAGCTAGACAGAAATGACACTTCGAATTCCAAGATACCTATTCTGGGGCAATACCAACGTCTAACCTCCCATTCTTAGGATGGATGGCGAATATTAACACCAATAGAGTTGGCACAGACCATATTCTCCCTCAAGTGAAAATGAAACTAGATTTTTTTTTTTTTTCTTCTAAAAACATACAGTAAAGTGTTTTCATAAATCCGGCAGTCCTGCAGAGACTAAACATTGTATTTTTCTTCAAGCCACATTAGGCTTTCCAGTAAGGGCGATGGTCACACACAAGGTGATGATAAACATTATCGTTTCACCTTCACAAACATTCAATGCCAGAGTGGGATTCGAAACTATAATTTATATATATATATATATATATATATAACTCTAATCCAAAAAAGGTTATGAGCCTACAGTACATTATCACGTGGGTGAGCTAAGGATTTTTTTTTCTAATTTTTTTTATCAATGTTTTATGTATTTTTGTATGCTTTATTCATTTTTATACAATCCAGGAACCTTGCTCTAGAGACCAAACATAGAACTTTTCAAGCCACTTCAGGCTTGAAAAAGCTCCTTTTTCTTCCAATAAGCAGAACGGTGGTCATACACTGGGAGAAGAAATTTATCTCCCAAACCAGAATGGCAAATAAGCCTACAAAAAATTGTTTGATATCATAAAAACTTACACCTATTGTGCAGTATCACCGGACCCAATCAACAAAATAAAATAAAACAAAGGGGCTAACGTTCAACTTACAATTTAAATTAGTCATTTACAAAAAAAAAATTCTTTTAACGAAATTCGAAGGGGGAGCAATTTGAAAATTGCTCCCCCTTCTCCACTTCATAATTTACAATGGCACAAGCTAATAATTGAAAGTAATCTTGTATATTAACCACACAGAGGATGAGATATTACAATGCTATACAGTTTCAGGCGATCTTTCTCTCTCTCTCTCTCTACCGACCTCTTTTAATCTAAATGACTGCATATTTTCAAAGAAGTCTTCCTCTCTCTTTCCCCAAATATGTTTCCAGACGTTAATGCAATTTTATAATCTTACGAGTGCAGAATCGTCTAGAATACTGCTACTTGAATCACAACACATTTTTTCTCCTCTTTCTTCCATTTTTTTTTTTCGCTCGAGGAGATTTGCTACTTGTTAAAGTGCACGTGGCCGGTTGCTAGGTGGCTATCTTCAAGACCTGCGCATGGAGATTTCCCAGTAGAATAAACAGGTTCTCTGATGATCATTCATCATATGCCATCATTCAGAACCGACCAGCATCCGCCCACATAAAACCTACTTTCAGGAGCAATATGCATGAAATGGCTCTCTCTCTCTGCTTTATCCTAGTCCCATTTAACTAGCCTGACAAGCACTTGAACTCAATTAAGTTTAATTTTCCTATTTTTACCTCTTATGTAATAGTAGGTTGTATGCTTTGTAAAGGATAATTAATCCATATTAAGGATCATCGTCATTTTTGCATGTTCACCTGAGTTTCCACGGAAGACATGCGTAGTACAAATTGCTGTAAAAAGAACTTCATCTTTGTTAAGAATTCGGGTATATTCTGTTAACATCTTTTATTAGTTTAATTTTCTAACTGAAAAGACATCATCAATTGAATTGTATTTAGCAATACCAAAATTGTTATTATGTTCTGGCGATTTGGAAAAAAAAAAAAAAAAAACATAGCTTTCATATGACATACTAAATGAATAAAAATGTTACACACGCACGCACATTCTAGAGGAAGTACATTTTAGAAGCAAGAAACCAACCATTCTACTGACTTTTTTTCTTTTTTCTTTTTTTAAACCTCATGAGAATTTATTTATAGACAGTATTTGTTGTCTACTTTGACGCGAACAATATAAGCGTCATTTCGTTCATCAAGGTATCAATTACTGGTTATAAAAGACTATGTAATGAATGGAATTAGCAAGTTGGCACCCGTCTTACAGCAAGAATGGTAATAAACAGTCTACCCACACAGTGACCGGATATTAATCATTACGTGGAGATGCGCGGTGAACAGGAAGAGTTTAATGAGAAAGTGTAGTAACAACACATGAAGAAGCAATATAATCACGTCCCTTATTCTAAAAATAAAATTATATTTTCTTCGTATCCCTTTTAAGTTAATCCTATACTTAACAATGTCTGAAATAAGAGATTTTAATACGTACTTTTCCTGGAAGCCTTCGAACTCCTCCGATTGTTCGTCAATAGTAGACTCCAAGTCCAGATAACTTCCATAGTCACCCTCGACACCCGTATACTTGTATAGCTGCAGAGTGCAGTCATCGAGCTGGAAGCAACAGACTTAATTAGCAGAGAAATACTCTCTTGTAAGATTTACATTCAATATATGCTTACAACTGGCTATTTGAGTTAATGAAATAGCTAGTTTCAAATAGGGTGGATAAATAGAGCAGTAATTATGCGTGAACAAATTAATTTGTTAGCATCAAATAGCTTCTACGAAATGTATTCTGACTTGTATAATTCTGATTTTCTCATTTCGTGGGAGACATTGTTAAATGTGTTTACCGAGAAAAACATATAAACTATTCATTTTTAATAAGTATAAAATGAGACTTAGAGGGGAGAAAAGAATAATCAGTTGTTGTAAGGCACACACAACCGAAAAAAAAAAAAAAAATTGCCAATGACAAGTGGAGGTCAGGTTTTCCATGTTTTAAAATTAATTTTGCTACTCTAAAAACACTATAATATGTTTATAACCTTCTTATAGTGTTTATAAGCTGGTTATAACCTTCTTTTCCCTCTTCTAGAGACCAAACGAGGTACTTTTACAATCCACTTCAGACCTCCAGCAGGATGAGGGTCTCACAGGACGACGAAGATCGGTTCCCACCTAAACCACCGGTGAATCTGAACCCCCCCCCCCCAATTTGTTGGCTAAAGAAGTATGCTATCTACACGACCAACCAGGTATTAAATGTATTTTTTATGTTCAGTTGTTAGTTGTCACTGCAGTCAACTATAAATGAAAAGAAAACTCGAATAGCACTACATACTACGATCAGGCATAAGATTCAAAAAGTTGCATTCTGCGCAGAATTTCCAATGGCGTTCATTATGAATAGAAACCTAATAGAATGTAATTAATCGATTTATTTATTTTTTTTTTTTTGTAATGAATTTTAACCAGAATTATCCATCCCTACTAGAAGTGGCCTTTACATAAGGTATTCTTTGTCAAAATATCTTAATAAAGTCATATGACCAGAATATGTTAAGTCAAGGATTAGATCACACACAAATTAGCTGCCGGGTCTCGCAAAGAAATACCAAGACGTAACATTTTTTTAACTTAAAAAAAGTTTAAAAAACAAAATTAAAAATAAGTGTTATGCTGATTAATTTGGTAGAGCTAGACTAACTTTGTTATTATTATTATTAAATTCAACTGCTTCTGAAAGGTCTTATTTACCGAATGGTGAAGATATTTTCTGTAACCAATTCTGCCTATAGAGTATTATAATAAGTAGGAAGATTTATGTAACAAAGACTACTGCCTTTCTATGCTGCACAGAGAAGATGTCAATGAATATAGAAGATGAACTGAATGAACGCAAGACCACAATCAACAAAAAGTAGGTGACTCGTTGAAGTAACCTTGTAGCTGTTTCTCTAATTCAAATAATGGATAAAACGTAATCAGAACCCTTTTAAACGTATATTAACTAAAGTCTAGGAGTTGTTAAAGGCACTAAAAAGAAAAAGAAAAGAAGAGAAAAAAAACTGGTGATTACTTTGCATACAAGATTACGTTCTGTCTATATAACGGAATGCGGTAAACCCAAAGGACACCTACAGACACAAGTCGGTCTCACGTGTTCACATAGCGCGTCTGGCCAGTCCACAAAGCCAGCACGTTTTTTTTCTTTTTTTTTTTTTTAATGGTAGAGAAGGGTCACTGATCCTTAAAAGTATTGCGTGTGTCATGAGCGGTAGTTGAGGTCAGGAAAAAGTTTTCTGAGTGTCGGAATGAATTTAATTTTAAGTTGTCGTCTCACACACGCAGGCCTATTTCTTTGCATGCTTGGAAAATTAAAGTGGTCGATTTTTGCTTTTCCTCTTGGGGAATGTGTTGGCTGAAACCCCAGAATGTTACGCTAAAATAGAACTTCGGGCAGGAAAGAGTAAACATTTAGAACTTAAAGAACAGGGGGGGGGATGGCTCTAAAATAAAAGAAAATTGGAAGTTTCTTCAACCATTCTTCGCCATTAGCAAGCGCCCTTACCGAAATTAATTTTGAAAATGTGCTACTTAATGGGCGAATTTATGTCATAATTTTTCTAAAAGAAAAAAAAAAACTAACCGATATCTACACTACAAAACAACAAAAGAAAACGTAAAGAATGCATTCATTGTTAAGTTTTTTTTTTTGTTTTTTGTTTTATTTTGTCTAGAGCTCAACAATAGATTTACTTGATTTAAAACTTTTCCAGAACTCATTACAAGCAGTTTTTCCTGTTACTGGCAATCATCATGAGCTATCATCTGCTTTCTAAAAAGAAGAAATTAACGAGGTAGGTAATAAATGTTTAAATGAACTATGAAAGCGTTAGTTTGTCGAAGGCAGGTACATTTAGCAAGCTATAAAATCCTTTTTATGAAATGAGTCAAAAATCAGTTAAAGCTGAAACCTTATTTAAAGTTTTAATAGTAAGAAACGTGCTTTTATTGCATTTCATTCTTAAAATTTACAAGTAATACTGTTGTAAATTCGGTCTTAGTGTCAGCATCCTCCTGCGAAAAAAGTAATTATTTCCCATATAATTACAAAGACCTTGAAAAAAAAAATACAACTGTGAAAAATGACTCACAGAAAGTAGAATTTTTTATTTGGAATATTGCTTTCTACAGGCTATAATTGCATCATGATTGGATCGTTTAAGTGAACCAAATTGCACCATTTAACAATGAAGGATTGTAACTGTGCAGGTGTGAGAAGGATTCGTGTTACTCATAAGTTATTTTCCTTAGGATTTTTCCTTCTTTGAAATGGACAAACAATGAAACTGACAAAACCATTTGACTTTATTTTCTCTGTCTCTTTAATTTCCTTACATCCTTCCAATATTTTGACTATTTTATTATTATTTTTTCTTGCACTTTACATTTTCATTGGATGTGACCTTGAAAATGACAGAAATGCCAAAAATTGCTTTTCTTGTGACTATAATACTCCAAAGCATGTACAAGGAGACTCTTTTTTTTTTTTTTTTTGAATAATAAATAATACAGGTCATGGTTGTACATTTGAAGTTTAGATTATTTTTACATTATTTTGTAATCATGTTATTTTAAAACACAGGAAAATTCCTTTCAATATAGACCCAAATTTCACCTTTTTTTTTTCTCCGTTTGTATATTTTCCATAGATATTTGTTTCCTATTTGGCATTTCAGGAAAGAAATTGACTTTTAAAAAAATCTGTAACAATTTGGTAAAGCATATGTTGTATTATAGCTGTTTACACTTTCATGCAAGGACTGTACTATTTATTTGCTGCGGTAATATTTTCGAAATTATTTACTTCCTTCTTGAGAATAGCTTTTCTGTTAATCTACCATCTGCTATTTTCACGTCTGTGTTCTTGGTGTTCCAGTTTGCTGGGAAGTGCGGTCAAGCAAATACTGCATATTACAAGTTCAAATGTGATTTTCAGCAAAGCATTAGAACTTAAAAAAAAAAAAAAATCCAACTACAATTTATCAAAATTGCTTTCTTGGTGACTATTCTTCACACGAGTAAAAAAAAAAGTTATTCACGTTCAATATTTTGTCTATTTTTTTTTAAGAAATCATTCTTTCTTATGTTTATATCTGTTTTATTCGTGTGAAATTATCGTATTTTAGAAATTATTCATAAGGACTGATTTTCTGTTTGTTTTTGTGGACTTTTTCTATCTGTTCCTTTATTCACAAATAAGAATAAACATAAATAACGCAAATATATATTTACCGCTTCATTATTATCTGCTATATAAATGATGATGATGATAATAATAATAATAATAATAATAATAATAATAATAATAATAATAATAATAATAATAATAAATAAACAATTGTAATAATCAAGGTGGAATCAATATCAAAAGTTTTGTGCGTAGGCTGTGTCCTAGCAGGGAAACCCACTTATATAAATACATTAATTTCGTTAGCGCTGACCAAATAATAAAGAAAAAAAAAAAAAAAAACGTGCAGACCCATGAGGATCTCTTTCCTTTTCTCCCGCCACCAAATGATGATGTTATTTTCTTCCGCCACCTGGACGGTTGTTTTTACTTAAGATATGTAGCAGTATAAATTCTCAGTGTGCTTCTCACCTCGCTTAGAACTACTGGAAATCTCAGTTCGTGTTAACTGCAGGATGTATTGCTGATAACGTATTATACAGAATAGGTAGCCAGGAGAGAGAGAATCAAGGATGACTGTCTCCGTACATGATAATTCAAGGGCATTCGTCGCCTGGAGTAAAATATTTTTCCGCTTTTCACCTAGAATTCATTACATTACATTTAAGTCGTTTGTCGCCTGGGTGTCCTGTAACACGTGTGGGTCCTTCAATGATGGTTGAGAGTGCACTCTTGCAACTCGCTTTCTGTCCGTAGCAATTCATAAAGAATCGATAAAGGAAGTTAGAAGGCGATACATGTTTTTTTTTTTTTTTTCCTCCCTATCTCAGCGCTCTCTCTCTCTCTCTGCCTGCTATACAAAACATAAAATACAATGAAAAAGCAATGGAGAAAAATAGCTTAAAGAGTACTGACTTAAAGACCCAAGTTACATCTTAGATATTGAAAATGAAATAAATGAACAATTACTTTACCAAAATTAACCAATGGGACAAAATTATTCCCATTATTAATTTTGTTAATTTCAAATAAGCAAAATAAATTAGGTTTCTCATTTGGGGTACTAGAAAAATTGTAGTCCTGACTTTTTCGATATAAATACATACTAAATAAGCTGTTCTTGGAAATTAATATCATATCATATCATATATATTATCTTGGAAATTAATATCATATCGTATGACATGGGTGACATGAAAGCATATAAAATGTATGCTTTCATGTCACCCAAAATACGCTGATAGGTATACGCAGTAGACTGCAACATTTATTAATTGAATGCATAAACGTTCATTAAGTAATGACAAATATTTCATTCCACAATAGAATGCTAATTAATGTATTTACTTGCAACCGTGCTCATTACAAGCATCTTTAGTCAAAAGACTGTACGCATGAATATGTCTGAAAAGGCTTTAAGCGACAAATGAATTTTGTCGCTCAGTGTGAGACCACCTGACTTATTGCAGTGCCTAGAAAAAGTATCATGTTTGAACTCTAGAACAAAATTTTCGTGTTATCTAATCTTCCACCAACAATACTATTGTATGATATACAACCTTGCGTGGATCGGATTCGCATAAAAAAGTTTAAATATTGTTTTGAGTAGGTCTTATTTTTGAACTTCAACCTCTCTTACTTAAAGGAAGTACTGAATTCAATGAAGTACGGAAGTTAATTATTTTTCTATCGTTTATGCATGCAGCAAAAACACTTCACACACACTGCTATGAATGCCATTCTGGAGATTGCAAAATTGACCTCCGAAATTATTTCGCAATATTTTTACTGCGTACAAAAGGCTGTTCGAATGCCAAAGGGATGTATTTCTAATTCGGCTATATTATTGTAAATCCTCAATATCACCTAAGAGAATTTTTTTTCAGCAGCTTTTTTTTGGGGGGGGTTCAAAAAAAAAACGTCAATGAATTTTTTTATTATATATTATTATTGAAATATGTCAGCCAAGTTGTTAGGTACACTGCGAACGTGAAAAATAACCCTCCATACTAATTCAATTATGTTTCACACTAGACAAATACTCCAAAAATTTCAAAATTTTAAAAACATTTAAAAATTCAAAAATATCTGATGTGGGGACAAATAAAACCAAATACAGAGAAAAGTGTGTGTGTGTGTGTGGAGGGGGGGGTGATGGAAAGCTGCGTGTTGGCCAAATGGATCCCGTATATTCAAAAATAACTGATTATTTTTGAATTATATTATGCATTATATTAAATCTGTGTACATTACTCTCTTTATTTAAAATTGAATTTATGTAGTGATTAAATCTTAAATTATTCATTTAATTTAGGAGAATGGTTTTAGTGATTCATCCAAAAAAAAAAAAAAGTTTAGAAATCCATATTTTAGAGACAAAAGATATTGCATATGCTGCATTAAAACAGAGGATATCAGTTAGCTATCTAAATGTCATTTTAAATGTCATTATTATTTATATCCATGCTCATATCAATTATATAGATAGTAATAGCGACAAATAATAATTGAAACACCAAAATATCTCGCTAAAATTCCAGATATTCAGTCTTAGCATAAAGAAACGTAACATTTTTTTTTTTATTTGGTGACAATAGATATTTAAGTTATTCAGAAAAATTACATTCGCACGAAAAGACAATTTAAAAAAATTTACTGTTATCAAACTACATCACACTTTCAACCATTCTAACAATTCATTAAAAATTATCTCTATTTTTATGATTATTACTCATAGTTCACATCAGTGACTTTCAATCATCTGTTGGATGAATACCAGCAAGTTGAAGGGGAAGAACTGTAACTGCCACCTACTATCACTTCCAGGCCAATTTGGCATATGATAGCCGCAAGACAAGTTCAAGGATCAGGTTGAATCTACTGCATTTAGCAACAATGAAGAAGGTGAGGTCCATTTTTAAGAGAAGGGAAAGGCAGTTAAAAATAATTATCTATTTGCATAATTTTCAATGGTATTTCCATAAGATAACTAACTAACCTCCAGTTATAAAGTCCGTATAAATGTTCTTCGGATCTTGATTAGAACACCCAGATTTGAATCAAGATGTTCTAACCAAAGGTTCTAACCAATATGTATCCTCTAATTTACAATATTTCATTTTTAAAACAAATTTTGATCGTACTGATTCTTAGAGAGTTATCAAGATTTAGAAAAAGAATACTTAGAGATATGATTGATTATTTTAAGTTGGTAAAATATATTTTTTTTACAAAAATGACAATAGTTAATTTAGAAGAAAGGAAAAAAGGCAATTCTATGATCAACAGTCTTTTAATATTTTGTATTTTTGATTTATAAAAAAAAATAATAAATAAAAAAAAGAGAAAGAAAAGAAAGCTATAATAGATTGTGAAATTAGACTGCTAAAAATGTTAGAAAAAATGCTAAAAGAAAAGTGAAACCCATAGCAGGACCAGCTCTACCGACGGTGCAAGACGTGCATTTGCACGGGGCGGCAAAGTTGGCATAAACTATACGGAAAACAAGGGAGAAGGGGCGGCCCTGACCCATAGACACAATTATACCTTCGCTTAGAGTGATGATAAAACTGAATAGGAAGGTCAATGTGTTGAATATGGACATTTCTGTTTAAACCAGAAATAGCATCTTGAAGAGAACATTAAAATGTTTTTTTTACAAAAGATTATGACTTGTTGGTAAGTATGATCAAAATTACTGATTTTTATTTGATTTTTGCCAAGGATGTGTGGGAATATATGCACAGACATCAAAATTTTGAAAGCAAAAGAATGAATTTAACATTCTGACTTGCATCGAGTTGCGTTAGTGTACTGTTACTAGCACATCTGTGTGTGTGTGTGTGTGTGTGTGTGTGGTGGGGGGTGATACTAATAAGTATTTGCGAATCGTCTTTTTCTCTATCTCCAACATTTCTCATTCACCACACACACACACTCACCTAAACTAGATTCCTTCACCCGACAAATACAGCAATATCTCTTGTACAAAATCTGTTAACATTGCCATCTGTTGATAAGTGGTTAAGAAGAAGAAAAAAAGTGCTAATGTTTTTCTTGAATAGCTGGAGATTGTAGTCCTTGGAAAATACCACGTGTGGAAGACTGCAGAGGACATGTTTAGATGGAATGAAAGAGGAAAACTAGCTTTATTAAAAAGGGCAATGTAGAATAACTATTTGTAATCTGACCGGCTTTATGTCGACTGCCCCACTTCCACTTTTGACCAACGTTGTTCTTACCTAATATGAACTGTAATGTTACAACACCTTTGCCAGTGGGGCCTTGTAAGTGTTTAATCCCATTTAATTTAGAAGAAACATTAATTTATTGTGACCATTAGTGATACAATAATTGCAGTAATGGTGATTATTAGCACTACTGGATTTCAATAATTCTTCAACAAACGTGGCTGAATTTTAAAATGTGTGTTGCTCGAATTTTTCCAAATAGTAGATCACTTTACATATAAAAATGAATGTTAAATTACATAAGAGAATAACTGAAGATTATTTACTACACAACTATTTTAAATTGCGAATCGTAATAATAAATTTATTTAAAAAATGGAAAGTGTTGGTTGAGAACGAGGTGATCAAATAGTTTCATTTAAAATGAAGATCTTCCTAGAAACGGCTAAAAGGAATTGCAAAATGTATTGGTGCCTTTTGTGATGTGATGATGTGACACATTTTGGCAACTCGTATGGTAAAGTATAACTTCTGCATCACTTCAACCTGGGTATTTACATCTGGGTCTACCCATCCACTGATAGACCTGAACAAAGGTCGAAACCGGTCTGGGTAGTGATTCTCCCCCCCCCCCATAATGTATAGCATCATACGTGTCTGCAAGGACATGTGCTTTACATTATGGGAAATACTAAGGAAAGTGATCAGAGCTTACTCCACTTTTACCACGAGTCGCCCCTGTCCTGAAAGGTTACTTACGCTTGGATCCGCCGAAACTTTTATAGTTTCTATATTCGGCACGAAACTCTTGTAGTTTCTCTATTCGGCTTTGAAATAATGTTTGATTCAATATCCACTTTATTTGAATAATTTTGCATCGCCGAAGTGAAGCCTTTTGGCTCTTTATTTCAGTAAATCCATCAATTTACCTGATATTTAAAATTGCATAAAGCTGGGGGGGGGGGGGCTGATAACGGAAAAATATAATCAGGTAAATGCATTCACACTAAAGAGATCAGAAATTAATCAATAGGACTTTGTATTCAGTTGAAAACTAGTAAAAAATAAAATAAAATACGGTAGAAAAGAGTTAAATATCTTCACCACCACAGAATGAAGTAACCATTAACCCTCCTTTTATATTTTTCCCACCCTTCGTAGCACCACACGCAACTTATTACATTTTATTGCGTCCTCCTGCCAGGATCCGCCAATGGGACGCTCCGCCACGCCGTCTATAGGGCGCACACGGTCTTCGGGGTTGCAGTAAGTCACTACCAAGGGACGCTAGGCCTCGAGGGTAAGCAAGTTTGCCGGTGTCGCCAGCAGTTACGCGGCCCCAGAATCAAGGTCAGCCAGAATCACAACGGCGTTCCTTTGACACGGCTTTTGTCCCTGTGGGACTGGGAAGTGAAAGACTTAGCGGTCGACCTCTGCCGTTAACAAACATCCTACGGATGGCTAGGTGAATGAGAAGGTAGTTTTCTGCAAGATAGCAAACGAGCCTATGGCTGCATTACAAGTAGAAAGGACTAGTCTATGAATATAAACCTGAATATCAATTCTGACAATCCTCATTTAGATTCTCATTTTCCCGATTATTTAGAATAAAAAAACGATTTTCCTATATTATGATAAATTTATATTTGTTTTTGTTTTAAATAATCAGAAATATTTTTAAATTAACATATAATTAATATTTTTGATTTCCACACCTAAAAATACGGCTTTATATTTATCCTAACACCAAGTTGAATGCGTCTATATTTTCCGATATGTTCAAATATCCTGTAAATATTATAAGAATAGCAATATGAAAAGAAATAGAGCTATGAAGATTTTAAAAGAGAAAATATCAACGTCAATGATGCAAATTATATCAGTGGTATTTCTACCGTACACAGGAATTCCAAACAAAAGTAGATCCCCCCCCCAAAAAAAAAAAATTAAACATAATCATCAACAAATTTTATACTGATTAAGTTTTAAATAATACGATATTATAATAATAGGACAATACGAAGATTCCTCGGCAACTCTGATTTTTTGATTACTCACAAACAAGATCAACTGACCTGAAAACACGTGGAATTGATACAATGACACCTGGTGGTCATAGTTGTCCATCCAAAAACAACCTAAAATTCAATCTGCTATTTAAAATAAATCAGAAGCCACTTCTAAATAATAACGGTATGTAGTCTAAAATCCATCACAAGGAATTGCATTTTAAGCACTATAAATTCAAAATGGAATAATATGATAAGGATCAGCGATTTCAATCACAATTAGCTAATATCGACAAAGTCGCACTAACACTCTAGAAGTTAATGCGTTATGTGCTTTGACATGTGAATGAGCAATCTGGCAGTGTACATGAAATTGCATCAATGTTATCACTGCAGATTAAGCTTAAGCTATGCAACCAAATGGGATAACTTTTTTTTAAAAAAATATTCGGACGAAATGCTCATTATTATTGTTATAAAACATTATTTAGCAACTATTAACTTTTAAAAAATACTTATCCTCATTCAAATATATTTAAATTAGTTTATCATCTTGTCGTGGGATTCATTAATAAAACTGACGCACCCGAGCTTTTAATCCTAACGAAACTTTGAAATAAAGTTTTATTAAGACATTCGGGCCACCTTCCCGATGACACAAAGTTATGCCTCTCGTGCGCTCCATCATCCATCGAGTCACAACAATAATAATAATAAACAAGATTTTACATTAATTTTCCTTTTGAATTTTTAATTATTCTTAAATAATTAAAATTAAATAGAGTTATAATCTGAAAAATTCTTAATTTTTCAGAAAGATTTTCTAACAAGGGAAAGCATATTGAGAACATCACATCTCTGACATTGTTCTAGAATCTAGATGTACCTTCTCTTGTCAGAGTTAATATTTTCCCGAATATCCCCTTTCAATAAGGATATTTCATTTAACGACATCCGTATCTCTATCACAGCGATCCTCCCTCAGTTATACAGTAACCAGCATGCTTGTTCTGAATGTATTCTAAAATATATTTTCTAATATTGGCTATCGATATTTTAAACAAGATAACAGTCATATACAGAACTAGTAAAAATCCTGAACGAAGAAATTAACGGGTTTTTTTTTTCCTGTCGCGTTTTAAACGAAAATCAAAATTCAAATTCGCCTGTCGAAAACGGGTCATGCACTGACAAAAGGGTCACGTGTTTATGAATCATTCTTGTGTCTGCTGTCATACTAAACTGGTTTCAGTTGTTTATTTCTTTCTTCGTTTTTTTTTTTAACAGAAACGACTGCATACTAAATATTTTTTTTTTTTTGTTTGTTTCCAGTTTATCTTGATAGCGCTGTATTTTTTAATTGGCGCACCCCGGAGTTTAGTTCTGGATCTATTGGAACTTACGACAGACAAATGTAAATCTTATGTTGGATCTCTTTATATATTATATTCAAGCGAAAACAATATATAAGTTATGGGTGAATTAATATTTATTTTCAAAACACCGGAGCCAGCCTTTAAATATCATATCTGAGAACTGCAAATAAATAGGCACTCTATATTGAAAAATTGTGCAAATGTATAGAACTCTCTCATTTGTTTAAAACAAATGAGACGGAATGATTCAATTTTTAATGGCAAAAATAAATGTTACAAAATACAATATTACGCGCGCGCCGAAACCCTAGTTTTTACATATTCTGCGATTCACGTTTCTAATTCAAATTAGCATGATTTCTAGTTCATGCAAGGTGAGATTAATGATTTAAAAATGCAGAAAAGCTAAACACGAAAACATACATAAACCAGATCCTTTTTTATTCATGGGATAATTCTAGCTGGCCCGTTTCCAAAAAAATGCAGTTTCCAAAGAAAACATGGAAAGTGTTCAAAGTGTAATATGCGAAAAAAAGAAGAAAAAAAAAAAGACGAATGCAATTAGTTAGAAAGGGGTATCATCTGCCCACTTTATCTAGTGCGTATTTCATAATTACGCAGTTTGTAGATTATCTGCAAGGTAACTGCGATAATTCAGGTTATTTCCCGCTGTCTGAATTTATCTCATTCAGTTTGCAAAATGTTTCCTAAATTTTGAGAAATAAAACAGCTGGTTTTCTCGTACAGCTATATAATTTCTTTTCTTTCTCCCCCCCACTTTTTTTTTTTCAGATAATACTTCGGAAGGCAATCATCTGTTCGTAATAATAATAAAATATGTTTGCCTTTTGTTTTCAATTTTACTGTTAAATAGGTATATTAATTGGAAGCCCGCCATATATTTTCGTGTGCTAGGCTTTTAGAATACTGAACTCCATCTAAAGAATTCTTTACTTTACCAAGAAAGGGGGAGGAGAGTTTATTCGAACTTTCTCCAACTTACAGTATTGTTTACTATTTCAATCCTACTAATGCAATACTCTTTCTGTGTGGAGAAAATAGAGATTTCACTATCGCAAACAAAAATTCAATGCTGAACACTTTTGCTATCGTATTATGGCTACTCGGTTTTGGAACAAAGTTATCAAGAAGAGTCTGGCGGAGTTTATGGCTCGTAAAACTGAGTGAATCAGTAAGATATTTCTGCCAGGCTTGTGAACAAAAACATAAGGTAAACTGACCAGGATAATTACGAGCAAATTCATTTTTAAATTATAATATAGATTAAAAATTGAAATAAGTGTTATTAGGGACAAAATGGAGGTAAATTTTACTGATAAAACAAGAAATGAGGAAAAAAATGAAGTGTTTTGCAGTCTCCCCCCCCCCCCCGCTACCCAGAATTACATCTCAGTCGCTTCTAATATATGTCAATCATTTCTTCAGAAAAAGTTTTAAATCTCTCAAGAGCTCACAGACCACACTTTCGGATATTTATTTGATAGATCTATCACTTTTTTTAAAAAAATAGGAAAATAGAAAACAGAAATAGAAAAATCTATTAAATAGAAAAATCAACTTATCACGTTCAAATGGAGAGAGAATTCTCATAAAAAAATAAATAATAAAATAAAAAAAAACAAGAAAAAAAGTATTTTGTACTCCCATTCATGTTTCATTTCATAACTTTGTCCTAGTTAGATTAAAGTGCTGTTTCGTTTATGCTTTGCCTCTGGATAATACGTTCACTTAACCCAATAAGCTCTTGAAAAACACATTACCGAATGATAGAATTAGTGTCCCTGTTAGGAAGTGACTTCGTTTTCAGATCTGGTTTTACTATAAAATATTAAGTGCATTTCTTTAAACGAACACGCTTTCTTTTGTCCTCTTATTGTCCGTACGCATGTAAACTATGTGCATGCGCAAATAGAGTATGTATGAGATGAGCAAACGACAGTGCCTCTTTACTAAACTCTATTAGCTTACTTTACAAAAGGAGAATAGACATTAGATCAACATGCTGTCTGTCTGTCTGTCTCTCTCTCTCTCTCTACGAGTTCTTCACAATACATTTCTTCATTTGAACTGGTCTTTATAAAACTTGATATACATATTATCACTACATATTATCAGACCTTGGCGATACCATATTTTTTAAAATATTGCCTCATGTTTGTTTGGAACCACGGACGAAGCAACTAAGGCTATGAGGATAGTGCATTGTCTGATAATGGCGTATGTTTTTCTGGCAAGATGAAAAACCCTGCGACCTCCGTACGAAATCGGCTGACACTTTTTAAAATCTGATTAAATAAATAAAAATATAAAAAAAAAACAGTATAACTACAATTGTTTTAAGAAAATACTATGTGACGATGATGATAATGGAAATATAAAGATGATAGAAAGATTCCCAGAAATATTTAAAAAAAAAGTAACAGAGATGGTGAAAGAAAAATAGAAAAACGTATATAGAGGTGAGGGAACATAACTTATTGAGTAAGCTCATGTTGTATAGATAGGTGTGTCTACTCCAATAAACAAGAAGCACTAACTGACTCAGTGTGATTTTGACCGACTTAAATAAGTTCTCTTACTCAACGTGTGATAAGAATGTTTCTGGTTTCACCCACAAAAGGTGCCACGAGTGTGTGGTTTCTTACGTCAACAGGAATGAAGCTAAGGGGTCATTCGTGGCAAGCGAGAATATTTTTGTGGTTGTCCAAATGCCAAATTTTTCTATGACATTGTATGAAAGAAAGAAAGAGGTTTTATAAGGCTGATTTTTATGTCAATAAGGGCTGGAAGTGGAGCAATTGAAACTAACAGAGTGCATAAGTATGCAACTATAAATAGCTTTCACTAAATTTCACGTCATTAGTTAGCCTAGCAGGATGTAAAGGCCATAAGCATCTAATAACAACGCTTCCTCATTCAAGCCAGCAACGAAAACATTTCGCATTGGGTATCTGCAATGTCATCGCTATTAGACGATAGTCCTACAGTACTCGGATTTTCAGCTGCATTTCTGTGGCTTCCTACAAGTCATGAAAAATATTCTGCAGCCGAAGTAAGCAACTTTAAGGATTAATGCACTAAGAGGGAATAATGTTAAGAATTCTAAGATATCGCGTCTATTGGATAAAAATATGCTTGTCTACCTGGCAAAGAAAATGTGAACAATATTTTATTTAGTTTATATTTTTGTTTTCCAACTTTTCCTTGTGGATGTGTGATGCGCGCCCGCAAGAGAGAGAGAGAGAGAGAGAGAGAGAGAGACACACACACAGATCGAAATTGCATCCAGCTCTGTCTCATCAGAAAACAATTTTATAAACCCCCAGGGGATATGGGGGGAAGAGCGGTTGTGGTTTTCTAAAGTATAATTTTATTATCATTATGATGTGAAAGCGTTAATAGCTCAGGAAAGGGGATATTGGTTCCGTTGGGAATACTTACAAACATCGAATTCAACCTTAAAAAAAGAATCATTACATTATGTATTGTATTACACTTTGCCACAGACATTCATGCTTTTAATAGCACAAATTCAAAATCAACATCGATAGAAGTTATTAAAAAATTGGCCAAAATTAAACAATGGAATATGAACATTATATATATTCGCATGATCAAAACGGACTCATGACCTAAACGTTTTGAGTATTTTAACAATAAATAACCAGTAAGAATTAATTAATCCCTTTCGTATTGTCATAAAATGTGAATAAATGCACTCATTGTGTCATTACTCCAAAACACCGTAACAAAATATCTCTGGATATGTGAGATAATAGGTTTCTCATATTTTTTCCAAGCAGTGCATGTTAAGATACTGTTCAAGGATAAATAGTATGAAAAAGCTGTTTCAGGTCACACGTAGGAGTTTAAATTAAAACTTATATCGGAACTGTCGCCGACTTGTAGATAAAATATCATTAGTGCCTGTAAGCTAACGACTTCTTCATGTTCTTGAAAGCAAATATTACATAGGAGGAAGTATTCTAACAAACCACTTTAGGGGTTATGGATAGCAAGGTTACAACGAGAGATAAATAGAAATGTTTAGCATAAGTGCCCATCCCACACAATTTTTTTCTTAGAATCAGTGCTTTAATCATTTATATATATATATGACACCCATGGCTTCTTATCAGACTGGCTATTACACCTACTAACGTGAAAGTCTATCATTGCATTAATTTTTCTTGAAATGAGATGTTTTTCTGAAAAGGTTAAAGAAACAGAATACAAGGGCAACTTCCTGTGAAGAGAATAAAAGGTCACGGCTTCAGTTAGTTCAAAATAAGAAGAAAATAAATTTTTAAAAGACCAGTTTATTTTTATTTTTAAATTAAGATACGCGATTAAAATAAAAGATCCAAATTAAATCCTAGTAGAAACTGTAAGGTCTACAGAAACTATGAGGTATATAAAAATTCGTGACGTATTCAAATGAAACCGAGAGAATAATCAGTTTAAACCAATCTCAATTAATGACTAGCACGAAAAAGATTGCACTGCAGCAAATCGCACGATTGGACAACTTATTATTGCTAGCACAAAGTCTTCCGACCAAATTTACTGTACTCAGGAGCCAAAACGTTAGAAAACAACTGGAAATCATAAAAGTGGGTCACAATGGGTGAATCTGAACAAAGGACACACAATAACAGCTAAGTCCCACCAGATTTTACTCATCATAACAATGCAGATTTTTAAAACTTTATGAAAATATACATATGCATGTAAGTATTCATCATCGATGATCAATATATTACTAGTAAAAAATCACTAAAAAGAGTTCATTTGCTAATCATGTAATTAAATAGGTGTATATAATTAATACATCATATATGGCATATAATATATATAATATATAATTTACAACTCGAAATAGCGCATACTTTTTGAAAAGAAATACTTTTAAAATCTACATACAACTCCAATTAGTGTAATACAAGATATAACAATAGTCAACTGATTACAGTAAACAATACTAGAAACTGCTCACTAAATAAAATAAATGATAAAACAATGCATAAAATATTTGGCTAGTTTGTCTCGTTCATAACGAGAGTTCATTCAGTTGGAAAACCATTTATCTGGTCACTGCTATCAAAGTGGCCACGTGCGGTGTTAAATGACAGATGTGTTGCTATGGTTACGGTGCGTTGATATTATCTACCGCTGCATATATTAAAATTGTGCTTGCACTTCTAATAAAACACATTCCATGTTTTGGGTAGGATTTTCTTCAAGTCCATCAGCGAAGTGTCCTTTTTCAAAGCTTGCGGAAAGAGCGATCGACGAGTATGCCCTATACAAAGCCTACGGCTACCGCACGGAGCTAGTAAGAGCGCCAGAGACAATGTAGACTAGATTTTTATACTTACTTTATGCGGTGCTTTCAAAAGACGATGAACTCCAGCAATCTGATTAATCAACGGTATATTCACATTAAAAGTATACTGCGGAGGTCGAGCCGGTTCAGGGAAATTAGTACTCGCCGAAAAGGGGTCGATATCGTTTAAAAACTGCACTCTACATGTCAGTGTCGCCATGTTGTTGCACACTGTGTGTGTGTGTGTGACAACAGGCTGCCTCTAGCGCGTGCTTCCACGCACTCACACATTGAGCATTCGTTCGCTTGCTTGCTCTCTCTCTGTTGCACATGCGCAGTGGGTGTGTTTTTGGCAGTTGTCGTCTGCTGCAGTTTTAGTGACGAGATATATGTTGGAGGTAGTGGAAGACACTGTAAGAAATGTACAGAGCAGGGATATTTTTATCGTTTGGTCTCCCAAGTCCCCATTTCAGTCGAGGCAAGGACCCATAGCTGAATTTAGATTTTTTTTTTAATAAAATGTGGCTGGTCACTGTTGTGTGACATGGAAATATCGAATGTATTTAAACTGTGCTACTTACGATTGTTCTTCGGATTTATTCAGGGAGGGAAACGAGGTGTTCAAAGGTTTCACTATTTCGGATACTTCCGCCCACCGCATATCGTCTTACGGTGGTGTAGTACGGAGGAATTATTCAAAAGTTATTTTGGTAGGAAGTAGTGGGATTTGAGGTGTCCTTTGGCAAGTGGCATTTCTAGACTTTCCGGGTTTACGTCAGCTAAACCAAAAATGGGGTAAACAAGAGCCTCAGGGATAAAAAAGCGAGGTTTGTTTATCTCGTGCCGTCTTAACAAGTAAAAATTTACTTAATGAATATGTTTCTGTCAGTTAACTCCGGTAGGCAAGATTGTTCATTTTTCAATTCTCTCTTTCTTTCTGTGGAAAATGTATCTGGCTCCATTTTGTAATATCCTAATTACGTGTGATCAGGTTTCAGTGAAACAAATTTAAAGCAAGTAATAACCTGAGTGACCTGAAAACTTCATTTAAGTAACGACTTTTAAAACAGGCAATTCTGTCACGTAATATTTTCAGCGTTGACCCTGGTTCACGGGATGTTGTAATCATAAGTGGGTGATCATAGCTGGTACTACAGGAGAATCTTAAGAATGCCTTATATGAAAAAGAAGATAAATGGCTATGTGTCTTCTTTAAGTTCCTTTAGGCTCTTGTTGAGAAGTGAACACATGGATGGCCTTTTGGATGGTATGCTGCGTGGGACAATAAACACTTGCAAGGCCCGTAAGATAACAGTAAAGAATTTTTTTTTTTTTTTTTTTTACAATGTTAGCGCACAAAGTCCCACGAGTAAGGAATTCCTGGAAAAATTTGCCTATATACACGCAAAAGGAAGATGAGACTATCTCAATACATATTGAGAGTGAAGGATTGGGTGGGAAAAGCCTTGAAATATTATAGAAGATAGGACAGATGACGGAAGAAGAAATAAAGAAAAAAAAATGAGTTGAGATAATTTTAGAGTTTAAGGCTATGAACCCAGTATATTATCTGTTAATTACGTGTGGTCTCCGGCGGTTTGTCTATTCCGTGGATTATAGAAACCCAAATTTTTGAGAGATAAAACCTACTACTTCCATATGAGACCGGATGTAGTTGGTTTTTCTCCAAATTCGCGGAAGAAAAGCCTTCTTAGAGATTCCCTGCTTCCTGGATCGGGTTTGAACCCGGATCTTTCAGCTGAAGGACAAAGGTCGTGTTGTCTCCTCGCAAAATAAAAAAAAGCGTTTTTTCTCTCTCTCTCTATTATTTATAGAAGTAAGCAGAAGAGCTTGTCATCACATTTCACTCTATTGGGTGGGAGGGAAGAGTTCGTCAGAGAAAATTGTATACTATGATTTCAAAGTGAAAAACAGGTTCGAATACGGGATAGAAGACAATTGTTCCATATTTATTCTTCTTAAAATACATTCAAAACGAAATTAAAAATATTAACGTTTCTTCTCTAGAAAAGGCAACTACGCCGTCAGAAAAACTATCAATAAACTCGGAGTGTCAGCACGTAAGAAAGACACAAGCAGGTGAACCAGCACTTTGTCGCTTGACATTTATAGCTCGGCTATAGGAGAAAAATACCCCAAATCCCTAAATACTATTTGTCATTATTCACAGAGACACACAATGGGAGTAAGTTTTGCAATAGACATCACTCCTCTTCAGTGGGGGGGGGGGGACTAGAATGGAATTTAACTACTTTTGAAAATTATGGAGACAACTACCGTGTTTGAGTAAGACTTTAATATAACTAAACTCTAAACTAAAAAAGTCGTACTCAAACACGGTAGTTGTTTCCATAATTTTCAAAAATGTACTCGGATCACCGTGCAAGCCTAAAAGAAAGAATTTAACTATTTATTTACTTCCTGCTTTTATCTGGGATTTAATCTCTCTCTCTCACTCACTCAATGGTTATTGGATTATTCTCAAAGCATATACACAACTGTAATGAAAATGCAACTCTGTGGAAGGTATAACATTTCTATAAAATTTCCTTTATTTTAATCAAAATAACGGATTGCAACAACAGTATTCTGACATCATTGGTAATATGAACCACATCCTTCCAATATGACATCATAAACACATTACTACATATCCGAAGAAATTCTTACTGACACAGTAGCATATCTTCCGGGAAGTCAGTCAAGAGTGCAGTTGATTGTTTTGTGTTATCTCGAAGTACTCAGTTGAGTAGCTGGTAAAACCAACGATTACGTTCTAACCCCCCCCTCTCTCTTTCCTTCCCATCTTTCCGATAACTGTCTGTTAGCTGAGTCTTGACGTTTCAAGACCTACCTGAGAAGTGTTGGAGCATAACAAAGATTAAGAGGGATTCAGATGATTACTGAATCAAGCAAACCAGTTAAAAAATAGAAAACCAAATTAAGTCAATAAACGTTTTCCGAAAGCATACTTTATGGGGGGGGGGGGGATGTGCCTTTCAGAATAATTGTAAAGATCGTTTCATGATTGGGGGGGGGGGATTATTACTAATTAAAAAAATAATATCAGAAGCTATTTATTCATTTTTGTTTAACTATTTTGAACAACGTTTTAATTTTAGTTCATTTTACACACAATAAAGAAGACTTTATTGACAAATTATGAATTCTGAATCATCAAAATTCTCAGGTTGACTACGAATCAAGAAGGATACAATAGTGGATTTTATACCCATTACAATATATATATATATATATATATATATATATGGGGGGGGCTATGAATTCCAACTGCAAAAGGATGTAAATCGCTAACCCAGTAGCCCATGAGTAGGTTAGAATTAGATAATCCTCGGAATCCTGCTCGAAAGCCAAACATGGAACTTTTTCAAGCCTACTTCAGACCTCTAAGCGGGGAAGCAACCTGCAGCATGTTGGTTGGAAAGTAGAGATGCTTTCTACTCGGCCAACGAAGCTGGCAACAGGATTATAGTATAATATAAGATTTTTTTTAATCAAATTTGCTTAATTTTTAATTAACTTAGTTTCCTATACATAAGCTTTATTGCTTTTGTATCCATTTATTTCTATATAACGATATTTATCGCTTTTCTACAAATCATTCTATTAATACATGTTATCAGTAGTTAAATGTCATTGATCACTATCACGTGACACACACACACACACACACACCCGTTCTTAAAATGGCATTTAACTACAGATAACGCTGAAGATAATGTGTAGATAGTAGATTCAGCTATCGTAAAAGTTTTTGAATTGTTTTCTTCTCTGTTTTCATAATATGTGAAAAAACTCTGGAACCTGCTTCATTAAACACAGATTCCGTAAACCCTAATTTCGGTTTCGTAATTCAGAAAGTGCATAAAAATAGCCAGTAAATGACTTTATAAATAAAAACTACAGCACTGTATAAAAATGGCATAATTATACATATGCGAGTTCCCTGCATTTTTAAATTATTAACAATGTAATATTTGATATTACATTATTACTTTTTTAACTTTTTTTTTTTTATTAAACGTGCTACATATCTCGTGATAACTTTTTTCCCCAATTTATCGCACCTCACTGAATGCAAATTTATGAGAAGGGGAAACTAAATATAAGAACAATCTTTTTGTCCATATTTTTATACTTTATAAAAATTCTAATAATATAGAAATAAAAATTATAAAACGTTTAAATAATATGTTATTTATACATAGTTGTTCAACAAAATTTGTTATCTTATCGTTTCTTATATGTTTATACCAATTTAAAATTATGGTAATTTTTTTAAAATTAGAAATTGAAATTATTACGGTCTTTAAAAGGAAACATATTTGATGTTTCCATACCTGAACTTCTTAAACATTTAATGATGAATATAACATAATTTATGGATGTGGTTCCTAATTAATAACCCGAAAATAAAGGCTCGGTATGAAGTGGTTGGAAAGCACATTGAACTAGCAAAGATGTTTGCAAAACCTAGCTTGAAGTGTAAATTTACATAGCGTGGAGTGTGTTTGCGTATCTGTGTGAAGGTTTTGCGTTCGTTCTTAAAATGTCTTATTGGGATGGGATTACTTGTGATTAGCACACAGGAAGCCAAGGTCATGACCACAGCTTTTTAACGAACTTATCACCTCTATAATTATGTTGACGCATGCCTGTAAACGTGTGTGTGTGTGTGTGTGTGTGTGTGCGCACGCGCACATCTTTGTACAAATATCCATAAACCATTTTGTTTTAGATAAAATTTTGCTTTTGAGATTATACATTATACAAAACACGAGATTATACAATAAAAGTTTACTTGATATGGAAATTGTGAGAACAACCACTGTTAAATTAATTACATTAATTTAACAGTAAATTAATCGGTATAAAAAATGAAATAAGATGCTTACATTAAGTTATCTACAGTGACTGGTGGGAGGTGAAAGAAAAAAAGGACAGTGAACGAGTAGGTTTACAATTGCTCTAAGTGGCCAAAACCAAATGAAAGAAGCCTGTTTAAGATCTCGCGTTCCTTCTCATTTCAAATCACGACTTATTTCTAAAATTTCTTTTAAGAATGCAAAACCAAAAAGATAAAACACTTGATTAAAATTACTTTAACATATTTATTTCCTAGTTGCAAGAAAATAAAATATCGCTCGAGAAATATAGAAAAGTTGAAAAGAAATTGCTATTGCTTCTCTTTATTTTCCTTTAGACAAAAGGAGGATTGAGGCAGACAAGGAGATGGTGACTGTACAATCTTCTCTTCCAGGGAAAAACTGTGTAACAACTGTGAAACACACACACACACACACACACACACACACACACACACACACACACACACACACACACACAAAGTATGTAGACGTGGGAGTAGGGGGGGTAAAAAATGTTGAGCCCCTAGTCCTGCCTGGATAATTGTAAACAAACCACCTAATAAATCTTTTAAACCCCCATAGTAATTATCTGGATATCTCTCTCTCTCTCTCTCTCTCTCGCTGACATGACTTTGGGTATCTCTTTATGTTCTTCCGTTACGACACCCTGACTTTCAAAATTCCAAATTCCACTTCAAAAATGTTAATGATCTTCAAATTGTTTTTCCCTTTTTTCGACTTAAGTGGAAAACGGCATGTCGTAACAAACGAGTCAAACAACTTACATTACAAACCTCCCTCTATTTCCCTTTGACACCTTAGTGTTTGGCTTATTGTTATTAGCAAGCCATTTCCGGTGTCTGTCAACGTAATGAATCACTTATTATACGCTTTAAAAATACTTTTACATATCATTTAACAATAAGTTAGACTTACTCAGATTTAATAAAAGTGTGAATTAAACATAAGGAAGGTTGTATGTAGGTCAAGGCCTACAATAAAGATCTACATAGGTATATTTCTTTACAAACAATCTTCGGGAATATTTTATTAGGAGTAAACGCATCAAAGCACATAAGTAGAGTTTGCGTTCCTTACTAAACAAAAGGAATAAAACATTATAATTATCAGCTAAGCTGAACCGGAGAAATTTGAATTTAAAGAGATCATCAAACCGTTACGTTAGCATGCGTTCTTAAAATTTCCTGCGCGAGAACAAGTCATAACACGTGCCATTTCTGAGTGTGTCTGCATCTCCATGGTTCGTTACCTGGTAACGGTGATGGCAAAATGCTGTCTCATTCCAAAGGTGGCATTGCAATTAGGACAAATCAATGAATTCGCCTATTTGCTTGATTGATTTTATAGGGAAAAACACATTTTTTCCTATAAAATTAAATAAACAGAAACTGGGAAAAAAATGCTAAACATGACTCTTGAGTCTAGTTGAATTTTTTCATAACATTGAATCTGACTGAAATTAGATTCAAATTAGATTCAATGTAAGACCACCACTTTGCTTATCGGAGGCCCGAAGTGGCTTGGAAAAGTCACTAGACCATTCCGGACGTTTCAATCCCAAGCTCGCCCATGGTACTAACGTATGAGAAGATATGAATAGAATTCACATAAAAAAAAAAAAAGTTTACCACTCCAAGGACATAATTTTTCGGTATGCCTTAGTCTCATTTTTAATGTCATTCCAATTTAAATACTACAAATATATTATACGTTATTACGGTCTAAATATTCAACAGAATTTATTATTTAACTTTCTGAAAATATTATATTAAATTTCATGTATATGCTGGTTTACAGAAAATAAATATTTGCACTATTCAGACTTGTTTTTATTATGTGTAAATACGGATTTTGCAGCCACCAAATTTAATTTGGTATGATTTTATTGTGACAGTCGCTTGATATACCAAAAAGTTTTTTAAAGGCTAAAAAATATTTCTTAGTTAATTTTGTCAATATTTTCTACCTAGTTGAGAAGGATCTAAATATACCCACGAAATGATGGTCTTCTTAATTAAATCGTACAGTTATAGTGTTAGAAAATCTCCTCTCCACTTCGGAGATTGTATTGTTATGGTTGCTTCAGTTTGACAATAAATATGAAGTTTATTCTGAATTGATACATTGCCATGCTAAAAACCTTCAAAGAATAAAAATATTTCTAATAACAAAAAAATGAAAGTTTTTCTACATCTTATGTTACTTCTGAAATGTGATCCGTGCAGTTAGAAGTATTTCAATGGGCAGTGTTGATGACATGCATTTTGACCTACCTGATTACAGTTTACGTTGTCAACAATGCAACTACTGGCTAAATTCGGTCTATAATTTTCGGTACTAACAATTGTGACGTCATATTGATGTCTGTCAACAGGATGTTAATAGGTTCCTATCAGTATCACGTGTCTGTGAACAATGGTTGACCCGTACAAACATCTCTGGAAATAATGATATAACAAGATATTATTTCAATTTGGTACGTCATTCGCACCTATCAAAGTGATGTTATGTTACCTTGAAGGTGAACCTCCTTCACCATTAAATGTGTAGCGACTCTTTGTGTATTTAAAAAAAAAAAAAATTAAGTTACGTCATCACAATGCTGTCCTCTGCAGGAGAAATTCCGGGTTGATTGAACTGCCTCTAGTTTAGTATGCACATACGTTAATTTGAATCAACAAATGAATGCGAGATGTTCTTTCCACCCCCCCCCCTTGCCTCCTCCACAAAATATTATTCACAACCTGAGAATACTCCCTTATAAATGCAGAGGTGTTTTCGAAGGCTTTGTTCACAGTCCTAGTGGCAGATTTATCAACAGGCTAGAATGATCTCACATACCCGATACTTGGGTGTGGACGAATCTAATACAAGCATATATTATATGACAAAATTTCCTGTCAAACTTTCCATTCATTTTTATATAATTTTTTCGACAGTGATTTATAACATCTGTTTTAGCTGATCTTTGAAAAGTGGAAGAATTAATAAAAATCTGACACTTCGGCACAAAGAGTGAAGGCTTTCTTCCTACGACAATGATTAAAGAAAAAGAACTCCAAGAAGTCCGTGCAGTTGTTCTATAACGCCTATAGATTCCAAAACTATGTCTCAACAAATTAAAAAAATATATCCTAACTATCAAATTTCTTCAAAATCCGTCCAGCAAGTCTGTTATAAGGTAACGCCTATAGATGCTCAAACAATCTGCGAAGTTCCCACGAGACCATATTTAGAACTTGCGAGAGAGCGGGGATGGGAACCTCCCCATTCTTTAAAATTTTCGTTATTTTAATTCGCAGTTTCTTATTTCTTCGTGTGTGCATCCTTCTGGAGGACTCCGTAGCTCAGTTGGTTTACAGACATAATACACTGGTCTCATACCTTAGTTGCCTTAATTTAAATTCCAACTTGCGAGTACTCTTGATATTTGTTCTGCACTTGAAATTATAATTTTAGGTAGTACAGTATTTTTACCCTTCTTATTATCATCACTCATTGAAGTGAAAAAACATTAATTGCAAAGATGAAGCTCTTAACGCAACAAGAAGGATATTAATGTGCAAGGAAATTCATTACAATATATTCAAATTGTTTGTTAATGATATTCCGAGTGGTCCGCCAACTGATATTCAGATGTTTGCCGATGATGCTAAGCTGGAAAAAGTTATTAGGAATGATGAAGATGTACTGGTGGTTCAAAGTGATTTGAATAAAGTGGCTATGTAGGCAGACAAGTGGAGATACTAATTTAACACCAGTAAATGTAAGGTTTTGCACTTTGAATCTTAAAAAAAGTAAAGCTGTGTATCATATTGGAGACGTTGTATTACAGGAGGTGGGCAAAGTGCGAGATCTTGGGATATTGGTGGATAAAAAAGTGAAGTTCAAGGGACATGTTGCAGAAATGATAAAAAAAAAAAAAACAGCACAAAGGAATGCCAGTATACTAAGAAGAACACTGACAAGTAGAGATAGGGATGTGGTCATTCCGCTGTACAAAGTTTTGATCAGACCCCATCTGGACTACTGCGCATCGATTTGATCACATGCATTCCTAGGTGAGAAGCAAGCTCTGGATAAAGTTCAGAGGCGAATAACAAAAGCAATATTGGGGTTGTGGAATGCTGACTATGAGGACAGGTTGAGAGAACATAAATTACAGGCTCTAGTCAATAGTCGGAAGAGGGACGATATGATTGAGACATAAATTGTTAAGGGATGCTTATCAATTTTTCAAAGGGTGATGGAGGGAAGGGGATAGAGGCAAGAGGTCAGTCTTGGATGTTGCATAAATGCGTGGTGCGTAAGAGAGTACGGCATGACTTTTTTTGCATGGAGAGTGGTTGGTGAGTGGAATGTTTTGCCATAAGGCGATTAGTGCGCAACCATTGAACCAATTTAAGATGAGGTATGATAAACATTATCTCTGTTAGAGCGCACCTTGTTATTGCCTCCTTCGATGAGTCTTGACTCCAAGAGGTGTTTATATAAGAATAAGAATAATCATATTATTATTAATAATAATAGTCGTACGTTAACAGTTAATGTTTTCTGAATGTCTCACTGAAAAATAAAATGTCGCGAGGTTTGTTAGAATTTTGACAAGCAACTAAGGTATGAGGGCAGTGGAAAAAGTCTGTTAAGTGTGTTCTCAGGTTGGTTGGCATGTTATGTTGGATAAAAAATCCGAGTTTTTGTAGGTAAACCGTCTATCTTTACAAGACCAACTAATGAAAAATCTCTTAAAGGTGTCTTGCCTCCAGGACGGGATTCGAATCCAGGTCTTTTTTCCAATCCCAAGGCAAATGGCAGGATTGGAACCAGAGGCGGGGATAGACTTTAGTTTTATTTTTTTATTTATATCGGGTTATTGACATCTGTTTACTCAGTTTTTAAGATTTTATGTTTTATTAAATATAATTTACTTTTAAAAAAGTTCACACTTCTTTTCTGCTCTGCTTTCTTGAGTGGAACTCCTACTTGTTTTCCTTCAATTCACTACCGAATAATAGTTTTGTAATTCGTCCTTACACATTCAGAACCTTTCTCCCCGTCATGTACACCTGCACCAGTGAGCAAAACTGGGAGACGGGAGGAAAAAAGAAATGGTCTTAAAACTAGATTAGAAAAAGTAAATATTGACCAAGGTCCGAACTGCATTAGAAGACAGGCAGATAATAAAGCACTTGTTTGGTGGAACACAGAATGGTGACAGTGGGATAGTCGAGTGGAGTTCACCTGTTGCTGTAGGGTAGCTCTTAGCGTAAATGGATGGCGTGTTGAGTGCTTATCAGGAGTATGCCGAAAGTGTGGAGGAAGGAACTTCACAGAAGTCTATTATACGATGCGAACAAGGACCAGATGGAGAAGCGAGAAAGAAAAGAAAAGATAAAAGTAGCATGCAATATATGCTGTATATACTCGTACACGTATATCATAAGAAGACATTGATTTGCTAATGGATGGGATGGGAAGAAAGAAGGAAACACTTTTAGAAGCTCACAGTAAAGGTATAATAACTTTTATCTCATGTAATGTTAATTAATATATATCATTCCAAAGCAACACAAAAAAAAAAAAAATATGACGATATGCGATTACGTATTTTACTGGTTAATCTTACAATGAGTTACACTAACCTGCTCGTGTTTTTAAAATATTCATATCTATTTGTTTCGCTTTGACTTATATATACTCTCTGAAAGGGAAAGAAGTAACTACAAAATTCCACAGAGCTAAAACAGTGATAGTGTTTTCTTTATTGCATGTTTCATTTATTTAATCTCAATGTCAAATTGCGGCAAGAATTTTATTAAATTCTTTACTACGGTTCATTACAGATTTTTAGGAAAAGTGATCTTCATTTACATAACATTGAAATTTAGCGCATGCTAAAGTTCATCAAAATCTCTCAAGTGGTTTAAGAAAAAAGAAAGCATGGCAAGAGGAAAAATACAATGTGCCAATAACTATATACTAAAAGCACTGGGTGTTTTAATAGATTCATGCAGGAAACTTTTTTTTTTGATGGATATTAAGGAAAGCATTATATTAAAACAATGTTTTAGTCTAAGACTAATCATTCGGTATCGAAAAGAATCAAATTCTAATAAATATACCTAGCAAAATTAGAGGAATTAAATCCCGATTCTCCATTAGTAAATACAAGTTTCTGCGCATCTACTGCACAGTCTCTCCTGTAGTCATCCTAGAAAACGCAACGTAGCTGATTGTGTGTAAAATATGCTGAACCAGCTGGGAGTGTGTGGAGAGGAGGGGGGGGAGACAGAAATGATGTGATTCAGTTCTAGAATACGCCTCTTTCCTTATATATATATATATGACCCTGCACCCCCACATTATTGTATCAGCCCTGCTCTCTCCGGAAGAAGAGTAGGCGTCTGTTCCGTATGACACTTCGTACTCCAAAAAGGTCACGAGATTATGTGTATCGAACTGAAGGCGATATGCTCGTTTCCTGCTGTTCATAATGATCAACTTGCAGGAAGATTGTGGGATTTAGCGTTAGTGATGAAAGATTAAATAAATTTACATTAACCATTTAAAACGGGTATTTGTATACGAATTCCTTCTTCATGCGGAGTTTTTTTTTTAATATGCATGTACAAATCGAAAAAATATATATATTCGGAAACACTATCGGTATATTTTGTAAAATAGAACGTTACATAATCTTGATATCTATACTGTATTAACAATCAGTAGTATAAATTCAACGGAAAAAATCTTAGAAAGTTTGGAAAAGATAGATATAGGAAAATAGTTATCATTAAGTATATGTAATGTTACAACAAATTATTCAAAGAATTGAAAACTCTTGTAAAGAGTATGGACTAAGAATTAACACAAAAAAGACCAAGATAATGATAATGGGTAGAAAAATAGGAGATAATGTAAAAATAAGATGTGGAGGAAAGATTTTAGAAGTGGAAAGATTTCAATATTTAGGTAGCTGGATCTCAGAGAAAGGAACTTCAGAGTTGGACATTAGAAATAGAATAGGCAAAGCTAAATCGGCATTTATGGAAATGAAGAGAATTTTAATAAACAAGAACACTAAAATAGGCGTTAGAATTGGAATAGTTAAAGCAACAGTTTGGAGTATTGCAAGTTATGGAAGTGAGTCATGGACACTAAGAAAAAGAGATATGGAAAGAATTAATGCATTGGAAGTGGAGTGTTATAGAAAGATGGAAAAGATTAGCTATACAGAAAGAATATCAAATCAAGAAGTTTTAAGACGAGTTGGGATGGAAAGAACACTGTTAAAGAATATTATGCAAAGAAAGACTAGATTTGCAGGACATCTTCTGAGAGGTTCTTCGGGACACCTGACAAGAACTATATTACAAGGGAAAGTTGAGGGGAAGAGAAGACGTGGAAGACCAACTAGAGAGTGGTTTAATGACATCGTGGAATGGACTGGTTTAAGAATGATGGAAGCAACAGACAGAGAGAAATGGAGAAGAGCTGCTCATCTGCTGCAATCCTCTTGCTAGAGGATGCTACCGGACGACGACGAATGTTAAATCCAAGAGATGTATGAAGACTAAATTTGATAATTCGGAGTGGTTTACACTTAATAATGGACTGAGACAAAGAAGTGTCTTATATCTGATGAGTGTCCTAGATACCAGAAGGGAGAAACAATTGTGTTTGCAGGTAAAGTGGTGATTTTTGACATATTCAGAAGGAAAGGCCACAGAAAAAACTGGACAAATGGAACAGTATGACACAGAACTATGGGTTACCTATTAATAGCAACAAGCGTAATAGCATGGTTTAAAATCGCAGAGAACATGTAAAAGTTAACGGTGTTAGACTCAATGGGCAAGTCTTGAAGAGTAATAAAAACTTCAAATATTTGGGAAATGTAATTTCTAGGGATAGGAGTTTATATCAGGAGATATAGAGAAGTATTTCACCGGGGCCAAAGCTTTCTTAGCAGTGTAAGTAGGTTATTTTAGGCTCCCGAGAACCCAATGAAGTGCAAGCTTTTGATTAAGGGAAGTTACTTTTTGCTTATGTTTTATGCAGTAAAGACATGGAGACTAACGAAAAGAGACAAAAATACAAGCAATGGAAATGAAAGTATTTGAGGATAATGTTGACAAAAACAAGGAAGGATAGAATAAGAAATATGGACATTAGGAATGTTTTGGAAGTAGAAAGTATTGAAGAAATACTTGAGAAGGGCTGCATGAAGTGGTTTGGACATAAAATGAGAATGAATTTATAAACAATACCAAGAAGAATAGATAAAATGAAAATTGACAGGGAGAGACCAACAAGAAGGTCACGGGAAAGGTGGAGAAACCAGATAAGACAAGATTAAGAAAAGAAAATAAAAAAAAAGGGGGGGGGAACCTGAGCTGGAACAGTGGAGAGAAATGGGGAGATCTGATTCCACTGACCTGACAGTTTCTGTTGGAGTAGTTTTTGATAAATAAAAAAAGTAGTTTCTGATGAATTTACGTGTAAATGAATTATTTACACGTAAATTATAAACACAAAGTAAAGTAATTTATTATAAGGCCATATATTTCAGTCTGAAAATTATAAACCATCTTCAGTGCAAAAATACAAGATAGAATGCAAACAATGGATTTATTAAAATAGAATGAGCCGCGTGATGTTATATTTCCAGTACGTTATGTTCCATATATATATATATATATATATATATATATATATATATATATACTCTACGGATCACCCGATACAGCATCTGGTTAGTTTCTCTAACAGAAAGAATTTTCTGTATATATATTTACATTGTTTTTGAATGTCATTATATTTTAGGATTGTACATACTCATCTAAAAAAATTCTAACGTCAAAGATGATTTGTCATTTAAACCTTGACATTTATGTTTTTGACTATACTAGCAGCAGCCGATATAAACAAAACATATTTTGGTTCTGATAACTAAATGATTTTTTTTTTTAGTTATTCCAAACATATTCATTCTAAATATGTTCATTCAGACAACTTTGAAAACTAACTAGTCATAAACCAGGAAGTTACTGACAAACAGTATGGTGTCAAGTATGAAAATGCAGTCGCTTAAGATATTCCTGCGTTGGATTAAGATTTCAGGATCATGTATCATTGGTCTTCTGTACTCTGAGCTTTCCCCGTGAAATGTTTACTACACTTAAGACAATCCTCTCGTGCAGATGTATGGGTTTTTACTGAACTAAGCGACTTGTTCTCAATGCACAAAATAAAAGAAGTGAGCTATATTCTTAAAAGTTCACATTTCTCGAAAAAATTCCTTTGAGTGAAGAGGTTCTTGTTAAGATTTAGAAATAGCATCATATAATTGCTTCGTATGTTTAAGTTTTCTATGCGTAGGGGAAAAAAATTAAATTAAATTATGCAATTTATCTATTAGGACTAATTAATTACGTTCCACGGATGATACGTTAAGAAAACAAGATAACTAATGAAATATTTTGTTATTATATAAGAAAATAAATGTTTTTTTTTTTTAAATCCTTAAACAATTAGACACTGCTAAAAACGATTCTTAACAAATTAGGCATCGTCAAAAATGATACTTAAGTAATGCATTACAAACAATAACGCTTAAAAATCAAAAGTACGTCACTTCAGATCGTCCAGAACTTGAACTTTTTACAATCTCCAGAGTTTAAAAATATTTCCCACCATTCATTGCATCTTTTGCATATTAAATTAAATGGGAAATCCCCTAAACTTGTTATATTTATGCGTTTGCAATATCATTTTGAAAACAAATATCTCTTGAGAGGTATAGTGTACAAGGCATGTTTATCTAGACGTCAATGGTCGACTCACTGATAATAGTTGTGACTCATCGAGATGTAACAATATTATCAATGAAACTCTTTTATTTAGAACTAACAAAATTGCTTGACATTCCTCAAAATTGCCATCAGATACACATTTAATGCAATAAATTCACTATATAACGGATTATTCATAAATAATCGATTAAATTAATAAGGGAAATGCAAAAAACTCTCAGACCTGAGAGTTTTTTTTTTTTTTTTTCGATGGCTCCAAAAGAACCAACCCCGTGATCCTATTTTAATTCTGTTTGACACTGCAGTTCTCGTGGTTAATTTGAAGATGTCCAAGTTTCAGAGGTGGTTAGATAATTCGAGACTGTAAGGACCAATGGTTGAAAATGGAAAATTTTCAACCAACATCAGGTTTCCAATAAGCAGGATGATGGAATTTATTTACCACTTAAAATTCACAAACATCCATGCCCACTGCTGGATTCGAACTCACAGCCTATACAAGCTATTCACTCAACCAACTAGGACGATTCTATATATAGCAACGGTTGTCGTCGTGATTTTATAGCTCTATCTATAGCTATCTCTAATACTTATTATAACATTTTTTTTTTTTTTTGGACTGTTGGCGCTATTTCTCCCATGCCATAAAGTGTCACAGAGTTTTATACTTTTTTATAAGTATGTTATATACGGTTTATAAATTTCTCATTCCTTTCACTCACAAAATGCCTTACTGATAATGGTAAGGAATTCAATACCGGATATTAAACGTATACCGGAAGTCTCTAGATTTTTCGGCTGGATTAAAAGCAGCTTTATTCATTTGGTCTTACCTCATTTACTCTCTGGTGAAGCTATATATTTCCAAATGTACCAGAAGTCGCTCTCATGATCTAAAAAGATCACATTGGAAGATGTCCGCAAACTGTCTACATTACGATATCACCACCACTATTGGCTATAATCCGAGTTCAATATGGTTGGAAGTCAATGGAAAAGGAAACTTGTAGTTGGTAGCACTGAAGAACAAGGGGTGAGCAATATTAATATTGCTTATATCAACAAGCGTGCGAGTTTTGTGATGATCGAATGTTTAAACATTCATTAGCATATTCATCTTTCCAATGGTTTCGCCTTCGAAGAAGCTATCACTGACATACTGTTTTAAAAAGAACCTACTGTTAAAGTGGATTCGTTCATGTTATGCGCTAATTTATTTCAATAAAATTAAATCACTTTCGAATATTCACTTAAAGAACATTATTCAAAAAGTTCCATATGTTGTCATTCTAAATATTTCTAAATTAGTCATCAATGTCATTTCGTGGATTTTTCTTACGTAATAATACATCTTTTCCAAAATAGGAAGTTTTTTTTTTATTTATTAAAATATACTATAAAATGTAATGTTTCGCGCTTCTAAGAATGGAATGATATTCTTGAGGAAATGCATGTTCCTAAAGAATATGAGCTCTTAAATACGTCTTTATCACTTGAAGCAAAAAAAGTTGCTAACCATCTATTTTAAGTTTCAGCATTCTAAGCATGTTTATAGTGGTGCCATCTAGTGATAAAGATGGATATAATCAACTTTAGAATGGAGAAAGTTGGGCTATTGCATAATCAAACCTCTCTTTCATGAAAGGAAAATATAGATATCCGTACCTGAATTGTATTACACACACACACACACACACACACACACACACACACACACACACACACACACACACACACACACACACACACACACACACACACACACACAGCGGCGCACCCAGAGGAGGACATGGGGCCCCCTGGTTCCCCCCAAAGAAAAAGGGAAAAAAAAACACTAGAAAAATTTCCAAAAATCTTTTCCTAATTAAAATTATTATTTTTAAATGTTGTGTCGTGTGTCTTCTATTTCTGTACTACTTATGAATCAGCGATCATTGCAGATGCTCAGTCATAGGTCGTATGCGATGCGTAGTGTGTATTCTCAAATCTACTCAACCCCCCCCCCCCCACGATTATTATCCTGAGTGCGCTACTGTATATATGTATTTTACCTGGACAGCTATGGGCATAAATAAAAATCGTATTTAAAAAATTGGGAAAAAATACTTCTTGAAGACATATAAAAGCTCTTTTAAGATTTTTTTTCGCTTTTTCTTTTATTAACTTTATAATGCAAATATACAAAATTATAGAATTTAAAATCATCGAATACATTAGAAATACATTTTAGAAAAATATCAATTATTAAATAAGAGGATTGTAAGACAAAAATTAAAGTGTATTTTTTCTCTCGAAAACTGACTAGAATAATCACGTGAAAGGGATTAATTAGAATCGCATTAAATTAACGTTTTTGATTGTTAAAAATTTGATAAATTCGTTGAGCTCAAATGTGAAGATTCAGAATAATAACAGAGAAGAGGAAATGGAAGAAGATTCGATTAAGATATATGAAAATGATTAACTTTCTTCAGAGCACGAACTGTTTGAAGATAACTGAAGCTTTTGTAATTTTTTTTGTGTGTATTTTCATTAAAGTTGAACACAGAAATTAGAGTGGCTCCATGGGATGCTTAAACTCTCCTAATTTATTCGTTTGTCATAAAACGAAAAAAAAAAAAAAAGTCTTTCTGTAACAGAACAACAACAACAAAATACACGCACAACATAACACTGCAGGCGCGTTTGCGATATTAAGATACCTTGCTTAAACGATTGTTACGTAATAAACAAAAAAAAAAAAAAGCACGAACAGCAATGCGAGGAGATAAACACAAAATGATAATCATCAGGTACAATTAATATACAAGAGAGAGAATAAAATAATCAACTCTGCTTCTAATTGATCTTTTTTTTTCTAATAGGAATCAATCATTTAAACAATTGTATACACATTTATTTTTCTTTCTTTCTTTCCTTCTTTTTTTTTTTTTTTTTTTTTCACTGCGTTCCAAAACTTTCTGTCACGGATTCGCACTATAGAGTTTCATGATGTATTTATTCTATGAGGTTGGCAACCAAGCATTCCACTTACTGTCTTTAATATTTACTTCATAGAAGAATCCGAGTGACATCGCAGTTCTACATCCCCTCCCTGTTTTCAGCGAAATCACTTAGTGAGAAACACCCAACCATAGTGAGAGCATCGGCCACGGTGAATATTAGCGGATAATAACTTAATACGTGTAACTCCAGTCACGGCCATTTGCGAAAGTTACATTTACAATGACTGTGACGGATGAGATGCTTTGGCCATCTCATCTGTACAACGTAAACAGCTTTATGTGCCTTGTTCTCCCCTACTGAGTTTCTTGGAGTAAACACGGCCTAATAAATTGTCTAGAAAAAACCACCGGTACTTGATAATTCAACTGTGAAACCAAATAAATATATGGTCAGTCACAAAGGGGAAGTAAAGAAGTACAACTGACAAGTTTAATGGTTGTTTAATTATCACATTTAAGTCATCACACACACACACACACACACACACGCATGTGCAGAAAAAAAAAATAAATGGAAGAGAGAGAGAGAGAAAAAGAATGAAAGGTCTTTGATAACAAAACTGAATATTTGTAGCACACCACTTCACATCTTGAATTCCTTCTCGACCCATATTGGAAACTGTTTACTTTGTAATATGTATTTTATTTCTGACTGTTGACATTAAGTTCAGTTTAAACATATTGTTGCTCTATATTTGCACTAGAGCTTGCACACTAAGATCGATTGTTCACTTCCATAATAACGAGAGGCAGTTCAACAACAAGACATGTACTAAACAATGCAAATGAGATGGAACACTCTTGGCGTTTTTCTAAATCAGCTATGAATTTAACTTGCCTAGTCCCCCTGAGGTCAACAAATGTTTCATTTTATAACATCTTGGATGATCATATTGTTATGTTTATTTATTATTTTTTCTGTACAAGTGGTAAAGACTATAATAAAACTTGGCCAGCCTGGTTGGCCGAGTGGTTAGCGTATCCGCTCTCCAGCAAACAGCTGCAGGTTCGAATCCCTCCGTGGGTTGGATGTTTGTGATTATCTGTGAAAATACTAGTGGTTAGTGGTGGGCGGTAGATGGCGTTAGTGTAGTTGTGGTTCATTGTAGTTCGGGGATGGAGATAAAGAGAGTTGTAGAGTAGATGTCCTCTCTCGATGAGTTCTTGAACTCCCTGGAGGTGTCAAGTAATAATAATAATATTTAATAAACAATATATTATTGTCATTAGTAGTGTCAAATACCAACAAAATTATTACTTCTATCAAGTAATCGGTTTATTATGTCTGTGACGCTCACAGCAGTCATAAGTTATCGGAGCAGAGAGGAGAATGTGAATGTGAATGAGGAAATGTGTGGAGAAAATGACTAATGAGATGTGTAGAAGTTGGAGAAAAGTGTCACCATGTATGTATGTAATATAAACAACCATCTAGCGGTGTCCACATGTTTGGAAAACTGAACGGACAAAGTTAGTAGAAACGAATGGTTTGATGATTTTAATTCCATGACTTTTGGCCTTCGAGATTTCCTGGAGAATGATAAACATATACACAAATCAATGTCTCCGCTAGCATGAACTGCCATAACACTAATGCGTAAGTACTGATGAAGGATTATTTATTTCAATTTGCAGAGCGTTCCTTGCCTGACGCTGTCCCAACAACGCCACTTCTTTTCTTGATAAGACTTGGATATAACTCACCTTCCCGTGATTTGCATGGTGTGTCAACCAAATCTCATTTCTACGATCCATTCTGATGAGTGCGAAGAAAATAATCTTTAAATATTGGAATATACTGTTTCGGCCACATGAGATTACTTTTTTATATATATTTATTTTACAGCTCTTCTAAGGAACAAGGAAGAGAAGATAAAGAAGAAACTACTAAATGTGTCAGAGAACAGCAAGAATAAGATATAGAACAGGAAAGGCTAAATTGGTTAATCTGGGAGACAAGAAAGAAGCAATCATCCCTCCCTCTAGAAATCACGGGAGAAAAAAATTGTTTTTATTTATTTATTTTTAATTAAAAGGCCAAGCTTTTTTTAGTTATAACAATTAAATTCTTAAATAAACATTACTAATGAAACATCGAAGTAAATTATATTAATACACCATAAATGACTGCAGCCACAAAATATCAATTGTTCCTCCCAAATCTAAAATCCGAACCGATCATCGGAGAAATCAAAGAAGAAATATGAAATCTATTGTAATTGTAAACCCAAGTAATCCTAAAAGCTCAGAGTTTTCAAACATATCTTGAATTTATATCAGTGTCATGTATTTGCCTCTGGCTTTTAATCCAGACGTTCCTTTATACTACTTGTTAGTCAACTAATTTCTAGTTATACATGACGTAAGATCTGTTTCTACTATTCTATCTTCGTGTCAAGGCACAACTGTCAACTATACATAGTGTCAAGGTACGGACTTTACCTTCAACCTACTCGATGAAAGTTTACCGCCTACTTAAGGAGTTTTATCCAATGACATCATGTCTGTTTTGGGACATTAAATGGGTATATATTATCATCAGCAAGAGCCAAGCTGGGTAGCTGCATGACAGGTATTACAGCAAAGACGATTTCGACGTGCCCAGCCTTTAAGATAACCAGAGGCATAGAGTGTGGGGAGAAGACAGAAGGAACCTGTGTTTTCTTCGTACCCCCCCCCCCATACATTTCAGGAAAGAAGCACAAAAGTTAAAAAAGAGTTTCAGCCAAATGAAAAAAAAAAAAAAAAATCTTTTTTTTTTTTTCATTTCAAAGTATATATACTTTGAAATGAAAAAAATCAAAGTATATATACTTTGATATCTTGCTAAGATATTGTGTTTCTCCCGCCGCAATTCAATAGAATATTTATGGAGTAAATTTCGATGCAACCCATCCAAACTATTTAGAATTAATAAAAGAATTAAATCAAGGCCAAGAGGTGTGGTGTGTTTCGAGTATTCATTTTTTAGATGTTATTCATAATTAGTCATTTTATTTTTTTTTTCAAAATTAAAAATAATTAAGAATAATTAATGCGTATAATATGATTTTTCCTCTTTTTTTTTCAATAAAAGGGAATACTATATATTATTTCGTTCTAAGTATTGGAATACATTTTATTTTATAATTGTTATATTCCATATGATCAAAGGAAGAAGAACACACAAATTAAGTGAGGATTAAAAGGTCTGTAGAAGGTAGTGTACAATCAATTTTAATGAGTCCCCGCAGCGATGATATCCTTTTGTTTGAATGATTTGGGTTCGAATCCCATCTTGGAAACGCGAAGAACCTTTTTAAGGTGAATTATCTCATACTGTAGTGGGAGGGTTATCCCTCCAGCAAACTCAAGTTTTTTAGGCAAAATTACACTGAAGTCATAGCCTTATTTCAACAACGAAAACAACAAACCCCATCTGATTTCATTCGGTTCTTCCCCATAGAATAGAGCTGTACGTAAACTTTTGGTGTATTTATTTATTTTTTTATGTGACTGCCATCCACGAAAGGTTATAACGCTACAGTACAGTGGTACAGTGGGTGGGCTAAGGATTTTTTTTTCTACTTTTATTAATTATATATTTTTTAAAATATTTTTATTAAATTTTTACATAGTCCAGAAACCCTGGTCTAGAGACCAATCATGAACCATTTAGAAGCCACTTCAGAGAGGAGTGCTTCCAATAAGGGGGCTATGGTCTCGCACCTGGCGATGAAATTCAACTCCCACCTAAAGACAATTACAAACATCCATACCAAACACGGGATTCGAGACAGCATACTTTTAGTTGCAGAGGGAATAGGCTAACCACTCTGCCAATCAGGCGGCAGATTTATTTATTTGGTAATTTATGTGCCAATGTATTCGTCTCTCGACAAAATCAAGCCAGGTATACGAAAGAAACTTTTTTTTTTTTTTTTACAATTCTTTTGGATCATTTCCATACTCACGTCAAAATTCTTGAAAACAGGAACCCGAATATCTCAAACAAAAACAAAACTTCGGTGACAACATAAAATACCGGACATCACAATCCACTGACTATAAATACATTTCGTTGGCAAGTCTTTGTGTTTTGCTATTTCTCCACTTTGTTGACCAAATCTATGTAGCGCGATGTAAACGACTTGACATACGCCAAATAACTGAACGTATTAAAACTACACAAGACGGAAATGCAAGGAAGAATAAAGGAAGAGGAATTAGGTCAAGACAGATATTGACTGAAAACGCACATACAGACTTAACAAAAAAGAAGTCAGGAATGCAATACGAGACGACAGTTGATCTGACACTGACGATCAAAGACGGAGAAATGGATGAATAATGACAGATGGGTAAGCAAGGCATTCGTACGTGACGCACAACAGAAAAATGGAACACAACAAGACGTCCAACAGAGCCTGCAGAATGTTTCTTGTGAAACCAAAGGAACAGGAGATCGGGGAAGACTAGCGTACTAAAACTTAACGACATCATCGCGAAAGGTATACAGCGAGTGGGGAAAATACCGAGGACTATATACAGATCCTACAGAATTTCTAATGATAAATGTAAAAAAAAAACCTTACAAAAATTTTCTGCAAAAAGCTGAAAATCACGTTCCATAAACCCCTCGAAGAGTCGTCATTTTATGGCTATAAGTCTTGCTTATTGCATTGATAGTGGTATTGATCGAAAAAGTAGGAGATAATATAGGAAAATTTACATTTCTAATCAATGAAATTTTTAAAACAACAAAAAAAGTCAATGCAGCGCATGTACAAGTGACTTTATGTATCGTTATTATAAAGATCAAGTAAACTATTGTCTACAAATACAGCACGCTTCAGTGAATAATGTGTGACAAGAGAGAAAGATAAAAAGAGGATGACAAAACTACTTCGATGTTGTCATTAGTATCGACCTAAAAAAATGATATCTACCTTGAAAGTGATATTGAAAATCTATGCTCTCCTGTTTTGTCATCAGTCAAATATAGCTTTTTCTTTTTTCTTTCTCCCCCTTTTGTGGGGGGGAAGGAGTTAGGATTTTTTTCCCCGCTAGTGAGATTAGTTTTAAACAGCACGGGTAAAAAATATATAATGGATTTAATGAATACTGTCCGCTTATCTAGTATAAAGAAGGCAAAATGGAAATTAATAACTCAGCAGGGATAATATGAAACAAACAGTTTCGTATTATCCCTGCTGAGTTATTAATTTTCATATTATCCCTGCTAATAGGAAATATAAGTTGCATAAAACATACATGTACTCAATCGATAAAAGGAAAAAAAGTCAGATAAATTGATTTTTTTATGATGTACATTAGATGCTAATGCATAATAAATAAACTTTGTTAAACTGCTTTAGAATAACAATTTAAAGTCTCTTTTTTTTGTTGAATATGATTAATTTTTGAATTATATAACAGAGGATGCGTGTTTCAGTATAACAATTGGATCTAGACATGTCTTTGACATGTGATAAAGACAGAATTTTACTATTAAAATGGTTCAACGATGATAAATTTTAATATTGATTCTAAATATCACGTTTCATTATATTTCCTCAATAAAAAACTGGCTCAGTTATAGCGAGAAAAAATAAACAAGAAAAAAATAGTATTATCGTAATGGAATTATCATAATTCCATTACGATATTACTATTTTTATAAAACGAAAATGGAATTATCATAATTTTTTCATTAATCAATCCTGAACCTAAGATTGGTCTTAATGGAGAAAACTACGATGCCATAGTTCTTCGCATAACGCTAAAAAGAGCGGGGAAGGAAGACTTTGTAAGTTTTTACATACACAGACCAGTCAAAATATTATGCCCACCCTCGTTATCACAAGGAAAGCCAGTATAAATGATACCGCAGATGGGCGACGTGTTGTTCCTTCGAAGTTGCTGGTCGACATGACATGATGGACCTTGAAAAAGGGATAATTGTAGGGTACCATTTGAAAGGCGACAGTATTTAGGAAACTGCCGTTATTGTAAGCTGTTACTGGAGTGCTTGGTGTTCCAAGAGTTAAGGGATACTAGACCAGTTTTAAGTGGGGGTGCTGCATATTTAAAAAAAAAAAAATTTTTTTTCCCCTAATCAGTAACGAATTTATTAATAAATAAATTTACATATTAAAAACTTGCTTTATTAAAAATATTTCATCCTCACCACGAACAAACACCAATAATAGAAGTTAGCAATGACAAGCGCAAACGAATATCGGCGTTAGATCGCAGTGCATTTGTTTCATGTAACCATAATTGAAAAACTATAATTCTTTTCATATTTTCAACAGTGACACTCGTCATAATTCAGCCTTGTATCTATAATAAATAAATAATTATGTGTTATTTTAACAAAAATAAAATAAGATTTACAAAAAATAGTTCACTAAGCACACGCACCAATAATAAACGTTTCATATCTCACAGAAATAACGCGCGCAATAATAAGATACACTGCCCAAACGGCAGTGTATCTAATGACGTACGTGCAATCACAAGCGCAAACGAATATCGGCGTTAGATCGCAGTGCATTTGTTTCGTAATCTAAAGCGTTAATCGAACAATTCCAATTGTTAACTATTCAATCAATGTCAAAACATAAGCTGTAACCTTTAACATGTTGTATTGCATTTATATAATGTTGTAAGCATCGTTATTATTTATAAATACAAACAAAATTTATTATTATTTTTTTCATTTTATCCTTGGGGGTGCTGCAGTGTCACAGTTCTTATGTACTAGACAGAACAATAGTCGTCGCGCCAGTAGCGACGCCCATGCTTTATCGATGCTAGTAGAGAACGTAAGCTGTCTGACATTGTGCAAACTCATAGACGAAAAAGAATGTGGAACGGCTAACCAGAATTTAACCAGGGAACGAATGGTGGCGTTTCTTATGCTGCATTCCGACGTACTCTTCTCCGTAGGCTTCCGAAGTAGGCGCCAGTCAAACCCATACTTGTGCCTAATAATCGATAACTATATCTACTGTTTGTCTACCAATGAAGATTGAAAAATGTTGTCTTTTCGGATGCAGTCTCGTCAGCTTTGCGAAATTATATCATTTCCAGAATTAGGCGAAAACCTCGGGAGATGCTTCCACCAGAAACAAGGAGGTGAAAGCGTTCTGGTATGGGTAATCTCTTAGAGCACCAATACCCTTAGGCAGTTACTATGAATGCTACAAAGCACCTATCCATTGTGGTCGATCCAGTATACACCTTCATGGTGAGAAGCTTCCCAGATTGCAAAGGTATGTTCCAGTAGAATAAATATCGATCGAGAGTGGATCGCCGAACACGACAGCAACTTCCAGATGTTACCATGGCCGCAGAATTTAAATTCCATTGAACATCACTGCTGGTGTTTGGGATGAATGATTCGAAGATTGAATCCTTCATCCGGACTATCAATCCTAATGGCGTGGTACCACATATATCCTATATACGAGACCTCCTTCGAAGGTCATATAGAGTCCATTCCACAGAGTGTAGCTGTTATGCCAACAAGATGGAACCTACAAACTATTACAAGAGTGGATATAATATTTTTACTAGATATTACATAAAACATCACTCAATTTCTTTCTTATTTTTTATATACTCTAGGCATATAATTTTGCTCTGCCTAATTCTACCATTAGAAGCGATCCTATTGAAAGGCAGAACTGAAATGACAAATTTTAATAGAGATCTGGTTGGCCGAGTGGGTAGTAACTCTAATCAACAAACAACAAATTGTAAGTTCAAACCCCGCTGTGGATATGTAATTTTCGTCTGACAATATGAGACGAAAGTTGTACCACCCCGCTTATTGGAGGCCTGAATTGGTTTGAACAGAGTAACATGCTTTTATTAAGTTTTTTCTTGTTTTAATCCTTTATCGAAGCGTAAGCAAACAAAAGTTTACGAGGCAGAAGAGTTCGCACCAAATTGCCCTTGTATCTCAAAATGCATAGCACACGCCCTGTCTGACTTATATATTGTCACGAAGGGTCACCTTTAGTGACCCTTCATAACAATGAAGAGTCACTAAACCGGCTTCAACCTTTATTGAGGTCTCATCATAATGAGGGCAAAATCAATGCAAAGTCATACTTTTTATTCTCCAATGTGACTTCTGCATTGATTTAGCTCTCAGTATCTCCATGGTTCTAACTTCAACACCTCCATAAAGACCGAAACCGGTGTGAGTAGTGACCTTCCCATAATGCACGGCAATATATACATCCAAAATGGAATGTCCTGAGCATTGTGAGATACTAAGGGAATTTGATCTTTACAGGAATAGTTACATTGTCAACAAATAAAACGATAATGTCAACCAAGTAGATGCTTCTAAATCGCGATCTAAATTGGCGGCCAACTTCCTATTCTATCAGTATTTGGCTTAATTTTTATATGGCTTTTTTATAAACATATCTAAAATCTTATATTTTAGATTTGTTTTATTGTCAACACGTTATCTTACATTCTCCCTTTTATTTTTACTCAGACTGAGCTCAAACTTTCACCTGACCTTGAGCAATCTGAGAAACAATGTTTCAAATTTAGTCTAAATAGGTTGAACAATAGAACTGGTACAGGTGTCTCAAGAAGTACCAGAAGGAGGATGGATTTAGGTTTTTTTTTTTTTTTTTTGAAAATTTCAAAATGCTCTGATTCTTTCTTCTATTTTGCTTATTCAGGTTAATGCCAAAACATCACGTACTTCTGACCTTAGAATAGCATAAAATAAAAAGGCTTTAATACTACTACTACTACAAATAATAATGATGATAATAATAATACATCGTATCAACCCAAATATTAGTTATATTTGCGAGTGGAAACCTCTTTGTCTTGTAAAAATAACGTTCGGTTTCCGTTAGCTTTCATGTGTATCATCTCAAGAGATGCCAATTATACACGTACAACAACAAAAGAATAAAACACAACTTTGAACCTGCGTGACACAAACATGAATTCTATCGGATACTTTTTCCGTAACTCAGTAATACGAGATCTTCTGCGTGTCAATTTTTCGTTCGTGTTATTTTGTTTCATAAACAAAGCTCTCTTCCCAATTTCATTGTGAACAATTTAAGTCCTATTTACAATCGCTAAAAGAAATAACATGGCGGTGATAGCCATTCTGAGTTCACATTTAAAATGGCACCCTTAACAACAACGAAAGAACCCTTGAAGGAAGTTGAAAGACATTAAATTTGAATTATTCCTCATATGTATGTATATATATGTATTTATTTATTTAATTTTTGTTGGCCATAGTGTATTGGAGGAAGAACTCCGTATACATTGTCACGCTTAAAAAAATAATTTATTGACTAAATGCTATTATTGATTGCATAACGCGGGATAAGAACTGCAACACGACTTGGTTAGGAGTTTATATATCAATTTCATAAGTACACTTTATTATTCTTATTAGTTACTGTTTCCAGTAATGTTTTCCGTTATGGGTAATGATAACTTAAATTTGAAAAAGTTAAAAATGTATTCAGATTTGGGTGTATTTTTGAAATTCGCTTTGTTATAAATTCACACACACACACACACACACACACACACACACTATTTCTCAAGAGACAACGCACAAATTTACGACGTCTGAGTAGGCTAAAGCTTGAACAGCCTAACATGCATATGGAACTGATGTTTAAGCTACCGAAATCAGCGTACATGCTGAACTATGTTGACCGGTAAGCGTGCAGTAATAAAATCGTTTGCTTAAATCTTCGTCTTAATGGAAGGGCCAAGCATATGTGGTATTACCAGACAACTAAATTTAGGTAGTTGATAAGTTTCATTATTCGTATAATACAATCACTTTCAGCCATCGTAGTTAAAAAATTTCAACGACTCTTTGGTTGAAAAGACATGGTTAGAATCCCATGATCTTTTTCACGTCTTTCTGAAGGTGAATTAGCCGGCTTCACATAGCGGTGACAGGATTTTTCCTGGCGGAAAAAAAAAAATTATTATTATTTTTTTTTTCATTCCTCAAAACTGGCAAATCGAGCCTTTGTTGCGTCAGTAGTAATTCAAAACATGCAGCCATTGTGCTTATTGGTTAAAGTGAAAAAAAAAAAAGTCACTATCCCATTAAGGTCTCGATTTTGTTTTTCCAGCATGCAATATGAATTATATCTTCAGAGTTAAGTTTGGCGTCATGGAGAGAGAGACCGAGACCCACCATTCTTCTTTTCGAGAGCAAAAGAAACGTTTGTTCTACAGACCACTCCTTGGATAATAAACTGAACCGAACATACTTTAGGAGACTTCCAGGTTAGCAAAAGAATAATTTTCCTGTCACTTTTCTTTCACATGCGAACAGAGGGAATCCTTGTAATAATATGCTAGGTCACTGGTAAGGGCACTGTTTGTATAGGAGATGAGTGAAAATGTCCACGTGTATAGTAGTTTAGCATCTCCCCTCCCAATTTTAATTTACTTTAAACAACTGTAAGAAAAAGAGACTAAGTGAGGAAAAACGCCCAACCTCCAAAATCACTTTACAAAATGCAATGATGGTCTCAGCTTTAAACTTTATAACCTCAATGATATCAATTTCCATCTTCAGTCTACCAAACTATACTTTTAACCTAAAAAAAATCGATTTCACTTTTTTAAACCACATTCATCTCAGGCTTCCACCTACTTAAATACTCTATGCTTCTTTCTTTTTTTTTGTCTCAAAAATGACATTTGTGCATATGTTCAATTCTAATATATTCTTAAGTCAGAAAGTGTCCAACTCAGAATCACCCATTTTTCACTTTTTTTTTTTTTGGCTGAAAAAAATATCTTTTCTTATTTCCATCACATTCATCTGTAACCTCTATCGATTCCTGATATTGCCAGCCATTCTGATTTTTTACAAAATTTCATTTCTTTAAATTTGATTTTCTCCACAACCAACTTGCCTAATAGCGAAGTCACTTTCTTAGGAGATTTTTGTATACTCTTAATTCTTCCCTTGTCCATGAGGTTCTAATACTTTTACTATTCATCAACAATCTTACACAAATTGTTCACATACCTAACAGAATACCAAATAACCCTAATTTCTCTGTCTTCAAACACTCTCACCACTGATTTTTCCACGTACAGTACATAGTTATTTGTCTCCTATACAGATCACAATCAAGTACTGATTTTTTTTTAATCATGGAGCAGCACCCAGAACATAAAGTTCAATGTCTCCTTCGATTTTTGATTTTGAAGAATTAATTCTTTTTTAATTTCCAAGAAATTCCAATACTTTGTAATTTGCAAGAAGGAAATCGCAAGGATCTTTTCCGAATGTGGATAAGAAAAAGTCTTCTGATCTCTAAAACAACTGACTTCTGTTTGGTGTGCCTTTTTTATATTCTCAAACCGCACACTGATATTTATCCTGGAGTTGAAATTAGTCAATATTCAACCCATTTCTAAGAGGAGTGACAAATTTTGGCAATTAAATTACCATGTTATTGAGCCGTATCCTCCAAAAACTATTAATCCAATACAAATCACAAATCCCTCTTCACGAATACCGTTCTCATATTTGGAATGGTGCCCCGAAAAGTTCCATAAAATTCCGCGGCTAAGTACAAAAAGAATACAATTAGGTTGATTTAAACACCCATCTCCCACCAGTTCACCTTAGATTTCTTTTTCAACAGACGTTCAGTTTCTGCTGCTTGTTTATTCTATAGATATTGCCATGATCACTGGTCATTAGAACTAGCAATGGTAATTCCTCAATCTCCTTTGCATCTGTTAAAACACAGAGCGGCTATTCAACTAACTCAAAGAACAAGTTTTTCTTCCTCTTTGTTCGTTTTCTATACTGTTGTCCTTTGGAACAGCCACTACTCTTATGTATTTCCTAAAGAGTGCAACTTTAAGGTCTTCAAATTCAATGGGAACAAGTTTCTTCGCTCTCTTTAACTCCCTACTCATCCAGAGTACTAATGCATACTATAGGCTGAACAACCATTCGTATGAGGCATCGCTATAAAAAGTGGTTTAAATTTATAAAACATTAGCACATATCATTAGTGTTATGTGCTACTTTTGTTTTACAAAACTGCACACACAGTAATATGTTTGCAACTCGCAATTTCTGCCACTTATAGTTTGAGAATTATAGTTTTCGGATTCCTGTTTATATATTTGAGTCCTTGGACTTCTTTGAAGTGTCACATAATAACAATAATATTTTCTGGAAAATAAAAATTCTAACTTACATATTTGTTAACTTAATGAATAATATCAGATACACGCCGCAATATTTCTCTGCAAATTATGTAGCTTTTTATTTGGACATAACTTTATCCCACCCACCCCCTTCATCGACGCATCACGTCTCCTAAGGGGAGTGTCTAGGAAAACACTGGTATATTTAGAAGGGATATTGATGAGGAAAACACAGAATGGGTTAAAAAAAAGGAAAAGAAAATAGATATTATTCTTTGTTATTTTGGTGGACAAATTAACAGTTTTGGATTAAGTTGTTGACAGTCGAATTTTGGCATCTTAACTAGTTTAGTCTGCAAATTTGGTAAAAGTGAGTTAACCGGAGTTATGAATGTTAAAGTCACTAAAGAAAATCAATTCTTTATTAGCGTAATTTCTCCTTACAGAAACCACTGTGAAGTTTGGATACAAAGTCAGAGAATTCAAAGTAATTGGCAGCATCTGAGGAGCGATACACAGAGGAACAGCCAATGAATTTCACTTTCACAGAATGGAGTGCAGAAATTTTGAAGTAAAAAGATCGAAGAACAAGGATTCTAGATTAGGAATTGTTTGAAACATCTGGATATAAATTTTTGCTGACACTTACCACCTTTATAGCAGAAAGAATCGTATAATGAATAATAAGATGGAGTGACAGCCAAGGTGTTATCAGGATTAGGAAAGTTGAGTTTGGATAACTGTTTATAGGCAAATTTCTATCATAACTTTTGCTGCTTTTCATGGTATGTGAAGTAAAGATTGAAGATTAAGAGGTTCAGTACAAAATGATAATTTCTTTAGTATGTTACACATACAGATACAACATTAATCTCACTGCTGTATAGCACAGTATCCACCTTTCACATTCCTTTCGCCCTACAATAATGAATTATCATCGAAATGCATTGAAAATTGGAATTCGGAAGCACATATTTACCGAAATACAATACTGTCGCAGAGCAGTCAGAAAACCAGACTACCTTTTGGTTCGAATTGCATTATAGTACTGGAGAAAATTTTTTAAATGTTTTTCAAATGGAGATGCCGGTCTCATATGGAGGTGGCAAAGTTTTTCTCCAGGAATCTAGGGCTCACTTCGTATACAAAACAAACAAGCTAACCCAAGACCGTATAGATATAATGCACGTAGATATGGATATATTGGCATCATCGATGTCAAAACAGTCACAAACACTAGATTACACTTTTTCGATCACTTTGCCTTTTGACATTAAAATGGTTTTAGCGTTCTTGTAGTGCAGCCGTTTCGATTTACCGCCGCTAAGGATTAGAGGCGGTAAATCGAAACGGCTGTGCACTAACGCTAAAGCTTAAACATAAGTTACAAATATTTCGTCTCATTGGTCCTTGAATCTTTAAAGATGACCACTTCCTAGCTAGCTGTAGTGCTACATGAAGAGTAGAGGCTGTTTTCAAATACAGTAGAGGGTAATCATATACTGGCCTATATCATCCAACTACAGTGCAGCATATGCTATCCTATATATATAGCTTTTCTTAAATGTGCTTAAGACATATTTATAAGTAATATCTGAGCATATTTTCAGTAAGTGTCTACTCAATTAAGAGACCAGCAAAAAGTAACACATTTTTACTTCTGTTAGCTGACTGGGTCGACCGACGAAAGCGTGATACTCTGACTCTATTTATAACGAAAATCTAAAGCGGGTTTCCAGTTAAGAAAGGTTTTCTTGTGTACATGTGTACTTTTTGGTTGTTTATTGGCGAACGAATGAAATACGACTATTTATATCAAGCCACAATTTTTCTTGGCTTCAGCGAAGAAGATGAAAACGAGCATTCAGGGATGGTGCTACTGACAGTTAATGAGTTCGCGTTGATGCGTGGGCCTTAGCAGTTTTCCGAGATGACCTGACCCCTTTGGCACCTAATGCAAACTGATGTAGCTGTGACGCCATACCATCGGATTCTGAATAAAAATGACAATTTAGAGACTTTAGTAAATTGCAGAAACATTGGAGTTGTGAATATATACGGAACTGAAACCAGTTAAAAATCAAGTGGGAATAAGACGCATTTTAATAACTATTAAACTAAAAATGGAATATCTAATTATGATACTACAGGGCGAATTCATTTAAATTGAAACTATTTATAATTTTTAAAATACACGACGTTTCGCTAGATTTTATACAATTAGCATTATCAAGAGTAACATACACCGCACTTATCTATTATTGCACTCGCAGCCTACCTAGAATGACTCGATCAGTCGTTCGACATGCAATATAAAGATATATATATATATATATATAAGGGACAGTTGCGAAGTGATTGTATTTTTTGGTGACGCAACTTTGACTTGAGCCTTCTTCAAATCATTCCGCAGATAGTACTCATTGATATGTGCTGCATAATTTCATCTAACTCTATTTGTTTACGATATCAGAATGTTTTATTATCTCAGTAGCTTCAAGAAATAATTTCTCAGATTGGAATTTTGTTCTATAGTAGTTTAATTCTACGTCATCTGATGATATTTTAAGCTTCACTTTGACAGATGACATCTGGCATGATTAAGTGCTGACCTTGATTACTGATCAAAACTATTTGCTCCTGTGGGATTGTGCCAATGAAGTATATCACCATGTGGGTAGTAACCACATGTCTACCGTATAAAGTGTTTGATAAGTAAGCACATGCATATATTTCAGTTTCAAAAATAGAAAGAAGCTACTTTTCTATCATACTAAGATCAATATCATTCATCATTTCACATATACACAAATGATACGAAGCGAAATGTATGCAAGAAATTATCACCTGTTTTGAGTAATCTTTTATCAATTACTGATTGAATGATGTACTTGTTTATGCTTTCTTATGCCATAGAATAAAAAAGGATTTCCTAGAGCGGGCTGCGCGGAGCCGTAAGGCTCCACAACTGAAATTCTAGTGCTCCGCGAATCTTGTTTACAAACATTCACTTTTTTTTTTTTTAATTAATGAATCGATGATATGATGAAATGATATGATGCTACAAGTTGCGTCTATCATACCAGACTTTGAAAAACTCTGCAGTTCAAAACAACAACTGCACTGTAGTCATTTAAAATGAATTTAAAATTTTTAAATTTACGAAGCACTAAATTGTAAAATGGTGAGTTTTTATTGATTTCTTCCTTTTTTTTCATGCTTATTTTAAAGATTGAGTTGTGAGAGCTCGGCAAAAAGTTTTTTCTTCTTTTAGGGCTTTATTTTAGCAAGAAGTTTGGGAAACCATGCCTAAGAAATGTCCCTGTTGGTTGGGAGGAATGATTGACTTTATAGATAGCCTGCTATGAAAATATTTGACCACCCCTGCAGTAAACAAATCTGTATGCATCGTATTATCTACCAGAACTTGTAATAAATCAGACTTCCAGCAGTGTACAGGGTAGGACCTGTGTGCGCACGTGCGAATTTAAGCCATACATTGTGAATGCGATAGGGGTTTTGTTCGGATCACGCCCAGAAAATAATAGCTAAGTGAAATAGCAAAAATATTAAAAGGTGCGTGTCCTGTGTGCTTGCGATAAAAAAAGTGTGATCACTCAGAACGCAGTAAGTGAAATCAGAACCATTCTCTTACCCTTTATTATCTTAAAAGAATAGAAATTTAATTCCTTAAGAGAATAAAATCTCCGATACTGTTCTATTAGAACAGAATAGAATAGACTTATTTTCTTCTATTCTGAATAGAAAAAATAAAGAAACCTATTCATAAATATGAATATTTTAATATTTTGAGTTATACATTTCATGGAGCTCCCTGGATAATATGATCCAGGTATGTCTGATTTGTTTCTTTTTCTAATTGAAACATTATTAATAAATAATCCATTAATCTTAAGCCTACAGTTTGGTAAAAAGGAGTAGCTCTGTTACCATACAAGATACTCATTATTTCAGCTGTAGTCAAGCACTGCTAAATTTGATACGACATAAGCGGTTGCTTAGCTCTCTCTCTCTCTCTCTCTCTCTCTCTCTCGCTCTCTCTCTCTCTCTCTCGTTTTCTTTCCCTTACAATAGTTCTTTTACAGTCAATCACAGTAGCAGGCAGAGAATCAAAAGAATGCAAAATTTTAAAACGTTAAAGTTAGAAAAAAACAATACAATATTAAGAAATATTAATCATGGTTGGGTACCAGAAATATACTTAGAACACTTAAACACGTGGAAGTATTTTACAGCTCTGTATCTTAATGATCGCGTAGATTACAAAGAAAACAGGTCTTATATGCTTATATAGAACCTTCGTGACTCAATGGAAAACGACAATGCCTTTCTGTTGGAAAGACCTAGGTTCGAATCCCATCTGGGACGCGAAGGACTTTTCTAGTGAAAGTGAGTTAGTCAGTCTCATACGGTAGCGAAAGAATTTTTCTCCTATAACAGAGGTCAGGGAGAATACACCCAATGGACAGGATCACCCACTCCATCATAGAATTAATTAGGTTTCTGTAAAGCCAAGTTTCTGGACGGTAACAAGCTATCCATTGAGTTTAGCACATTAAGGAGAAAAATGAGATGTTCACATAGGAATTCACACAACTGATTTAAAACGACTGAATTACGGTGATAGATTGCAAATTTTGCTTCATAAATGGTTATCAACTTTCGAAAACTTTAAATCTATTTCTATATCTTGCTTATCCCAGTAAAACAAAAGGTAAGGTGATGTGAGATAATAAAATTGATAGGTAAAATTATTCTGGATGATGTTGGCAACTAGTCTATTTCTAATACTGAATTACAGTGTCACGCTACTATTTTGTGTGTGTGTGGGGGGGAGATAATAATAAAGTATAACAGAAATTTGTTTTTCCGATTCTTAAAAATATAGATAAAAATTGACAAATAAATAAATAAATTTCTCAGAACGACGTCTACTGAGCTTGCGGTATTTTATCATAGAGGGCACCACTATTCTGTAATTTTTGTCATTATTATTTCATCACGTTTGAAACTGACTTACGAAGTATTTGAGAGTGAAACTGTCATATCGTTTTGTATGTGGTAGATCTCAAATGTTAGAAATATATAAACAGTAAATCGTTAAACTGTTCAAACACAAATTCTGCTAAAATAAAATATTTCTTTAGCCTTTAAACCAAACGCACAAAAACGAGCTACTATTTAATTCAAGTGAGCTGGAAGTAATTTGCGTTTCTAAACATTAGTTACTTCATACAGTTCTGGTAATTAAAATAAATTGTTTCTAAGGTCGTTCTTACTTAAGTATAAAGGAAAGAAAGTTGTAAGGCCACCAGTTGTGATTGTCACAATTTATAATTTACTGCACTTTTTAATTTTTATTTTTTTGCTCCTATATATGACTGATTACTCGATTGCTCCTTGTTATCCTTGACTAATCCAGTCAAGGCGAACGGGCAGTTGTCAGGTGATAAGCAGTGTCAGATCCTTTGGATAATTTTTGAACTTGATAATTGATGCAAATCCAAGTAAATGTATAAAAAGCCAATCCCTCGTAATAAAACAAAGAAAAAAAATAGCAGCGTTGAAAATGCAACAGTTGATATTTTATAATAAAAACTGTGTTTATTCAACTTATAAAGAAATTTAAAATGAAAAGCAAAAAATAATAGGAAGCAGAAAATACGGCCGAATTGATTAACGCTTATTAAAGCATTAAATTAAATTTTGTTTTTCATTATACTAGTATTTATTTTATAAAGGTTCTATTTAGCATAGAGTCTCTAAGCTAGGAATTCACTCTTTTTGTTTGTTTGTTTAATTAAAGTATTTAGACATCTGGTCAAACGATGTTATTATTTGAAATTTTGCTAGCTTCTGGCTAACAAAAGTCATTTTGTTTTGTGCAGGCTAAGAAAAGTCAAAACGTCGTTGCTGGTATTAGCCACGTGAAAAATAATAAAACTGAATGAATAAACGAAAAATTAAGACATTCAAGCAACAGTATAGAAATAATGTAATTGATTTCTGATGAACGCTGATTTTTAGCATCTTTATTTGTATATTTTCCTGAAGCGGGATACAAAAAGGATGCGAAACCTTTTTATTCAGATTTATTATTTCCATTTGGCTAACACCGGCAAATCCTTTAACGAACCTAAGGAGAGATATATAACAAAAGCCATTGTTCTCCGTCATTAATATTTGTGTTATATATGTCTTATTTATAGTGGATACCTGTACGAAATGAAAATATTGCAGCCATGGCTGATGATTATCATATTCAAAAATTTAAGCTGATAATCTTACCTTAAGTTGACGACTTTTAAGAATATAGCCATACATCTCTTCTGCCTGTTTTATCCTTATATCGTCTACGTCAATTTCTTCAGTGCATTCTTGTAGCTGCGGAATCTGTGCTTTAGATTCTCGAATAAGCACAGCACTGGGATCTATCTCTTCTGTATAAACACCAACTTCCGGTATTTGGGGCTCGGTATCGTGCACAAGAATCGACGAAACATCTACGGCTTCCAGAACGCTTGTAGAAGTTGAAGCACCATCGCTATCTTCATCTGATTCTTCCTGGTTGTTGTTTATCCCGACTTCAGTGGTATCGGATTCCTCATCTACTTTCAATTCTTTGAGAAGAATGGTGGAATCGACTTCATCACGGTTCTTTATCTGATTGAAAACAATCTGCATGGATTCCGGACTCAGAGGAAATGGATCCCCCAACATTTCGTCAATGTCGTGGCAATTTCCAATGAAGGAGTTTAAATTCAAAGTTAAATTATCTCTGCACGCTTTGAAGGGTTTGTTTAAATCTTCGCTTCCGGAATTTCCCACAACCCATTTCGAGTATTCCCTTTCGAATCTATCTTCAAAATCTTCGAATGTCTCCAGTTCGTCTTCGCTTTCGTCGTTAAGTAACAAGTCAATGTCTCGGAATTCGCTGATAAATTTATTTCCTTTACCTTTCCTAAATAGTTTTGGCTTTTCTTCAACATTTCCAGAGAGTTGGTGGAACCTTTCTTTAGTGATGTCGTCTGTATAAATGTTATCGTTCTGATCCACAAAAATTGGTGAATGATTAATAGCTATTGGCGAGTCATCAGCTATGAGGTTATCATAAGGGGATTCACTTCTTCCAATGGGTTCAGAAAAACCAGAATCTCTCTGCGATGGTTCTTTATTGACCGCATTCACTGGATGAAAAGAAAAGCTTTCCTCATCATAAACGCTACCAACTTCCAGACTGGGAGTGTATATTTCTGACTCAGTACACGAAGTATTCATATGTTCGTCATCTATAATCCCTAAATTAAGGTCTTCTATTGGAGAAATGCCTTCTATCATATCGTTTGAAACTTCACAAGGGATTATATTTTTAAATTTTTCAGTGGGTGCTGCAAGAAATGATTCCGAATTTTCTATTTTCTCACCTTTCTGCTGATTAATGCAATTGCTGGTCTCTGTATTCTTCCCAAGTTTGAGTTGGTTTTTACCTTTGCTGATATTATTATTAGAATTTTCTGCAGCGACTGAATCTATGGAGTCTTCACATTCTTCAACTGATTTATTTTCGCTTAATAGAGCTTTGTCATTTTTTTCTATAGCTGATGTTTCTCCATCTGTTAAAGAAGAGGAATGGCTGTCATATCCAGTTTCGGAAGGTGACACTTCTCTCAAGACATCCATTCTGGAAACGCCTATTCCTAAATTGCGAGGTGCCCTACGACGCTGACGGTTTTCTAATTTCCTTATTAATTCTTGACCTCGAATGTATTGTTCCAGTTCTTCGCGTGAAAGATTCATGTTGAGCACCGATTTTCGGAAATCTTTGTTCATTTCCTCATTCCACTCATCTGAAAAATCTGATGGACTCTTATTTAAGCACGATCTGTTCATTTTGCTATTATTTAAGGTCTCACTACTCGAAGATGTTAGTTTAGATTCTTTGGATAAATTGGGATCTCTGGTGCTTACTATTTGTTGTTGATTTGGTATTAAGTTACTGGATGAAAGGGAATCTGGTTTAGAATTTGTTGAGTTATTCTTCTGAGGTTTAGATAGATTTGAATCTTGAAGTTTGCATTCTGTTTTGGGGGCTTTTGGACACTCATATTTGCTACAAACTTTACCACAACTCCGACTAGATATTCCTGGAATTTCCGGTGTCTGTTGCAGATTTTTGCATTTTGCAAGGTCTTCGACGTCTACTTGGACTGCGGTTGTCCTTTTTCTAGTAGCTCGTGTTATCAAAGACAGTTTGATAGTTGTTGTGCGAGACACTGGATTCAGTTGACTTTCTTTTTGCAAGATGGTTGAATCGTGGAAGGGAGATGTAGCCCGACAAATGGCACACGGTTCGTCATCGTCGCATTCGTTATCGGAAACGGAAATAGCTTTGTCTGTAGAAATGGAATTTTGGGCAGAGGATGTCAACTGGGAAGGTGACAGGTTAGACACTGCGTTAATTTTGTTCCCATCAGCGACGTCGTTTTTATCAAACGCTTGCTTTCTTCTAAGGAATGATGCGTCATGTTTCGAATGCAAAGAATCGTATTCACCTGTTCCCTGAGGACGAGAATAAATTCCTTGGCTTCTGTTGAACTTTCTGGAGTATGTATCGTTGGTTAAATCACTCCATCCTCCTGTCCTGGATGACCCATAACTAGACCTCGTGTTTGACCTGTACGGGAAATTCTCCGCTGACCTGCCGAGATCAACAGCTGGAGAAATTCTAGGGAGGTGGAATTCTCTATAGGACGATCTGCCGAGGTCAGATCCATAATTAGACTTTCCGGACCTCCCGTAGTCTGTACTATAACTCAGTCTTGATCTGCTGTAGTCTCCCGTTAGGGATCTACCAAGATCTCTGTCTCTAGATAGTGAACTATCACGTGTGTAGGAAGAACGATCCCACGTAGACAGCCCAGATGACCCATATGTTGACGATCTAGGAGAAATAGATCTCGTTGATGATCCACTGTACTTGGAGGAATAAAGCGGCAGCTATTAAAAAAATAATAATAATAATAATAATTCAAAATGTTAATGCGTTTAAGTAATCCTAAAATTTAATTAGAAAATTAATAAAAAATAGAATTACGAGGGGGGGGGTCTGGAAAGCTCTGCAAAAAAGATATTAAAGCAATGGGTGAACAGAACCAACATATTCTCGATGTACCATTCGCTATTCAAGGTCACGCTTACACCACCCTCTTCAATGAAGTAGGGCCCAATTATGGCATGGCCGGAAACCGCACACCATGCAGTGACTTTCTCGCTGTGAAGATGCTTCTCTTGGAAAAATTCAGGTCTCGAGAAACCTGTAGGTTCATCTGTTTACATGACCGCTTAGATGGAAATGCACTTTGTCCGAGAACCAGACATTATGGATTTATATGGAGGGATCTTCATAGACATTGGCCAGTACGCGTGCACAGTATTCCCGCCGTGTAGCGTGATCCGTTGCTGTTAAAACTGACCCACCTGAATGATGTACAAAAAGGCACTCAGCTCTTTAAGGATTCTCTGTAGTGACCGCCTCAGTATCCTAAGTTTAACCGCTGTTCATCGTTCACTGCATTTCGGAGACTTGCTCCAACACACGCCCGTGATTCTCATTTGTGTTATAGGCCATTCGGGGAGAACACTCCCTCAGTACGTTGGAACCTCTCGATTAAGGCAATGTTGACATTATTGCTTCGGGCATGCTTTGGGAAATGACGAATAAACTGCTCACAAACATGTTGTAGGCTTGGACCATTTGCTCTACGAACTCCGTATAAACGAAATAATGCTCAACAATAAACGTCTTTTCTTCCAGCATCAACACCATTGCTACAGCTAAATGTAATGGCACAAACTCCGTACTATTCTGTTAATGTGCATGTAGTCGAACGGCATATCTCATATGGCTTGTACTGAAGAGGGGAGGGCTGTCGAAAGTTCAGTACTGTTTTTTTTTTTTTTTTTTTTGCTTGTTTTTGCTCTACACCGTATTTATTAGTTAGCACTTTTCACTTCGCTTACAACTTTTTTTTTTTTTTTTTTTTTTTAAAGATGAGGTAAGTTGAGCCTACGGCACATCTCAGTGTTCGACACACCATCATCATTAAATTTAATATTTTTGATCTTAGTGTCCAATGTTTATGCATCTTTTTTCTTTTCACTGGAAGTAACAGCACCGTTACTTTGCATTTTATCTGCCATTATTAACAACAATAAAATAAAAGCATAGTTATAAACAGTTTATAAATCACAGTGAAACACACACACACACACACACACACACACAGAGAGAGAGAGAGAGAGATGTAAAGCAACGACGTCGTAAACAAACACTTCACAAAAACTGTCCATCGGTAAAACCTTACAAGTTTTACCGGATGACAGTTCACCGATGGGCAAGCGGCATATGAACGGATTGTCGTCAAGCGGAGCGTCGTAAGGTGGAGTATTAGAGTATATGACTTTCTCTATTACTGGTTATTGATTTAATTTTTTTTTCATTTCAGTTATTTTATGATCAAATAGGATATATTTCGTTGTTGTTTTTTGCATTTATTTCATTTTAGCTGCTATTAATCTTTGCTCATCTCGATCGTCAAGTCTCTTCCATAGATATTCTTCTTCGTTTGTCAGCATTTTAAGTAAGAACTCATGTAAGATTGCAAATGTCTTAATTTGATTTACTATCATTTTTTGGGAGAGTTTAAACTTGAAACAAATAAGCAACTATTAAAATCGTAGAAAAGCAGTCAATTACTGAACTGTTGAACTAAATTTGGCGTCTGATGACGCTTCAACATTTTCGCTATCTATTTGTCAAGCTGTAGTTTATTGTGCTGCTAGAAACACACTAACACTACCAAGGACGAATACGATGAAAACAAACAAGAAGAGAGAGAGAATGTATTTTGGCCACATTATATCGGTCATGTCTCTGTTATTCATGTAAATCATGTCATCTCATTAAAGGGGATGAAGAATTCTTATCCTAGATAGGGAAAAAAATACGATAAACAGACAAAAAAAAAGGGTAACATATTTTTAGAAATACTAATTGATAAACAGGGTTAAGCTGAATGAAATCACTCCGCGAATAAAAACTGCTATTTTTTTAGGCTAGTCTGGCGGCAAATACAGCTGACTTTCTAATCATGTATTTCTATAACTTCTTTCCATGACTTTTGACGTTAGAGACAGTATATCACTAACAACCTTAGGTTAAATGTTTATGTACACGGTTGACATCCCCACGCCTCGTGGTGGCGATAAAACTGAGAGAATTATGATCTTTGATTTTAAAGAACTGCAACCTCATTTTTTAACTTCCTCAGAAAAGGAAGGTCGTGAATTTTAAGTTAACACATCTTCATTAAGTCGGAGGGAGAATAAATAGCACATGAAAACCGACTTTGGGCGAGGCAGGCTCGAGGGAGAACTGATACACTTGGTGGTAGTTTGCTGTTAAACCATAAATTTCATCTACTGTATCGCCTGAAGCGGTGGGCTTCTTACCTCTTATCTAAAACAGCGCGTGGCAAAATAATATTACTTTCCTCTGACCACATTGTGGCATCTCACTAAGATATCTGCAGCGAGTAAAAAGAGAAACAGCAACTCACTCAGCTCATTAAATTTAATGTAATACTTAGATGTAAGGCATTGTGGTTGTATATCCAAACTAATCAGTTTTAAATTTAAATGATTTGTAAAATCACCTGATTTATCGCCTGATTTATCACCGAACAGTCACTAATAATGCCTAGGCAATGTCACAATGATAATCCATAAAGGTGTCCAATATTTAAATTTTTTTTGTTTTTGTTTTGTTTTTTGGATTTAAAAACTAAAACTAAAATAATTGAGGATTAGAAAGATCTTTAAGGATTAGAACCCTTAAATTAAGATTAACATTTAGATTTAGATTAGATTTGTGTCAATTTAGATTTAGACTCTTAGATTAGAATTTTTATGGATTATGATCCTTAAAAATTAAGAAATATAATCCTTAAATTCGAATCATAATCTATCATCATCATCATCGTGCGTATTATCAAGGATTTAGGCCTAGCATGGCCTGTTCCGGCCTTAGAAGTCATTGTTGAATCGTTTAAGAGGACGTCCTGGTTTTTCTTTTCCTAATAGCTTGTACTTTAAGGCTTGTTTTGGTAATCTTTCTGTTTCCATTCTTTGAACGTGTTCCATCCATTTATGTTTATATTTTTTAATTTTTTCTATTACTGGTTCTTGGTTTAATTCTTTCATAATTTCTCCATTTCTTTTGTGATCAAATAGGGTATACTTTGCAGTTTTTCTCATAAACTTCATTTCTGCTGTTGTTAATCTTTGTTTGTCTTTTTGTTTTATTGTCCAGATTTCGCTTCCATACATTAAGGCTGGTAGGGCTAATGTATTGTATACTTTTAGTCTGGTTGGCTTTTGAACTAGGTTTGATTTAAATATAGAGTTAATTACACCTGCTATTTTTAAATATTTTGCAATTTTTACGTTTATATCTTTTTCATTTTCATATGTGATCATACATCCTAGGTAGTTAAATGAATTCACCTGTTCTAAGATCTTGTTATCTATTACTATTTTAGTTCTTGCTGGATCTTGTCCTTTAAAGGCCATAGTTTTTGAATTTTCTGTTGATATTATCATACCATAATCTTTGGCTATCTCATTTAGATCTGAAATAGCTGTCTGTAAGTTATCTTCAGAATTTGTAATTATTATTTGGTCGTCGGCAAAGAGGAGAGTGTTTAAGTTTACTGTAGGAGAAAGTTTAATTCCTTGATGTAAATTTTTATTCCATTTTATTATTATTTCATTTAAGTAGATATTAAAAAGAGTTGCTGAGAGGGGACATCCCTGTCGGACCCTTTGGTTTATCTCTCTCGTATATGATAGCTGGTGATTTAATCTTATTTGTATTTGATTATTTTCATACACACTTGTGATAGCTTTTAGGATATTATTTGGTATTTGTCTTTCTTTTAATATGTTAAATAATATGTTTCTTTTAACTTGGTCAAATGCTTTTTCAAAGTCAATAAATGCAATATGTGTTTCTAAATTGTATTATCTTCTTTTCTCTATTATTAATTTTAGGCAAAAGAGGCCGAGTCTATACATGATCGTCTTTTCTAAATCCATTCTGTACTTCTAAAATAAAGTTTTCAGAATATTTCATTAGTTTCCTATTTAAGATTCTGCTATATATTTTGTAACAGGAGTTTAGTATACTGATACTTCTATAGTTTTTAGGGTCATCTCTATTACCTTTTTTAAAGATAGGAATCACAATTGCTTTTTTCCATTCTATCGGGGGAGATACCAGTTGAATAAATTTTATTTAAAAATAATAAGAGTCTTTCTTTGAATCTTGTTCCTGCGCATTTATATACTTCTGAACCTAGCTTATCTTCTCCAGGTGATTTTCCGTTTCTTGTTTCTTTCAGGCTGATTTCTAATTCTTCTTTAGTTATTTCCTTTTCATTTTCGTTAATTGTTTGCCAGTTGTCTTTTTTAAAATATTTGTCTGTCCACAATTCTGTGTAGTAATTTAGAAATTCTTCTAATTTCAATCATAATCTATACATTACGAATAATAAATCAATGGAAGGCTGTAGAACATTCAGTCGATACAAAAATTTAAGCTTAATCATTTACTAATACTTTTATTATTTTGAAAATCATTTTACAACTCCCTTCCGTTAGTTTTATATTTCAGAAATATAGAAAGTATTGACAGCTTGAGTAGTTGGTAAAGTCTCATTCAGTTCTAATGTATTGAGCAACGATCAGCGTTAATTAATTTATTTATTTATTGTTTCCTTCTGTTTGAGATCCAAATAACAATTGATTCTACTTGTCCTAAATTCCTATGCAGAAGGATAAACTGACTTCTTAACCGATGTAAAATACGACTTTATTTAATTCAGTTAAATATTATTTATATAGATAAATAATGCAAAAAAAAATCTGCCATGTCATATGCTGAACAACTGCAAAGTGATATGACCTTCTTTCACGCTGCATAATATTCGTAAGTCTTGTAGTTTATTTAATAAATGTTTTTTTTTTATATGTAAATCCTACCAACAAAAGGCTATTAGCCTATAGTATATTAGTACCGTGGGTGGATTAAGGTTTAATTAATCCGGAAATCGTAGCTCTTAAAGTTCTATCGTTGGTACTGACACACCAAAGACGGAACTTTTTTTTCTCAAGCTAATTCAGGCCTCAGTAAGCGTGGTGTGGTCTTATATCCCACCTAAAGGTATTCACAAACATTCCCGCCTAAGGTAAGATTCGAAGCCAGGGCCTATTGGTTGGAGAGCGGATACGCTATCTACTAGCAAGTGGATTTCTGATGATCAATGGAAAATTATGCAAGCTCTTCAAGAAAAAGAGAGAGAGGGACTATTAAAGACTGGACTGTTCGTAATTTAGGAACATACTTTAGTGGAAGGAAGCACAGATTTCTGCGACGAATGTGCAGTTAATCGACGGAATAATAAATGAACAGAAACAAGGCTTATCAAAATGATTGGTCTTCCATTATAAAGTGGATATCAACTGAAATGATAATAAAAAAGTTTTTACAGGGCGAGGAGCCACCCATAGTTCAATCGTGTCGACGATATCCTTTTAGATATAGAGTCTGAATCCCATTTAGGATGCGAGAAACTTTATAAGGGTTTTTCTTAACTGTAGGTGAAGGTCTCATACAGAGGTAGCAGTTTTTTCAAGAAACTCGAGTTTCTCATTCGCTGCATGACAAATAGCAAAAAAAAAAAAAAAAAAAAAAAAGAAAATCGACCAGAGAACACACACAATTACCAGAACTGGTCCTCATAGTCTTAAATTGCCTTTGCCGTAATTATATATATATATAGAAAACACAACTTTAATGCATGTTAAGTGACATACATCAGGGTTACTGACCCTTGGCCTGCACCGTTGTTTCGGCATAAGAAGTTACCTTCGACAAGGGTATCCTCTTTCTTAACATTCGTTTTAAAATACCTTGAAGTAAATCGTCTAGCAGTTAGTAAGGCTAAGTATTTCTGACTTTTCCATTTTTTTCCGGTGATACGATGTAATTAGACTTCAAGCTTGTTGACACTTCCTTTCCTACAAACCTTTCGGTGCTGACACGTCACTGGCACATTTTGCAACATAAACACTCCCTATGCCAGGAACATAGGACCCTCATACAAACAACAAATGCTGACATTTGTTTGACTCATGCAGACCAGTGTCTGGCAAATCTGGGTCAACGTGTTATCCTTATAAGTTCTTCTTTCCAGATAAAGTGACAATGCTCATGTGAGGAAAGAAAACGATAGGGTGATAACGCTTGTATTCTTGTCACGCTTTAAAAAAAAAACAAAAAAACTTGAACACTTCTAAACCAAACACCAACAACCTCGGTTAATCCATTAATTCTCGAGGACTTATTGAAATGGGTGAAATTCCTATGACTTTCAAGTAAAACGTTTGGTATAAATTAGGCAAAATTATTTTGTCAGAATCTACATCATTTCAGTTCTCGTTTAAAACATAAACGAACAAAATCAGTCGAGTGGATGTCTGGGATTAGATGTCTGAACTTTCATAAGAATCTTATACAGAAGCCACAGTCTACACTATCAAACATGAAAGATGTTAGACGGTGTGAATAGAAAATATACGTGCACTAAATAAATGGAATGCATTAAATTTTTGTGATATCTTTATTATATCATATAGGAATAAGTGTGATTTTGACATGTATAGTTTCATGTTTAGTTGGAAATCCTACTCTCTTGTATTCGGAGGTCTTCCACGACTCATTTACCAGTAAAAGTCGTACAAAACTTTCTAAAGTACAAATTTGTTAATAGCCGAGTCCAAAAAAAATAATAATAAAAATAAAAATAAAAAATTATGCAGAAAACAAACTGTTCATCATCGACTCGCAAAAGTCGGGAACTTGCTAATAAACCAATCCCTCGATTAATGCGTTCTTTAAAACAGGCGCATTAATCGAAAACGCACTAATCGAATATAATAACCTATGGGAAAATGTATAATTCGTTCCTCAGATTTCTTTTTTGAACCTTACTTTTTTTTATAAAAGAATTAGGGTATATCTCAGGGCTTAGTTAAAGGAAAACCATGAAGCTGAAAGACAATAAAACATATTCAGAATATAAATTTATTATTCTGCTTCTTAACAAAGAATTGAGCTAACATAGTTTGGCGGTCATTCTGTTTCTTTTTTTCATACAACTGACGGTATGGATCTATTGCCTCTTCTGCAAATTTTACTGGTTCTCTCTTCACCAGAGTCGGTCTCTAAGCATTGCTGCTTAAAAACTTCGATTGTACGAAAACTATTTTCAAATTGTTTCTGTGAAACCTCTTTGGGCTTGTTAGTGATTAAATTTTCTTCATATTTTTCAGGATCTTCCCGCTGTGCATCTAAATTTAGCAGGTCGGAATCACTCAACTTCTCAGAATGAGACTGAATTAACTTAGATTCATTTGAAAATCCTCTAAAATCATTTGCACAATGTGGAAGAATATGTTTCCAAACGGTTCGTATATTGCTAGCAGTAATTTCATTCGACTTTGCGACTTTATAACCAGGCTGAGATTTCTCTGATTTGGCTATATCAGGGCACACACACACACACATATATATATATATATAAGGGCACAATAGTCCCCTTCTTACACAATTTTCTTCAGAATCTATGGAAATCTCCTTATCTGCACTTGCAGCTTCGTCTGTGATTAGAACATTATATAGGCTATTTTTCTTTTTGAAACGCTCAAATCACCCAGCACTAATGTGGAATTCTTCTTCTTTTCTATCATTGATAGCCCGGTTACAAAGAGACAATGCTTTTGATTTAATAAGGCCAGTGTTTAGCGGGATCCGTTTTTGGTTACAATCTTTGATCCATGTAAAAAGACGTCTCTCTAATTCAATCATTATAGTACTTTGATTTCGAGTGCATGCATGATGAACTTGAAGCAGCCTTACCTTTCTCTTTGTATTCAGCAGTTGATTCACACATTTTCGTGTTCTTGTCCTATCTTTGCTCTGGACTCGCCTTGTTCATTTTTCTTTATTATTTCAAGTTTTTCTTCCAATCAGATTACTTTTCGAATAATTTTCACATTTCTATTTTTTGCTCACTAATTCTTTTACTCATGATTAAAGGTTATGAAAATAATTTAAAATAAAAAAAGTAAGGAAAACAATTGCACGGGATATGATTAGCAAAATGCTATGTAAAGCAGACGACATAAATTTTGTCGGTAAATTTGGAACATAGTGTACATGGAAATAGTTTAGTATGCCATTAAAAATAACTTCATCCTGGTGAATGATTTTTTAAAATAGTCATAAAAAATGTATAGATCGAAAATTTTTAAAATCTGTAACATTTATTTTTAAGATGTATGTAGGCGCACTAATCGAATTTGGGTATCGGAAAAAATGAGGAAAAAATTCTAGCTTGCCCCTTATAACTTTCATAACGGACATCATCCTTATGCACACGGTATTCCTTCCACATCATCCTTTTCTTACGATTCTCTTGCTTAATAAGATTACACATCTAATTGACTCCTTCCCTATTTATTCTTCGAACTCTCTAGACACATTCTGATACTGCCCCATTTAAGTATTTTTTAAATGCTTCCCATTTACTATCGATATTCTTCCCATCCAGCAACCGACCCCCATTCCACTGAACTCAGTACACTCCTCGGTTGGTCATAATATCCTGCTTTGTAGTTCAACATGTAACCTTTTCTGAATGGAACATTCATAAATTTAGCCACTTCCCAAGTGAGTACCGCATAATCACTGTCACCAACCGGAGGCAGAATAGTTACGTCTTTGACTGAAATGCTCTCTGACACTATCATCAGATCTAACACTCTTTGACCTCGAGTTCCTTCTCTCACATGCTGCTTGAGTAAGTTGTCCCGAAACAGCTGAATAAACGCATTTTCATTCTTCTCATGAGATTCTACTGCTACCAATCAATATTTAGATAATTAAAGTCTCCCATTATGATTACTCTTTTCGCATTCATCTTTTTTATTTGGTGATGCATTTTCTTCATCACTAGCAACCGATCCACCAGGCCTGTAACAACACCCTCCACTATGTATTTGATCTTGTTAGATTCCACAGAATATTATCATACCAGATAATATTCGACATACAACGTTGTATAAAGGTATAGGGAGACCTTACAGCGCCCACATTTCGAAATTTAGAAGGTTGGATAAAAAAAAAGAAGAATCAAACCTTGTCACTACCGTTTGAGACCACTTAATTCACGTTCAAATTGCAAAGTTATTATAGAACTTCTTCGTCCTAGATGGGATTGGAACCCAGGTACTTTCAACCAAAGTACAATGTCGGTAGCGACAAATGGAGGGGTGGGGGATAGGAAATTAGCCCAATATATAACGAAATTAGAGAATTCATTCAAAGAACAAACTATCAGCCTTTATTTTAAGTTTTAATGCGATTAATAACATACGCTTCAACAACTGGTAGCAAAAGAACAGAATTCGAACTTAGAAAAGAGCTGAATTGGAATCCAATCTAGAAAGCGAGGAAACTTTACAAAGGGTTTACAATGATATCCATCATCCATCTATATGAAATCGGATAACTCCGGTTTCATATAGATGGATGCAGCAAGATTTTTCCTAGTACAGAAAATAACAAACGAGCAGAGAACAGACGAATTGAATGTCATCTGCTCTCTGATCTAAAGACTACTAGTTTTTTCCTTTGAACAAATTCTCTAAATTCACTAGATTCTATCCCATCCTTGAATTTCGACGATGCCCTTTGGTTGGAAGGAACTGGGTTCGAATGCAGTCTAAGAAGAAGAACCTCTAAGAACTTTTCAAACTGAAGCTAACTTATGGCTTGTGAGTTAATTGCTCTCATATGGTGGTGATTTAGCAGATATCATGGAATTAACCACTCTATCACTACCAAAACATTAAGTTTAAAAAAAGAAAAAGAAGAGACCAACCACGTTACTTATCCGTACCGGGACAAATGAACCTAATACGAAAGGTGGTATGCGATAGCAAAGGTGTTACGAGACTTCAGAAAATTAAATTGAATGGGCAGAGTCATAATAAATAATGCAATATTAATAAATAAGCAAACAAAAAAAAACTTATCAAATCAGAGACTTAAGAAATAATAGACTAGTTCGAAAGAAAATTGTTGATAAGAACTATTAATGAAATGTTGGACCTTTGCTATCCTATACGTCACTTAAGGAAATATTCCAGGAAATTATATAATATACGATGAGGATAAACAAATAAAATGTTTCCATACCAATTTTTATTATTTTTAATATTTATTTCATTTAATTTATTTCATCCGATTATTATTGTTCAATTCAATGTAAGTACACTTTTAAAAAAATTATATGCGCAACAAATTGTTTTGCTGTCTTTTTTTAGAATATTTGGAAAAGTATTTCTTTTATGATTTCTAATCAATTTTAACAAACAAATAGAGAAGCACCTAAAGCATTAATAAGAAATGTTGAAATTTCATATATCTGAATGGTCGAATAACTAACAAAAAAAAAACAACAACAATTGAATATAATGAATACAAGCAATTGCAACATATGGGAAGTGTGACACGTGACAAGTTTGAGTTGAGAAAGACTGAACTAAAATATTGGCATCGGTTTCAGAGCTAGCGAGTGCTGTCAGTACTCTTACATTACACTTGGTGTTGCTGATCTAGCAAGAAAATTTGAACGCATTTATCAAGGTATGCCAGAAGTGTCATAACGTGCAATGTCGATAACATGGCGTAATAAAGGACTCTTGTAAGACATTCAGTGCAGAATTCGTGTGTCAAATTTAAGACGATCGAATTAACATAAATGTTAAATCTGTTGTTAAAATTCTTTTTTGTTAATTTTCTAATTTTTATTTTCGTAGTATTCGTTATATCCATTCTACTGAGTTTTCTGCAATAACAAAGACGAGTCAAAGATATTCATTTGCTCAAAAAAAAAAAAAGATTAGGCAAGGCTGCCATTGAACTGTCGAAATTTTTATAAACAAATTGAATACGCATAGAGCTGCTAAGAGTTTCCTATATTTTAAAATTATTTGAAGGATGGCAAGTTTAACTCTTAGAAAATACTTTATCAAGCCTGATTTTTTTTTTGACAGATTGAAAAACAGATGACGCAGCCAACTATAATAAAATGTTCTGTGTACCATCCTATAATAACTCTCCAGGTCTGCGTACGATTTTCTCTTGATTACTCTATATCGATTACAGGTAGAGCAACCAAGGTTTCAAATTTCCCACCAATACTGGAATACTCAAGGACTCTGCACCTTCACCAATTCCCTTCCTCCTGCGCACACACACACACACACACACACACACACACACACACACACACACACACACACACACACACACACACACACACACACACACACACCTTTTTCGCTCACTATTTATCATTTTTAACATCATTAATACTATCTAAATTCGATAACTCTTAAACCTTCCTAAAATGTTAGATGCTATAAAAAAGAAGGTAGCCCGTTTAATAGATAACTCTCTCTCTTAGATTACTCCAATTATTTCTCATAGACGTTCCGTTTCTGCCTTATTCCTCTTTAACAGGTAATTTTCATAAGCACTGTTTTGATGAAATAAACGGACCACCATTATTTTTCCTTTCCTTGAAGCATATAAGACATGCTTGCTGGTCAACATCCATTTGCTGTCCATCTTCATCTTCAAAACTACAGTACCAAACAAAAGTTTCGTCCTCCTCCTCTTTCAATTTTATCTATCTCTGTGTTTAGGAACAGTTTCCTCACACCATTTCCCAGAATGATCACAATCTCCGAGTCTTTCAGAAACACATCAGATTCCTTTATTCCCTTAATTTTTATTCATCCAAGCTCAGCACTGAGGTATGTTTGTGGCTGATATTAAAAAAAAACAAAAAAACATGGAAATGAGTGAATCGCTGTATCCAAACTCGGAAGTAACCGTATGTTATTTGCAATTGTTCCGTGGTAATTTTGTCTGTGATTGTGGATATAAAAATTCAACTTTCCATGTGGGGGGGAAGCTCTTCCATCCCCACATAGAGACGAGTAATTCATTTTCAGTTGAAATGCTTTATGAATCGTTTTGTCATCCCATACGGAATTCAAACTAAATCTTTCCTTTATCTGCAGGCTGAACTGCTCCACCTAGAGTCAACAAAAAAAAAAGGTCTTAATAAACTTTTTTTTTTAATTTGATACAAATCGGGCTTTTTATTCTTTAGAAAATCAATTTTAGAAGAAAGCAAAAAAAATGTATAAATATTTTCTAATTATAATGTACTAATTTTCATTGAAAGTTCATTTTTTGTAACGAATGTGAAAGACTTTTATGTTTACCGTGTTGTATCCTGATCTGTTATAGTTTCCATATCCAAGTCCACTGCTAGATGTTCTCTGAAAAATAATTGATAAAATAAATAGTCAAAATATCAATAACATTAGCGCACACATACATCCCAGTATGAATTTGTAATTCACAAAATACTTCCCATGTTTTTTTTTTATCTTTTAATCACTTATTTTTATTCATATTTATATATATATTTAAATACACACTGAAAAAGCTTTCAGAAAATTTACGCTAATATTAATGGTCAATTGAAAGTTATAATTAATGTTTCTTACAATATCCATGAAGAATTTCTTCATATGTTCATTGCTGGACCTCTTTTTAGGGCAAAGGATTTTATTTCGGGCACTACTTTTGTGCATGCGCTATGAACATGAAAAGTATTAACATATTCTTAACGATATCATCAGCCTAATACGTAAATATGGCAGCCGGCCTTGTTAGCCAAGTGGCAAACGACCCCACTCTACAAACAGCAAACCTTGCTCATTGAAAGCGTGAAGTGGTTTGGAAATAAAATGTACTATATTGGTCCCTATAGCAGGGTTCGTATTAATCTAACCTTTAACCAACTAACGGTACTTGTGAAATATGGATTTACACTTTTCATAGGTGAAGTTGACATTAAAAAAAATCATAACCGTATTAAGCACTTAAAAACTTTTACAGGGAAATCAACAAAAATCAAAAATATTACCTATATTAATTTTATATCAAATCACTTGAGAGTTTTAAATTAAAATTAAACGTTGTAATCAGAATGTATTGCTTTACCAAACACGTCGACATTCAGATTAAGAAGCAAGATATTTACATTTTCAGGAATTTATATTAATTTCATTTTGTTCGTAATTTTATAATTTCATTACGTAAGTTTGCCAAGATTCCATGCTGAATTTCTTGCAAGAGAAGATTTATAAAATACAGCATAATATCCATGAATATTTCATAAAGATTGGTTCATTGGTTTAAAAATTATAAGGTTCCCCCCCCCCTCCCAATAAAACATCAATTCCATATTCAACAATAATCACATAGAACAAGTATTGTCTATTTGTATTGAATTTCTTAAAATTTAAATCAAACATGAAAATAAACAACATAATTGAATTAGCAACGCAGGAGCTACATTGTAGCTAAGTATGCTAATATGGAATAGAAGAGAAATTAGTCCAATGACCAAAATGACAGTCATTCATATCAAGGTTAAAATTGCATTCCAGTTTAGGAGATTAAAGCTCGAAACAGAACATTAGATCAAAGAATGAAGCTGCTGATTTAGAGGTTTTAAAGACAATTAATGCAGTTGATCAAAAACATCAAGAGAAGAATAAGGATATTAAAAATGAAGGCATTAGAAAGGTAACTGGCATCATTAATATTCAAATACGGGCAAACAGCTAATATGAAAGGTGTCGTCATTTAACCAGAATGTTTAAATGGAGAGAGAGGGCACTTCCACTAATTAAAACGCAAGAAAAGTTATTTTCAGAAATACTCGAAAACAAGTCAGTGGATTTCGCAGTTTTTTCTTTTTCTTTTTTTAGTAACAAACTGAATAACCTCCTTACATAAATACGGTGATAACTTTACTGTTTTCAAGATATTTTAACAGAAAACGTTAATAAACTTTAAAAGTATGACATTTAAAAGCATGCATCTTATAAAGGATTCCCCACCCCCTGCAAGAATAAGTAGAGGCAAACAGTTGAAGATTGGTAATCGCACGAAGATGGAGTCTCCTAGTTAATTTAAAAAGAACATTGACTGACGAAATCTTTCAGGTAATAGAAATCATACACAGATTACTGTTCCCGTAGTAACTGATTGTTGCTATAGGAACATAACATGACGTCATGCTCGTCTAAGTCAACAACACAAAATTTAAAAAAATTTTTTTATTATTATTATACAGAGAAACAAAAGGAATACAACCGGAAGGATGGTTGGGTTGTTTGGGATTACTGCCCAAGCAACTAAGACTATAACGTCAACGTTTTTGTCTGTTAACTGCGTGGGTTCTTGTGGTTGGTTTACCTCTTTTGGGGATGAAAAATTCAAGTTTCCTCTCGGAAAAGTGAGATCGGATATTCATCTTCACTTGAAAAGCCATTATAAAGATCATTCTCGTCCTAAATGCGATTCGAACCGGGATTTTTTCAACCAAAAGACATTGTCGAATCCCGAGGAAGATTAAGACAGATGGTATGAATCATTTAGGACCTCAGAAGATGCAGGAACAAGGACAGATCAGAAATTTTAACAGAATAATTTCGCAGAAAGCTTTTTTTTTAAAGTAGCAATTTAATCTCAGTTATACTAGATCACTATAGTATCTACTGCACCATGATTTTCAATTTTTTTTTTCATGTATCCCTTGAGATTCGAACTTGATTCAAAATCCAAGCGGTTATTTGGATTTTGGATTATACTTTTATTGTTATTAACACTGAAAAGATTTATTCATACAAATACGTAGCAAAGAGAGATTTTATATTTATTATCTTTATTCCTAAGTAATTTTCTGTACTGAATGCATTGTTTATTCAGACGTATTTATTTGCATCCAATCTTTCTTTACGCTTAGGCTAAGTAATTTTGTTTGTTTGACTAAGTAATTTAACATTTTTCAACTAAATTGAAAGCTGCGAATTTTATTTCCATAATATACAAAGGTGAATTTTATTTCCATAAGCTTCTGCGTTTGTCAATGCGTGTGGCAAGTTTGTCTGTATGTATAGAGGAGAATTTGAGCTTCTCTGTATTTCACGGGTGTTAGACAGGTGTCTGAAATTTAGGACTTTCCAACTAAAAGGAATCCACACTATGACTACGCTACAGTGGCGTTTTTCCAGAAGTCAGCTATGAATACCTCTTTAAAACTATGTTTAGTTGGAATCATTTCAAATAGCTGTTTAGTTAAATGCGCAATAAGAGCAGGATCATTTAGTTTCTGTAATTCAGAGGATTTTACACATAACGCTCGTAGTTTGTAAGTTTGTAATATATTTATTATCTAAAATCATGTAATGTAGTTGAAATGGATTCTTATGAAATTTGACACAATTACCTACAGTGATTCGCTTTCTTCAACAATAGCAGACGTTTGAAAAGTTTCATATTTCAATATATTCACTTCCCAAAAATATTAATAAAATTTCATAATTACTTAGTCAAAATAATTTTTAATGTGAATCTTACTAATGTGAAAGACAATCGCACATTAGTTCATTGGATAAACGAAAGGTTAAGATAATTTGAGAGCCTTTCTGAGACCTTACAGAGACAGAAACATGGAACTTTTTCATGCCGTTTCAGGCCTTCAATAAGCAGAGAGTATTATGCTTGAGGATGAAAATCTTTACAACACAATATCTTCATAAACAATCAGTGGGATTTGAACCCACCGATTGCTGATTCGGAGAGGGGGATGAGCTATCTACTCTAAAACCAGGCTGTCTTAAGAGGTTGTTCGGAAATTTAACTTCTGAACACTCTTCAGTTTGTTTCAATAAATTTTTGATCAAGTATTGCTAAGTGGACTTGAAATAAACAGTTCGTTTACCTCAAGATAATGGCGCCTCCGAAAGCAGGCGACAGAAAGACCTGGATTCAAATTTTATAATGAGGGAAATTTTCATCGAGGTTTTTCAATCGAAGAGGGTAGTCAGTCTCATACGGTGGTAAAGTTTGTGTCTTCAAAACTCGGATTTTTGCATCTCTCAAATTAGGCAAACTAGCTGAACAGGTAAACTCAATTAATAGACATAATGCACTAATCTCACAGCTTTAACTATTTCGACCATAATTTCAATAAAAGTAAACTAAATTGCAGGTTGAAGACTATTACTGTACACTTCATACGTTCCAGGAAATAATGATGATAATAACAGATCTTTTTTTAAAAAATATGCTACGATTTATATGCTTTCATTCATATTGACAAAATGAATATTGGACAAGTAATATTGGAAAATGAGTGGAGACAATTATAAAAATAATGCATTTCGCAATAGCTGTTTGTCTAGTGACATCATTATCAATAAATGCTTTAATTAATTAGCGTACGAATGATAGGATGTAAAACCAAAATCGACGGCGGGATACTATTTCACCATCTTGGTAAATAAACCACACTGATTATTAAAATGCGTTTGTTAATTATTAAAATACACTTTATTAATAATTAAAATATGCTGCGCAATGATTAAAATGTATTTTGTTTGTTAACTGCATGTCTTCTACTGGGTGTTTAACGTGATTCCATTTAAAAAAAAAATCTGCCACTTCAACTTGACTAAGAGTCAGTTGAAAATTCCTTATTTAAGGTTCTTTGACCAGATTCGAACTCAGATCTTTTCAACCAAAGGGCGTTATCATTAACGAATTAATGATGTCGCTATAGACTGAAACATCAGGACCTATAGCAGCTATTTACTTATGTACTGTGGAAATATAGTTTTCTTTTGCCTAATTTTATCACTAAGAGTTGTCATTGAAGCTAAAATTGAGATTATGAAACGAAATGTTAGTAGAGGTGCTAAATACCAAAATTCATTCAAATTAGTTCAACCTGACAGGAGATGTTTTAGTTGTGGTATTGCTGACGTTTCGATCGCTGCTGATTACTTCGATTGTCACTACGTTCAATGATCTCTCTCTCTCTCTCTCTCACTCTCTTTCTTCTCTTCTCTTTGTGCGTGTATGTGTGTCACTATCATTTGACTGGGAAATTTAATTGCATTGGACACTATCGCGATTGACCGGTATAAATCCATTTTAGGTATTTAGGTTCTCTTGATTCTTATTTACAAGCAAATTCCGGATTGCATCAAGGCTATTCTAAAGTGTTCTCATAGCGTATTTGCTCTCCAGCCAAAAGGCTGCGGGTTCGAATCCCGCCGTGGGCATGGATGTTTGTGATTGTCTGTGAAAATACTAGTGGTGATGATCCGCAGTAGATCGCGTTGGTGTAGATGAAGTTGGCTGCGGTTGGCGGAGGAGACAGAGAGTTGTAGAGTAGGTGCCCTCCCTCGATGAATCTTTGAACTCCCTGGAGGTGTTACGTAATAATAATAATAATAATAAAAATTCTTAAAATTTCAAAAATATATGTTATTGTAATAGTAATCAAAACATAAATTTAGAAGAAAATATCATACAAGATAATATCACCCTAAAAATTTCTAAATGATAATTGAGATAATTTCAAAAATCATCTCAATCGTCATCTCAAATTTGAGTATTTGAGATGACGAATCGAAAACTATTATGGCTACTTATTTTCTGAACAGGATCAATATTTTACTTTTTAAAGTAATGTATTGATCATGTTCAGAAATACTTTTAACACAATACTTTTTAGAGGAAGGGGCACGTAACTTCTCAGCAGTCTGTTTTGTGATAGTGTTATGCATAATTTTAAGCATTCATGTTTCGCTAATAGCAGCGATGTTAGTCAACTGTATACTATTTATATTAATTGTAATTACGCATAACCTAGTAATAATAATAAAAAAAAACATTATTTTTGCATGAAGAAGGGAAAAAATCCTGTTTAATGACATCTGCTTAATTATCTTTGCTTTCAAACTCATTTCTTATTATCTCGAAAACTATCTTCACTTGTTAGGTATTTTATTTAAAATTAATTAACACTATCGTGCATTATTATAAAGACTGATTTTATAATGTAAATGCTTTGGATCATCAAAGTGTAAATATCATAAAATAACACTTTATCTTCATTAATCTTCTAAAGTATTTGGTATTTCATGTATGAATCCAGAAGTGCAGCGGCGCCATCTAGTAGCTACTCACAGTTCTATTTTCGGTTCTTACCAGATAAAAACTAAGAAGCGGTAAAGTGGCCGCATTTTCTGATTTTCTGCATTTATTCTAAATATACATACATAATGTGTATTTACATTAAATATTCAATGAAAGGATAAATATGTTCGCATCAAATCTTTAACGGCTTTAATTTGTAACTGCTGTAGCGTGCGTGTGTGTGTGTATGGTAGATGATGGTTTGAAGGAAGGTAGGATTCTTTGAATTTTGGGCATAGAAGCATAGATAAATGAGCATAGAAGCAGAATCCCTTTCATGCATTTGAAGAGAGAGACTTTCAGCACTATTTTTTGTTTATTTACTTTTTTGTGGTTTCCAAGTTATAAAAAACTTCTTATCAAATGTGTGCATTTATTGTAAAATACCACGATGGCTGATTTTTTTATAAATATAAAATACTGAAAATATTTTTATCTACTTAGTATTTACAGTAGGATATACACCACATGTACATGTGGTGTATATACACCGCATGCTTGCATAACATTAATATGCTGTGTCTTTAGCTGAGTGACAAGGTATGCTATTAGTACTTCCAAATGTCCGAGTTTAGACTCATGCCACAAATATTCTTTGAAGTGATTGTAATATTTGCATCCATATACGGTATTTTAGGCTTTACTCTAGGAATCAACCTAAAAGGATATTACAAACTTGATGTGGGAAAGGGGAGTTTGGGAAATTATCACTTGACAGAGGGGTATTTTCTTAATAAAAAAAAACTATTTTTTTTTCTAAGAAAAAAAAAACAGCACTTACATATTTTATAAATTTTAAAAATAATTTTAAAATTTCTCTTCAAAAAATTAAAAAAATATTTTCAAATCAATAATGATATGCTCTTTTGCCAACAGCAAAATATGAGCAGAATCCTAAATTAAGAGTGATTGATTTATCTTGTTATATAAGACAACATTTACAACATTTTGTAAATGTTGTCTTATATTGTATATCATCCAATTCTTCTTTGAGTGCCATCACCTATCGGAGGTCGGCGACCACCTTGGCAAATTTTTAGCGATCCTCAGCCACTCTAAACAGTCCCTCAGAGCTCATGCCAGTCCACTGTCTGATGTCTGCTAGACAAGATTTTCTTCGTCTTCCTTGTCCTCTTCTTCCATTTATCTTCTCCTTTATAATCAATTGAAGTATTTTATATTTTTCATTACGAAGTAGGTGACCAAGATATGCAGTTTTCCTTCTTTTTATGGTATCTAAAACTTCACGTGATTTCCCCATTTGTTCCAGTACTTCCTGATTGGACGTTTTTGCTGTCGATGGGATTTTTAACATTCGTCTGTATAACCACATCTCAAAGGCTTCAAGTTTTTTTATTGATGTTGTCTTCAAGGTTCAAGTTTCTGCACCATACATAGCATTTAACCATGCGTACTCTAAGCTCTAAGTTGCAGTTACACAGTGTTGATTTCACCAGGAGAAAAGTTTTTCTTGCCATTTCAATTCTAACTTTTATTTCCATTTCTGAATTGCATTCTTCATTTAACCAGCATCCGAGATATTTAAACTTTGTCACTCTTTCTATTCGTTTCCCATTTAAAGAAAGTGATGAATTAAGAATTGGTTTCTTGCTTATGACCATGAATTTAGTTTTGGTGATATTTATTTTTAATCCAATTTTTTCACTCTCTTCATTCACTAGTTCCAGAAGATTTTGAAGATCCTGAATATTGTCAGCCAGAAGAGCTGTGTCATCAGCATATCGGATGTTATTGATGATTTGACCATTTACATTAATCCCTTCCTCTCTTCCTTTTAAGATTTTTTGAAATATGGCTTCTGAGTATATGTTAAAAAGAAGAGGTGACAGCACACATCCTTGCCTTACTCCTCGTTTGATGTTAATGGGGTCTGTAATAATGTCATCAACTTGAACAGATGCCTTTTGGTTCCAATATAAGTTTTGAATGATCCTGATGTCTTTACCATCTAATCCAATTCTCTTTGATAGTGCAATCATTTTAGTATGTTGGACTTTATCAAATGCTTTCTCAAAGTCAATGAAGCAAATAAATACTTCCTTGTTTTGAACAATACATTTTTAGAATAAGATTTGAGAGCAGAAAAGAGCCTCTCTTGTTCCCAAACCGTTTCTAAAGCCGAATTGGGTATCATTGATGGTGTCTTCACATTTCCTGCATATTCTTTTTTGAATTATTTTCAGAAACATTTTGAGAACATGACTCATTAGGCTGATCATTCTATAGTCATTACAAGTTTTTGCAGTTGCTTTTTTAGGTAGCATGATGAAGGTCGACTGTAACCAGTCTTACAATATCATCCCGTATTGTAATTTTTTTCTTGTATTTTGTCTCATTTATACTATGCATTAATAAGGTATACTATATTATATATTGTAATTATTATTTGCATTTATCTTGTACAGTGATATATGCACTACATTGTACTATGTGTTTACCTTAATAAATTAAATTTCACAATACGATATAACAGTGTATGTAATCTGCTCACTGACAGGATAACTGATTGATGAAAATGTTATCTGTTTCCCTAAGGCTAGAAAAGCTGAAATTTAAACAAAGACAATTTTTGGTGTGGAACGGACGAGAGAAAAACAACAACAACAACAACAACAACAACAACAACAATAATAATAATTGTGTTTAAGAAGAGCTTTTTCTGTTTTGAGTTTTCATCTTCTTTCGTTCATGTTTCATCTGTTCATCTACATTCACCCACGATTTGTTTCCAGTGACTTAAATTGAAAACTCACTTGAAATAAAGAAAAATTTCTATTAATAATAAACATTTGTAGCCTTAATACGTCATTGGCATGGAAGGTTGTGATAACCTATAAGGTTTTTACATAATCAAAGTTGCAGGGGATCTAAGGCTTTTTTTTCACTAGATAATTTTTCAATGAACTTGGCCTTATACCTGAATTATTATTTATTATTATTATTTTCTTATTTTTCAGTACCGTCTCGAGAACGTGCCAAAAATCTCTGTGCTATGTTATTCTTTAGTGATGACCTTGAGGTTGTCAAAGTCAGTAAGGAATAGAATAGTGCTTGGAATAATAAACATGTTGGAATAATGGTAGACTAAATATATAGGTTTACCAGAGGATGGAGAGAAGGAGGGAGAGAGAGAGGGAAGCTGTGTCATAGAATGAAATTTCTATCCCCTTTTTTATATCGCTGATATAAAATACAAAAAATTCCATGGTAAGCTGTTTATCAATATTGAACCGATTAAAAGAAGTAATCGATTCCTCTATTAACAAAAGGATTATATTAACACAAATCTAACTTTATGTATCTGCCATTCCATTTCAATGGACATACTTAAAACTCATCACGATATAAAAAAAAGTCAACTCTGCATTCCCCTTTCACATACACACCTCCTTCTGGGTAGCTATTTTTAGTGTGGATGAAATGCTGATTGAGAGGTTCCTTTTTGCTATGTACTTAAAGCGTACAACATTGGATTGGTCGACATTTTCTCTTAGCTTTACACCCACTCCAGCAATTAAAGCACGGTTGTTGCGACCGTGATAGGTAAACACACATAAACACTTAAAACAGTCATCATAATAAGAGCAAAATGAGGAAGAAGTGTTTGGTCCATTTGCAGAATGCTAGACTAAGGTTAAAAAAACATTATCCGACATTTAATTTTAAACTTGTGTATGATATCCATTCTTAGCGTAACTTAACATAACTACTCTCATAACTAACAGGTTTTGTTAAGTAGCAGCGTATAAATTGTTGAGATATGTCAATTTTGGGTAACCTAACGTGTTACTATACGAAGTGTGCTCCACAGTGGTGATATTGCGAACATATTCTGAAATCTTATAACTTAAAATCCTATTCCTACTTATATATATACAAGACACAAGTTGTTTTGCGCATAGTGTTTATGTTGAGGCTTCTATCAACAGTCCAGCGTCTGAACAAACTTCACAAATTCCATCGAGATGTTTATTTAAAAGAAAATGAAAACTTATGGATGCTATTCCGAAGGTCTAGCATCTTCCACTTCTGTGAATGACTCCTCCCCAGACTCCTGCATTGTTATACTGTTCTCCAGTACCGGGCAATGAACTGATTTTTTGTCATCGTTCTTCCCCTTCACAGAAAATTTATCTTTAGCCCAACATCCTCCTCGCTTCGTCTTTTCTCCTTCAGATCCCGCGTTGCTAGAGTGAAACCTCGAGGCAACAAGCATCAGTCTTCGGCGAGCGTGGATGTGGCAACAGACAATTTTCTTTTTAGTCTATTAAAAAAAAAAAAAGAAAAGAAAACTAGCAGAAGATGTAGGCATCTGCCAACAATGTCCAAAAAGATTTTGGTTTCTTGTTTAAAATATGGTTGGCATTTACTAGTTTTATGATAAAAATTTGAGAATTTAGTTGCTTTTATGACGAGGTGTTTAATGTGCAATAAAAATGTAATCTTTTCTTGTAAAAATGTTTCGTTGGTGAGAATTACTGTAGTGACGCATAGATATAGATATTTCAGCATTAAATATAATTTAATGCTAAAATATACAAAAAACATGTTTATAAAGGAATGCTAAATATTTACTAGTCGCTGCCACGATACACTTTGTTCGGTGGTAGCCGTTGGGGATATATAGAGATTAAATAGTTGTAGGTTAAGTAAACTAAAAATTTGGAAGCTGATAGCAAAGATTAAAAATCATAAAGAAGGACCCGTCAGATTTGAAAGTGATATACAAGTGAAGTGGCAAACAAGACAGAAAAAGAAGAGTGAACAAACCTAATTTCTTCCTGATTATCTTCTCTAATTGAAGAGGGTAAACTAAAATCAACATATTTTCCTTCCTCCAAAAAGTCCTAATTTAGATAAATATAAAAGGAAAACCAACTTTTCACAACATTAAAATAATGCATTAAAATAGGTCATACTATAATAAAAAGTTTGGGAAGATGAAACGAAACTTATAAATTAGGAATAAATACACTTGCTAAAGATGAAAGACAGATATACTTTTAAAAAATATGTGAAATGACATTAAAATTAGAGTACATTTTGAATATGCACAAATGGAAAACAAAATAAAAAACTGTCAAGGAAAAACGGACTTCAAACCAGATAATAGAAATTAGCTCAAAGATAACTTGGATTTAAATAATCCTAGAAGTCGAAAACCAAAATTGATCAGCAACTTTTAGCAACTATCCCAAATGCTAAATTTCATGAAACCCCTTTCACCTTTTTAAATACATACACACCGATAAGCTGGATAGATGAATGGATGTAGCCGTGTTTGAATAATAATGCTATGTTAAAATAAAAACCTAAATTGCATAAACTCCAATAACGTGGGGAGCAACTCCTTTCTCATCTCTGATCACAGTTCTTTACGTTCTTCTAGGCATATTCTCCACCAGTTTGTGATAGCAATCAGGTAATTTGGACTATTCGTCCTTCAACACTACAGCCAGTCTATGTATGCTGTTAGATACACACACTTCTTTGTCCTACACCCGCTATTCCAGTCCGTTCCAAAGAGGGATGTTCTGTTGGATTGAAATCGGAACTATCCACAGGCCAATTAAGACGTAACTGTCCTGACATTATGTCTCAACAGCATTTAATAGAATGATACACAATGCTGTATTGAAAGAGGCAGTGATCTGTTCCATACAACTATCTATGTAAAGAGCATTGCAATATCCATAAATGTTGAATATCTGGCGGCATTCATCTTTCCCGGTGCTACAACAAAGACTGGAGTCCATCCCAACAAAAAGAATGCCACAACATTGTCTCTCGGCGCCATCAAGTTTCACATATGGGGGTGATACATTCTGATAGCTGATAGCTGAGCGTGGATAAGGTATCCACACTCAGCTATCCGATCCGATAAAAGGGTATACCGTGAAAAAGGGGCATACCGTCGCCTCCATATCAACTTTCTACATACCCTTCTTGGCATTCTTTACACCAGGGTAAGGTACATTGCTGATATCCATGGTTGATGTTTCGCTTATGTTCAACTGTAAATTTTCAGTAGAAGCTGAGACTTTGCAACTCTTTACGTAATATCTATGTCCCACTACTAACCTAATTCCATGTAGAGTGGATTCCCTGGTTTATTGTTTCCACAGCGGACTGCCAAGATTTATGTCCACTGTATCCTTCCGAGCAACCCCAGTCCATTAGTGTTAGCTTTCCAGAGTCTTTCTTGATTGAGATAGTACCATCACTTTTCTATTTGACTGTTAATGTTGCCTACAGCTGATTTTGGGTGATACTAATGTCAAGAACAGATAGGCTAGCGCTACCGTAATAATACCTCTCATGTGTGATAATACATACATTTCAACATAGTGTGTGTAGGCTTAGGTGGAAGATGAATTTCATCGCCAGTGTAAAAGCCATCGCTCTTCATACTACAGGCTTAAGCTCATGTTTGATCTCCAGAGCAGAGTTTATGGATTGTCTAAGAGCTAATATAATCTACTATAGGTTAGCAGTCTTTTCTGAGTGTATTCAGATAAAAAAAAAAATCAATTATTTGCAATTTTTGTTTTCTTTCTCTCTTTCTCGAGGAACAAGCACATCTAATTTTGACGATATATTTCCAATGCTTTTTCACTAAAGCCGTGATTAGAAGAGAAAAAAATTGCTTCCTAAAACTAGTTATAAAGGAGAAGTGGATTTTCTGAACTGTTGATCTTACTTAACAGGATACTTACGGAAGAAGAAAACATATGTAACACTTTTACAATTCTTGATGTTTGCTAAAGAGCTTACAGTGCACTAGTTCTTCGCCTGGAAATTGAGTTGTTCGAGTATAGTATTAGAACAAAGATAAAAGCAACACACGCACGCACGCACGCGCACACACACACACACACACACACACACACACACACACACACACACACACACACACACACACACACACACACACACACACACACACACACACACACACACACACACACACACACACACACACACACACACACATTTAGGGAGAGGGGAAAGAGGGAACTTCGGAGAAAATCGCGTTATTTAGTTGTTTCTCTATGGCTATGGGATTTAGGAATATCATCTACACCTGGTTCCATAAATGTCCAGAGATAGAGAACATTACATCAAGATAGAAAAATTGCTTAAATTCCTTAACAATGTGCCTATTAATAGGATGGCACTTAACACAGCAATAACTGTGGACGGAGGAAAAAAATCATAAAACTTCGAGATAACAAGTCTTCATAGTTCAGGCTATCCGACATTTGTCTTTCGTTCAGAAAGATCAGAGTTCGAATCCTGTCTGGGGGTGCGAAGAACCTTTATAAGGGTTATTTAACTGAAGTTCAGTTAGCCTTGGGGGTGGCAGGGTTTTCTTCGGAAAAACCGGTTATTATTATTATTATTAAATAAATAAATAAATATATATATATATATTATAAAAGCCTGTGTAGCTCAGTGGTTGTGGCGTTTGCACACCACGGCGCTTGGCCGCACGAAGGAAGACTTGGTTTCGAGTATAGTCGGCGACTAGAGGAAATTTTTCTAAGCCTTTTTTCGACCTGTTCCCGAGTTAGTCGATCTTTGCAAGCGGGTTTTTTTTTCCTCCCAGAAACTCGGGTTTTTCGTCCCGTAAACTCAAGAAAATCGACCGTAGAACCCACATTATTTCAGACATTAAATATATTGTGTTAGGGTTAGGGACCACGAGATGGCGGCACATTTGAGCCGTCTCTCTTCACTGTGTACCGCTTAATTAGTGATAGACTTGGGCCATCTATCTCTGATTGGTACCAGGGGAGATTGAACTGCCCACTCAGTCTCCAAAGTTAGATAGGGCTAGATGGCCTCGCCTACTCCCCGTATACGGGAATAAAAAGGCGTTAGCTGATTTTATATATATATAGCAAAGCAAACCTGCCTGAGCAATCACCAGATAATACATCCGCCTCATAACGATAGTTGCTTTCGCCGTGATCCAACTAACCCAATTAGACTCGACATTTCGAAGGAAATATCCTCCTACTTGCACTTCAGTGCTAACTCACATTCAGGTGAAAAGCCCTTATCTCACCACTATTACTATCGGTTTCTAACAGAGGATCTTTCTGATCAAAGAGCACAATACTTCTGACTGTCTACAGTGATGATACCACAACTGCTTGTAGCAAGATAGATTACTCTGTTCCTCCCTACACGTTTTGTGAATGTCCGTCCTCTCTTCTACAACAAAGAAGTCCGACTGCTAGATATTCCTATTTACTTCGGGTGGGTAGATTTGCGGGTTTATTTCATTATGAAATTTCAGTAATATTGGCGATGTTAGCATTGTTATTTTTAAAGGTAAGTTTTGATCATTATTACTATATAAAAGGTTCATCATATTTGTAATAAATTATTTACGGATTACCCCATAGTTAAGAGGACGAACCTAGTATAAAGCGAACTTTGTATGTATGATTATTGAGTAAGGAATGACATATGACGGTTGCATATATAAAACTGGAGAATAATGAGAAAGATTTTAATAGAGAGCGATTAGATTTTAAATTCCGAGAGCGTAGCAGAATTCTAATATGAAACATAAAGTTTATACTGACTGAGTTACGGAGGCTGCGCAGCCTCCGTAACTCAGTCAGTATAAACTTTTATTTAATTTATTTATTCCGTATGGTGATTCACCGGCCGTGAGCCCCTTTTATGGGGAGGTACGGCACCACCTCAACACCCCCCCCCCCATTTTTATCCGGGCTCGGGACCGGCATAGCTGACAATTCAGACCTATGGTTGGAGGGATCGTCTTAGGTATTCCTGATTGTATCCGTGAGTGTGTTCACGGGACCGGTTTGCCTGTTAACTGGGACGAAAAATTCCAGCTAAACTGGGGAGAAAAACCCTGTTGTCCACGCCTGGCTAACCTGGCCATGGTTGAGGAAAATCCTTAAGCGCCTCTCGTCACCGACGAGAATCGAACCTATGACACTCCTTCCCCAGGCATATGATTGCGAAGCGCAAAGCCACTAGGCTAACCGCGCAGACGGTATGGACTGATTCGGATTAAAGGAGACTACGAAGCACTTTTACTATTTGATTTTTAAAGATAATTTTGCCTATGATTTTCATATAATCGTTTATGTTTTACGGACTTGTTTTGTTGTATATATATATATATATATATATATATCTTTTTCATTTTCAGTTACTGATATTTATAATCATGACCCTATTATTTGCAACAGTTCAGTGATATTTTTTCAAACATTTTTTTTTCATTTTCTTTGATTAAATTTTAACAGAGATCACATGCCCACCCATCCCTACACACATCAAAGAAAACTTTCTAAACTAGACCCCCACCGTGCGCCCACGCACGCACGCACGCACACACACACACACACAAAGAAAACTTTCTAAACATTTCTAACCATAATCCGTCTAGTTCCTTTCTATCTCCTGCCTGGAAGATAAGATTATCTTCACCATAAAAGCTTTAAACTCGAGACGCAAAAAGTATCTCAAGATACGTGACACTCCTAAACGACATCACCAAAGGAAACTTTACCAAAATAATATAAAGTATTCCGATAAAAACTTGGCAAAGTTTATGGAGATGAAAAAGTAAAAGAATTATATCACACGTCATCAAATTAATTAGATGAATCCCTAAAATTTTCAGGAATAAAACTTTGTCTCGTTGCTTATTCGGAAATGAAATATTACTATCAATAGCCCATTTGGATACGAGAAACTAAAAATACAACTTTTATTGTAAGGCGCAAGTAATGTAGTACGAAAAAAAAAATTTCTTATAAATAAAAAATTTGCATAATAAAGGGATAATAAAGGGATAATAAAAAAGTTACATATTGAAATGAAAGGAATTCATGAATTTTCAAATCGGATTTGAAAATTAAGCCCACAGAAAGAAGTCTAAAGAATAACATTATCTGTACAACTGACCAGAGATGACAGCGAAAACAAGACAACTAAGGCCATCATTATTTGTTAGCTACATTTGTTAAGATTTATTTACTGGTAGTAAGGAGGAAAACTGGTGTTATCCTAAGAAGAAAAAAAGAAAATCCGATAATTCAAATAATATAATTTTACAACTTCCAGTTTTGAACACGCAAATGATGTACAAACTAAATCTCTGTGTACACGCGCGTGTGTGCGCGCTAAAAAATCGGATATTAAGACAATTTTTCAAAACATTCTAGAGTAATAATATGATAAAAATTTCTGGCGCTAAATATAATTACTCCAGTCAAATTAGCTTAATTATTATTTTTTTCTTGAATAAAAAATAAAAAAACAGAATTATTTAGCATTATTCTAAAACTATTTGAAAAATTATTAATTAAACAGAAACTTAAAATCAAAAATTAAAAAAAAGGGAGGGGGTTTCCATTAAATTATTTGTAAATGGACATAATAAAGCCTTGTTGGTGCTGGGCATTTACTGGTATAACCTACAGCATACAATCTCCGCGAAATGAAGAATGTAATGTCTTTGTACAATAAGTTTCTCAGCGGTAATGCTATCATTCACTCTATTGCTGTTACTTAATTGTCAGCGCGGTGATTTCCAAGAAATGAAAGAACTTCGACATCCTTACACTGTGGCTTTTAACGCCTTCTGCTGTTTTTTATGTTTTTATTTTTCTGTTTTTACGTTTCCATTTTTTTATTTCTTCCAGAAAACTTCAATCTCTCTCCCACAGTTTTCGAAAGACATACAAGTTTGAAGAAATTGAAAGGGAATTTATACTTTCATTCATTACTGCAACAGCTGCATCCGACATACCAAATGCTGCAGTAACAAAGCTACGTGAATTGGTAGCTAACTAAGGTACAATCATGTTTTTTCCTTTCTGCAAACTTATTACAAGCTCGTGGTCGAAAATAGTGGATTGGTATTGTCCCTTTAGTAGCAGGCACCCTGAACCTTATTGCTATACTACACTGGCAGGACACAAAAGAAGTCTGATAAATAATTTAATTCTGTTTGGTAATACGAAATGGGAAAACAAAACAGTGCAGCGCGAGTGGAATTGATTCTTGCTACATTCGGAAGGCAGTAAGTGAAAGATGAAAAAATTCGAAAGAATATATTTTGATAGGGCTATTAATGTGTAATAAATGGGTGTTGCAATATGTAAATCTTAAAGAACTTTATAGAAGCTTCCTATTGTTTTAATGAGACCAAATATAGATTGTAATAATAAAGTTAACTATCTACTTTCAAATATTCACAGTCTTAATTCTCAAACTTCAGATGATTTTTTATATTCTAGAAATCATAAATGCGATACCAGAATCTCAATATGTATCAAATCGGAACAGTTAAGTGCGAAGATACGAATTCCCCCCCCCCCCCCCAGTTTGGAATAACTATTAAACGAAACAGAATTGCTTATCCATAGCAAAGCATATCGACCATATTTTAATTGCCAATTTTCTCATTATTTTTCTATCTCTTATTATGAATTGTATATTGTTACAGCACGTCATGTGAAATGTTATTTCCAGTCAACACATTTACTTGAAAAGAGAGAGAGAATTATCTCAAAGCATAATTATAGTGTAATCGTTTTATGAAAAGATGAGTTCAACGGTCTTTGATCTAACAAAGTGAGTAACTTGAACAGCTAAGCGATGTGTCTGAAACTTATAAACAGCATATCATTAAGTTCCCGTAGCCAGCATTACAGTTTAACTGCCATTAAGATCGCGAAATCAAAATTACAGTTCTGCACTGGCGTTCCAACTTCGATATGTTCGTAAGAACGCTATAATACTGGATACCAACAATTAAAGACAAAAATAACATTAATCTTATTAATCGATTGGCACGATACCAAGCGGAACACAGAGTGCAGCGAATCAGACTATGAATACTCTAACACAGAAAATCTGAAAATTATTTCTTGCTCTTAATTATACCGGTGATAATGTCCAGTATAAGCAACAGAAAGTCATCAAAATATTAATCATTCTTCTTCTTTTCTTTTCTTTCTTTCCTTTTTTTTCTTCCATCCTTTTTCTTTCAATATTTTTCCTGTTTTCTTTCTGTCAATATTTATATTCTTTTTCATTCATTCCATATTGGAAATTAGCCGAATAGAATATAGGAATCCCTGGGACTATTCGAATTATGTCGATTTCTGGTCCACTCTCAAATTGCTAATTTTTAGGAAGATTTTCATCATCAAGTCTAAGCAACAGTCAAATGCCTTCTATGAAAAAAAAATAATAACCTAACATTCTACTCCATACGTTTTACGTTACCCATTAAGCGAGAGCAGGGAAGTCGCTCTTGCAAAAAAATATCCTCCAGAATCATCTCCCCTTCTACCAATTCTTAAAAAAAAAAAGAGAGACCTGCTCATCTCGGAACTAACCTTTCAGCTTGTCACTTAAGAACATTCCATCATTACTATCAGTTCACTAAAAAAATTGCCATCTCCTCATGTTAATATATTCATTGAAGAGCTCCATCCTCTGAACAAGTAGTCAAAGCTATATCATCTTCTGCATACACAAAAATTCCATTCAGCATCCAGCGGGTGATCTCTTTCCCACAACCAGTCTAGACGCTGACATACAATGAAAGTATGAATATTCTATTCATAAATTCATTGTGTATAGGCGCAATATTTTGTCAGCTACCATTCACACATTCCATCTGCGAGAGACAGATTATTAGACAGATAAATATTCCTTGAAATGTTTTTCCATGAATCTCTTGAATCATATGCACATCTTTATAACTGTTAGTTCTTATCCTACACTGACTATCACATGGACCGGTCTCTTAATTACTATTAAACCGTCGTTTGCACTTCTACTGACTTACACGAGGAATGTCTTCAATCACTGAATGCCAACAAAACTTCAGGTGAAGCTTAAACAGGAAACTTCACGGCAAAAAGTTGCTAGAATCTTACTACAGAGAACGGGGGAGGGGTAGATTATTTTATTAGAGTGAAAGTTAAAACCAGAATCATAAAGTGAACTGTAGATAGATGATTTTGAACTTACAGTAAATATAATTAAAAATAATCCTCAGTATGTACTACACAGAACTGTACTCCTTCAAGCATGCAGACTTTCTTTCAGTGTTTATGATCAATGCAAAACATTTTCCAAATTATAATCTTTTCCCACTTTATATGGCATAATAATAATACGTGCACTTGAAACATAAATGGATCTTGTGACATTTATAAAGATATATGTTTTTCTAAATTCAATAAAAATCTGTCTGTCGAAATTTCTGTCATCTCTCATTTGTCCTCTCTCTCTCTCTCTCGCTCGCTCGCTTTTTTCTCTCACCTAGCATTAAACATGAAGGGAAATGCGAATTAATTCTTTGATCTAGGTTACGTAATCAGATCTAACACGTGAGAGGAAATGTCCAATTAAGGCGCAAATGACATTACTTCTAGTCAGGGTCGTATTCATAACAAACAGCATCTGTGTCCTCCCATTTAAGGCAGTTATTATGAGTTTAAATGGCCTTTTCTCTGCCATCTACACCATGTAGTTTTCTTGTCACCCTTCGAGATGATAAACAAAAAAAATAGCACTTGAAGATGATAACAGCAAAAACTTCAACGACCATTATCTTAATAGCGCATTATTGTAAGGATACTTAATCCCTCTTAGGTCACGCATCAGTGTTTAAAAAAATGAAAGGTTTTTGAAAGGGTAAATCACAAGACGGAGAAAGAGAGAGAGAGAGAGAGAGAGAGAGAGAGAGAGAGAGAGAGAGAGAGACTTAGAAATTCACTAATACGAATGCTAGAAGCAAATACCTTCTAATAACCAACCTGTCAAGTCATGATCGGCTCATTTGGCCGGCTTTCTGAGTGATGAGAACTTAATCATATCAAAAAAAAGTCACCGTTAGCTCATATTGAGTGATCTGTGGATAGTTTAACAAATCATTCCGTTTCTTAAGCCTAAAATGACATGATAATTCATCGAAAGTCGATTAAACTGTCTAGTTACTGCCACTTAAAAGTAACAAATAAAAACTTTATGTCCTTCGCATCAATTGCTGGAGATGAAACAAGGCCTTAAAGCATTCCTCCCCCCATAAAATAATTAGAGCCTTATTGCGCTGCCTCCATTAAACAATTATCTTCTTAACCAGCTTCTTTTATTTTTGTAGCTTCCTGCATAAGATGGTAACAAAACAAGGTCAGTGACACTGCGATTTATTCCTTAAAAGAGGACAAGCAAGGGCAAAATTGCCATCACTTTGGTTTCTTTATGACAAATGACATTTTAGTGATAATAACCAAGAAAACTATGTCATGTGTAATACTCGGCGTTCTTAAAACATGGTATACATTCACTTTTATGTTCTTAAGAAATGATTTTTTTTTCTTTTTTTTTTAAAGGTCTTCTTTCTCTCCTGGCTATTTTCACCCCTCTCCTCCACCATTCTTTTTCTTTTACATTGAGTTTCTATCTCTCGTTCGTTTTCTATTTCATTCTAACCTGATTTGGATAACGACTTTGATGTCATCCAGTTTCCCTTATTACAACTGCATTGCATTAGCTGATTAACATGTGTCGAAATTACAAAGTAAAACGGGTAATATGTTATAATGCATGCTGAAATCTTGGTTGTATTATTTGGATAAAAGGAGAAAAATAAATCTAAGGGAGACTAGTGAAAAAAATACAAAATAATTTATTTAGTCTTACTCGAGCAGAACCTCTTTCTTTAGTATTGGAACAGACATTTTATACATTTTATATTTCTATCGGTTTTAATTTCATTCCTGCCTAATTACATCACAATCAACCTACCGTTACTGTCATAAGAAGAATAAGAAATTCAAAAAACGCTCCAGATTTTGTTCTAGTGGACTACTTTACACATTTTTTTCCGATTACGAATACGATTCCTCAATTTCTTCCAATTGAGGAATCGTATTCAAGACGACTACCTATGGAGATTCACAGTTCGAATACGTATTTCTCAAAGAAATAAAGCAATAAGTAGTCAGCACATGTGCATGCTCTGTACGTGGTGGCAACGTAGAACCATTTCTTAACTCATTAAATTAAGTTGGCATCTTACTTCAGAGAACAATCTTTAGTTTTTCATTAAATGACATTACAAGCTCTCCAAATCCTTTGATAACAGTAGCAAGCTCGATAAAACTACTGACGGATTATTAAAGTGATAATAATAATATAGTTCTTGAGATCTTAAATAATCTGCTTTCATTATTCTTACTCTCAACTGTTTTCAAATGAAGAAATAATAAAAAGTTAGAAAGTTTCTTATACGGATGAACTTATGAATGTTTTCCTTTATATCTAAGAAGTGCATTCAGGAAGACAAAATAACCGATGATGCTGGCAAAAACCCGAAATTTAAGCCAATGGCCAGTACAGTAACGAGGGTATGAAGCGCATGTGGCAAGTTTCTAACTCCCCCCCCCCTAACCCAACGCAAGTGTCTCACTTGCGCCCCCTAAACAAAAATGACAAAAATTTTGAAAAATTTATATGTAACAAGTTAAATTTTACTAAACGCAATATGTTAAATACTTACTATTAACCCCATCAAAATGAGTTGCAGAATTTGTGTGTTTAAAGCGGCGTATTGCTGAAATTTAAAAGTACAATATAAAATAGTGGACTTTTATATCTATTTATTTATTTTTATTTTTTACATTTTTTACGTTTTGTGCCCCAAATCTAATTGCGCCCATGGCGGGCGCCTCTTTTGCTACGCCCTCGTTACGGCACTACCAATGGCAAACTGGTTTATAAGTTTTAATGACAAAGGACATACATATCGAAATTCTGGTAAATAATCTTAAAAAACAATAAATGCACATAGTAGAATTGTACCCATCCGTTAATTATCTTCCATTTTGTAATATAATTAACAGAATAGTTCTCATTCCGGACATTACTCAGTTTTTATATGTCTTTATTTAAAATTACATGATAATATATTTAAAAATGATGTCAGAGACATCTGGACTTGATTTAACGTAGCCTGTGACCATACTTTGACAAAAAGTAATTTTTGTATATAAATACAATCAAACTGGGTCTAAACTACCTTAATGGCCAATTATTTAACTTTTAATAAGTCATTAAATTTTTAACATTTTTTATGAATTAAAGCATTTTCCTGTAGAATAATAATCTGCAATGGAGAAATAAGAGAGTAAAACACTGATGCAAATTAGGACTAAGATTATAGTACATAATTTCCAGCAAGTTACTAATACAACTTCAATAAAACAGGCTAAAAATTCATAATCTTAATGCTCGCATCTCTGAAAGAAAAAAATACGCAAATGAAAATTTAAATGACTTGGTCGATAGTTCCTTCGTGACAGCACTTCCGCTAAATGATCTTACTAGTCAAGAAGTGACAGATGACAGAGTTGATTAAAAAAAAAAATTAAGAAGTCAGTAGTGCAGCAGTGCACCATAACGACAAAAGTAGAATGAGCAATCATGACCAAGGTCTTCGCAAGTTGTAGAAAAATTTCCTGTCCTATTAGCATCACAATTAACCTTAATTAAGGGAGCTATTTGAAGCAGCAGATGGCCACAGCTTCTAAGCAACACTTAAGCATCTCATCAAACTATTCAAACGATGTAGGACTAAAGACAGATACGAGGTCATCTTCTATTTACTTGCGGAAATCATTAATTAAGGGAGTTCATCTAAGTCTACGCATATATTTACACACAGAAATAGTGCATTATTCAGATGGTGATATATTATGTTAGCGAAATCCATGCATTTCTCCAAATAAAAGTGTGCAAAATTTTAAACAAGATTTGTACTTTATCGTTATAGTGTATAATTTTTTTATATGAGAAGTGAGAGTGGACACACTCTCGTATGAAATCTTATTGAACGTTCTACGGCATTTTATAACTGAACAAACAAAAGGCTTCATCTATCATCATTTCTTTTAATAAAGTTGATTATGAAGCTGAAGGCTTTTGTACTTTATGATAGATGACAAATATCCATTTGGTTGGGAATCATCATACTTTTAGACTATTTTATGATCCTCTTTTTAGGATTCTCTTGCGTTTTTGTTTTTTGGTATAATAAAACAAACAATCTTCATTGCATTAAAATTATCCAACTATCCTTTCAGATCTTGATGACTATTACCGTTTTAAGATAAATTAAAGAAATATCACTAACTGTTTCGAAAATATAACATCACAGGAAAGAAGGAGAGAGAGATTGCCAATTCAATGACTTGACGCTTTTCTTAATTACGTCAGCAAACCAGAATCTTAATTGACACACACACACACACACACACACACACACACACACACACACACACACACACACACACACACACACACACACACGCGCGCGCGCGCGCGCGCGCGCGCTGCTTTCCCTGCTTTCACTTTTCAAACCAATCTATTTATTATTCGTATGGGGTTCCCCCGTTCCTTCACCGTCCCTTAGGAATGAACTGGTTGATCCCTCCTAGTGAGGGATTAAGTATGTATTTTATGACTGTAGATCCGTGTGCGTTTCAAACCAATCAGTGATTGTCATAAATTATCAGCTTCCTCAACCGATCCCTAAGAAAACCGACACAAATTTTAAAGATCTCATCTATTAAATTTCAAGGTATCCTATTTATGAATCATTGAGTGTGTATATCTCAAGGGGGAGGGGAAGCTTCGGATGTTTCATATGCATGTTCAGCTTCTTTGTATTGACAACATTTTCGCGGTTGGCCAGAACGTTATGAGAGCGCACGGTTCTGATAACTGTATTTGTGGAGAATGTAACCTACTCAGATAACAGAACAATGGTGCACATGCACAACAATAAAGTGTGCGATGTCGAATGAACCAATGTCAACTTCGTTATGACTCTTGACTAGGTCTAAATGAAATGTGGGAACTAGGTTTTGACGTACAGGATGGTAACAAGGTAGATGACATTTTCAACAGAGTCGGCATGTGGATACGATGATCCGCACGACACCATTTCCAAGCAACGTATCGAGCTCCTGTGCCTTTCATGCGGACACAAGGTGAACAGTATGTGAAATGAGCACAGAGTTTGGCGATTCCCCTGTACTTAATGCATAAATCCTTGGGAATCTACTGGATCTCTCTCTGCAGTGAGTTTCGGGACCTCACCGAACATTTCACATATATATAGTCCTCTTCCCGTAGGTCTCGATAAGGTCATGAGCATTCCATCCTCTGAATCTGGATATTTATCCATAAGTGTTGTCCCTTTTCGTAAATAAATTTTCACAACAGTTCATTTCACTTTCTACTTGATTAGGTAGTCATCATGACAAAGCAGATGAAAAAATCTGATTATATATATATATATATATATATATATATATATATATATATATATATATATATATATATATATATATATATATATATATATATATATGTTAACGATACCAAGTTATTTTAAACCTGGATTTTACTCATTTCCCAAGTAAGCAAACAGACAAATAAGTCAAGTTTGCACTTGCATGTAATGCAAGTCTAACTGACCCGAAAAGTAGTAGTACAAGTTGAGGCAACTCGTGATAAAGTTAGAATAAGCTCTGATCACTATTCTTAAATTTACCCTTAATGCAAAGCCCATCTCCTTGAAGAGATGTATGATGCTATGCATTAAAGGCAAGGGGACCACTACTCAGACCGGTTTCGACCTTTATTGAGGTCTCATCAGTAGGAGCCAGGCTTAGAAATACCAAAGTTAAGTAATACAGAGCTTATAAGTATTTTACCAAAACAAGTTACCAAAAGGTGCTTTGACCTTATCAAATAGAAATCTCAGGATGAGAGAGAGAGATGCAGAAAGTTTTTTACCTTGGGTGTATACTATGTTAAAGATACCAAGTTATTTTAAACCTGGATTTTACTTCATTTCCCAAGTAAGCAAACAGACAAATAAGTCAAGTTTGTACCTGCATGTAATGTAAGTCTAACTGACCCGTAAAATAGTACAAGTCCAGGCAACTCGTGGTAAAGTTAGAATAAGCTCTGATCACTATTCTTAATATTTATCCTTAATGCAAAGCTCATCTCCTTGAGGAGATGTATGATGCTATGCATTAAAGGCAAGGGGCCACTACCTAGATCGATTTCGACCTTTATTGAGGTCTCATCAGTGGGAGCCAGGCTTAGAAATACCAAGGCTAAGTAATACAGAGCTTATAAGTATTTTACGAAAACAAGTTACCAAAAGGTGCTTCGACCTTATTAACATATATTATACCCAAGGTAAAAAACTTTCTACATCTATCTCTCATCCTGAGATTTTTATTTAATAAGGTCAAAGCACCTTTTGGTAACTTGTTTTGGTAAAATACTTATAAGCTCTGTATTACTTAAGCTTGGTATTTCTAAGTCTGGCTCCCACTGATGAGACCTCAATAAAGTTCGAAACCGGTCTGGGTAGTGGCCCCTTGCCTTTAATGCATAGCATCATACATCTCCTCAAGGAGATGAGCTTTGCATTAAGGCTAAATATTAAGAATAGTGATCAGAGCTTATTCTAACTTTACCACGAGTTGCCTGGACTTGTACTACTTTACGGGTCAGTTAGACTTGCATTACATGCAGGTACAAACTTGACTTATTTGTCTGTTTGCTTACTTGGGAAATGGAGTAAAATCCAGGTTTAAAATAACTTGGTATCTTTAACATATATTATACCCAAGGTAAAAAACGTTCTGCATATATATATATTTTTTTTTTTCTATAAACACAGTTTATAGAAAAATTTATCTAATATAAGAAAATTTTTTTAAAATTTTCATTCATCTATAAAAAGCTTTCGATGAAGTTCAGATGTACAAGCTTCTGACAGTTTTAAAAAAAAAACAAGTTTTCGACATCAGGGAGAAAAATTAAATTAAAGAAGTAAACATATAACACGTTTACTGAAATAAAAGTGGTCGTGTAATAAAATGTTGATTCAGCGTGGGGATGAAGCAACATTTGATTGGAAATATCTGGGTTCGAATCTTATGTAAGACATGAAAAATCGAAGTTATCTGATCTCAAAAGGAGGTGGATGGTTTTTTAATCTCCCTAAAATGTATGTTTCTCTTTCGATCAAAGTATAAAATCAATCACAGAACTATATCAATATTAAGAAATAAGAATCACAAAATATAAGATAAAAAATTACTGCAGAAAAAATTAAAAGCGAGGTATTTGTATTTACTAAACCAAAATTTACAAATATAAATCGATTAACATAATAAGCAGATATATAACCGATAATATAGTCATGACGGATTCAGACTTTTATTCATCTAAAAACAGTTGGTATACATCCAAAGAGTAACTTAAATAACTGATTAAAATGTTCAGAAATAAGAAGAAAAGAATGAAATAAAAAAAGGATAAGTTGGTCTGGCTTGTTTTAGTCACGCATTTTCATCAAGACTATACAGCAAATGAAACATTAGGGTTTGAGTAGCACTGAATGCTCAGTTTATTGGAGATGATAACATCTCTGATAAACTGCTTGTCGAACCACTTCAAAACAGATTCGATGCACACGGCTTCAATCCCCTCCAATCATGTAAAAACAGACAAATATGAGCTGGTGTTGGGCAAAGATATTTTGGTATGATGTATACTCAACTCCTGAAACTATCACTTCAGAGCCACCGATTTACATTGTTATGAATGTTTTGTTCATGGCTTTGTATTTATCGCCACATCGTTGTCTTCCGTCCACATGTAATAAGAGCAATAACAATTCATCATTCCATGCGACTTTTCTCCGGTCCTCCAAAAATAAGGTCCCTTTGTTTACCATCTGCTTTATAGTTCGAAACGGTTTCGAACTGGATTCTTGTAGTTTCTGGTTGTACAGTGCAGTAATTTGACTGACTGTAATAGGTTGTTGCTGGCCTGATTGGTTGGAAGAGTACGTACTCCTACGCTACCACCAACCGAATCCCACTGCAAATCACAGTGTGTCAGAATCCCACTGCCAGCATGAATGTTTGTGAATTCTTTAGGAAGCTGACAGTTTTCATCTTCCGGCATGAGAACATCATCCTGTTTATTGAAGCCTGCATGATAGTGACTTGAAAAAAAAATTAATGCCATTTTTGGTCCTTGAACACAATTTATGGATTATTTAACCTTTATAGCTTTAGCTCGCCTACGATACATAAATATAAAATAGATTTACAACCTTTCGTGGGTGAAATTCGTATTTTAAAAAAAAGATTTTATGATCCTATTGATACTTCATCTGCTTCTCGCATCGAAAAGCTGTTTTCAACCACATGATGTGATGTTTTGTATTTATGACATTATTATCAGTACACCCAGACACTGTTGTAAAGTGTGTGTTTGCACCTCATATTTCGGCTACTGAGTGTATTTGTCATATTTGTGATCCGACGAGTTTCCCACGAGTGAAAAAAAAAAAAAAAAACTTGACATGGGAGGAAAAAATTCTGACGCCCCCGTCGAAGACCAATTAACTTAGTTTTTGAGAAAAAAATGGTCTCCAAAATTCCTTCTGTCTGATCAAGGGAAACTGATCGAATCTTTTTTAAAAAAAAACAGGCAAAAATATCCTTTATAAACGCCATAACGTTAAATTAAAGCAGTAATTTAACCACAGCAAGAGGGTTGTTTCAGGGAATAAAAACGCGCGATACAGCAGAAGAATTCATTCACTCATAAAACGCTCAAAAAGACAAGAGAGTAAAAACGATATAAAAAAAAATTCTGGTCGCAACAGTCATTTATGTTTACTACATGTAAGCACACAGAAGAACACGATAAAAATTCAGACTTTCATTCTTACTTTATCATCTATGCATGACCTTTTCCATCATAGTAATGCATATTCAGAAATTTGAACTGCATGTGAATGAGTTCTTGTGATTTGCAGTGAAAGAAATTCGTAGGAGTTAAATTCAAAGCTACCGCTGTCTTGATGGTAGAGTTGCGTCAAATAGTGGAAGGCAAATAAAATGAATAAGTTGAGTAGACCAAATTTCGTCAGTGAATGATACTTTAAGAGATACGTAAGACAGCTAAATAAGTTTACAAAGCTAAATAAGGTCATGAGTTTACAAAGACTGTTAGTTTTTTTTCCTCCCTAAATACCCAGGATTTCTTGACAGCAATTATTGAAAATAGGACTGAAATCTAAGAGAATTAAAATCACTACATTCTAGCCACGGTAACAGAGTTATTTCAGCAGAGAGAGAGAGGAAAAAAATACGTATATAAGCCAACAAGATGAATGTACAAAAAACGCGGTTAATGGCGAAGACCCGGAAGCCAAAATAGCCCATCTGCTAAACGTCATCCACACTTGAAACTATATTAAGAACCCCAAACACTCTCAGGACTCCTGTAAATATTACGGGGTTACCAGGAGTAAGTGGAGTTATTGCCATGCGCAGGAGGACAAAGTAATATAGTGTATTTTAAAAGGGAATTCCCGGTAATTGATGTGGCAAAATTTGTACAGTTGTATTTTAAAGTGAATTACTGATTTTCGTTATTTTGTTGTAGTTGTTGGTACAGATTAATGAAAAAAAAAATCCATGATCAATGATTATATTTGTGAAATAAGGCATGTGTCTAGGACCTGCGATCGAGCTTGCAAAATTTATTATGAATTTATATTCATGAAAAAATATATATTTGTATTTTTTCTGTAATAAACTAATTTCTTTTTTAAAGATTATTTATGTTTTTTATGTATTTATTATGTATTTTTATGTATTTACGTATTTATTTTTATGTTATTTACGTATTTATTTTTATGTTATTTATGTATTTTTTCTGTAATAAACTAATTTCTTTTTGAAATATATTATTTTCATTTTTCAAAGTCAAGATAGAACTATCAAGATATAAAATTATATGTTTTTATTCAAAGAAACATGCACAGTGCTGTATATGTGGCAGAATTATTATACTTTTTTTTACTTGAAATAAATAATGTATCATTTTATGTTATAGAATGTTAAATTAGGTATTTTTTTTAAAAAAATGTATGCTTTAATGATTGAATGACATCCTCAAGGACCCTCATGGACATTCTCCATGAGGGTCCTTGAGGATGTCATTCCTTCGTATTGGTCATATCTCTCCTTATAACATTTACCGATGACGCACTCCCAATATCCACTGGTAATTTATTCCATTCACTCACTACACGCAAGAAATCATCCTTTTGCATGAGCTGCAAAATATTACTATGATTAAGTTTATCTTCGTATGCAAGGTTCCAAAAGCCAGATATTGATTTTATCTAACAAATGATGGACCTTCCCCCCCCTCCCCAAACTACTTTCTTTATTTCTATGAAACCCAAATCAGAGTGCATTAATCCAGATATAATCTAATCAGGGCCTTATGAAGTGGGAAAATAACTTTCTTATTCCTACAAGTTAGGGTTCACTTCAACATTGCAGTTATCCCATATGGTCTGAACTTTAACTCACTGTTCACCATTATCCTATGTATCTCACTTCATCAACCACTTGCCCTTGTCACAATTTTCCATTCATATAATACTCAATCTGCAATTTTTTTTTATATAATGAAACCTGTGGTGAATTCATCACTAAAAACACACGTATAACCAGAGTAATTACTTTTAATACGTAAATATTTCATCCCAAGTATCTTGGGACATTCTCAGTACAGTAATTCAAATACTATACAGTTAGGGCGCATGATTACAATGGAATCTCAATATAGTAAGCAGGGCTTGCTACACAGACCAAATTTAAACCGCAACGATGTTCTTACTATTCCTAAAGTATGAGAAATTGTCATACAAAATTGTGTAAAATAGTCTCTTTATATATGTTTTTTTTTTCAGTTATATTTTAATTTACTTCTATAACACATTACTGCACGTATATTGAGATTCCATTGTAATCATGCGCCCTAACTGTATGTGATTCCTAGTATTGTTTCAATTACTGTACTGAGGATGTCCCAAGATACTTGGTATGAAATATTTATGTATTAAAACTAATCACTGTGGTTATACGTGTGTTTTTAGTGATCAATCTGCAATGTCCATGGAATCAATCTGTTCAAGTCAGGCTACAAGGATTCTGTATCAGAAATCTCTGTTATCACTGGACTCAACTTAGCATCATCTGCATATAACTGAATGTTTCCCCTTCAGATCAATCAAAATGTCATTTATTTAGTACTTTTAAAATGAATTTTTATTTTAATTGTTTTAAATAGTTTTATTTTTTATTTTAGATTTTTAAAGATAGGATCTGCATCTGTTCGTACCTCAGTATCAGTGGCCAAATTAGGTACATAGGAATAGCGAAAAAAAAAAAAAGACCATAGACATATTATTCTCTCTCTCTCTTTGTGTGCTGAATTCATTAATTCAGCACCGAACTCAAGCATTCACAATTTTTCGCCTCTTTTCTATTTTGTTTCTATATTGTTTTGCCACCTTTCTTTTTTCCTTTCTTTTTTTGTCAACCTTCCTATTCTACATATCACCATTTTTTTTTAAAAATCCTTCTTGCATCTCATAATCTTTCTATCTCATTTATGTTGCTCTCTCTCTCTGTCTAATGACGACGTAATGAGGTAGGTAGCAGTGCTACAAAGGCGATAAGTTTGTGAGACACAGACTAATGGTGTCCACAGTTTTGTCACTTAGTAGATTGAACTCGGTGTGTGTGTGTGTGAGAGAGAGAGAGAGAGAGAGAGAGAGAGAGAGAGCGAACGCTCGTGTTCAGTTCGAATGACACTATTTTACCTTGACACTTGTAATGGTCTTGTGACAAACTCCAGTTAACTTGATTTAACACATAATAACTGCGCTAGCGAGGACGCGCACGAAAAGATCGTACAGGAAATAATTTTACTGTCACCTCCATCAGCTTCCGTCTCTGTACGTACAGTGAATCAGTTGGAAGTACCAAATGGAATAGTACAGATTTGTTTGTAGCTCCTTCGCTTGACACCCAATTTGGATGAACGTCTGTTTCAACAGAGTTATTTGTTAGCTTTACAACGTCCCCATAGCAACATATAAGAAAACAGTTATTAAATCTACGTTTCCGTTAACTTAGAGCCACATTGCGATTACAAAAGGGTAGGCTTGCTGGAAAATGCAGGGAAACTAATTACTGGATGCTGATTGGTCAGTTTTTTTTTTATGTGCTATATTGTGTCTATTCCAAAGGTAATTCACCACTCTAAAGTGTGCTCTAGACCCACGCCAGAAAATGTGAGCAGAAAAAATAAATGTGCTGTGTGAAAATGAAGAGTGGATCGCTCTTTATAATGCTTGAAGCATGTCATCAATCTCCAGTGCTTGTTGGGTTTTTTTTTTTATGTCTAGGCCTAATTACTGTAGCGCATGGATAAGCTAGCGGCTAATATTCTCGAACTCAGTTTCCTTGTAGTTGTCGTTAGCTACTCAATGAAAAAATCGTTTAATAAATTAGAAGAGACACCTTTTAATTGCAGTGACAATACATTCTGGGGATACGCAACATAAGCCCAGTGTTTTATGCAATTTCTATAGCGGAATTTTATTCCAAAAAAAAAGTATTGCAAACTTTGCATTTTACTATAACTGAGCAAATAATAAAAGAATGGTGGCGAAAATAACTTGGAATCTTAATTTTTTCCCCAGCATTTTTCAGTTTGGTTGTTGAGAATTAAAGTGGGGACATCAAAAACTAAGAGACGAGTACCAGTTGCGTGTACTCAGGGGTGAAAAAAAAAAAAAAAAAAAAAAAAAAATATATATATATATATATATATATTTCTAGGAGACAAATCCCCCTTTTGAAAAGCTTCATTTATTTTATAAAATCACTCGCACAAGAATAATTAAGAAACATTTTTATATACATTGTTTTCTTTTTTTTTTGTGAGATGAACTACTTAAGCCTATTTTAGACATTTCGCAAAATATATTCGTTTTAGCCATCGCAATATGAATATAACGTCCACTATGATGGAGATGTTAATTTTAAGATATTTGCTAAAATTTGTCAGACTAATACTACTATTTTTGGTATTTGTCAAAATAATTTGAAATCACACACACACACACACACACACACACACACACACACACACACACACACACACACACACACACACACACACACACACACACACAGAGAGAGAGAGAGAGAATGGTTGCTATGAATAATATAAATCAATTTAGAATCTCTCCTTCTGTCAACGGAAGTTTGACAGAAAAACCTTGCTTTTTTTTAATGCTATAGCAACTATGGTTACGATATTTTATGTCAGGAAAACTTCAAGTTTATTGCAATTCCAAGAGGAAAAATCTAAGTTAGGCAGAACTATTTTCATTAGATTTTTCCTTCGCTAGGTTACCTTTCACAGACTACATATACTTTATCTTATGCCAGATGAAATCAAGGGTGTTATACGCCAAATGTAACACAGCCTGCTTATCTCACCACTCCATAATAACATCTCAAGTCAGTCAATGGCGTTACACTATATTGATATTGATATCGTAATGTAATGAGCAGGTGACTGATATCGAAATACCATATGATGCTGGTGTATTATGCCTGTTAACTCTGTGTGTGTGTGTGTGTGTGTGTGTGTGTGTGTGTGTGTGTGTGTGTGTGTGTGTGTGTGTGTGTGTGTGTGTGTGTGTGTGTGTGTGTGTGTGTGTGTGTGTGTGTGTGTGTGTGTGTGTGTGTGTGTGTGTGTGTGTGTGTGTGTGTGTGTGTGATTTCACACACACACACACTAATTCGCACTCTACATTCGAAATGTAACAGAATATTTCAGCACGAAGCCCTTTAGCAAAGTTCGTATATGTTAACAAAAGAGAAATGAGAAAATCGATCGTCCGTCGAGGGCCTCTGATTAATTTCACCATTACATCTAAAGACGAAAAAAACATCACAGCAGATAATGAGATGTAAATTTACAAGCAAGGTTACAAAATCAAGCAACAGTCGTGAGAGTAGAAGCATCTATTGTATCTATGACGAAAAAAAAAAAAGGCAAGGCTCTTGGGCAGTAAAACCATAGTGATGCTGTTTGGTTTTATTATTTTGAAGGTGTGTATTACGTACCACGAATATGGTTCGATAGGGAAAAAAAAAACAGTTTTTGCTTTTGCATTTTTGGAATCCCATAAATGAAACATCACCAAGTACATAGTCATTGACCAGGTTTGAATTGCGTGTGACTTTCTTTCTTTTTTTTTTTTTTTTAATTCCTGAAGCATAACACAAATTTACAAGTCCACAGACTTGTAAATTTGTATGGATGTCATCAAGACATCCATACTTAAAATTTATAAGATACCTCTGTGGTTATGCTAAGAGTTCTCGTATAAAGACCACATAATTCTGATATGAAATGAATAAAAAAAAAACGACAGTTCTCTACTAGGCTCGTCTACTTGTGCACTTCTTCGAGAGATTTTATTACATATAAGTTAAATGACAAGAGACTTAATGTATCACAATTAAAAGACATCGAATCAACGGTTGAAAACTTAACAATGGACACGTGATGGCATACTTAGTCTATCTGGTCTCAAAACATAACGTCCATTATATCCAAGGTAAATGAGCTTGAGATTTTTAATGAACGGTGATTGAATTTGATGTAAGACAGTGGTTCCTAACTTTTTTCCACTTGTGTACTCCTTTTAAACCCATTTCTATAAATTGTACCCCTTATGTTTAAAATAGCTGTTTTTAAATACTGAAACTTTTGTTCAGTGCCTATTCAGTGCATTTTGTTTACTTTACTTCTTTTTCCGCTATTGCTGATTATTTTTCGTGTACTCCTAAACGGCCCAGCGCGTACCACCGATTACGAACCGATGATGTAAGATAATACCTTGGTTTTATTGAATTGAATAGGTGCACGTCGCATTTTTGAAGCTTCCTTGAATTTTCTGACAAAGCAGCTGATTATATGACATTTCTGTTTTCAGTCAAAGTACGGGAACTGCATATTTTATAAACACCTGGTTTCTTGAGTGATGGATGAAGTGACTTAGTAGGACGTAAAGATCCTGAAATCTTATTGTATTCTCCTTATGTCAATAATCTTATACCTGTATCTATTTTGAGAAAGGTGCGGAAGATAAACTTAGGTATCTCAGTTCTGAATCTATCTTCTCTATGTTGCTAGAGATGTTGTATGATTTGTCCCCTTAATGTTTGATTATACTTACCTCCCTATCTACTGCGAGATTTGGTAGTGAGATGTAGTCTAGAGGTATCTTCCAGTGTTGGTAGGCATTCTGTATACCAAATTAATGAGTTTTATTTCCTCTACGAAGAACTCCAGAAGTATGGGAAGAAATGGTAGGATCTGCTGGTTTTCCCGTTTAAGTGAAATTTATGGTTATTCCATTGAACCTGGCCAGATGATGAAAATATAATCCACATAACCAAGCCATATTTTGAGAGTTTTCGTGAACAATGATCAGACTTAGCGTAAGATGATACCTTAGTTTTATTGCATGTGTGTGTGTGGGGGGGGGGGATCTTTTCTAAGTGCTTTTCTAGAACTATTTTCAAATGACTCGAAGAATGAACTATCCAGAGGCGGAGAAAGAGATGAGCCCATAGCAAGAGCATCTCGCTGTTCAGAGTATTTTTCTTCAAAATGAAAGAAAGCGTTTTCATGCAATGCTTGAAAAGTGATCTAGTGTCCGGAGGAAAAAAATTGTATTACAAATAAGTCTGTTAACTGCGCATATTCAGAGAGAGAGAGAGAGAGAGAGAGAGAGAGAGAGAGAAGTGGGGACTACAGAGTGCATAGTTCTTGATTGTCTTCTCCATGTTGAGTTATCTCTCAATGTTGAGTTATCTCTTACAGGTGCAAGGACTTTTCAGAGGATTTTATTTTCAAAGATTTGCAAAACTTTTGCATCTTGGTCTGTTATGCTCCAAATATCTGCTCTATACAAAACAATAGGTCTAATGATTGTCTTGTATATTTCTGTTTTAACCCTGACAGAATTTTGGAAGATAGTAAGATAGTAAACGATGTAGTGAATGATAAGATCTATTGGAGACATGCATTCTAGCTTGTATTTCTGTACTAATTTTATTATCTCGGGTAACCAACGTTCCAAGATATTTGGAATAGATGGAAGCGGCACTTTTAAATTTCAGTTTATCGCTGGTAAACTGGTCATTTTCCCGTTGATTGTAATTTCGACGTACTTTTAAATATCAATTTTATCCTAGTTGATTTGTAATCCTAGTTTTTCAGCAGAAATATTGAGTTTTCTGAATATTATTTTTCCGCATTTTCTCCGACTAGGCATATATTATCTGTATATCCTGATATTACCGATCTGCTTGTGTCATCTCGAATGGACAGATGAAAAGGCATTTCCTTTGCTTCAATCCTGTCTTAATAGCAAAAGATTCAGATCTAATTCCATCGGCCAATACCATGCTTCGGCTATCAGTGATGCAAATTTTGATTAAACCTATTATTTTATGAAGTATTCCCAGTTCATCTAATACGCCTGAAAGGCCTTTTCTTTAAATGCTATCATATACTTTTCTAAAATCTATAAATAATATATGGACTTGCTGATTATATGCCCTAGTATCTGTCTTATTGTAAAAACATGATCAACTGTAGACCTATATCTTCGGAATCGATTAATATTCATCTATATTTCTTCAGCAATTATCCCTCTGCAATTTTAAAATTAACATTCATTTTTGTTTACCTTTTTGTATATTGGAATGATTAAAGCGTAACTGAGCGTTGTCATACTACTTTAAAAAAAATGCCTTCGTATTACAACTTGGTGACCGCATTCTGTACCCAGGTAAAAGGAAATTGTAAACATATAAGTATGATAGTTTTATTATTATTATTATTATTATTATTATTATTATTATTATTATTATTATTATTATTATTATTATTATCTGAAACCTTCAGGAAGTCAAGGACTCATCGAGGGAGGTTATAAATCACCCAAACCAGCTATCATACCGTCCCTTAAATTCATTCACACTAGATGCACTCAATACCCCCTAAGGACAAATTATTCCACTCACTTACTGCTCTCTGGGAGAAAAACCTAGATCTTGTTCCCTTTCTTGACTGCAAATAAATTTAACTTCCATGGATGTCCCCCGGTGTGTTCTCTCCCCACCTTCTATATAACGAAAAATTTCATCAGTTGATATCCTATAACACCCATTCAAACGTTTATAAACCTCTATCATATCACCCTTCTTTCTCCTCTTAACCAGAATCTGCAATCCACATACTTGCAATCTTTCCTCATAATCTAAATCCCATAATCCAGATATAATCTTTGTAACTCTTCTTTGCACCCTTTCCACAGCTTCTTTATCCCAATGGAACCCAGGAGACCAAATATGCACACAATAATCCAGATGTAGTCTCATCAAAACCTTATAAAATGGCAAAATGACTTCCTTATCCTTACATGTCAAGGTTTGCTTCAACATTGCAGTTATCCTCTGAGTTGTATTTGCAACTTTTGCTATGTGACCTTTTGAATTTTAAATTCCTATCGACCAATACGCTAAGATCCCTTGCCTCTTCAATTTCTTGTAGCATAACCCCGATAATATAATATGCCGCTGGAACTCTAATCACGCCAAAGTACATAACTTTACATTTACTAACATTAAACTGATAGCCATTTTCATTTGCCCAAATTTCCAGTCTATTCAAATCATTTTGTAATTGCTGAATATCAGTAGCATCCCTGATTGCCCTGCTTATCTTTGCCTCATCGGCAAACAATTGCACATGTGATGTTAAATCCTTCCTGATGTCACTAATGTATAGATTATACAATAATGGTCCAAGGACTGAACCCTGAAGTACGCTACTGGTCACCTTAAATCTAGCAGATTCACACCCACTGTATACTACTTTTTGATATCTGTCTGTCAACCATCCCCTGTTCCAAGTCAAGAGTTTGTATTCCAATCCCATATTCTCCAGTTTATGCAACAGCCTTTTCCAAATGCCTTGGAAAAATCCAACATTATCATAGTGTATTCATTCCCTTTATCCAACTCGGCCGTAACATTGTTATAAAATATGAGCAAATTGCTAAAACATGACCTTCCTTTAGTAAACCCGTGCTGCTCCTGGAAGATTATAGCTTGTTTGTGTACCCATTTCTGTATGCGAGTTCTTACCAACTTCTCTAAAATCTTCACTATCACACCAGAGATACTGATAAGTCGGTAGTTAGACACATCAGGTTTTGCACCACCCTTGTTCAGTGGAACTATCATACATTCCTTCCATTCCTGTGGTATCATTCCTGAGCTGAGACTCAAGTTATACAAGCATATGAAAGGCCTAGCCAATTCGATTGAACATTCCTTTAGCAAACGGGCTGATATTCCATCTGTCCCTATAGACAAATTCTTATCCAGATTATGCAACAACTCTTCAACCTCATTTTCATGAACCTCTAACTCAGTGTTTCTCAAACTTTTTTCGACTACGGAACACTTCACAAATCCTGAAATTTTCACGGAACACCTTGTTTATTTTGTAATGTATAAATTAATAATTACTTGGTAATTTAGCTGATTTTTTATTATTAATCAATAATCGACAATAAATTAATAATTAATTAAACATCAATTAAACCATCATTAAATTAATTTGTGCTGACAAATTAATTTAAAAATGACAAATTCCAGAACTTCTCGCGGAACACCTATTCACCTTCCGCGGAACACCAGTGTTCCGGGGAACACCGGTTAAGAACCACTGCTCTAACTCTTCATCCAATGTAGTAGTAGCACTGTCCACCATGTTACATACATACATACATACAGGTATGTATGTAACATGGTGGACAGGTGTATGCATGTTACCTACACCTGGTTGATATATCTTAGCAAAGTGAGCATTCATTAACTGAACAATCTCATTAGCTTCCAACACTCGGTTACCATCCGCATTCAATAAAGTTATTCTTCCACATTCATTCTTTCTTTTACTTGCGGCATAACAATAAAATTCTTTTGGATTGCCTTTAGCTTGCATGGCCAATTTCTTTTCATACTCCGATTTAGCTTTTCTCACAATACTCGTTACTTTTCTGGCCTGAGCTTTATATATCTCATAACTCCTCTCACTCTTATTCTCATGATATTCTTTCCACATCTTCTTCTTCTTCTTGTGGATTTCTTACTTAATAAGGCTGGACATCCATTTCATCCGCAATCTATTTATTCTTCGAATACTAGGAATACATTCAGATACCGCCTCATTTAAGCATTTTTCAAAGATTCCCATGCATTTACTGACTTTTTCCCATTCAGTAACTGATACCATGGGACCAAAGATAGTATTCTCCTAAGTTGATCATAATTTACAGTTTTGTAATTCAGCATGTAACTTGTTTTCATCGGAGCATCAATACAATTAGATACTTCCCAAGAAAGTACAGCATGATCACCAATTGAACTCGATGAGTCCAATTGGTGGTAAAATAGCCATATTTTTGACAGAGACCCCATCTGATGCTATGAGCAAATCCAAAACTCTTTGACCTCGGGTTCCTTCTTTCACATGCTGCTTGAGAAAGTTCTCGCAACAATTCAATAAATTCCTCTTCTTTTTTATTATGAGATTTCTCTTCTACCCAATTAAATATAAGGACCTTTTACATTAATAACATTTACTTATATTTACTTATACTATAACACAAGATATCATTATACTACTTATTATACTATAATAAAATAAAAATGAAACATGAGGTGGGGGGATGCTTTATTTTGAAAAGCATTTTCCTCTCTAGTAGTATTAAAAGGGGGGGATTACATTTGCTTCATATTCCTATACCAATTGCTGTACTCATTCATAAAAATTCTACTCGGGGAATGAAGTTAAAGAGCATCGTCGTCCTAATTTCCATGTTTTGAAAACATCGAGATATGGACAAATGACAGAGCTAAGAGTAAACACAGCTGAAAATTATTATAGAGTGAATTCAAACAAATACAAGTATCAAAAATTCAATAAAAAATCAAATCTTTTTTTTAATTTATGTAGCAAGTTACAAAGAAAAAAGATGCTCATCATCAATCGAAAAAGACAAAACATAGAAAAACTTAGACGTCTAGCTTGTGTAAACATCTTGTAAAGTGATGAATCAAGGTATTATTTATAACTGTCAGACAGGGTGTTTGTACTGGCTCCAGGCCGATGAACAGTCACACACACAGCCAGTATTGTATTGACAGTTGAAAAATGATTGAGAACAATGTACGCCTGCTATGTTCTTGTCTTGGAGATGAAGAATGTCGAAAAGTTTTGTCTGCGGCCACACATAAGAAATAAACAGACCGTCTACATTGAATGTGAAGAGTGCATCATACATTTAGCTTAAAGAATAACTAGTTTCATACTGAACGAATGAAACAAAGGAAGAAAAATCCTCATAACTGAAGGAGCTTTTTTATTAAAAGTCGTATTTTGCATTTTAATGACTTCTGTTATTTTTGAAAGAAGAAAAAAAGGAAGTGTTATTTTATAATTCACATTCCTACACTAACTGGAGTACTTTCCACATTCCATTTTCGAATATGGTTGGTTTTTATAGGAATGGTATCCTACACTTCATAAGGCGACATATAGTCGAGGACATCACGATATTTATCTTTCAATTAGAAAGACAGATTCGACTCCATCTAAGACGTGAAGGTGATTTAAGCGAATAGGGGGAGTTTCCTCCAGTAATTTGGAGTTTTTTCCCCTTCATTCATCTCACTTCATTCATAAAAAAACAATCAAAAAGGCTGAATTTTAAGCATTGAATTATTAAGAGACTGAACTGGTATTTTGAGGACGTCATCTTTGTATATTTCAGAGTGGAATATAATGAATAATAAAATAATGAAACTTTATTGTTTTTATTATTAAAAACTATAAAAACAAGAAAGTTTCATTATTTACATGAAAACGGCAATATTCCATTTATCACCGAAATCAGATACAATAGCAACAACAACAACAACAACAAAATAGGTTTGCTACTTCTGCTATTAATAACTATATTATCATTGCTAATAATACAAATGGGACAGGAAACCCACAACTGCTCTTCCTAGAAGTGGTGACATGTCACCACCTATTACAACTCTACCATGCTATCAAGGGACCGAATATTTCCCTTAACATCCACCAAGTAGACGACAGGAAATTTATGGGAGGTGCCAGACGTGAAGAAATCGCTGACGCAAGGCTGCAAAATACTGGCAATGATACTTGGGTACAAGGTGGGGGGGGGGGGGGAAGAGCACCACATGGTTACGCCAAAGGTATCTATGAAGTGCTGCAGTTTTGCCAAGATTTACAACGCCTTTAAAGAAAGAACACGTGTGAAAAGTATCATTTGTGTTACAAATAAGGGTAGATGATAGAGGAGAAACATTAGTTTGGCACATGCTTCCAACTAACAACAAATTGACAAACATTATGGAACGATAAATCCTCTCCCAAGCACTTGACAAAAAAAAAAAAAAAACACGGGATTGTGGGTATAAATCAGTCTCTGTAACTGTACTCGGACACATGAGATGATCATTGGTGAAAGGTCAAGAAACTAAGAGATTGCTAGAGAAATAAAAGCCATTGTCACAATTTACGAGTTTAATTTTGGTATTCTTAAATATCAAAGGGATTGGTAACAAATGTTGATAAGATATAGTTTGACAGAAGTAGATAGAAAAAATAGAAAGCATTTAGAAAAAATGCTTTGAGATTAAGTTACTAGACAGTTCTCAACGGTTACTATGCTAATAATGTACATTTATTAAACTGAAAATCTTACTCATGTGAAATTTTAAATTGAATAATGAAATTAGCTTTCTATCTTATGGTTTTGCATATTATTTTATTCTTATCTTTTGGGTATGCATTTCAAGGTGTTTATTATTTATTAAACCGACATCAATAATCAAGAAATCGGGTGTTGCTGCTGTTTTGGAATTACAGCAATGAGGTCACTGTATTATGGCTGGGATGTAAAACCAGAGTATCCCTAGAAAACCCTTCGCATCCGTATGAGACTGGCTAACTAACGTTCAGCTGAAAAGCCTAATAAAGGTTCTTCGCGTCCTGAACGGTATTCAAGCCCAGGTCTTTGCAACCAAAACCAATACCGAACTTAGATACGAAAGCTTCCTAAGAGGTCGAGATCTGTGAATAGACAATTGACAATTCTGCTCTGAAAACCAAACATGGTATATTAATATACTACTTAAATTCTTTCCAACCAGCAAGACGGGCTCGCATCGGGTGATGAAAACAATGCTCTAAAGCTTAGTTTGGTTCAATTCGAATTACAGTGGAAGCAACTAATTCTATTAGGTCCGTACATTGTCTGCAACAATGAAAAATTAAAAATATTATAATATTTTTAATTCGTCGGGGGTCGCCATTATGTGAATTAGTATATAAGATAAGAATGCAATATTGCTTTTGTATATTAAGCTTAACCCAAGGTTATGTGCAGTAACAGTTTTCAGAATGTTTTTGGTTCGTAGTCGACCTTTTCCTACAAATATATGCCGTCTATAGAAAAATCAAAGCAATCGGAATGTAAACATTATTTATTATGATATCTTATCGTAATCATATTTTACACAGCCATTTGAAGGATGGACACAAAAGACTATGAATTTTTATTTCGGATTTTAAAATAAATAGAGAACAATAGCGATTTCTAAATGCTCATTAATGAATCAGACCAACGAAAAACTAGTCTGATTATAACAACTAAGGTCATAAGAGGTCTATGCTAGGTCTATCAAATTTCATATATGCGTATGCAAGTTTGTCCATTCACAGAACGATATACGAAATATCCAGAAGAAGAAGAAGAAGAAGAAGAAGAAGAATGATATACTACCGCAGTGTGAAATCACCTAAGCGAACAACCATGATAAAGATCTAGAAAATGTTAATTATTAAAGGGATTCGAATGGCGTCTTTCCAAGAAGGCGTCTTTTTGTATTAGAATGAAAATATATTCCGCTTGCACTCGGGAAGATGAGCTGTATGAAAAAAAATCATTCCTATGTGCTGAAAGGACATATCTAATGTTTATAGAAAGCAACAATTTCCGCGTTGTTTTTCCTGAAAAAGATTATCTGTCATAATGAAAATCAAGGCTTAGCAATCTTACAAAGTAAAAAGTTATGCCCAATAAAATATGCAACTAGAAAACTCTTATCTGTATTTAACAAAACACAATATTTATTTACGGAAACCGATCATTTCTTTAAATAAAACCAGCAACACTTTTAGATTGTTACCAAAGCTGTTCAAGATTGTTATTTCCTGTATCACATATACCAGATGTCGTATGACATCTAAAATGGAATGTAAGCCATTAATTCAGCAATCGCTTCACATCACAACACCAGTTGGTGGCACTTTCTTCGTGTCGTATTTATGCTATCCATAAATCGGCATTCCTGAAGCAACAGTAGAAATGACCCCCAAAGAGTTGGTGTCCTGAATGTTGATAACCCTTCACCAAGCCATCAACTTAATGGTGTTGCAAAGTTAAAATTCTGTATGAGTGTCCAGTTTTGGAAAAAAATAAAAACTATGTTTATGATGCAGTAATACTATGTCGATTTGCTGCTTTCAGAGCAATAACTTTACCCGTACGTGCAGAACAGTTGTTTTGGGAATAAAAGAAGTACGGTTTAATTTTCTTAGCAAGGTTAAGAAATATTTAAATGAAGAAATTAAATAAATATTAAATTTTAAAGAAATTAGAAATATTTAATTTAAATGAAAAAATTTAAACTTCTTTAAAGTATTACTTAAAAAATTAAAAATATGAATTTTTTTACCATTTTATATTATATAAATTTTTAAATAAATGTATTTAAAATGCACCTGCATACATTCTATCAATATTCTTTATAGAAATAAGACGAATTTTAATTAAATAAATTAATTTTAACGTTTTCAGAGACGATACGCATTAGATTTTTTTTAAATGTATGACTGCAATATCACATTTAGTTTTCATGTTCTTTATCTTCATACATTATTCATATTATTTATTTGTCAATAATACAAAAGCCGTAATCTACTAGGACGAAAGCCCGACGAAATAAAACTTAGTAGGCCAGAAAGCTGAATCTCCCTGTAACTAAAAAACTAAATTTTCTTCATCCAGTCAATAATTAAAAACCGGCTACATAAAGTTGTATTCAGTAAAATTCATGAGTTCTACTTGTTCCTTTGGATACATTATTTCAGTGGTTTTCTAACGTAGTGGCATCCGCTATCTTAGAAACATTTTCATTGAACCTCCTTTTATTTTTCATTAAATAATGTTTAGAGATAATTATTATGATAAGTATTTTATTTATCTCAAATGTATTAATAAATTAGTAATTTTTTGGACGAAGAAACAAGATATTCAAAGAAGATTAAAGCGTAAAAAATTAAGCTCTCACATATTTCGTAAAACTAATACTCGCTCTCCAACAACAGACTGTGGGTTTGAATTTAGCCGTAGGCATGGATGTTAGTAAATGTCCTTAGGTGCAAGATGAATTTCATCGACGGTGTGAGACGAGACCACCGCCCCTCTTGTTGGAGTTCTGGAGTGGTTCAATATTTGGTCTTTATAGCAGGGTTTCAAAATTATGTAAAAATAAATAAAAATACAAAAAATTGTATTTAAAATTTGTACTTAAAAATCTCTTACTGTATGTTTGCAACCTTTCGTGAGTGAGAATAACATAAAAAATCTCATTTCTTATCTGCATCATTTAAAATACAGTATATTATTATAATGATTATTAAACAGTACCACCAGAGTCTAAGGACTCAACACTCCCCACTATATTAATAGCCAGTCTCAACGCAGGCAGAAGGGTTTTTCTCTCCAAGAAACGTTTTTTTTTAGTTTCCGTAAAGGAGATAAAACGGCTGGAAGAATACACGTAATTAATAGAAATAAATACACTATACTCACAGTCTTAGTCCTTTCGGCCGTAATTCCAAACAACCACAAACAAATCTACAGTATATTAATCTACCTCGTGTGGCCACACCATACTACTATGCTAATCTATCTTGCAAATGTATTTTTGTAAGGCAACAGGTGCCTTCTCAGGCCAGTTAGCCTGTTATTTGGGAGGGGGAAAAAGCCTACTGTATCCATAAGAAACCGACTAACTCGCCTGTTAGCATGTTCTTCAGCGCAGAATTTCCCAGATCGCAGTGTTATTAATCTATAAATTTAGGCAAATTAATTTATTTAGTTTGGAGTTAATGTTCATAAATATAATGTTATTTTTTACATTTAAAATAGCAAATTTAATATTTTTATTTTATTAGTATCTAAACCTTTAAATATTTAAAACTCAGCCTCTTGAATTGCATTTAGATTTCAATGTATTATAATTAAATTTATATCTAAATTATGCTTATAAATACATTAGATTTAAAGTTTATTATTATTTAAATTATGTTTACATATATTATACTTTAAATTTCCTTGTACTGTTATTTTATTATATCCAGCATATTGTAGACCTGGATGGGTAGCCCACCTGCTCTCCAACCAAAAGGGATGTTGATGGATTTCATCCCCTGGTGTGAGACTACCACCACGTGCTTAGCGGAGGCCTGAAGTAGTTTGAAAAAGTATCTTGTTTCAGCTTTTTAGAATTATCTAACTCGGAGAACAGCCACGGTACTAAAATGTGATAGACCGACAACTTTTCGTGGGTGGGATTCAACTTAAAAAAAAAAATTAACGATATCATTTGTCAATTTTTATAGGTAGAATAACTGAATGTGCGGAACATTTTTAAAGATTATTTATGAAAGAAGCTTGTGATAGACAACGTACAATAATAACATTGTATGGTTCAAAGATAAATACTCGCTATTCGGCAAAGTCCAATCATTCTTTATGAAGTGAAATGTGATCTAATTCCTATCTGATATGAAGGCATAAAGCGTAAAATTCATTTAATGATGATATGTTTAAAGAAATATTTGTAAGTGTCAGCTACATACGCTTTACAATAGATTTAAGAGTATGGCAAGATACTCTTAACTGCAGTTTCCAAAATTTTTTCAGGGAAAATAAAATTACACATGGTAAAGGGGAGGGATAGGCGTACCATATTTTGTTTTTCAAAGTATAAAAAAAAACTCTTTCTCGTTCTGTATTAGCCCAAGAAAGAAAAATCTGCATTCTAAAAACAGTGCTGTCAACGTCTTTTTTTTTTTTTTTACACTTCCGTGACAACATAGGTTCTAGAAGCAGCCGGGGGGGTAAATGTACATAAACATCGAAGAATGTTTCCTCGAGCACGCGCATTTAGAGTATTTACTGACAGAAAGCCGTCAATTCAACATCATTCCATCGATCTGCACGCCTGATCGATACACAAGGGAGAGAAGTGTGAAGCGTGTATAACCGGAGCTTCTCTGTGTAGCAGATGTACAACCTGCCATTGGATTTTTGCGTCTCGCACTTCTAACCCAGAAGAGCTAGAGAGAGAGGGAGAGGCTCACAAAATCGTTAACATCTCCCTAGGTCAAGTTTTGTTCCATCGCTATCATTTCACAGATTTTTTGAAGGAAAAAAAAACTAAAAGAAAAAAAAAACAATCCTATCGGCTCAAATGGATAGTAACTACCCTACTAGAAGCATCTTAGAACATGGATTCAGATACTAAAGATAAAATAATAATAAATTGCACAATTCATTGCTTACAAATAAATTTTCCTTTCTTTTAAAAGTTCGGTCAAACAGTAGATTTTTTATTTTTAGAATTTGAGTTTTTATGAGAAAACAAATATCTTCTGCAATGAATTGTGCAATTTATTATTATTAAAAATTAAAACTAAAATACGAATTAATCAAATATAAATTAATAAATAAAAAATATCACGAGGTAGTAAAATGTGTATTTTTTACAACATATTTTTATTAGTTTACAAATCATGTTTCTTAATTGCATTTTAGTGTATTATGTTTAACCTGAAATTTTTGAAATATTTTTAACCTGAAATTATGCCTCCATAGCGCAACTGGAAGAGTGATGGGAGATCGAGCCTTCGAGTGGAAAGGATGTGAGTTCGATTCTCGTTATGAGGAGAGGGCTCAATCTTTATATGGGCTTCTTCAAGTGAAGGTGCGTTAGCCCTTCTTATACGGAGGTAGCAGGGTTTTTCTCCCGGAAACTCGGGTTTTTCATCCCAGAACAAAAATATTATTGGTAGTAGATGGCGTTATGTATAGATGGTGGATGAAGTAGCAGAGTATAATACCCTCCCTCGATGAGTCCTTTGGACTCCTTGAAGGTGTCACGTAATACTAATAATCGTAATAATTTTCTTCATTACAGTTTGAGGATTACACGAAATAAAATGCTGTAAATAAATAAGATTCAAAATAAAGTAAATTTTGCAAAATATTTTTCTGGTTCGGAAACCACCCTTCTATAGTATATTAGTATCATGGTTGTATTGAGATGGATCATCCGGAAGCGTGTACTCCAGAAAGAGAGAGAGAGAGCAACCATGAAACTTTTAAGCCACTTCAGACCTCCAATAAGTAGGGGGGGTTGAAACAAACCACTCCTGTTTACTGAAGGATGAAACTCAGCTATCATTCATTGAGTACATGAATGCTATATGCTTGTCCATCAAGGCTACAAATTAATTAGATCAATCTGTCTTCATCTTTCAGTAACTGTTTACGAACTTAACACTGGTATTGTGCTGATAACAGTTTATTAACACTTTTTCTTGTACCTGTCAGCCAACGCAGTTGATCGATAATTATGTAAAGATGTTTCGTATGTTTACACATGAGCGTAACTAACTAGTGTAAATTGGAAATTATGTTGTGGAACAACCGATATCTGTTTTATAATTTTTATCTATGGTCCTGATGTGGGGGGGGGGGGAGGGGTAAACGTAGCAATTCTCCAAGTCATTGTCTCCAGGTCTAAGTCATCAGTAATTCTCTAAATCAACTACAAGGCATATACCACACCGGTGTCGATTTTTTTAAAATCGACATTTCGGAGAGATTATGGTTATAGCAGAGACCCATTAGCAAGATAATGATTAAGTTCATCGATTGATTGGAAAGTAAAATGAAAAAAGTTACTATTACCATTGAGGCAGGAGAGTATTAGTTCTTGTTGATATGACCTTCCTTGTAAATCTCATTCAAAACTCTCAAATTTTACCAATAAGGTTTATTTTATACATTATACGAAATATATAAAATAATTAATAAAATACGCAATATGTATTTAGGTGATATTATTAATATCAAATGCAAAATTTTGGATCAAATTTTTATGTGATTGTAGTATTCGTAAAATCATGCATATCAGCATGTGTCACTAAATTGAAATGAATTTCAAGGCAGCTTAAATTGATGGAATTTGTCATTGCACATACACATTGTACTAGCCATAACTTCAGCTGAAAATAGTAGACAGAAATTAAAATCGGCATTTCGCATGAAATATGTGGTGAACTGGACCAATTATGTGACTTCAAACGAGAATACAATAAACCCTCGATTTTACGGACTTCAGATTTCATGGGCAAAATTTCCGGTCCGTATGTCACATGTGAAAATGAACACCCTGTTAATTTTAAAATGCTTTTAACCAATATTTGCTTATAATTAAATTAGCAGGTTGTTTTTTGTTATTAATTTCCTGTTATTTTAACAAATTTTGACGAAGAGGCCATTAAATGTTGGAAAAACACTGTAGTAATTTAGCCGACATTAATGAGTCACCGCTCATAAAACATGTTCGGCAAATGAAACAAACGACAACTGGGCGGTAAGCCACGCCCAGTTGTCATTTGTTTACTTGCGGTGAATGGTTTATGTACGTGTAAGTCTACTTTATTATATAACGGACTTTCGGATTACTCGCCCGAATTAGTCCTTATATCGAGGTTTTATTGTAATGATAAAAATAACTTCATTTTCTCGGTGTTCATCAGCAATGCTAACGATGTCAACAGCAAGCTGTCTGTCTAACAGATGCAAAATAAGTATATCTAAAATATCTATATAACAACTCGTAACATGAAAAAAGCATACAGTTCTAAAATAATAACAGTCTATACTGAAACTGAACGAATTTATCAAGGTATAAAGATTTAACTCCTTACCTATATTAAAAAAAAAACACCTATTTTATCAGTATTGCGTCTTTTTTTTAACAACCAAAAGACTTCTGATCTATCAAATATAACTACTCTCATATAAATAAAAAGCGACACCTGAAGTCAAAAATCAACCGCATTTATCGTTGACAGGAGACAACACCGCAATATGTCAAATTTAGTTAATAATCTTCGTCTATTGCTGAATTCATATTTCACTATCTATATAAATTTGCATTTTTTATATTCAAATAATTACTGAAATAAAATATAAAACACAGCGCCATCTTCTGACAGGCCAGAAGTTGTTTTAAGGAGAAAATGAAACGGTTTCGATAAGCGCAATTTTTCTTCCAATAAAATAAACTTTCTGTATGCTGGTTAAAGAAACTGAATAATGTATCCATTTTTGTTAGGACATATTTTTAGTAACAAGATTGCTACTTTTATGCTAAGCCTATAAACATATACCATTTAATTAAACATTCATAATTACGTTGTTAAGCATGCATAACTTTAGTTTTCATTATTGTTATTCACATACAAAAAAAAAAAAACCTTTTTAAATTATATTACCATCATATAATCAAGCCTGCTTATATAAAGTTATATATAAGCCTGCTTATCAATTATATAGCTATAAAGTTATACAATTGCATACGTGTTCGATAAAATTCACAAAACACAGAAATTGTGGTGTAGCTAACGCAGCCTGCAATGAAGCAGGAGAAATTTGGTTTGGTGCAGTACGATAGAATAAGAGTGAAATGAAATTAGGAGATCAGGAGAGAAATGTTGCGCAAGTTATGACGGACATTTAGTGGCGTAACTAGGGGGGGGGTCCTCCCCGGGAGGCACTTTTCACGTGAGACACAATTTTATTTTTCGACGATTATTTTATTTATGTTAACTTAGTAATTTTATTACTTAATTAATAATTAGTTTTTAACAACTATACGTACAACTAAAATAACATAAACATAGTGTTTTAATTTATTTCCCTATACGTCGTTTTGACTTTCTGTAATATTTTTGATGTGTATTGATAGGGGCGGCAAACTCAGGAATCGCCCCGAGCGGCAAAAGCTCTAGCTACACCACTGGGGACATTACATAGGAGTGTACAAGAATTAACAAAAAAGATCATATTATAAAAGTCAACAATATTTTCGAAAATATGATCACACAATATCAACAAATGCGATCCCCCTCTACCTGCGAAACAGGCCTGAAAGAGCTGTGCCATGCTTAATATACGGGTGTCTATAAAATTCTACGGAAACAAATCCCGATCTTCTATCAGAGCAGAGTTTAGCTCACCAAGTGACCGAGACGGTGGCTGTCCGCGTGGAATGCGATGCCCAAGGGCGTCCCACACGTTCGATCGATTTCAGCTTGGTGATCGTGCTGACCAAGGCAGTCGTTGGTTATCTTCGGTTGTAAAATACTCTCTTTACCACTTGAGCTCTGTGAGTAGTATCATTGTTATACATGAAATTAAAATCTACAAATCTGCACATAGGATTCGAAGATTTGTTCTCAGTCCCTCTGCGCAGTTACAGTGTCTCTATCACAAATATGAAGGGGGAGGTGAGAGTTTGATCATTATCAGCCATACACCAGAACACTTCCACCGTAAGTGTCCCTTTCTCCGATTTTAGACAGATGAAACTGCATTCTCTTGCTTCTCCAGATTAAACAACATCTAGAATATTTGTAAGCTAAACGATTCATAAGAAGATAGAGAATAGAAGTGTAACCCATTTGTCAGGGATCAAAGTCACATATTCATAACAGTTTCGATGAGTTTTGGGTTTTGATTTGTGGTTAATGGGATGCAAACCACTAGCTTACTTACGTAGAGTCGACTTTCCACTTGAATTGAGCCTTCGCAACACAGTCCGGCTGGAAGTGCTTTCATATGTGACTGCAGCAACCTCAAGAGACAGTTGGTGGTAGAACATAGTAGGGTTCTGTTACTGTTAAAGCCAAATAGCGGGCTGTTCTGGTTGACATAGCCCTCGGTTGGCTCTTCTTGTAATGGTTCCTGTTCTCCTGAATAATACCGAGACAACGCTTAGTGATATTTAAGCCAACATGTCATCTTTGCTTGCGACTGCCAAACAAGTCTTCCAACTGTTCGGCATCTCAAAGAATAATCTAAGCGATGATGACTTGCCATCTGGAAGGTGCTGGAGATGTGACTAACTTGCTAATGATGCCAGAAAAGTGGGAATGAAATGAATGAATGAATGTGGTTGCAACCCGTGCTCATAGGCATGAGTAATTTGCATTATTTGTAAATTACTCATGTGTGACAGATAGATTTCTATTGAATGCTCAGTATTTGCATGCTAGAATGTAAGTCATATTAAATATTCGCCCTCGGAGACGCTACTAAAAATAAAATATTCCCGATAAACATTTTGTTCAGTAAATTTTGCAGTGCAGTGTAGTCACTCATGTTAAAGTTTAAGGAGTGAAAATAGAATGAAAGAATTAAACACAGGTTTAAAGGTTCCAATATTTTCTCTCTCTTACACAAAGACATTATCTGGAATACAATGTGAGAATTGTAATAACGCGCACAAGGAACACAAAAAATAAGTGGAGGAAATTGACTACCGCGCAGGTAGCTGCATTCATAAATTGACCTATCATTACTCTCCTCCCAACAGTACGGTATCATAAAAATCTTCTTTAACATGGCCACTAACTTCAATTCTAACCAGACTTCTCTCATAGCCTTTCCTCGTCACCCTCCCTTCCTATTTAATGGATACAATGCCGGAAAATTTTCCATAGTACTTTTTTCCTCGTGCGTTTCACATCCCCTCAACATACAGATTACAGGAAAACTGTTACTGTTCCCTATATCTGGGGCACTTGAGAAAAATAGCTAGCATTTTAAAGAATTATAATCTCTCTCTCTCTCTCTCTCTCTCTCTCTCTACTGCTTCAAACTCTACTTGAAGCTAGCTACTCTCATAAGCTCTCTTAAAGATGAACTCTCTCCCCTCTCAATTAGAGGTATATACAACATTCATTGCCTTGGAACTTGTCTTATTGATGTTCAAACCGGAAGATCTGTTAATATCAATCTTGAAAAATGCAAGAAATGTATATCCGCCACCGATACAACTATAGTCAATCAGGTCTAGCAGACCACGAACCTTGTACAATATTAAGTTGGAAGAAACTACTACGCTTCATCGCGGCAAATACAAACATGGCTGACGTTTTTGTAATCAGAAGATTAAAAGAAATCTTTAAAAATATGGCTCCGTAATACTTCTCAAGATTTGGGAAAAAGAAAATCTGACTGTAGATGGAATTGGAATCCAGGTCCTTCCAGCTAAAGAACATAGTCGATATCGGCTGAGCTACGAAAGCACCCCCTTTAGAAATGGGTGCTTTCACAAGGTTTTTTTTTCAACTGAAGTGAGTTATTCGGTCTATATGGATAGGGCAGGCTTCTTCTTCAGAAAATAGGCAAATCAACCGGAGAACCCTGACTCAACACAACAAAATTGGTAACACAACTGGTAAGATGTCTCATTTTATGTACACACAGCTTAAATGTGTAATTACTGTTGATAATAACCACCATAATAATGCTCATGCTCTAAATTAAAAATTACTCATGCATTGCTATGTTTCGCAACGCATATTGCAAGTTCATATGACAATAACAGAAATTAACATTATCTGTGCTCATTAGTGACTTATGGGAGTTTATTATCTCTAATACTAATAACAAAGCATAACTGTTAAGCATATATTAATCATATTGGCCAGATGCCAGTAAAGATGTCATTAAATGAACTTCAAGGTACCATTAAAGTAAACTTTAAAATAATTTTAATATATTATCATCTTAACCAACTGCGTCCATTTTTTAAGGGCTATTACAGTCTCTTTTATTACAGTACGGAATTAGCAGTATCTATTCTTTACAAAAGACAGTTGTACCGAAGGAATCCAGACATTTTATTCTTTCAGCATGTTTCGCAATGTTGGAAAAGCTACAAGTAAACACAACAATTTATAGATGATTTTCCAGACGGAGGCTACCAGAGTGCTACTTGTCACCTTCGTATGGTTGATGAACTCGGAGAAAACGTAGTAATTCTAAAGACATCCCTAGTGGATGACTTGCCCTACATTAACAGATATTTCTGCCAAGTTTTGTCCGTGGGTGTAAAAATAAATGGAATACATTCAGACTATTAATTAGCCATGAGATTGGTTAAACTATTAATTTAGACACACATGTTAAGTTAATTTACTTACTTACTTGACTGCGTCTATTTATATCTCAACATTATCCGAAAAGCCTTCTGAATTCTTTTGTCGTTTCGATTTAAGTCAATATCTTAAATAATTTTAAATTATGCATATTTTGGCCACAAAGCGAAAATGAAAATTTTCAAGCAATGCGTCCACCTCCTCAAGACAAAAAAAAAATAATAATAAAAAAAATTCTTAACATCTCATAGTTATTTAAAATAACATTATGTTATTTTTAATAACTATCAGATGCAGCTGTTATTTTTATATCTTCGTCTATAATCATAATTTTATAAAGTAGTAGCAACTACAAATCTTCCTTAGCTCAGTGGTATCTATAATGTTCTTGAGGTTTGAATCCCGTCTGGGAACGCGAATCCAAGGTTCTATGCTAAAAATTTTATATGAGCTTGAAAGTGAATTAGTTGATTGATCTTGTACAGTGATGGAAGGGTTTTTCGTCCAGCAAAATAGAAAACTAGCCTTAAAATACATGCAAGTGAGAGTCATAAAAGTGTATCGCGATAAGATAAGTACATATCATAGTCTTAGATTTCTATGAAACCAAGTTACTTGTCTTTGTGACAAGTCGTTGAGCCTAACTCATAACTAGAGTCTAACTAGTCTTGCTGATAATAGCACTCTCTGCTCCATGCATCCTACCCATATGACAAGCCTTGAGGTACTCAAACATCTCTCACTTCAAGGTCATCTGCAACCAGTGCTCTAACCACCGACATGTACACCATCCTTCAATATGGTAATAACAGCTTAGCCACATTAACTGCTCTTTCAAAAGAATTTTGTCTCTTTAGCTTTCAAAAAGGCTGCAGTTATTCTCCTTTTACTTTTGATAATTCTCAGTCAAGACCAAATCGCTCTTCTTGGAGTGACTAACTCTCACCTTCCAAAATACTTGTCACCTTTTTCTTTTCTCAAGATGTTACTTTTCATCTGTGTAGCTACTAACTCTGCACACATTCCCAATTCGTCCAGCCTTGGAATACTCTTCTCACATTTGAATGGGGCACCTAAAACCTCTCTAAAATTTATTAATTCTGTTCAAAAGAAGGCAGTTCGGTTGGCTGACATTCCTCTTTTCAGTCAATGTTTCAAAGGCAGTCAATTTCTGCATTATGTCTCTTTCGATGACATTTCCATGGGTACTGTTCAGCAGAATTGGCATCCATCATGTGCTGCTCCATTTATTCTAAACCTACAGTAATTGGAGTAACAGCTACCGAATATCCTTCAACACAAGCAACAACAAGCGAACGTCCTTTTATAATTGAACTGTTGATTCACCGAACTTGATACTCCCATTCGTCTTTCATTTTATCTAGCTCAATTCTGAGGAATAGCTTTAATCATATAGCATTCTCCAAAGACTACAACCTCTTGTTGTTCAAAAAGAATATCAACAGATTACCTTGCTCTCGGCTGTAGCTCTCACAACGAATTTATTAGCTATAGGCCTTGCTGCCTCTGGTGTATAGGAGGGATACAAAAATACATCGATACATCATGCATTCACTTGAATCATGACAAAAAACAAGCTAGTGGAGACAATTTTTTTTACTTTCCGAGAGCTATCCATTTTATTAAAAATGACAACTCAGAGTAGTCGGAAAAATGCAAACAAAAAAGAGAAAACAAAAACAAAAAAAGATATTGCAGCAGTCTTGCTAAAAGGCACTTACTGTTTATAAAATGTAAGTAGCTCGAATAAGTATTTCTTTTTTTAATCTCTGATTCCATAAACAGGCACTACACATGTATAATCTTTGATTTCGTCGTCGTCTGAACAATTTAGGTATAGGCTTTTTTTATGTACTGTTCCTGCTCTGTAGATGAGGATCTTTCCATCTCAGTCTTGCATGCCCATGGTCTCTTCTTCCTTTAGGTATATATTCTAGTGCTAGTTTAGGAATCCTATTGTTATTCACTCTTTCTATGTGGTGTATCCAATTTTGCTGGAATTCTTCTATTTCTTGTATCTTTGAATTGTTTGAATAAAAGCCAAATACAGTAAAAAATATACAGTTTTTATGATAATGAAGTCCTCAATGCATGTGACCCTAGATTATGCACTCAATCGCATATATTTCCCAACTGGGATGATGCCAAAAAAGGCAGAAGCAAAACAACTGTATTCGAGGAATCATTTAACACTATTTTATGAGAACAATATTTCATAATTTTATGAAAACAAAATAGAATTTCGGAGAGGATTTCGACAAGGAATTCCTATTCCAAAATGCTTACATCAAGGTTAAGAGATCGAATAATTAAATAAATAAACAGACAGTGTAGGTACCCAATAGGGCTTTGTCATTATTAACTTCACTGCCTTGTCACTGAAAATGAATAATAAGAGCAATAAAACGAGCCATCTTTTGGAAATACAGACAAATCACAGACAAATTAGAATGGTGAAGAAGAGAGAGAGAGAGAGAGAGAGAGAGAGAGAGAGAGAGACGTTAGCTATGACTTGCTCTTCCCCCTACCGGATTTTCAGAGTTTATGTTAAAGGAACACGAGTTATTTTTAGAATAGATGAATGCCTCATTTGTACTACATATTGCTGGCTAAGTTACTCTACATTTCCTGAGGAAATCTTCAGATCTAGATTGAATGTTGACACGAGGTTGTTGACATGCGTTTTGAAAATCTTATTCAATGCACAAAATGACAGTCGACATTTCTAGAACACAAATTGAGTAAGTGGGTTACGTCTACACATTAGGAGAATCAAATGTTTTGTTGATTTGAGTTGGAATTTTGCGGTGGGCAAATAACTGGCAACTATGTATTTCTTATTTCACCCTTTGAATTTGCACTTTTGACGACATGATAACAAATAACATTCGTTTTGACTATTTTCACACGCTTACAAAATAAACACATGCGCATAGGCTTGTTATTTAGAGCAAAACAGGGTACTTCTTATGAAAACGAAAATTCTGAGAAAAGAAACGTGAATTATTATGAAAAGCTAATTATTAAGGGAAATGGTTGCTGCATTCATTTGAATTATGGCATTTTGTATTTTCCTAATTTTTTTTATTTTTTATTTTATTTTATTTTATTTTTTTATCAGAGACCTCCGGGTATACAATTTTAGACTTTGCGCAAGTGTGTAGCTGTTTGGATACAAATAATGTATTTTGATCATTAGTCGTTTAGTTTTTGCTATTCTTTGCTTACTTAGTTGCATTTGGTTACATGTTGAACTGGATAATTCGGTGTATGCAAATATTTATTTTAAATTTATTTTAAACATAATTGTTCTTAGGCGAACTCACGCAGAACTGTAAGTAGAGAGAATCAAAATTTTTTTTTGAAGATTTGTATCACTTCATTTATGTCATAGATGTCTTCCCAAAGCATCATCTTGCTGCAATACAAACTAAATCATTACTCCACGTTTATCGAAGCCTCCGTAGCTTAGTCGGTTTCAGTGATGCTTTAATTAGGACTTTTCAAGTTGAAGGTGAGTTAGCCATATAGAAGGTTTCGTCTCCTGGAAACTCGATTTTTCATCCAGTAAAACAGGCAAATTTCATAGAAAGAACAAAATCCATTTAATTTACAGCCATAGTAGAATAAAGCAGATAGGAGTAAGTGTCTTATCATAAGCAGTATTGGCTATCCTAAGAAGCCAAGTTACTTGGCCGCGACAAGCCATTGAGCCTAACACGAAAAGGAGTGGGATCCACATTTATCAATAAGGTCATGGCAGTGGTTTTGTAAAAAAAAAGGTATAGATAGTCTCTGCGCACAATTGGAAAGAGTGGTAGAACATCAGAATGCATAACTAGAATAACTAGAATATTAAGATCAGGCAATCTTAACGTGTCCATCGACTGTCGGCAAACTTTCTCTCCTCAGACAACATCAAATTAAATTTGTTATCACATGCTGGTGTTTATTATATTCCCTAGTAGAGATGTTTTTTTTTGTTACTGGAGGAGTGGAACATTAGCTGGTAATTTGTTACCATGAGAGCAACAAGATTATATCCACTATTTGGAATTCAGGCTTGGAGGACGACGTCTCCTCTCCATCTATAGGATAAGGGATGAACTTACGGCCCATAAAAGTAGCTTTCTCATGAAAAGACTGTAAAAAGGCTGTGTCTTATACACAATTCGTCATTCTGTTATGTATTTGCTATCTTGCAATTAATTTTAACGATTAAAAAAAATATTCCTCCTCACAGCGTTCTGGTAATTCCTCTTCAACCTTGGAACTTCTTTGTCTAACTCTTCGTGGGTGGCTTTTGATGTGCGTTTGAATATTTTTAGTATTCACTGCTAATGACATTTTAATTGATAATTTGTTCGAAATTTTTATTTATTACTTGTTTAGCTCAGTGGATGTGGCGTTTGCACGCCATGGCGCTTGGCCGCACGAAGGAAAACTTGGTTTCGAGTCTAGTCGGCGACTAGAGGAAATTTTTCTAAGCCTTTTTTCGACCGGTTCCCGAGTTAGTCGATCTCTGGCACGGGCAAGCAGGTTTTTCCTTCCGGAAACTCGGGTTTTTCGTCCTGTAAACTCAAGAAAATCGACCGTAGAATCCACATTATTTCAGACATTAAATATATTGTGTTAAGGTTAGGGACCACGAGATGGCGGCACATTTGAGCCGTCTCTCTTCACTGTGTACCGCTTAATTAGTGATAGCCTTGGGCCATCTATCTCTGATTGGTACCAGTGGAGATTGAACTGCCCACTCGGTCTCCAAAAAAAAAAAAAGAAGTTAGATAGGGCTAAATGGCCTCGCCTACTCCTCCCCGTATACGGGAATAAAAAGCCGTTAGCTGATTTTTTTTTTTTTTTTTGATTTTTGATTGTTTTACCCCTTGGGTTTCAGTTCCTTAAATTGTCATTGAAATGAAAACCGAATTCAATTAATTTTATTATACTTAATTATGACCATTCAGGAATGCTATTGCTATGTTAGTCTGATAATTTCATCATTTGTGAATCATCACTAAAATTAACGAGTTAAAACTGTGATAAAAACGTTTGTTTGTATTTATGTTAACATTTACACCAAATCTTGTTAATTAACACAAAACTGGAAAGTTTAAATCTAATTCCCTTATTAATGTATAATAATAATCCATGGAATATCAATCTTTTAATTTTCTTTTAAATAGAGAATAACATCTTCAGAAGCAAATGTTAATCGATCAGTTTGCCAATGGATAATATTTCATTTCACTAGTATCTTTTCTGCTAAATACCTTAAGAATAAATTTTTCGAATAGAACAAAGAATATTCATCTAGATTTTGTGATCACCATAATCGTTTTCTGGTATTTACCATAAGCATTGTATGCCAAATATCATGACAGTCTAAATATACCATGAAGATTTATGTAGATCTGCATCATTATATATCCGATCACTCTCAAAAGTACTACCAGATATTACACAGCCCACTACAATTAGTATTCCGCAACCCAGTTTCCTATGAACAACGTTCTTCCAAATTTATGTTATCTGTCAGATGTTTGGTCAATTTTCACATTTCATTCTCCCAAAGTACTCCTATGAAAATCGGCCTACCTGGCATTTTATCATCCTCTATCTTTTTTCCTGCTTTTTTCCCCTTTCAAAGGCTTGTTTTGCAAATATTTTCTCTCATAAAAGATTAGCATAAAGATTACACTATCAGTAGTGCTTATAGTCCTTTACATCCTCCAATCTTCCGAATCCTCGACTTTTGTAATCTTAGTTTTATAAGAATAAAATAGTCTTATAAAAATAAAGATTACACTCATCTACAATCGTACCATTTCAGAAGAGCATAATATCCTCGAACTCTTTTCTTGTATCTTCATTTTAACATGATTCTGTCATGCATGAAAGCTGTTCATCCCTTTGGTTTTCTTTGATCATCTGTTTCATTTCGATCCCAACTTGCCAATCTGCAAGTTAAAATGGGTTGGAACATTGTTTTGTAAATTACTTAATTTCAAAGAGCCATGCGTACCTTGTGTAACTTTGAGCTAAAGCTTTTGTTTCCATAGCGTTCGGCTGCCAGAAGAAAGATCACTATACAGGTTTGATTCTAGTCGCCAACTAGAATTCTTCTGGTCCTTTTTTTCTTGTCCGTTCCGAGTTAGTCAATTTTTGGTTCAGGCATGTTTTTAATCCCGTAACTCAGAAAAAAAAACACTGTCTTAGAATCACACTGTTTCAGACAATAATATGCCAATTACAGTTTAGGAATATTTCCACACCTTTTTGCTTTTTTTTGTAATCTTTATGTATATAAAATCGAATCACGCTTCACTTTACACCGAGTATTCGTTTGTTGTTTATTTTCGTTTATTCTTGATTACCATCTTTATATCTTATATATTATTAAAAAGAGAACGATTGTTAGAAATATTTCTTTTATATATATGTCTTCTTTTCTTGTTAAAAATATAAATATGATTATAAATATTTTACCAAAAAATTGACCAAAAGATTGAAAATTAAAAAGATTGACCAAAAGACCAAAAATTGACTCTTTTGGTAAAATATAAATATTTTACCAAAAGAGTTTTAAACTTTGCTTTATTGAAAAAAAATATTTCGAGATAATTTTTAAAATTCGTTTCAAATTATAAATACGGTTAACTCTAAGTGATAGTAAATGATTTTTTTCTTAATAAATAATTCGACAATCGGAAAGTTGGAGCTCTGTTGATTTAATACCATGGACAAAGTGAAAATTAGTGATCTTTTTCACTTAAAAAATTAGCAGAATGAATTCGGAGTTGAACAGCAATGGGATGATGGTTGATTGTTGTACTTTTAACAAAAGTTAAAAGATAATGGTGGAATTCCACTTTCGAAGAGCCTGGATTCACGAACTTGTTCTTCAGCCATGATTTAAATTACAGCTGAAGAACTGTCTCTGAATCTAGGCTACCATTTAAGGTACACGAAAGTGGATGTTTTAAAAATTTTGTTTTATTTATGGATTATAAACAATTTCTTTGCTGATAATAAGGTAATATAATTCTCAAGAACCCTAAAGGCTTACACCAAATTAAATCCTTTGGCTCTGTACTTTAGTATTTGATTATGCACCTACCGAGAGTTCACTTATGATGAATTTAATTTTCTGATATACGTGTTGGATCGCAATGGTTTTGAACAGAGGATTTCTGTCTAGTCTCTTATGTGAACCAACAACACCTTTCAAGCTAATGAAACCTAATTTAAGCACTGGTAAAAGGCAAACATACGCGCGAGGTCAGAGCTCGTGTCTTTTAAGTAGTGCATACCAAGGCAATTCAGGTGCCAAAAGTTATATTCTCATTAGTTCTCCGGTAAATTTCTAAGCTTTTAAATTTCTTTCTATATTTAGCTACAAAACAGGGATGGATCCATAATATTCTCTATTTCATTATACTGCACTCTACGTTTGCACTGTTTTTCTTTCTCGTTTGATCAACCCTTTGAACTTCTTACAATGATTAAAGCTCACGTTCGTCTTCTTTTTTAGTAAGAGCGGCAGAGAATATCATTGAGATGGAGAAAGATAAGCGAAATAGAGCTTAACATATAGGTGTTTCGTAATTAATTGAGATTTGGTGAGAATGAAATTACAGCGAGTGTCAATATATCGTGTTGACTATGCTTCCGGCTGGTTTGTCTGTTTTGCTAAAGGAGTTTTTTAAAGACCTTTACTAAAACGCACCTATTGTCTATGAATGAGCCCTTGCGGTCTTCTTACTACACTAACTCGTCTTCAGCTAAATAGTACATATAAAGTTCTTTGAATTCAAGACGAGATTCGAACCCCTTTCTAGATGGTGACTGTGCTATCTAGTCGCAAATTCGTTGAGAAATCCAAATGACACTAAAACACTTTGCTATAGAACTGTAGAAAAAAATAATAATCGATAAGCTGACTTTTAAATACACATTAAAAGTTAGGCACAGTTAGCACAACTGTCGTTAAGCGTATTTGAGAATCTGTGAATTAAATTATTCCACTTGTAACTAATACAAATAATTATTATTATTTTAGGTTTATGTTAGTTTTATTTGCTTTTTTTAAAAAAAAAAATTAAAGCCATGAAAAACTTAACAGATTTGTTTAACTGATTTAAGCCTCTTAGTCTACAACATAACGGCCTTCTCCAAGATGGAGAGAAAGTGTTATTTTAAGGTTAGAATAACACTTAAATATTTATTTAGTACACATGCGGAAGCACTAAAGGTTTAAGTCCAGGATTAAGATGTTTTCTGTCACAGCAAATGCTTTCGAAGTTTATATTCACTGCTTCCAGTCATGAACGGCTTGTTTTAAAATCCCTGCTATCTTTACTCTATCTCTGATAATTTTTTATTCTATTTTAACTCCTTCAAGCATTTTTTTCACTGATATATTTCCACGTGCCCTTGCTTAATTCACAAATTTTACAAATTTACAGTAAAAAGATTGCAAATGCTTATGACTATCTACAACCTCCTTAAATTTTCATGTTCTTACTACTGTATTTTTCAATGGAGAGCATTACAGGAGAAAAATTTCTTCATATGTGAATATCTGTAGTTGTGCTGTTTTAGAGATTTAAGCCTTTAAAACTAATATTCATGAATGAATGTTAGTTTTAAAGGAGAGATGCAGAAGGAACGGATGAACAAAAAAAAAGTTTGGTGAGTTTGAAGTTAAACGGTGCATAGATGAAGAACAGATACTTTTTGTATTTTCACAGGTTTTTTAGAAAAGGAAGAGAATTTTAAAATTCTGGTTAAGATGAACAATAGATGTAGACATATCTGTGGAAAAGATGAGCAGAAGAATTTAATGTTGAGGTGAAGCAACTAAATTCTGTCACAGGATTCACAGAAATGAAGACAGTATTCACCAGTGAATGCTATCTACAAATTATCTACTGTGTGTGTGTGTGTGTGTGTGTGTGTGTGTGTCTGTCAGCTGACGAGGGTCAATTTACCTAAACTCTCTTCTTAATAGAATTAAGAAATTTTAAGATTTTAGGGTGATCGCGAAATGCAGAAAGAATACTCTAATAGTAGAGCTGATTTCAGTTTTCACAAAGCAAACAATGATTCAGAATAGTTATAGATAATTGAATTTAACAATTAATGCCAAGAGATCTTTTATGAGTCGTTTATTCCACGTGTTTCCCGTAGCATATTACACTTACTGGAATGTCACGGTCAATTAACTTGGCTTCTTTGAAACCTGATTAATCTTCTAACAGGTCGGTTAATCCTGCAAAGAAAGTATTGTATGTCTGCATATCGCGTGTATTCTGGGAGGTTTGCCTGTTTTTGCGGGATTAAAAAAGTCGAGTTTCGGGGATGGGGAAAAAACCCTTCCGCATCGTATGAGACCTGTTGACTTACCTTCAGTTGAAAGCCCCGATAAAGGTTTTTCAAGACCTAGACGAGATTCGAATCCACGCCTTTCTAAACAAACGGCTTTGTCTATACTGATTGACCTACGGAGACTCTACAGTTGCATTTTAATACAGTAAATAAAATATAAAATAAAGATGGGAACAAAGAACAAAAGGATAGCGAAGAAAATGGAAAGAATCACATGAATGTCGAAATATTTTTTTATTAGAAATGAAGTTTATGGACACTAAGTCATAGAGGAGTCTAAAAAATCTTTAAAAAATTAAAATAATGAATCGGCCCTCGCTTAGTTGAAATACTAAATATATAAATAACTAACTTCATCAGAAATAAATCTGATTTAACAAAATATTGGAACTGATAGTAATGTATTTCCCGTACGAAGAATCCCTGTAGCTCAGTCGGCATAGACGAAACCCTTTGGATGGAAACACCTAGGTTTGAATTCCGTCTAAGACACGAACTATTATTACGGATTTTCAACTAAAGGTGAGTTATCCGGTCTCATACGGAATTCTCAAGATTTTTTTCCTCCCGAAAACTGGGGTTTTTCGTCCCGCAACCAGACAAACCGACTAATAGAACACACGAAATTTACAGACAAAAAAATACTCATAGGCATAGGGCTAAATTATGACAACGAAATCCAAGGATGCTCGGAAGGTCGTGGGCGCTCAAGTGCCTGTTAGAGCCACTGATGGTGATGAAGTATTTCCAGTACGGTGTTACATCTCCTGCTGTTCATTGATTCAAAATTACTTCATAAATTTGTACCTTGTTTCTAACCGTATTCAATATCTCCATTTTTGTCGTGTGTGTGTGTGTGTGTGTGTGTGTGTGTGTGTGTGTGTGTGTGTGTGTGTGTGTGTGTGTGTGTGTGTGTGTGTGTGTGTGTGTGTGTGTGTGTGTGTGTGTGTGTGTGTGTGTGTCATTCCGCTTAATAAAAATGCGAATCATCTTCACGGAATACTTCACTTCATTTGGTCGTGAACACAGCATGGCAGCTCTAACTTGACGAATTTTGATGAAATATAAAAGTTTTTTTAACTTAATTTGTTCAACCCATTTTCAGCTTTCGTTTTCAACTGACAATAAACGAATTTTCATACATAAACATGATCCTATTTTATGAAATGATTGAACATTATATGAAACTTTATTATGTGAGAAATAGCCAAAGCATTCTATTATTGAAATATTTATTTATGTTATATGAAACCATGAATTCGCATGTTGTACCATCAGCCCGGGAGTTCTTAACATTTGAGTTGTTAAACGATGACGCTGAGTTAAACAACATTCACAAGAGATTAGAGAAAGGTTGGTTATAAATGGCTTACTTATCTAGCTAACTATTTTTATTGCTGAGCTACGTCTTTTAGTTGTGGGCTAGAAATTCGGCTTTCCTGTTTGAGGAAAGGAAAACAATTTTTTCCAGAATATTCTCTGCTGATGGATTAACTCGGAAAAAAACTTAGAAAATGTACCACCAACACGAAAGTTTCTTTGTTATGATTTTTGGATCGTTTCCATATTTCTATATATAACTGGGAAGAAAATAAAAAGTCGCACAATTCTCATTACGCATACAAATTCTAATAACATGAATATGAGAATTATTTGGAGAGTTTGTTAAATATATACCACGAAAGGGAGGAGCAAAAGAAGAAGGAAAAGATGACGTATCTCTTTATATGATAAATCATTGCAATGCTTTTCGTAAATATTCTCTTCCTGCAAGTTAAATTTACTAGCCTTTTATTCCAGTATAATACGCTATTAGTTTTAGACGAAGTGCATTAGATGAAAAGCATTCACTATATAAAGACCGACTTAAAAGAGATTATTTTTAGGGCGCGTTTGGATTACCTAAAAATACAATTGAGCAATTTTAAATTCTGTTAAAATAGGACAATAACAACTACCAATTTACAGGAAGACCAAAATACATTTTTCACTGTGCCAGCAATGCATGCAGTGAAGTTATCATAGACTGCTGAGATTTTTAATCAGCAAACGTAATGTTGTCTTCTTACCTTTTGTTTATTAAATAACAGTTCTTAATTAACATATTTCAATCGTAAACACGCCTGCTGTGTTACGTTGCGTATATAGTTCTCAAATTGATTCTTATTCTGACAGTTTTCCAGAGAAAATTGTCTTGCACAGAAATACTTAACATATCTTATGCACCCGACAATTAGCTTTTTTGAACAGATTTATTCTCGGTTTAATCAGAAAAACTCGCAACAAATTTTTTTTTTGTCAAGTTGTTCGTCTTATTAAAGGTAGTTTTTAGTTTTATATTTACATCTATGGCTATTACTTCTCTAAGCACTTAGTGGATGGTTAGCAAATTTTCAGAAACACGGACTACAAAATTGCAATACATAATGAGTGTGATATCTGAAATAAAGACATTCAGAAAGCGCCTATATGCTCGCTGTTTTATAACAAGACAGAACAACTTGTTCCTAACATTTAGATCTGCTCAAAGAATGGAATGTTGGTGTGTTTATACATATATCATACACAGATTGTCGTATTTTCATGGCTTACTTTATTTTCCTATAGATCTGTTCAGTGGCGCACCCAGGGAGGTGGCCAAGGGGCCCTGGCCCCTCAAAAGAAAAAGGAAAAACACTAGAAAATTTTCCAAAAATCGTTTCCTAATTAAAATTTATTTATTTTTTATTTATGTTGTGTCGTGTCTTCTATTTCTGTATTACTTATGAATTAACGATCACTGTAGATGCTCAGTCATAGGTTGTATGCGATGCGTAGTGTGTATTCTCAAATCGTCTACTCAACTCGCCCACCCCCCCACCCCAAGATTAAATCCTGAGTGCACTACTGGATCTGTTCAAAGGCGCAATATGTTTCAACTCAATAATTATTTTTATAAACTGCATCTTCATAAATATTTCAATCCTTTTATTTCTAGAGTTTCTTACTAACACAGTGAATCTAGTTTCTTATTTAATACTAGAAAACGTTGCTGTATTTGTTTTAAAAAAATCAATAGTAGTAATACTTTTTTTGTAATGAAATCGCACAGTCTTCTTTAACTCTTTTCTCCCATGAGAAGTCGCTTTCGTTACTTTTAACAGTCTACCATTTCCCATTATTTTCATTATCGCCTATAAACTAAAATGCCAATTATCTTGATTTCTGGTAAGTATTGATGTTAAGTACGTAATGGACGTAATTGATGTTTGTGTAATGGTCATTAAAAATATTTCCGAGAAAGCGAATTAAGAAAACTAACATCATTGGGTACTGCTGAAGATCATAAAATAACTCGCACTGGCTGTGAATGGATGATGGAGTCAACTAATTACCAGAATTAGCCATTGGAAAAAAAAAAGAAAAAAAAGAAGAAAAAAAAAAAGAAACCAGTGATACTAGATACTCATTAGGAAGCGTATGGATTATATTCCAACGAGCGAAAAATGTCAATATAAGAAATAAGAAAAGCAACAGAAGATAAACAGTACTTACATAGGTTCCGTAGTGTGACATTGTCCAACTTGTCAGCTAGGCCATAACTACGTGAGAATGTCCATCACGAACCGCACTGCTCTCAAAACTCTCTTGTTTTTTTACATCATTTTCCGTGACAATAAACTGTACCAAACCAATGAAAAGTACGACATCCATGCATTTTTCGTGCTTATGCCAACAAAATTGTCACTGGAAAATTATCTTACGATTATGCGGACTACACGTGTAAGACGCGCGCCTTTGGCACACGGGAGGATGTTAAGCAATAGTTACCCTTACGAGATCACGAGCCATTGTCCTACCCGCTGGTGAGGTCTCGGGTGTGCTGTGTGCCCCACCTCTAATTTTAGACCGGATGTCTCATGCCGCAGTGTTTCGTCGTTCACTTTGCACTTTGCACGTGTTGAAGTACATGACGCAAGCGGTGACGTTTCACGGATGAAAACAAACTGTTTCAAGCATAACAAGTGCCTCACACTAATTGTCCCAAGCAATAATGTGCAAGTACGAATAGTAATAGTTCGTACAGTAAGAGCAAGTGAATGTATAGCTTTAATTGTAGCTTTGGGGAGAGACAGTGGAAGCAGCTGCATCATTACTGGAAAACATGTTACACGCATAACACTTCAGTTCAAATTTACTATGATGGAACTTAAATTATGATTTTTTTTTTTTTAAATTCATGTTTTAACATCGTGGTGAAAGTTGTTTTTCTTCTTCTTCTTCTTCTTCTTCTTCTTCTCTCTCTCTCCCATATCTTCTTTTTCCTTTACTGCATCTCTCTCTCTCTCTCTCTCTCTCTCTCTGTGTGTGTCTTCCTCTCTTGTTCTTTCTGTCTTTTCCATCACATTTTTTTCCTTTTGCAGTTTTTCTGTTTGCTTCTACCTTTTTTCCTTCGTTTCTTTCTCTTTCTCTCTCTCTCTCTCTCTCTCTCTCTCTCTTGCTCTTTCTATCTTTCCCATCACTTTTTTTCCTTTTGCAGTTTTTCTGTTTGCTTCTTTTTTTCTTCGTTTCTTTCTTTCTTTCTTTGTCTCTTGCTCTTTCTGTCCTTCCCAATCACTTTTTTTCCCCTTTTGCAATTTTTCTATTTGTTTCTTTCTTTATTTCTTCGTTTATTTATTTATTCGTTTCTTTCTCTCTCTCTCTCTCTCTCTCTCTCTATCTCTTGCAGTTTTCTATTTCTTTCTTTCTTCATTTTTTCTCTCTATGGCAATCTTTTTTTCTTTCTCTTCAATTCCCAGTTCTCTCTTTTTTACTTTTTCTTTCTTTCTCACTCAATCCTTCCCTCTCTCTCTCTCTCTTTCTCTTTGTAATACTTCTCCCCTGTCCCTCTTTGTCGTTATGTCATGCTTAGAGTGAAATGATGTAGCAAACTTTTTAAAGAGACAGAAACAAACTTTTGACAAGAAATAAAATTGGTATAGAAAGATGCGTTCAATACCAGGAACGACGAAATAATGATGATGACCAAACACAGATATCGAATATCTGAAAAATTAAGAGGAAAAAGAAGTCGATTGATTTCCTCGATTTTTCACTAGCAAGGTAGTAATATCCTAATGCATTTTATAGTATTCTTTTCTTAAAGTCCAGATGGAAACAAAAATGAATTAGCAGAAATAATTAAATCATGGCATCCAAATTCAAAAGTTGACTTTTTAATGAAAACATGATTAAAATGAGGCTTTTCCTAGCAAAAAGCATTCCAATTCTAAAATATAAAATAAAATAATTCTTTTAGAATGCAACGTAATAAGCACTCATCGTAGCCAAATGCATTTTGAATTTATTAGTTTTTTTTTAATTAAAATATTAAAAACTCGTCTTTAAATATAGAATTTTCATTAAAATCAAATTATCTTCATTGTTCTTAGTCTATCATCTGGAACCACGTATAAATCTCCATATGTTTTTAAAATGTTGATTTAATAAACGTTTTCAAATAAATCAAGAGTTCAAAGTAAAACAGCCTGATAATACAGCAGAAAAATATTTAATAAAAGCTAGAGGTCTCTGAGACTAAGCAACGAACACGGAAGATGATGGCAAAGAGCCAAAATCAGCTGTCAGAAAAACACTTTTGCGTCTCCCTTCTCTTCCTGTCTACAAATACGGAAACATCACCTGGGAAACAGAAGGCATGCTAGCTTCTAATCATTTTTCAATAAATGAAATTTTCAACTGTAGAAAGATAATCATATTTAGTACAAAGCAGTAAATATGTATACTAAAAAAAGTGAAATATTTACGATATGGATATTATTCAATATGCACATTTTCTAAAATATTTATTTCAATTGCTTTCAGTGCAAGAAGAGCAGACGAAGATAAATTGTGTAATATGACGATGAACATTTTACTCTCTAACGCAAAACACAGTATTGGAGTTTAGGCTTATGGCACTCTATTGATTTATTTAGTAATGATATTTCCAGCTTTAGAAATAAATGCGTAGTAAATATATATTATATAGAATTTTTGAAATCGTAGTTTAAATATCAAGAGGCGCCTATTTTTAATATTTGGCCATTTTTAGACAAAGTTTTTTAAAATGCATGCGTTTTGAAAAATTATTCCATTAATTTAAATAATAAGGGAAAATATAAATATATATATATATATAAAGTGATATTACATATAATTTACAACTTTGTAATTTCAAGGGTCTTTTTAAAAAAAAAGAAGAAAAAAAAAGCCCAGCCATTGAAAATCCATCGCATCTTACTTCCACACAAGTGATTACAGTTGCATGGTTCCTTAAAGGTTTATGAACTTTACCATTGGACCTTTGCTTGGACAGTGGGCGTTATCAACAAATGGATGAGATTTATGGTGGAAGAGTACAGTATGATTTGAATTTAAATAGGGAAAGCTTTGCGACTCAATAAATTATTGAAAGTTGTAACAAAATATCACACATTCCTAAAATCTATAAATAATTCTCATGCTAATATATTAAACATTGTTTTATCTTAAGTCAGTTTCAAAATTAAAAAAAAAAAATTAGTAACAGTATGACATTGACAAATGACATAAATGATAAAATGGCAAATTAAAGATTATACCGATAGATAGTTCGTATGTCAACATATTCTGGATATTTAACACTTACACAAATTGTTTCAAAATTAACTTCATTTAATTTAAAGAAGTTAAGAATTTCAAAATATTTTTAGAATTTCTAATTATTTTTAGAATATTAGAATTTTAGAAGCTATAGATGTACGAGTGGTTTTGTCTCCTCCGGATGCTCCGGTTTTCCACTTACAGATATAAAAGACTGACCTCAAACACATATGATAATGTTTTGAGTTTGGGTAATTCTAAAGCTAATGCCGCTGCCCCCCTAAGTAGATTTAAAGTAACTTAAATCCATCTTAAATAATAATCATAATAATAAGTTCAATACAAAGGCGTCTTTGATATCTGATAGCCTAACTGAAAATAACCTAACGAAGTCCCTAAACAATGCCAGGTTCGACCTGTTTGATGTACATCTACTTGTAAGTAGACGACAGATTATTGGAAAACTAGTATATGGCGTAACAGATTATAGTCCAGTGGTGGTATAGTATTGAGGTGCTTTTCTTAGTTTTAACTTGGACCTCTTGTTGTAGTCCAAGGGAAAATTAACATTTTTCTGTTGAATATGAATGCAAAAAAAATTCTGAGTAGTTGACAGCTGTGGTAGTTGAATGGAAACAACGTTGCGAGTAGTAATATGGCTAATAATAATACCTCAATGCTTGTTGTGACATGGTTTGAAGATGGGAAACTGTCAGACTAATCAGTACAAAGTACGGAACAGAACTGTATTACATAGTGTTTCTTAACATTTCTAATGGTGAAAATCATTTACGAAATCTCCCTCATTCTTCCTCCCCCATAAAACATTCCAATTTATCCTAATTTGGTAATAGTATATTCATATAGCATCGGTTTACGAATCCAACATTTCTATATTAAACAAATTCTAGGATACTGTAAAGCAGTTTTTACTTTTGTTGTTTTAGTAGTAGCTTTTTTGCTTATTTATCAATCCTGTTTAATCATATGCTCGCCGGCACTCACGCACACACACACACACACACACACACACACACACACACACACACACACACACACACACACACACACACACACACACACACACACACACACACACACACACACACACACACACACACACACACACACACACAACAGTGGGCATGCTATAGGTTTTGCAACCTCAAAGAAAATTATTTGCTTTTGCTGACCAAATGTGACCAAGAACGAAGCAATCAACTCCCATGTCCATCAGTACTCTGAATGTTTGTACTTGCACTATAATGACTGACATTGCGAATTATATAAACAAGGAATTGCAATCTTTTATTGCAATTCCATGGTATTAAAACTATTCTTGGTATCTATCTATATTCAAATATAGATAGATAACATGAAAATTCTATATCCCAAAACAGTTGCTTTAAAGTATTTAGTTGCTGATTATTCCATAGTGTAATCTGGATTTTCTAATATAATACATAATAAAAAGTGACGGGAAATTAATAATAAAACAAAGTCATATAACTAACATTAAAATGCTATTATAGCTGACAATCACCTCATCGGGAAAAGAAAAAAAAAATATATATATATATAGATGTAGAAAGTTTTTTTATACCCAAGGTAAAAAAACTTTCTACATCTATCTCTCATCCTGAGATTTTTATTTAATAAGGTCAAAGCACCTTATGGTAACTTTTTTTTGGTAAAATATTTATAAGCTCTGTATCACTTAAACCTTGGTATTTCTAAGTCTGGCTCCCACTGATGAGACCTCAGTAAAGGTCGAAACCGGTCTGGGTAGTGGCCCCTTGCCTTTAATGCATAGCATCATACATCTCCTCAAGGAGATGTGCTTTGCATTAAGGGTGAATACTAAGAATAGTGATCAGAGCTTATTCCACCTTTACCACGAGTTGCCTAAGACTTGCACTACGTGCGGGTCACCCAGACTTGCACTACTTGTAGGCGCAAACTTGACTTACTTGGAAATCTACAATCCAACATTTATATATTAAGCAAATTCTAGAATACTGTAAAGCAGTTTTTATTTTTGTTGTTGTTTTAGTAGTAGCTTTTTTGCTTATTTATCAATCCTGTTTAATCACATGCCCGCTCGCACACACGTATACTATGTTCAAGATACCAAGCAATTTTATAAGCTGGGTTTTAATCCTTTTAATCCTCTATGTTAGAAGAAACTCATGAACTTCTTCAAAGATTCTTTATATTTTAAAGTATCTGTGAGAAATGTTTGTCTTGTTATTAGAGAGCTATGACCATCATTTGAATGGCTTCATATTGATCATAGAAGAGATGTAATATTCTTTTAGAGGCTGATTTATTACTAAATTGTCGTTTTGTCCCTATACGAGTAACACTTCAGTTTGCGTGATAGTAACTAAACCAGTAAATGAATTTAAAACTTCACCATAGTAAGCAGTTCTCTAGAACTTCTAGGCTCATTCGTAATCAACAAGTGCAGGATTATGTATTCACTGAAGTTTCAGTTTTTATATCTTTTTCAGAAAGGTCAAAATTCATTGGATAACATTGTAATGAGAGAGAGAGAGAGAGAGAGAGAGGGACTCGACCATTAATTGTTCCTTCATGCTGGATTAGTGCCAAGAGCATCTGATATGACATTTTGTCATTAAATATATTTTATTCATTGCATTTAGATCAAGATTCCATAGCCAATTTGATATCGACTGTTCCCCCTTTAGAAAGATCTAAGTTCGAATCGTGTCTAGGACACAAGAATCTTCATAAGTGCTTGACTTTTCAACTTAGCCCATCTCATATGTGACTTTTCTTCCCAAAACTTGTGTTTTATCATCCCATAAATCTCCCAGAAGAATGTATGCATTTATAGTCTAGGTGACTTCGGCAGTAGTTCCAAAACAATAACAGTTTAGTCTTCTTAAAGCTGTGGATCTGCTTATCAAATCTGTTAATTAGTTATTCACACCTAATGTCATTCTGCAATCGTTTTATGCATCTACGAGATATACTATCTTCATTAGTCTGATGTTTTCGCTCCCTTTAAAACTTGACTTTGTGCCAGTTTGGCGACACTTCAGACTATACCGTCTAGTTGTCAAACCGGCGAATTAGGATAAAATAAACATAGGAACTTGAAATGTTCGCTCTCCAAATAATTATTGGAATAAATGTTATCAGGACTCTTTATGCCACCTAGTGATCAAGTTATTCTGGTTTGATCAGAGTAAAAATCGAAGGAAAATGTAAAGAATTTGAAATAAGTATTAATGCCCAACCATATATTCCTCTAGTACGGTCTAGAGTAAAAAATAATAGTTTGGTAGTGTATAGGAACTTGCAGAAACGTACTTGCAAATTCCATTGATGCCATGCCTCTTCATTATGGAAAATGATCACATTTCACTCCGTTAAGAAATTTTCTCAGTTGATGAAAGCATTTCGAGAAAGTTGAACAGTTTTATCAGAGAAATGTTTTTCGTGGTTCCAGTACCAGGGAACTGTTTGGCCAAAGAAAGAATTCTTTCTTGGCCAAACATACGTGCACTATTGTGGTCCAGTGGTGTAGTGCTTCTTATAAGAATCTATTTATTACATGTAAATTGAACGACTGTTTATCAGTAGATATAATTGACAACAATATTAGCCCATCCTATTCTGATGTTTGTATCAGGTAAACACTCCCAGCTAAATAATGACTAACTCCAAAGTAGACACTTAGACAGTTTACTTTTTTCAATTTTTGGAAGCATTTCGTAAAATATGCAAATGCTGGGGATTCGATTTGTCCATTTGACTATTATTTACTCATCGAAACGGTGCAAATATTTTTTCATGGTTAGTAATATATATTTATATGTTTGTTACAAATGTTGTGTAAGACAAAAACGACCCAGGGTTTATTATTATTATTATTATTATTATTATTATTATTATTATTATTATTATTATTATTATTATTATTATTATTATTATTATGGCGACTCCAGGGAGTCCTTAGACTCATCGAGGGAGGCCCTAAACATAATGTCCACACAACTATACGACATTCTCACAGTATCTATCATACCTTGCCTTGAACTCACTCACTGTCATAGCACCCACAACAGACTCTAGCAGTTTATTCAACTCAATTATCACTCTAAAAGTAAAGAACCCAGCTCTAACATCCTTGATAACCACACTCTTGCCCAGCTTCCATAGGTGTCCCCTAGTTCCCCCCATCACCAGTCCTGTTCTCAAAAATATCCTCTGAATTAATCCCATAGAAACCCTTTAGCAATTTGAATGGTTCAATCATATCTTCCCTTTTCCGCCTATCAACCGATTTCTGCAACCCACAAATCTTCAACCTGTTCTCATAAGGTTCATTCCACAGACCTGCTATCATCTTGGTCACTCGCCTCTGGATCCTCTCCACCTCCTCTCCGTCAAGAAGAAACCTAGATGACCATATCTGGGCACAGTAGTCGAGATGAGGTCTTATCAAGGCTCGGCACAGAGGTACAATAACCTGCTTGTCTCTACTTGTCAAAGTATTTTCAACAACCAAGTAAGTTGATGAGCTGATTTAGCTACTTTTGCAATGTGTCCCCTAAACTTTATCTCCCTATCCACCAACAATCCCAAGTCCTTGACCTCATCAATCTCCTGGAGTACGGTTTCATCAATGTGGTATACTGCTGCTAATCTTCACCCCAAAATGCATAACCTTACATTTTGTCACATTAAATTGACATCCATTCTCCTTAGCCTAGAACTCCAATCTATCCAAGTCGTCCTGCAAGATTTTGACATCTTCTGCATTCACTATTGCCCTACCCAACTTTGCATCATCAGCGAGCAAATGAACTGTTCCTCTTAGATCCTTCCATATATCGTTAATGAACAAATTAAACAGCAGTGGTCCAAGAACAGAACCCTGCAGCACACCAATAGTCACAGGCCGTCTTTTGGACTCTACTCCTGAATAAACTACTCTCTGATATCTCTCCATCAACCACCCACCTATCCATCCCACCAACCCTATATCCATTCCAATATGCTGCATTTTACGGATTAGAATTCCATGTGGTATCCTGTCAAATGCCTTAGCCAGGTCCAGCAGTATCACTGTAAACCTAAACCCTTATCCAGTTCAGTCGTCACTGTGTTATAGAACTTTAGCAAGATACTGAGGCATGATCTTGACAACAATTCCTGATATGCTGATCGGTCGGTAATTTGCAACAGTAGTCTTGGATCCTCCTTTATGCAGTGGAACTATTTTCCCCTCTTTCCACACCTTCGGGACTAAACCAGACCCGAGACTCAGATTAAATAACATGGTCAAGGGCACTGATAATTCTTTAGCCGCTTCACGCAAGACCCGTGCCGGTATACCATCCAATCCCACAAATGTATTCACATTAAGGTTCTGTAATAGACTATTCACCTTCACTTCATTCATCACAATTCCCGTATAAACTAATGGTTCCTTCATTTTTTTAATGTCACCACGTGGATGATATACTCTTGCAAAGTGCTCGCTCAGTAATTCCACTATATCGACTGATTCAGTGACCTCCTTTCCCTCGGCATTCCTTAAAATCATTCTGCCGCGTACAGTTTTTTTTTTTTTTTTTTTTTGCTTGCAGCATATTGAAAGAACTGTTTGGGATTCTCTTTAGCTCGCATAACTAGTTTTCTTTCATAATCCGCTTTTGCTTTTTTTACCACACTTCTTACCCATTTGGCCTGCGCTTTATACCGTTCGTGTGCCTGCAGGTCACCTTTCTCTTTAAATTTCCTCCACAGTTGTTTCTTTTTTTGCAGCTCAAGCTTAATGGTGTTATTCATCCATTTAACCCCTACTTGTTTTACTATTCGGACCCTAGGTATACAATCAGCCATAACCTCCTGTAAATGCTCTTTGACCACTTCCCATGCTCTATAGACATCCATCCCTTGCAGTTTTACATGCCATGGCACTGATCCAAGCAATCTCCTAAGCTTTTCATACTTGCCAGCATGGTAATTCCACATATACCCTGTCTTAATCCAAAATTCCACACTTTTAGCCACCTCCCAGGTCAAGACCTTATGATCACTCTCACCAATGGGTGGCAACATGGTCATATTCATTACAGTCAAATTCTCAGATGCTATTACCAGGTCAAGCACTCTCAAACCCCTAGTATTTTCAATTACATGCTGTCTCAGATAGTTATCCCTTAATAATTGAATAAAATCCATTTCCTTCCTCACATGTGTCCTCTCCTCCTTCCAATCAATGTTACCATAGTTGAAATCAACCATAATAATTACCCTCCTTCCACTCATGTCATCAATTTGTTTATGCATACTATCTCCACTATCTACTCCATCACCTGGTCTATAGCTAGCAGCACCCAACTGTATATTTTGTTCTGCCAGTCTCAATCTCACACCAAATAGCCTGAAATGAGCTCTTTTCACTATCCTGCAAGACAACTTCAATTCTCCTTGGCTGCAGTTCATCAGCTATCATCAATAACACTCCTCCCCCCATTTTATTCTCTTCCCTCTTAAACACACTATAACTTACACATTCTATCCTACTAACTATATCATCTGCCGTCAGCCATGTTTCACTAACGCCAATAACCTGTGGCCAGGAAGAGCCAATCAAGGCCAAAAATTCTTCCTTCTTGTTCCTAATACTCCTGGCACTAGTATACATGAAATGCAGAGGTCCCTTTATCTCACCCCTATCTTGATGCCTTATTCTAACTGTCCCATTCCGATTTCTTGTCTTTAGTACTGGCTCGGGTACATTATGTACATTCTTACACAACTGTCTCACTGATATCCGCATATCCACTCCCCCTCCCCCTCCTTGGTAGTTCTAGTTTCCCTGGTTCTGCACATCCATTTTCACTTCATTCAGCAACATTTTTCCAGTCTGCGCACACCAAATCCATTCAAATGCAGGCGATCCATCTTGTATAAATCCTTTCGCCCATCAAACTCCTTCCACACGTCCACGAATTCCACACCACACCGTATGCATAACCTGCGCATAAAGTCATTTGCGATTATGGCCCTCCTAAACTCCTCTCTGTCGTACCGCGGAAACAGACTCACCATCCTAACCCTGTCAACATTTTTCTTTCGCTACCTTTACCAATACTTTCAAGTCCTCTCTCATAAAAAATGTATATTGTTTGAGTTCATTCGTACCCGCCACAACTATCAATTCTTTCACCCTCTGTTTTTGCGCTCTTTTTTTTTTTTTATTGATTGCTAAAATATTTATACATACAATAAACATCTTGTGTGACATTGCATCTTATAATTTTACAGAGTTCAGCACTAAGTGCTGCAATTGCTACATTGGATTTCAATTAAAATTTTTTAATAATACTTTTTTGCCTTTATATTATGTATTTACAACACATGTTCTTCTAATATTAACAATGAAGATTATACAGAAATTTTTTTGTGTAATTTTTTTATTTTATTTTATTTTATTTTTTTTAAGTTTGAGAAAGAATGATTATACATACAAGTTTCTGCATTTGCTTATAAGGATTACTTGTAGATGAGTGAGGCAAGTTAATCCCACCTACTTCGAAGCTTGGGTTAGCTTTTATGAAGAGGGTGGGATTTAGCCTTCACTATTTGTGTTGTTGCTACTGTTTATGTATGGGATGTTGGCATTGGATGCTAGTGATTTGGTTGTTGTTGGTTGTTGAGTTGCGTGGGTATCTGATGTGATATAATAATAATAATAATAATAATAATAATAATAATAATAATAATAATAATAATAATAATAATAATAATAATAATAATTATTATTATTATTATTATTATTATTATTATTATTATTATTATTATTATTATTATTATTATTATTATTATTATTGAGTGACGCTTCCAAGGAGTCTATGGACTCATTGCGGGAGAGCACTCCACTAAACACAACAAACCGTCTCCGTTACTTCATCCATTATCTACACACAACGCCATCTGCCGCTCACCACTATTATTTAGTTGTTTTTTTTTGGTCGATTTCTCTATATGCAGGATGAAAAACCCTGTTATTTCTCTACTCCGACTCACCTTTAATTGAAAAAAAAAACATATAAAGATTGCTCTCGTTAATTTTTTCTGATAATAAATTACATGATTATACAAGATGCGATGTAATTATTTGCAAAATGAGCCTTCTTGTGCTTGTTCAGGATTTCCATACTTGTTGGTTTTTTAAAATCGATTTATGTTTTCAAGGATACTTCTTAACGGAAATCTAAAGTTCAAAATCTATAATAATAACGTTTTAGTAGAACCAGTGGAGACTTTGCGGCTCAGTTGTTTTCGATGGAGCCCTTTGGTTTGAAAGACTTGGGTTCGAATCCCGTTTATGATTCGAGGACCCTTTATCAGAGTTTTCCAGTCAAAAGGACGAAGAGAATACCGGTGTTTTCTGTAAAATGAACACAATGCGACCTGTCATTGTTTTAATGGATTCTAGCGATAAGTCATGTCTACTTGCCATTAAAATTCATAAAAACTGCAAGCAAAGCTACTTGCATTCCTCACAAAGCAGCTGAAGAAAAATCCAAGAATTCGCCTTTCAGATTCAATCTTTTGGATATTAAAAGTTTGTAGCTCATGCCTTTCTCAAAGCGAAGAATGCATTGATATTTGTTTCTTTGAGAATCATAGCTTTGTGGAAGAACTTAGAAACGGAGTTCTTTCGAAAACTAAAGAGATTTTATTGTGACTAATTCTTTATTTCTAAACACAAACCATTAACATTATTTACAGCCCCTTGAGGATAATCGTTGGAGGCCAAATATCCTTTCATTTTCAAGATCATTTGGATTCTAAGAAGTGAAGCGATGTTATTTCAAAAATAAAGAACTAGCTTACAGCCCACAAGCCAATCGGGAGAGTAACCAGAATACAATGAATATTAGAGGACTAGATTCCAAAAAGACTTTTCTTTCTAACACTAAGGATATATATCCTTTTTGAGCGGTAACAAAAAGATGGAATAATAATAATAATATTTTTTTTTTTTTTTTTTTTTTTTAAACATTTTATTATGTCTCAGTATAAATTACATACAATAATAATATTTACAATATTTACAATAAGGTTTATACAGAATTTTTGAATTTAGAATATAATAATAATAATTTTTTTTTTTTTTATAAACGACTTATTTGTTTTTGTTTTTACAATGAAAATGATAAGGTTTACTATCACACAGAGTATCTGCACACACACAATGAAAATCATATTATCTTTTCTGTACAGTACGAAAATTTGATATACAAAATGCAGTGTACATTTTATAAATATGAGTATACATTTTTTTTTTTTAATGGGGGTGGGGGGGGGGGGGGGTGGGGGGGGGGGGGGGTGGGGGGGGGGGGGGGTGGGGGGGGGGGGGGGTGGGGGGGGGGGGGGGTGGGGGGGGGGGGGGGTGGGGGGGGGGGGGGGTGGGGGGGGGGGGGGGTGGGGGGGGGGGGGGGTGGGGGGGGGGGGGGGTGGGGGGGGGGGGGGGTGGGGGGGGGGGGGGGTGGGGGGGGGGGGGGGTGGGGGGGGGGGGGGGTGGGGGGGGGGGGGGGTGGGGGGGGGGGGGGGTGGGGGGGGGGGGGGGTGGGGGGGGGGGGGGGTGGGGGGGGGGGGGGGTGGGGGGGGGGGGGGGTGGGGGGGGGGGGGGGTGGGGGGGGGGGGGGGTGGGGGGGGGGGGGGGTGGGGGGGGGGGGGGGTGGGGGGGGGGGGGGGTGGGGGGGGGGGGGGGTGGGGGGGGGGGGGGGTGGGGGGGGGGGGGGGTGGGGGGGGGGGGGGGTGGGGGGGGGGGGGGGTGGGGGGGGGGGGGGTAAGTCGCACCATTTTTATTTTTTTTCTGAAAACTTTAGTTTCCGAAAATTCCCACACATATCTCGCAACACGATTTTTTAGCTTTAATTTTGGGAAAAAGTTAGAGTTATATTCGAGTAAATACAGTATTTTTTTTTAGCTTTCAAATTCTTACGTATGGATCATTGGTTAAAGATTGGATTTATAAAACCCCCAAAAGAGAGCAATATCAAGTAGCTGTAAGCAACAAGAAAACCTGACATCTCTAGAGAACCAAGATTTAAAAATAAATCTTATTTTTTGTTTACATGAATATATAAATTCAAATAAAATAAATATTTAATTTTAATTAATATTTTAAATAAAATCATTAATTTAAATTAATTAATTACTTACTTTTAATTAACTAATTTTTAATTGATTAATGAATTTATTTTTTAAATTAATTAATTAGGGGATGCTTGGTAATAAGGAAAATTTAAGAAGGGTTTACGCGGATATCTGAAGTTTGAGAAACACTGGATTAGACAGTTTCAAGTACGTTTACCAACCTAGTTGGTCTAGTAGACAGCATTTTAACTACCTAGAGTGAGATCATCGCTCTGCTTACTGGACGCCTGAAATTGGTCGAAAGTGTTCTGTTTGGTCTCTAGATCACTGGAATCGGATTATTTAATTGAATTGAATTATTTAGTTCATATAGATAATTATATAGATGATACTAAATGTACGTCAGGTTTATAACCTTTCATGGTGAGATTCACATATAAATAAGTATAATTATCAAATTGCATTGAATATTAATTATAGATAATATAGAAGTGTGTTTATGAGGAAAATTTATTATATTTCATATATAAGTAAAATCTTTCCCGTTGAGTTAGTTAATAACATAAAAAAAAAATTATTTTCTCTGCCTAAGCAAAGAATGTTTTGCTGTCAGGAAAATACTTTTTGGAAAATGTATTGCCTCACCTATGTGATGATGGCAGTGTTTATTGTAGTATTATTTTTGAACAGGACTAACATCCCTTGTAATACAGGAAACATGAAATACGGAACGTTATATTAATATTTTGAATAATTCCTAATTGCATGCTCTGCAATAATACTGTGATAAAAATCTAGTTGAGTTATTAACATGATGGTATGCTACAGTACAGAGTCTGTCGAACTGGTCTAAGCAAATCTGATTTTTTTTATTGTTTTCGTTATATCAATTGCATGCATGAGAGATCACAAAACTCATAACACTTTGATCAGTACCGTCGACAGGGTGTAGCATAGAGGCAGAATGACTCACGGCGCAGCTTAATAAGTGCGCTCGTTCAGCCATATTGCGATACGCACCGTCGCTACGCTAAGAATTCCTGTTAGCGTAGCAAATGCAGAAAGACGTTTTTCCAAGCTTAAACTGATTAAAAATTATTGCGAATAGCAATGACCGAAGAAAGATTGGTTGGTTTAGCAACTCTATCGATAGAGGCGGACGTAGCTTATAATTTAAATTTAGAAGAGCTTATAAACAGTTTTATTAAACATTAATGCAAAACGATTACATTTAATTAATATTATTATGTAATCATTTTGCATTAATGTTTCTCTTGTAATAAAAACAAAATAGCAATTGGAGATTTTCTTATATTTTGTCTTATAATCCATCAGGGACGGCCTCAGGGCGCGATCTAATGTGGCGACGGTCATGCCCTTGATGTGTTTCTTGAACAGCTGGAGGTCATAGTCCTTGAGACAACGACGTGAGAAGGGCTGTTCTAAAAAAGAGTGGTAACTGGAAAAGAGCAAGATGAAAAGTTCGTTTGATAAGTTTGAAGCTGTACTATATGTTTTTTGTATTTTTACATGCTTTCAAGAAAGTTGAAGAATAATAGTGACTAGTTCGTTGGAGCAACGATTATCAAAATATTTATTTAAAAAAGCATAAGGGAAGAGAACGTCTATAAGAGAGTAGTAGAGTTAATCTATGTAAGAAAGGGAATCATCCATATTGGCTTCTTCTTGAACGTGTCGAGCATTATCATTATTATTTATTTATTTGGACTACTGGAAACGTTAAGAGCAACCACTAGTTTTTCTATACTTTGCATGGTTTTGTGTTCAAGGTAAGGTTGGCTAGCAGGGCAGCTGTCAAGTGAATATACTTGATTCCATATTGGTGCTTATAGATTAATTGTTGAACGTTAAGGTAGTCAAAATGGCTGTTGAATGAGGATCAAGGAAGTACAATTTGAAGTTTAATAAATGGCTAATTTTATAACTTTCCCTTTTTCTCCTTTTTTTGTTTTCTGGGTGGGGGAAGGATGTATATAGTCCTGTTTCCTTTGAGTAGATGCCAGACAAGCATGACAGCTGATAAAGACGACATAGGATGTGCATTGTGTAAATTTTGATTAGTTTGAGGAATAACATCCGGATCAGAAGACATTTTGGTATCCCAGCTAATCAGGAGTCTTCTGTCTCTGCATGCCTCTCGTGCTTCACGCATGAGAGGTGATGTGTCTTGATCGACCAAGACAAAGATCCGTTCTATCCAGACTGGATTTGCCTCGAATTGGAGAAGATTGTGTCCAAGAATCAGATAGTGTCTTCTCTTTTCAATACTGATAACAAGACAGAAAACTAATGATAAGAGTCCACTTTATCTTAGCATATTTCAGCGGTAACATTTAGATATGGGAAAGTTGGAAATATGGAGGGCCAGGAGTGACAAGGAACCCGAAGGCTAAGATATAATCAAGGATTGTGGTTGGAACGGAGGATAAAAGCCTTCATTCCAACAAGGATTAGTTCAGCTATTCGGTTGCAGCATGTATTTCGATAAGAAAAGCAGAAACAGAAATGAGACCATAGAAAGAAGAGTAGAGTAGAAATCATGCAGGTCATCTCATTTCATTCTTGTGATACTAAAGAACACAAGACGGAGAATGAACGAAAGGCCTTCTGTTGAAAAGGAAATGCATACAAAGTTATTGTTCTGAGTTGTTAAGAGAAGAGCTAACATACATTTAGAAGAAAAACTAGTTAAGAAAATGTCCTAGTGTTGGGTAGATGGACAATACTAGATAGATCACTACTAACAGCAAATATGTCAGAATTTCTGCTGGCATGGAAAACTACACCGGAAACCTCCTTTAAAATTAAATTTGTTGAGAGAGAACTTAGAACAATATCTTATTCACTTATTCTGCTGCTTATTACACAAAACTTGTTCCTTAATAATTACTGTAGGCACAGTAGAATCTTTCTGTTCATAATTTCCTCCTGTCAACTCAGTTGAATTGGCATCTTTTAATCCTCTCACATTCCTATAAACAGCAATAGAAAGAACCAGATTTTTTTCCCCTTAGCTTGTCCATGATAAGAGGTCAAAAAAAAAAAAATCAGCTTATGCCTTTTTATTCCCGTATATAGGGAGTAAGCGAGGCCGTTTTAGCCCTATGATGTATGACCAAAAATTTTAGATACGACTGCCATACTACTACTACAGTTCCCATGTTATCCAGAATTAATAAAGTCATGTGCATTTATACATTTTAAATTATACATAAAAAATCAAATCAAATAATCAGCTAATGTCATTTATTCCCATAGGGAGTAAGAGAGGCTGTTTTAGTCCTAACGTTTGGAGACTGAGTGAGCAGTTCATTCTATGTGTCCTCTGTAGATCAGTGGAAGTAGCGTTTGCTTCCTCAGCGCTAAGCGGCCTGAAGAAAGACCCAGGTTCAATTTTAGTCACCGACTGGAGGACCTTTTTCTAAGCTTGTCTTCGACCGGTTCCCCAGTTAGTCGATCTCTGGCATGGGCAAGCGGAGTTTCGTTGCGCAAAATCAAGAAAATTTACTGTAGTACTCACACCATTTCAGACAATAACACCATATTAGGAATGACGAGATAGCAGCACTTCTCTGTGTCTCCTCACAAGATACTGGTTAAAATTAGCGATAGTCTTGGGCCAGATATCTCTGATTGTTTTACAGTAGAAAAATTATACATAACAAATTATATTCAAATTAAGTGGATATTGAATCCAACATTATTTCAAAGCCAAATAGAGAAACTACAAGAGTTTATGCCGAATATAGATAAAAACTATAAACGTTCGGCGGATCCAAACCTTTCACCAAATTATATTATATACAAATTATATTATTGTTTTAATTCTTTATCCAATCATGAGCAAACAAAAGTTTGTGCATAAAAGATCCTCACAGTTAGACCACATGTACATAGATGTTGACATAACATCAAATTGCTTGTGTTCCATAATGCACAGAATATCCCCTTTCCATCCCCCATTCAAGATAGGTTGTCACCTGAGTCAGGCAATTTACTGCAACCAGCTTATCCCTATAAGTATTTTATGTCTAGAGATTATGTGCTCACAGGATCAGTTTGCCTGTTTGTGAGATGAAAAATCTGAGGAAGGAACCCCTCCAGCACTGAATGGGACAGGCTAACTCACCATCAGTCAAAACGTTTGGCTAAAAAGGTTCTTCACGTCCCAGACGGGATTCGAAGAACCAATCAAATGGCTTCGTTTATACCGACTGAACTTCAGAGGCTCCCATATCCCCTTTCAGACTCTGCATTGTTATGCATTATGGGATCATTGTCCAGTGCATATTTGTATGGAGCATTAAGGTACACGTGCACGTTTTGTAAAGGATTAAACAAGCACATAATTTCTTCTCAAGTATAATTTACTTTCTAACAAAGCAATAAACATTTTACACATTTATAAAAATCAAGTGGATATTAAATCCAGCATTATTTCAAAGTCGAATACAGGAACTATAAAAGTTTCGTATGAATTTGACCAGAGAACTTACGGGAATACATTCGCTGGTATTTACGAGTTGCCCTAGCCGGACCTTGAAGGAGGCATGCCCTCTATGACAGCGTCCATATATTCGCCTCCTATTGGTTCATTTTGATAAGGTTTCACTGGCCTGACAACTGTTTCAGACTGGTTGGTTTTCATCAGAGACCAGGCAGAAAACTTAAGAGAGCAAAAATTCTCAGTACTAAGGAACTTCAAGTTCCTTAGTACCAATAGGAGGCGAACATATGGACGCTGTCATAGCGGGCATGCCTCCTTCAAGGTCCGGCTAGGGCAACTCATAGATACCAGCGAATGTATTCGCGTAAGCTCTCTGGTCAAATTTATTATTATTATTTGATACCTCCAGGGAGTCCAAGGACTCATCGAGGGAGGGTACATACTCTACAACTCTGTCTCCACCACTCATTCCACCAACTACAACTAACCGCAACAACACTAACGCCCACCACCATCACTAATATTTCTACAATCACAAACATTCATGCCCACGGTGGGATTCGAACCCGCAGCCTTTTGGCGGGAGAGCGGATATGCTAACCACTCGGCCAGCCAGCGTGATTAGCATATTTTTCATAGAAAAATTTCTTTTCTAAAGTTTTATAGTTCCTGTATGCGGCCTGGAAATAATGCTGGATTTAATATCCACTTGGTTTTTATAAATTTTGCATCGCCGAAGTGAAGCAAATATACGTGTAAGTGCTGTCTTTATCATTTGCTTCTTCTTCTTCTTTTTTTTTTTTTAAAAAAAAGAGTTTAAAGGACAGCATAAGTGCGTGCTGCCTTTTTACTGAAGAAACTTTCTAGATGTTAAAATCCTTCAGAGAGAAAATAATTAGCAGAAATTAAACACTTAACGGTTTTCAAAATTCGAAAGAGGAGCGATGTCCAATTTATGAATCTTTGAAATATTCATCACTACAAAAAGCCGTTAAATGTGTGGATTATAATTTAATTCAATTTTATTATCAGGTGTTTGTGGTATCAAAGTGTGAAAAAAAAAAAAAAAAACAGCCAAAAGGCAGACAACGGAGATTGATTTCTCTACTATGACAATGCTCCTGCTGAGTTTTGTTTGTGCTAGAATTTCTACCAAATTGTAGTTTTGCATCTTCCTTGATTTAATCCTTGCAATTTCTTTTTTCTAAAATGCAATTTGAAACTTAAGAAATCTGACAATGTCATTACTAATTTCAAAAACAGACATTAATGACAATAGACAAAAACTGGACTTGCTGCATCCAACTGTAAGAGAATTATTTCATGGAGAAAGTGCTGGAATAGCATGGAAATTCAGTATTTATTTATTGAAAGAAATTGAAATAAAATGAGGATTTTTTTATTATTATTACTTCTGGCGGGTATTCAACTCTTTTGAGAACGATGTTGACATAAAAAAATGTTTTCGTCTTGACCTGGTGATTTGATTTCTTTATCTCACCCACAAAAGGTTGTAAACGTTTAGTATATTAGTACTGAGTAGACTAATGAATTTTTAAATATTTTTAAAAAATATTTTTACATAGTCGAATAACTGAGCTCATCTCCTACCTAATCACAAACATCCATGCCTGCAAATATTCAAACCTGCAGCCTGTTGGTTTGAGAGTAGAGTGTTGGTACATTAACTACTTGGTCAACCAGGTAAGTATGGATACTATGTAATATATATCATTTATTACCTTTACTACCACATGAAAGATACAGTACAACAGATGTACGTGGGCTGTTCAATAAGTAATAAGACTAATTTTACTGTGGCGAAACCACTCATCACAATATTAATTTCTGTGGAATAAAGAAATGTTGCTGTATGTATTAACAAAAGAGGTTGATAGATGGCGTATACGGGCTGATGTGCCAGTGTCACGTGACTAAACGCAAGTGCTCATCGGCGCGCCTACGAGGTGCGACCAGTCTTCGAAATGGAAGCGTCCTTGGAACAGCATTATGCGATTAAATTTTGTGTGCGTTTGCAAAAATCCGCATCGGACACTTTTAACATGATACGCGAAGCTTCCCACGATGAAGCAATGTCGAGGGCAAGTGTTTTTCGCTGGCATAAAACTTTTAAGGAAGGAAGGCAAAATGTGGAAGATCTTGAACGTGAGGGAAGACCTTCAACGTCCATCACAGAGACAATGATCAACACAGCAGCGATTATCAACGAGCACGTCAAAAGGAAGCATCCATTGCTGAAGAATGGCTTCTTATTGCATCACGATAATGCAAGGCCACATTGCTGGTTGTGTAGTGGACGTTTTGCAGAAGAACAACACAGATATCCTACCACACCTTCCATATAGCCCTGATCTGGCACCATGTGATTTCTGCCTGTTTCCTCAGCTCAAGAAACCACTAAGAGGCCATTTCGAAAGCAACAAAGCATGTGTAAAAGCTGCGGAGGCGGTTTTGAAAGAACTCTCACGTGTTTAAGAAGTGGACGCACCGTTGGGACAAATGCATCGGGTCTCACAGTAGTTACTTCGAAAAAGACCATGTAAATGATGACGATTAAAGGTAATTTGTTTTCTGTATAAATATAGTCTTATTACTTATTGAACAGCCTGGGGGGGGGGGGAGAGATATTACTTCCTCAAATGCAGGAGCAATATTCCAAAAGAGAACCTGGGATTTGTAATTTACAGTATGTATGTAGCAAAAGATAAGACCTAGCACTTTTGCATGCTGGTATAATTACAAGTACTGTTATGTAAATAATAGCCCAAGATTACCAATATTGCTGGTCTGGTTAGGCCAAGTGGTTAGCATATCTGCTCTCCAGCCAAAAGGCTGTGAGTTCAAATCCTGCTGTGGGCATGGATGTTTGTGATTGTCTGTGAAAATGCTAGTAGTGGTGGGGGGGGCAGTAGATGGCATTGGTATGGATGATGATGGTAGTTGCAGTTCGCCGTGGTTAGTGGTAGAGACGGAGAGTTGTAGAGTGGGTGCCCTTCCTCAAGGAGTCTTTGGACTCCTTGGAGGTGTCACGTAATAGTAATAATAATATTTGCCAAAGGGAAATTTTTTGCTTGAGAATCTGTGTTATCTTAGTTTATGCAGAGAAGAATGAGGATGATTACTTCTTGATGTTATTTAAAGTATTAGTCCTTGAAATCTTTATTTGTTCATATTTTATAAACAGAAATTCTTTACCATGAATTGAGGTAGTAGAAAAAATCCCTGCTACAGAGGAAGCAGGGTTTTTTCCTTCTGGAAACTCAGGTTTTTCATCCCACATAGACAAATTGGCCTTGAGAAAAACACACAATTTACAGACAAAAAATACTAGTGGTGGTGGTGGTGGGCAGTAGATGGCGTTGGTGTAGATGATGATGGTAGTAGTTGCAATTCGCTGTAGTTGGACTGAGTGGAGAGCTGTAGAGTAGGTTCCCTCCCTCAATGAGTCTTTGGACTCCTTGGAGGTGTTACTTAAAAAAAAATAACAATATTACCATATGACTGCTCTAATTCTCATTTCAAAATAACAGATTTCTATTAAAGTTACCTAAGTAATTGTCAGTAAGAATTCTGTCTTTAATTATTCAACAGAGTATTTAAGAAGAGGTTCCCAAATTTTTTCTGTTCGTGGCACACTTAGTGTCTCAGTCATTTTTCCCTTTTCCCTTCCATCTATTAAAGTAGTGAGGTCCGTCCAAACTACTTACTAAGTATTTGTGTCTTAAACACTTAGTAGCCATTTGAAAAAATGTTCTCAAACTGTGCTGCAGCACTCCTGTGCACAGTTTGGGTACCACTGATTTAAGGCATTGATTAAATAAAGAGAATGAAAAGTTCAAAGAAAATTTCTGTTGCCAGCAAAGGTTGGTCGATTGGTAGTCTCCTTTACTAATGGCTCATGCAAAAAGTTAAGCAAGTTTGAGTGTGGTTAGTAGTTGGAAGGGATCAATTGTTCGATGCTGTTGGCACACTCTCCCTCGATGAGTCTTTGGACTCCCTGGAGGTGTCGCATAATAATAATTCGTATTCTGGTAAACACAGAAAGATATCAGATATAGCGTGTGGTATGGTTTTAATTATTAGTCATTCTTAGATATTATTTATATCAACTTTACTCATGAAAGGCTGGTCATTTACAGCACATTAAATTAAATACCATGGGTGGGTTAAGGGTTATAATTTAGGAATCTGTTTAGAACTTTTTTAACCCCATTTCAGGATTCCAGTAAGCAGGATGGTGGATGATAAAATTTTCTCACATCTGAAAACTTTCACAAACATTCATGCCACAGTGGGATTCAAACTAACAGCCTGTTGGTCAAAGAATGGATATGTCACGCACTTGGCTCATTTCAAAAGTTCTGCTGAATGTATATACTATTGCTGTTGTGAAATCAAAATTAACAAAATGCATTTACAGGCTTTCAATATAATCTCCATTCTGCCATATCAATGTTTCTTAACCTCCCTACCAGCCAAGGTGGATGAAATAGTGAGACCAAATTGCACTTCTTATCCATGTTATTCAATAGGTCAGTATCATATCCAGATTTAGCTGGACATCTATAGATGTCATGGCTGGTTGGTGGGTTAATACATGATTAAGCATGTGTCTATTCCTGTTAGGAAACTTTTTTTTTATGTGTTTGATAAGTTTGAATCTGTCCCCAAACAGTGGTTCTTTTAACTTGGAAAACAGATCACAGAATGGATCTCATGGCAGGACTGCACAGCAGTCAAAAAGCACATGCCATTGTTTCCATAAGATCAGATACTGAATTTGTCACATGTGGCTTTGTATTGTCATGCAAAATGAGTGCAATATCTGATCTGAATCTGATTTTTCCTTCATTTTAAAATCAGATTCTTTCATGTACAGAACTTTTGAAATAAGCCTTGCATATTTTTAGATTTTTCTTTGTTGATGTAGGAGTTTCAGAAACAGTAATATTGGACTGTAGAAAGTAAATCTAATAGTTTCAAGTTCTCTGAGCATGGAGAAATAGAGGCAATAGTTGAACAAATGGGGGCAAATATGTAAATAAATAAAAAAAAATAAAATAAAGTTAAAGATAACAAACAATATCCATTGCTGCATGCCTATCTTTCAAAAATATATTGTATACATATATACACAGATTTATATAGAGTAATCCCCTCTCCACATATACAATAAGAAAAATTCCTAAGTCCAAGCATGATTTAGCCAAGCAGATAGCTTTTCTGCTCTCCAACCTGTATACCATGCAACCTACTGGTCTGTAAATGTCTTTAAGTAGATGAACTCCAACATCTGATATAAGACCACTACCCTATTTACTGAGACGTGATGGTTCTTGAAAAAAAGTACCACGTTTGATCTTAGAGCAGTAGTCTGATTTTGACATATAGGCTATGCAATAGGTTTACAACATTTTGTAGGTAGGATTCACATATAAAAAACATGTGAATGTTTTACAAATAATGTCAACAGAAGCTGAGATTAACAAGGTGAGCAAAGTGACTGTCTCCCAGATGAAGGAATAACACCATTTAAAAAAATTTTTCATCCATAAAGAGTTACCAACTCTACATTCCCTTCAGCTGGCATACCACTTGGTACCACTTTTAAGATGAAAAGAATCCAAAAAAAAAAAAAAAGTTGAAGTCAGACTGGTTGGCCAAATGGTTAATGTATCCGCTCTCCAGCCAAAAGGTTTGTGGGTTTGAATCCTGCCGTGGGCATGGATGTTTGTGATTGTCTTTGAAAATACTAGTGATGGTGGTGGGCGGTAGATGGTGTTGGTGTGGTTGCGGTTCATTGTAGTAGGTGGATTGAGGGCAGAGATAGAAGTTGTAGAGTAGGTGCCCTCCTTCGATGAGTCTTTGGACTCCCTGGAGGTGTCACATAATAATAATAAAGTCATTGCTGGTTTAGAATTTCACAATGATGTATCTTAGTCCATGAGAGTTACTGTCTGTAGACTGTGGTCACCAGCCAGATTTTGTGTGAGAAAAAACTTAAATTTTCTTCCCACACAAATAAAACTAGCCATAAAAAAGTATTCTGATTAGCTATGAAGTATATTATACTTTGTAAGAAAGTATATTCTTATTTTAATTCTTTACCCAAGGCTGAACAAATTTTGCAAGTGAAGTACCTTCACAATTATTCTACTTGTATATAGAGGCTATCAATATGATATCAATTGTCTCAGTATCTCAAAACTTGGTAGTGACCTTCCCATAAAACATCATGGAAAAGTCACTTCCCAAGCCAGTTTCAATCTTTATTGAGGTCTCATAGTGGGAGCGAGACCCAGAAAGATAACAATGTTAAATCAATACATAGGTCATATATTTTCCATATACAAATAGCAAAATGGTGTATTACTATATTATTAAATACTCTGGATTAGAGATAGGAAAATGATAAGGTTAGGGATCTGAGGATTTCTAATCAGAGGAGATTAGAAATTCAGAGGACATATTGCAACAGCTCATAGGATTACTTGGATGCTGAAGAACACATGTTGACTTTTTGTGCACAGATTTTGGCACCTGTGTTTCACCTCCAATTAATGGAAAAACTTTATGGAAAGGATCACTATCCAGACCAGTTTAGACCTTTACTGAGGTCTTATCAGTAGGAACTAGACCCAAAAAAACAACAAGATTAAATAAGTCATATATTTTCCCATATATAAGAAGTAAAATGGTCATCACATATTAAATACTTTGGAAAAATATTCTTGAACTATCTCTGATCCAAAGTATTTAATAATATTGTGCTACACCATTTTACTACTTGTATGTGGTAAATATATAATTTTTATATTGATTTAACTTTGATATCTTCCTGGGCTAGCTCCATGATGAGACTTCAATAAAGGCCAAAACTGGTTTGAGCAGTTCCCATAATGTTCTGCATTATGGGAGACTGAAGCAAAGGATATGAAGTCAATCGCTCTATATACAAGTAGACTAGTTGTGGAGATATGTCATGTGCAAATTTTCTTTGCTTATGTCTAGGTAAAGAATTAAAACAGGAATATAATAATACAAGAATGTAATTTATTATATTACACTTGATAAGAAATATTAATAATAAATAAAACTAGCTGGTGAATATTTTTTTTCTCTTGGAAGAAAAAAAATATCCCCATCACTTTGTTTTGAGACGGGAAGAAAATCAGCTCACTGAAAGAGTGAGTGAGAGGTCAGTGAGGAAAATTATTGATGAAAACATGCTTCAGAATTCAGAATTATTTTTTTATATGCTTTTAAAATTGGAAAAAACACAAGATTTCTCATGAAGTGTGGTTTTAGCTCCTACACATCAATTCCCTCTGGGAAACTATTTTACTACATCATTCTATAACAAGATTATCCCCAAGCTAATGCTTCTCTCCTCAACCTGATAGTTAGTGGGATAGTGATGTCACTTCACTAGGTAACAAAAATAGAACAAGATGGCTTTTCATTGCCTTCCTTGCTGATAAGTATGTTTTGTCTACAGATGTGTGTGTGTTCATGGAAGCCGGTTTGCTTGTTTTGAAGGATGGAAAAACCCAAGTTTCCAGGAGGGAAAAAACCTCTACCTCCATATGAGACTGGCCAACTCTCCTTTGATTTAAATGCTCTGATAAAGGTTCTTTGCATCATCGATGGGATTCAAACTATATCTTTCCAATTAAAGGGCTCCATTAAACCCAGCTAAGCTATGGAAGCTCCATTCTCAAACTGACTAATAAAAATGAACATGTCTTTCACAACATGATCATTATACTCTTGAAAAACAACATTCATATTGCATAATAAAGAGAAGGAATTAAAAAACTTGGTCTGGAATCCACATGTGATTTAAGCTACTTCAAGATACCAATTAATAAGGTGGTAAGATCACATTAGACAATGAAAATCAAGTGTAAATTCTAAATCTTAAAAGTCTAAATGGCATTCCTTAAATATGTAATATGCTTATAATTGTGCAATACTCCATTAGTCCTCATAGCTGTTTAGTCACTGAGAGTGGATATGATTTTGACTTTTTTTCTGACAAGTAATCAATAAAAAAAAAAAGTTCACCAATAAGGTATGGATATAAAAGGTTTTTACAGCCATATCTGCATAATAAACATATATTCATGTTGATTATGCAGACTATTGCCCCTGACATTACCCCTGAGTTGTAATGAAAATTACAATCCTTTTCTTTTCAGTAAACTTCCTCAATTGCTCATTGATGTATCCACTTTTTACAAAAATAGCTCTAATGAACGAGGTACCGGTGAGTTTCAAAGTCTGGTTCCTAATGAATGTCACAATACTATAGAATATTTGTCCTTTCAATACACTAGTTGTAGAAAGTGTGCTAGAAGTCAATTCAAACTGAACCAAGTGTGGAAAATAAAGGCAGGCAATAGTTTTTGATCCCAAAACATGCCTCACTAATGGTATATTCTCTCATGTTCATATTTGTTACCAAAGTGAGTTTAATTATTCATTATTTAAAGTTTATTATTAATTGTTAACCAATGATTAATAGGCATTTCAGATTTTAAGACTAACATATATAACAATCAATCTGAAGATCATATATATAGATTTCCCCCACCCCACATCAGTGCAACCCCTGATTTGTAACTTAAGAATAGCAAACGAGTTAAAATAAAATACCAAAATCAGGCACTCTTTTCTTATTTGCCTCCATATTCAAACAAAAAGGACTATGGAGCAGCTGCAAAGTGGAAAGTCTGTCTACAAAGCATATGCCAGTATTCAATATCTATTCAAGGTATGCAAATCGATTCAGTTCAACCAATATACAAAATATTTTGTACACTATTAATATGATAAAATAAAAGCCCTCATATAGTAATAAGTGTAAGATTTGTTTCCTGACAACACACATTTTCAGAATAACATCATATGGAATTTGAATACCCCAAATGTTAATTTCTTTTTTAAATTTTCATAAAATTATTCGATCTATTCCTCTTTTCAAAGCAAATTTTCATTAAACAGTACTATAATGTACATATTTTTTAAAATAATATAAATACTTTAACACTATGCTTTTTTCTTTTTTTATGATAATGACCTCTACAAAAGGTTGTTAACCCATACTAAGACACGTTATTTCTATTTGTGGGCTAAGAGTTAGGTAAAACACAGGAACTCTAGAGACCAAACTTGGTACTTTTTTTTCCAAGCTAATCCACAGGCTTGTGATAAAGCAGGAGTGTGATCTCACTAGGCAGTGGAAATCATTATCACCAAAGCAGTTAAAAAATAATTATAAAAATATTTAAGAATTGCACAAACATTCAGTATTAGTTTTATAAATGGTCAAATAAGAGTTGGAGATTTTTTTTTATTTACAATAACTTAAAGGTTTCACAGAAAACAACAGTTTTAAAGACAAGCCAAATACAATTACAGGGATATGTTCATAATTTCAGTTTGGAGTAATACAGGTAACACTCAAAGTTTCCCCTGAGTTTTTGTATCAGGTACTTTACATTATTTGTGCTGGCTCTGCTTCACCTGTTATCGCAAGCAAAACACACTTATTTGCTATTCCAAAAGCACTTAAAACTATAAAATACCAACTACTGAGTTAGGGTTGCACAAAAGAAAGAGCCGTATAAAGATAGAACTATCACACCAAAAATCAGTTTTTCAAAACTATAACAGTTCATGTGCAACATTAAATAAATACACAAAGTAGCAGTGTTCTGTTAAGACTTGAAAACTTAAATTAGACATGTCACAGTTACACTGTTCAGAATAAATACAATAATACAAGTATATAATATTTCACACTACAACATGCAAAATATCTTAATTGTAACTGCAACTGACACAACCAACTTTCATTCTGCCCCTGAATAACTACATATGTGTATATACACATATATATACATGCATATATACAACACTTGCATCAAAGGATCACAAGCAAAAAGACCAAAATAAACATTCTGGTCAAATTAATCTCCAACATTTGAAATTTCTCGCCTTTCAAAAGTGTGGTTATTGTTATTTATTTGATAACAGTCCTTACATTAATATTCAAATCACTTAGGAACTGTGAAATAAGTTCATTACTGAATTATCATTAATGTACATATTGTAAATTACATTTTTCTTGAAAAATGCAAATGCATCATACTTAATTATGTTATAATAAAGACAGAATAAAATCAACTAGATATAGCATTCAATGAAGCATTTTCTGATGTGTGTGTTTGTATAACACAAACAGAAAAAGTTGCTATCAGATCTGTGTTGTTGCATGCAAGACACAGACACCAGGAATTACTGTTTTGCATACTCTATCAAGTCAGTCAGCTGATATATTTATAAAAGTTTCTGGGATTTTTGTAGATGGAAAATCCAGAGAATCCAAGCTTTTTCTTGTAGATTATTGGATTTTAAAGATGACACAAACACACAAGATAAAATCTCGCTGATGGATTTAAGAAAGGCATAAATATCGGCTGTAAACTTGTGGCTCTAGATAATATGATCATGTGCTCTCTGTATGTAAAAGTTTTACTTATGGTTTTCTGCTTTACAGTCAGTGTGCTTTTATTATGCAAGCTTACTATTGACTGCATTAATCCTGTTAGCACACCAACTTCCTTGAGATAAAATTTGTTGTAAATTTAAGAAAGGTATAAATATCAGCTGTAAACTTGTGATTCTAGGTACTGTGATCAGGACTTGAAGAAAGTTGCCTTTAACATCTGTGCTTCATAGTCAGTGTGCCCTACTTTTTATTTACTATTATGACAGCCTGAATTAATCCAGCAACTTACTTTAGACTGAATACACAAACATACATGGCTTCCAAGATGAAAATCAACCAGCAATATGCAATAAGTAATAGCAAAGAAAATCAACCAATGTGTGTACTGAAAGTTTCTCTTGGAAATTTTATCAAGGAAATTTCACAATAAATACCAAATTATTTTATTATTAATATTCAGCTAGAAGTTTTTCTTAAATAGTGCAGTGAACTATATATCTAAACAGCAACTCCAAATCTGATTTCAGATACCACTGCAACCATTACTCACAGAAGTAACAAAAAATCAACACAGAAAGCCATTTATATATATATATATATATAAATAATATAACAACTATTCACACAGAAATAATCCAGTCCCTCAACTAGTGGAAAGAAGAGAAGTGTGGATGAAAACTAGGTCATGGATATTACTGACAATATTGTACTGATACTTTTATCATCAATGTATATTTGAAAAGCAAATGAATAATATGTAATTTCTGATAGCAGAAAAATCATAAAGATCATACAGCATTCAATGAAGCATTTTCTATGTGCATGTCTGTATAACACAAACAGAAAAAGTTGCTATCAGATCTGTGTTGTTGCATGCAAGACACAGACACCAGGAATTACTTTTTTGTTATCTTATACAAAATGGAAATTGCAAACTGGTAGTAATCTAGCTCACAGGACAAAATACTGAAAACTTAATTCTTTTAATGCTAATGCTATTGATAAACAGGATAAAAATGTTGTTCAAGCCTAGTGCAATCAACTTCAACATTTTAAAATATATTATTACATTTTTTGTGTTTATTTTTTAATTATATATATATATATATATATATACTTATTTAATAAGGATTATTTTGAAAATAACACATCTGAAAAGCAAATGAATATGTACTTTGTGAGAACAAAGAAAAACTACCAAATCAAAGTTGCAATTGTTTCCCCATTCAGCTTCTCTAACAATCAAGTCCAGTTTGTAAAGCTTACAGATTTCATTCTTTTTAATTTTGAGAGGCCTCAATTACAAAAAAAAAACTATATTGATGGACAAATTGGTGCTATTTTTATATTCAAAAGATACAAAAACCCAAATGGACAGCACAACAAATTTTCAGTGAAAGTAATGTGTGGCCCACAAATACCCACAACACAGAAAATACAGATGGCAGACTGGTTTGAATTTGATATTCCTTATACCTTGCAGTTAATTTGCTATACATCATTTGTTTGGAATACTAGTATCTAATGATGTGAGGAATTTTCTGAGTTTCTTCAAACATGGCTGAATTCATCACTTTTAAGCAGAGGTGGTAGAGATTTTTGTTTTGGTTTCTGCAAAACTGGTTCAAGAACTTACACAACTGATAGGGCAAAAGAGTCTGTACCATGCAACATCTAATCTGATCTTGCTTAAATGGTGTTCATATGAAAGCACACAGCTAAATAAAACTGTCTCATATGATAAATAACCTAGGCATCTTCAGCTGGTTTTAATTCCACATATATTCATTCATTCATTCATTCATCAGTGGTTCTAACAGGCACCTAAGTGCCCATGACCTCCCAACTATTCCTGGATTTCCTAACCATAATTCAAGGATAAGGTGGTTAGCCCTATGCCTCCCAGTGTCCTATGGCTGTAGATGCGTGTGTTCACGGGGCTGGTTTGCCTGTTCTGGGGGGACGAAAAACCCGAGTTTCCGGGCAAAAAAAAAAACCCTACCTCTGTATGAGACCAGCTAACTCACCTTTAGTCGAAAGAGACCAGATAAAGGTTGCTCACGTTGTGGATGGAATCTAACCCAGGTCTTTCCAACCAAAGGGCTTCATCTATACTGACTGAGATATGGAGGCTCATTCCACATATATAAATCCACACACAAAAAAAATCTTATCGTTCAGTAAACTGCCTTATCTCCATTCAAATAAAATTTCCTAACTCTTTTTTTTTTTGTCAAACAGCTGTCATAAATGTACTATTAGAAAAATATTCTCAGCAAGCACTTTCCATTCATGATATTAGTACTGATATAGCAACAGCAAGTGAAATAATAAAATCATCTACAGTAATATGTCATTTTTAATTATAATTTAACTTTCTCCTAGATTCTAAACTGATGCTGTTTTATGAAATATAGCTATTTTATACATATTTTATAATATATACTGCTTACATATAATGGCTAAAAGCTACAAATTGAAAGAAGGGTATTAATGGTCTAAATAAGAAGCAAAAGTCCATGTAACTACCACCAAACACTTTGCATGTAGAAAAAAAAAAGAAAAAATATTGATACAAATGCATGCCCTTTAATAGAATTACTTCATGGTGATTAAGTCTGAATATCATATCAGAGCAAATAGGTTCTGTTACTACCTTCGCAACAAGAAGAGGGAGCATTTAACTAAGTTTCCTCACAGAACAGTAAACAAAATCAACTTTGTTATCCATCAATGCAAGCTGAGATTGTTCAGATTAGGAATGGACATCTCCATCAAACCCTAAACATTGTTGATATATGGTGGGGGAAAAACTTACTCATTATGTTATATTTGACAAGAAATTATATTTTTGTTTTCATTTGTTTACTCTTGTATAAAGCAGGAAGTAGATGATGTTGCATTAAGTTGTTCTTTGCATTCTATAATACACAGCATTACTCTCTTTACAGAGTATGCATAATGCCATACATTATGGTGTGAGTCACTTCCTCCAGATTGGTTTCCATGTTTCATTGAGGTCTCTCTCATCAGCGAGTGCTAGAACCGTAGTGATACTGAGTTTTCTCAATGGCAGAAATCATATTCTCATATACAAAAAGATAAAATGTTAGTTGTGGTTGTTTGGAATTACAGCCAAAGTAACTAAGGCTTTGAGGACAGTTATGTGTAAATTGTGTGTGTTCTTGTTTTGCAGAATGAAAAACCTGAATTTCTGGGAGGAAAAATACTGCCATCTCTATATTATGAGAATAGCTAATTTGCCTTCAGAAAAAAAAAAAAAACATTACAAAGACTTTGCATCCTAAAGCAAATTGGTACACCACCATATTCTTATTTTCATCTTTATTAACGAAACATATATTCTTGATAAGCACTACCACATCAATAGATGATGATGATATGATATTAAGATTATGCTAGTTTTCTTTTCTATGCAATATAGTACATGGTGGTCACCAATTATATGGAATCTCTTCCTTCTTTAGACCATATATATAAAAACACAAATGCTGTAAAATACAATTACCAGTTATGTAATTTTCCAATCAAGTACAACAAAAATTCAGTATTTCCCACAGATCCTAAGTAATTAATCTCTTTTGGCTGATGCCTATAAAAACATAAAATAAGCAGCAAAATATATTTACACATTTTTTTTATTCTGTTACTGTAGGACTGCACCTTTTCAAGGTGGCTAATAAAATATCGAATTTTTATCACTTCTCAGATAAAATATAAACATTTAGCATTGTGCAATTATCCCAAAAGAACAAATCTTCACTGTATGTATTTGATACACTGACAAAGAGCAAAGGTCTGCAAACAATGACAAATGTCCACTGCCAAGCATTCACACATGTCCTCACCTGTAGGAGGTACATTCAGTATTAGAATCTTATGTATTACAACTAGTTTTATACTAATATGTATAAGACTAGACATTATTCAATATTGTAAAACAAACATACTATACATCTATAAACATGAAATTTAAAAGCTAATGACTCCTTAAGAGGAAAGTTATGAGAGGAAGACTATTTCCTGCTGGCCTCTCTATGATATGGTACATTGTAAACATGAAAACAAATATTGAAAACCAGGACAGTTTCAGGTATGCAGATCTGAGAGCTGATGACAAATATAAAAAAAAAATAGTTTACATGTACACGGACTCAAAATAAAGAGAGACACGCCAGACTTTCATTTGTTTAACATTTAACTATTGCAATACTACACAATGCTCAAGGGCATTATAAATAGTGTAACAAGAATTTATTTTAATGTAAAAATTTAATTTAATTTTAAAATAAAAGTGCCTTATTTATATAGATTATAAAAAAATATATAACCTATAGACAGAATGACAATTCGGGATCTAATCTTTAAAAAAAAAAAAAGCTTGCATAATGCTTCTAATGTGCTAGCTTTCTCCATATGAAAAGAATCCAATTTGCAGAAGTAAGTGAATACTGTTCTTTAAAAATACACATGCTCTTCGATTAAAGATAGAGAAGGAGTGATAAAAATACTTATGTTGAACAAGCAAAGAATTTTCAATTTTTTTTTTTTTTATATATGTGTATATGCATGACCCATGCAATATGCTATAAACAAAATTAAACCAGAATAAAGCAACAGATAGAGATATAAACAAAAAGTATAAACAATATGCAAATCAGAAAAAAAATAACATTAAATGCAATTATTTCTTGTAAAATGCACTTTCATTAATAATATCAAAACATAGAAAAAATGTTATGTAAATTAACTCTCATCCATAATAAATTTAGTTTAATCCTTTAGCCAAGTCTCCCACTGACGAGACCTCAATAAAGGTCGAAGCCAGTCTGGGTAGTGGCCCTTCCCTTAATGCACAGCAGTATAGATGTCTGCAAGGAGATGTGCTTTGCATTATGGTAGATACTGAGACAAGGAGTGATGAGATCTTGATCCACCTTTGCTACGAGTTGCCAAGGGATGTACCACCTTACCTCAGTCCTGAAGATATTTTCAGACGCAAACTTTGTTTGCTTACACTTGGATAAAGGATTAAACTAAATTTATTATAGTCTAACCAAGTGCAAAATAAACTTCCAACATCTTTCTCTAAATCCAGAGTAATTTAATAATAAGGAGGTACACCGGTTGTTAACTTGTATAGGTAAATATGACCTCTCCATTGCTTCTGGCTTAGTATCACCACTCTGGGTCTGCCTCCCACTGACAAGACCTCTATAAAGGTCGAAACCGGCCTGGGTAGTGGCCCTTCCCTTAATGCATAGCAGTATACATGTCTGCAAGGAGATGTGTTTTGCATTATGGTAGATACTGAGACAAGGAGTGATGAGATCTTGATCCACCTTTGCTACAAGTTGCCAAGGGATGTACCACCTTACTTTAGTCCTGAAGATATTTTCTTTTGTTTGCTTACACTTGGATAAAGGATTAAACTAAATTTATTATAGTCTAACCAAGTGCAAAATAAACTTCCAATAACTCTCATCCATCTGCTCTATAGTCATTTTGTGCAACATTCTGGCAATGTTGCACCCTAACCAACTTATTAGGATATATTAACACATAATAATATATAGGTACTTATTACTTATTGCACTTAAACAATAATAGTAAATTTGAGCAACTGTGAAAAGAACTGTATATTTAATTATTTGAAATTAATGCAAGATTCTACAAAAAAAAAAACATAATTTTCAAATAATGTTTTTTTTTTAATAAATAATAAAAAATAAATAAATAAAAATTAAGTAATAATAATTCAGATTTGTTTGAAAGTTTTATTCAATACATTTTCATATTCTGAATCTGAAACTAGTATAAATGTGCTATGTAATTTTCTGTCTTTTTAGAAAATAAAAATATCTTTGAATGGCACAACTGATTTTTCACAGTTTTTATTACTTTAAAAGTAAAAAAAAAAACAAAAAAAAACATCCATATTATTAGAGTTGCCTTGTATTTATAGAAACTGTGCTGTGTATTATTCTGTGAATAAATAGATATATGTATACTAACAACATGGTTGTAGTGTTGCTTGCAATAAATATAGGAGGAAATGGGCAGAGAAATTGTGTGATTAATACAAGCAGCAGCAACATTTAATTGCCCATGGGTAAATATAGATCTTCACATTTATATGATAATATTGCCATTTATATACAGTACTCATTCTATCAGGATGCCAAATTCACAAATCTTATATTCGTTTCAAAGATTGTTCAGCAGATAGTACTTGTTTTGTTGACTGTAAGTAAAATACCTGTGTGATCCTGGAAGAAAATGTTTCCAAATTTCCAATTCAAAACAAAATATAGACTATATAGAGCTAATTCATTTCAGGGCAACATTGCCTTTATGTAGTCATGATTTAAGGTTAAATAGATAGTACAAGGAATATGAATTTACAGATTCTATTTTTAATTATATAAATATAATTTTGCAATAATTATAAAAACTCATAAATATATATGTAAATATAAACAAATAACATTTTCAAATTTTATATAATTTGATGGTTTTTTATTATTGCAAAGATCACTCCAATACATCTAAGAAATGAGCAAGTTATATCAGCAAATTTGTTAACTGCTGGCATGGTGCTTTTCTTGTGCATTTTGATTTATATTTTTCAAAGCATGGAAAACATGTGTTAAATGATTAACTAACTCTTATCCTACATTGTTGACATTTATTTAATTTTTTTTAAAAATTCTTTGCACACAGAACTGACATCACAAAAATACATAATTTTACCTTTGAAAAAGGGAATATAAGATTGCAACACTGCAATTTTTGGTTGTGTGAAAAGCATCACTACTTTGTACTGGCTATGGGTTCAGTTCTCATTGGCACAGATGTTCTGAGAATCCTTAAGTGACAGATGATGTTTATCATCAAGTGTGAGACTACATCTTACTTGCTGATAGCCTGAAATGGCATAAAAACTGATATTTGGTTCAAACAGGGTCTCTGGATCATCCAGCCTTTAGCCTATCCATAGTACTAACATGCCTCAAGTTTTTTATTATATTATACTCCTATTTTCCTCCATAGTCTCAGCAAACAAAAGTTTGTGTGTGAAATATTGAAGATTTTCATTTGTAACTCAACTATGGTATACAGAAAGCAGCTGATTTCACATCGAGATGCCTTTTGTATTTCATAAGAGGGCTTTCCCTTTTGCATTCAAATGTGAAGATTTCACATTTGAATGCAAGGACTTGGGTATCATCATAAAGTAGATGATACCCAAGTCCATTCTGAAATTTCTAAAGCTATTTCAGCATCATAATTTGGTTAATATAAGATGACTGCATTCTTAATTTATGAGAACAAAGAAGATATTTATGTAAACTTGCAAAATAGATTAATATAATGGCAATCAACTAAATAAATACAATTTTATTAATATTAAATTTGCATAAACTTCATTATTCATAAATTTAAGCAAAGTTTAAAATACATATTAGGTTAATGAAGTTTCAGAAGGGTAGAAAATTCTGTCAGTCAAATGAGATGCCTGTAAACAGTGATGTAGCTGGGGGGGGGGGGGGGGGGCGATCCACCCCAGGCAGCATTTTTCAAGTGACACAATTTTATTTTTCGACGACTCTTTTATGTTAACTTAGTCATTTTTATTACTTACTTAATGATTAGTTTTTAAAAACTATACTTACAACTAAAATAAACATAACCATAGTGTTTTAATTTATTTCCCTATATGTCGTTTTGACTTTTTGTAGTATTTTTGATGTGTATTGAGAGGGGCGGCAAACTCAGGAACTGAGCTTGCTGCCCTAGCTACAAAAGCTCTAGCTACACCACTGCCTGTAAATTAATTTTAAATATTAAATTATCAGATGATGGTTCTGAATATGCTATACCTTTGCACACTGCTGAAATTACTAATGCTACTGTTATTGCTAGTTGACATGATAACTAATAAAGCATGAAGAATTCACATCACCATAGCTGACAGTTTACTGCTTAAATACTAATCAAGTATTTTTATCATTCAAGGACTAAAAATGTTCTCTACACTTTAAAATTATATATGAATAATGCATTATATTAAAAAAAGTTTATTAAAATATAAAATTGCTTTTAAACTATAATTTATTGCAGCAATAATTATACATATACTAACTGCTATAGTTTCAATTCCACTAATGAAAATAGAAAATAACTTTTTTTTTTTTTGCTTAATTATAGATAACTTTTCCAACTGCTTGCCTAAAAGAATTGCTTGGTCCTCTAAAAATGTTTATATCACAGATGTTCATAATTGCAGGAACTTTTTTATTTCTTCATTTACTATCTAATTTCTTATATATCACTTTTCAGTTAAAATATAAACATAAATAAAGACATACAGAAATAAAAACAAAACTTTTCTTTAAAATACTAAAACTAAAGGCACTCTTTTGCTAAACTAATACTAATTATTAAAATACAGATAATTTAATGCAGCTTTTGATATTTGTAAAACATATTATATTAAAAATCAAAAGTCATCCTTCTACTATCTTTTTGAAAAAAAAAAAAAAAAAGATTAAATATTCATATATTTTTAAAACACAGTATTATGATTAAATTTATTTACATATCTGCTTTCAGTTTCTTTTCATGTTGTATGGAGCAGCTAGAAGTAGGTGGGACAACATTAATCACATAACTTATATAAAATCAATATAGTGGATAATTTTATTGCATTATTAAAAAAATTAAATCAAAACAATTACACTAAACAACAAAAACTTACAAATAGTATACCTAACATAAAACTTTCACTATCACTTTTACTTATTACTATATAATGTAAATAAGCAATTATTTACAATAATCATATAAAACGGTAGTATTGGTATACTAACAACCTTTGTATATGATATATAACAGACTACAACATTTATTGTGCAGAAATTAAAATCAGATACTGTATTTCACTAACATTATCACTTGTGTCAGTAAACTGTAAGGAATATGTATTAAGATAAATTAAAAACAGGTGGGAATAGTGATCAAACTGCCTATTTCACTGGCATTTACAGATGTTCTGCAATGTAATATTTTGATATGTATCACTTTGAGTTCAAACAGTTTAATCACTGAAATGTTGAGGCTAGGTTTAAAAATGTTCCTAAACTTAAAAATCACCAGGCATTACAGAACAATAACAGATTTTGTTTAAACTATAAACATGGTAACATGTATTACATATCTCTCTAGTTTTAACAGACATGCACAAATATTGACAATAATTAATCTCAAGGATGCAAAGAATTATCATCCCACACAGCAAAAAAAAAAGTAAGTAAGACCACTTATTAGAGCATCACTCAGTCATTAATTTAAATATATTTGAATGAATTTGCAGGCATTCCAATTTCAGGATATTAAATCAAAACGATAATTAAACTTTTATGCTCATTAAAATATTCACAAGAAAAAACCTTTTATACCACATATAAATATAGCATGCACATGCACTTTTAAATAGAAATAAAAAAAAAGAATGAAATGATTAATTTAAGCAAAAAACATGCAGATAAACAATTCCTTATAAAAATGGATCTTGCCTTTCTAAGATATTAGTAGCAATTAAGATTATACCAGAAAGAATGTAAATCTAGAAGGGGAAAAATTAATGTACCAGAAATAACTTAAATTCTGCTAAGCATTCACATAAAAACAATTTTTTTTTTTTTTATCAACAAGAGCAATAGTGATGGTATGTATACTTTGTACTCAAAAGAGTTCCAACAGTTATTCAATGGCCCACTATAACATAGGCACACATAATGGAAGAGACTGATTTATTGGCAGTGATGCAGTGAAACTGGAACTGCTCAATCATTTCACAGAAAAAGACTATTACTCCACTTCTGTACATACAGGGTGAATTTCTTATAACGGCAACAAGTCCTGTACAACATTATGTTAGGAAATCTTGCATATTCATACCAATATATATATATTTATATATATATTTATTTTATTATTTATTTATATATTTATTATATTCTTTCTTTATTATTACTGTTCTAGACAGCTCACACTATATAAAACAGTAGTTGTAGTATTCCTGTCTGATCATTCAAAACTAATGTCTTTGCAAAAGTTTGGAAGACAACAAACTATACCAGCCATTCCTTGTGAGGTGGAAGTGGCCGCCTCCTACCTGTTCTGCTACACGTACCAGTTCTCACTTTGCAGGATAGTAGATGCTTTCGTCGTGTACGTTGTATGTGATCCCGACGGTAGGGAGATATGTGTTTCCTGGGTATGGTGGGGGCTTCCCTTCCAACTGGTCTGGTGATGTGGTGAATCTGGGCTCGGCTGTGAGGGGTGGGGCATGAGGGAAGAGAATGAAGCCACCTATTGGCAGGCAGTTATGACTCAAAAAAAAAGTAATACTTATTTTCTAATATAAATGCAGGGTATTTATTCATCTTCAAGAAACATTTTGCTATTTTATTGATATTAACAAGCATAAAAAAAACCTGTAAACACAAATTAAATGAATAACATTTTGACTATAGAACTAAATTAAGTTTATTATTCAGGCCCCCATGGAGTCAAAAGACCCATCAAGGGAGGAAACGCAAAGTCTATCATACCACTCCTTGAACTCACTGACTGTTCTTGCTGCTCTCTCATTACTCTATCAGGCAATGCATCCCATGGTTCAACCACCCTCCATGCAAAAAAACCACTCCTCACCCTCTTACTCACAGCATCCTTTCTTAACTTCCAGGGATGGCCCTTGTCATCGCTCCTTCCCGCCGTTCCACCAAGCAAAAGAACTCCCCAGTGTCACCCCTGTAACTACCTCTTAACAGTTTAAAAGTCTCGATCATATCACCTCTCCTATCTACCAAACTCTGCAGTCCACATTCCCTCAGCTGATCCTCATAACTAATAATAAAGAATTCTTTTAATAAATAATTGTTTAGAATAAATACCCCACATATGCAAAGCATTCAAAGAAATGAAAAAATATATTTATATATGAATAAAAATCAAGTTTATATATATTCAAAATATATATTTTTTAAAAATAAAGCCACACACATATATTTTGTTTCAAAATGAACACACACACACACACACACACCTATATATATATATTTTAAATAATCATTCTAAAACATCTAATCACATCATTTAGATAACACAAGTCAACAAATGAAAACTTTTGTTGTACCTGAATCAAAGCAATTTAAATAAAAAAATATTGTATACTAATAATACTAACATTTTAATTTGTTGTCTTCCTTCATGTTTAACTTCTTGTTGTAAAACATGCAATTTAAATTTAAAAATTTCAATTTTTTAAAAACATTTAAAAATTAACATAAGCATGGTCTAAACATGATGAAACACATTTAAACCTGTCTTATATCAGGGAACGTGAACACAAAGTCAGTCATCAGAGTTCTCATTTACACCCAGAAAGCTTTGAATCTGTCATTAATTTATATTATGTAGCATTTAAAAGTTTGATTCTGTAAATAAAAAAAAAAAAGTGCAGACTGCTTTTGTAATATGCAGTTTGTTTGCAAGTGTTAAGCAGTGACATCATTTTCACACTAAGGCGTTCATTATACTTTCATTACCCCAGATGTGAAATAGGAGACTAAGATAAAAAATTGGTTCCTCATTACTACTGCATGGCTAATATGACTTGATGGATTCAGGAAAAAAAATATTCTCAGGCTATGAGCTTTGGATGCCAATATATCTGGATATTTTGTGTAAAACAAACATTTGATATCATTCTATGTAAAACAAACATCTGATATCATACCCATCTTTCTCTTTAGAAATTTCACCTAGTCCACTATCATTACAAGATGTTGTGATAGTGATGGGTAATAATCCTTCTGCTTCCAGTGTGGACAGGAATCATTAGATGAAAGCATTAATGAGCTTGTTAAAAAAACCTATCTGATTAAACAGAAGGAAGAAAAAGCATTTTAGAAATATAAGTTTATTTAAACAACAATAATTTGAAAATAACCATTTTTTAGAAACAGAACCAAAATCCTAGGTTCATATTTTGAGACAAGAAATACAATTTGTTATTGTAATGACACAGACATTCCTTTTAGAGAAATCAAATTTTATGAGCCAAAAAAAAAAAAAATATATATATATATATATATATATTTTTTTTTTTTAATTTTGTGAAAAATTCCAGAACAAGCTTAACAGAAGTTTAAATTTTTTTTTATACAAATAGATCAAGAGGCCTTCATTACCTCTCTCTCTCTCTCTCTCTCTCTCTCTCTCACACACACACACACACACACACACACACACACACACACACACACACACACACACACACACACACACACACACACACACACACACATGTAATAAGTAAGAATATATTTTTGAGTTGATAGAAGTAATAAGGTACAAAGATATAATATAACAAGATATATGCTTTGAATTAAGAGTAACTACAGAGGATTTATAAAACGCTGATTTTTTTTTTTGTGCTTATGAGACAGCAAAAGAACAAAAAGCAAGGATGGATTAATAATAATAATAATGGCTTTCCCAAAATTATTTTCCACCAGAAAAAAAAAAAAAAAAGAATATAAAACACAAGCTCCTCAACTCATCCCAAGAAAATATAATTTGCACCAATGCATATTAAACTGGATCGCACATAATCTTAGTATACCTGTTGGACCTCAAAATCAGGGAAGTATTAAAAGATGATTAATATGAAAAGAGTATCATTACTATAGAAGCCTGGAAATCATTCAAAAGCACTGTCATGGAATTATTGGACAACAATATACTTGAAAATTATACTGTTGGCCAATAATTCTTAAGATTGAGGTAGGATTTTTACTGAAAATTCACCTTTATTCTTTCCTAGAATTCTTTTCCTGAAAATTTCGTTGCAATAAGTGATGCGCAAGGTGAAATGGTTCTTCCAGTTGTAGTTTAGTGGATTAAGGGGTGGAGACAGAGAGTTGTAGAGTAGGTGTCCTCCCTTGATGGGTCTTTGAACTCCTTGGAGGTATCAGGTAATAATAATAATACAAAGCAATAATTTCCGAGCAAATGGAATGCTATTATGAGATGGGAGACTTGTAAGTTTCTTCAAAGAGAGAAGAGACACAGGAAGGTGATATGCAGTACTTATAAGCACTTTTAAATTTGTGTGTATTTTTGATCATTTATTTATTTTTTTATTTGAATATATAATAAAATACAGGGACATAAGGTTTTTATGTGACACCCACTCTTGAAAAAGTATACCTGTAGTACATTAGTACTGTGGATGAGCTAAGGATTTTTTTTTTTTATTATTTTTTAATTTTTTAAAGATTTATTTATTTTTACATTATCTGGAATGCTCAAACTTGGAACTTTTTCAAGCCACATCAAGTTCTAACAAACAATAGTCTCACATGTGGTGATAAAATTTATCTTCCATGCCAATGCCAGGATTTTATTATTATTATCATCATCAGATCTCTTTACATATATTTGGATTCTATGCACACACACACACACTAAACCCCCCAGGCAATACATTCCAATCATTCATTACCCTCCATGCAAAAAACTGGCTTCTCACTCCTTGGCTCATAGCTCTCCTTATAGAGCTTCCAGGGATGACCTCTTGTTCTCCCCCCCCCCATTTCCCACCACTCTATGAAAAACCTTTTTGATGTTAATCTGATAAGAATTCTCTTACCAGCTTACACATCTCTATATTGGGAAAGCCATATCACTCATCCTCCTATCCACCAACTCTGTAAATTGCATCTTCTCACCCTTTCATCACACTCAACAATCTGGAGATCAGGAACCACCTTAGTCAATCACCCCTGAACCCCTTCCAATACCTCCTCATACTTTTGAAAACCAGGTGACCAAACATGTGCACAGTAGTCCATATTTAAGCCCACTGTTCTGTTGGTTAGAAAGTGGGTTTGTTAACCAGATGGCAAACAGACTATCTACTTGAAGTACTTAAATTTTGGTAGGTTATATTCATTTTACACTCCCCCTACCCCCCAAAAAATTGTTAATTGTGATTTTAATTTTCATAATAATTGAACATACAGTACTTAGACAAGCTTAGTTTTGTTCAATCACAATGAACAATTTTGGCATACTTGTAACAAAGATTCCTGATGTGCTTGGGGAAAAAATCCATTTTTAAATGCAATATCTTTAAAAGAAATAGATATCATTTGTTTTCAATCCTAGTTACAAAATCTTTGGAAATGATTCATTTGTATCAAATTTATGGCTACCAATTGATTACATGCTGCTGTTGTGGAAATTGATGTGTTTTACTAATAAATATGCATGCAAACATGATGTATGGAAACTTCCTAGGTTTGTTATTTATAGGCAACAGCCTTAATGTCCATAAATAAAAAGCCTAGAAAGTTCATTGATACATCATTACACTCCTAATATGTGCTTGGTGGTTACGAGTGCAATAGATCATCAACCTAGAACATTGTTATGAATCATATATATATGAATGTTATATATAGAAACATCCATATGAACACAGCCTCCATAGCTCAGCTGGTTTTGACCAAAGTCCTTTGGTTGGAAAGACCTAGGTTTGAATCCTGTCTATGCTGCTTTTATCAAGACTTTTCAATTAAAGGTAAGTTAGCTAGTCTCATAGGAGAGGTTTTGTTCTCCTGGAAACTTGGGTTTTTTATCCCTCAAAAGGCAAACTGATTATGTGAACATACATATCTACAAACATAAAATACTTACCCTTAGAGGGCTGCATCAAAGGAATGGCAGCCAGCTCCATTAAACTGCCTAAACGTTATAATTAGAGGACTCAACCCGTAAGGACAGAAGAGAACTGGATGGATGGAACAAGGTATATTGCTTATACAGGGATAATTCTATACTCCTATCATTAACTTTAAAAGCAGATTGCACACCTCAAAATTAATGAAAAGTCTCAATATTATATATATATATATATATATATATATATATACACACATTTATATGTTTTTATTACTATTTATTATTATTCTCCTGCTGACCTCCATGGAGTCACAAGACTCATCGTGGGAGGTCAATGACAGAAAACAAAGTCTATCAGACCACTCCTTAAACTCATCCACCATTTGCACTATCATCACCCTTTCAGTCATGCAAAAAAACTTAGTTCTTATCCTTTTACTCACTACTTCCTTTTGTAATTTCCAGGGATGGCTACATATTACATCCCCTCATTCTACAATAAGAAAAAATCTCCCCAGTGTCAATCTGATAATAACCTTGCAATAACTTAAATGTCTCAATCATATCTCCTCCCTATCTTCTATCCACCTAACTTTGTAATTTGCATGCCTTCAGTCTATCCTCTTAACCAACATTGTACATAAACCTGATGTCATTATCAGTATCAATCTCTACACTCTCTCCAAGGTTACGTCATCCTGTTCATATCCCAGTTACCTGGTCTGATCAAAGCTTTATACATGTTGATTCAGTGATACACTTTATATCTCATGGTCAATATCCTCTTCAATATTGCAGCAATTCTCTGAGATGTCTTCACAACCTCATACATACATACATACATATATATATATATGCCGGCCTGGTTGGCCGAGTTTTTAGGCGTATCTGCTCTCCAACCAAGAGACTGCGTGTTCGAATCCCACGTAGGCATGGATGTTTGTGACTGTCTTCCACCTTCATTCACCCAAGTATAGATACACTCTCCAAATATGGACTGGGTCACCATGGGAGTAGTAGACCCAAAGGACTTCACCCTGCAGTTGGTAGAAAAATAGGCTGTTCATCATATATATGAACGTCGTATATTGCTAATACAGAGTGATTGTATCTCCCTGTCATTAAAAGAAAATCCTACACCTCAAAATTAATGAAAAGGGCCCAATAAACACAATTCCCAGTTTTCCAGTTTAATGTTCCCAGGTTAATGGTCTCAATAAGCTGGAAACTTTGCATTTCTGAGATATGTGGAAATGCAAGGTTTGTGGTTGCAAACAGGATAATGCCCTTTGTGGATGCACCATGGATACCGATGGAAAGTAGATAGATACGACTCAATGAATCGTGATTGCAAATTCCAGAATCACATGCAAGACATATTCACTCAGCCTAATAGATTTATCCTGTCATTTGCTATTTGTTTCAGTGTTTCTTAGTTATACCCAGGGCCATTCCGTGGGTTTGCACCACCTGGGTGCAAAATATTCGTGCCCTCCTTCCATTAAAAATTAAAAGAAGTACAACAACAGGTTACAAATCATTTTATTATACTGCACATTAAGAGGAATGTATATTAAAATAAATTTTATGAACTTTTTTATGAACGTGTTCGATTATACCGCCCCTAAATTGTGCTGCTCGAGTTCATTGCACCAGGGTGCAATGAACTCGAGCAGTACAATGAACGGGCCTGGTTATACCCTTATGTTCTACAATGGAGAGTAAGTTCACATTTACTGAATTGGCTGATATGAATTTTTACTAGAGATGTGCCAAAGGAAATACACATGAAACGTGCTAGCTTTATCAAAAGCCTTTCCCTGGTTGAATTCCATGCTCTTGAATATTCATTGCTTTTTTTATGAGTGTGACACAGTTTCTTCACCACAAAATAAAGGAGAAGAAGGGGAAGAGACATAATGAATCATAAACAAATCATGGTACTGGAACTAAGGAAACATACTGCATCTGATGGCACAGAATCCATGCACTACACAGAGAATTTGTAGTGAAGAGAGTGGCTTCCAAACAATTGTATGGAGGGCCCTGAATGAAAATCAGCTTTACTATTTCCAGTGAATTCAAACATTTTTTATCAGATGATCATCATCTGATAAAATGGTACTTTGTCAGTGGTTTCTACATTAGTGCACACAGGACCAACAATTCCTCTCATGCTTTTCACATGAGGCGATGTCCATTCAAGATGGCATTTTTATCACAGCAATCACATGTGGATGAATTAAAATCCACATGTATTAAGCCAAGGAATCCACAGCAATTCTCCATTAACATATGAACAGATATCTTTGTAGAAGATTAACAGGGTATATTTTGTCAAGCACATGTACGGGACTTTTGTTATATGAATTCTTGTAAAAAGTGATAGAAAACATCTTCCATAATACGTTAGATGATGTTCTCCTGGGTATGAAGTGGAAACATGGTTTACACGGAGCTCCATCACATCTGAGGCAGTAGGCTCAAGGGTATCTTGATAAAAAGTTTCCTGATGGATGGATTGTTTGAAGCGAGCCAACTATATGGCATCCATGCTCACATGAACTAAATCCTGTGAATTTTTATTTGTGAGACCATTTGATATCATCAGTCTATTCTACTTTAGGTAGGTAGAGTAGACCTCAATGTTTTTTTTATCAAATTCAGTTGATGAAAAGCAGGACTATGTTGAATATATATGCAATACTACCAGACATCACCCAGGAACTTTTAAATCTCAATGTTGTAGCTGGTAATGGAGATAATCTTGAACACCCACCGTGAAGTTTGTTCATTTTAGTGTTTATTTTGCAAGTTAATAAGTTATAGAAGGTTAAATGTCAAGTTCGTTGTGTAGATATTATGGAGACAAAACATACTACATAACAGAAACAGGATGCACAATCCCAATAAAAAAAAAAGATGAACACAAATGACATATTCAATTATAGAAAACCAGGTCTTTCTGATTATGCACTTCAAATGTACCAAAGACTGACTGGAAAGGCACTCAGTCCCTACATTGCACCAAAACTTGGTACAAAAAAAAAATTTCAGAGAAGCATATGAGATGCTGATTCATCATCCCAATCACAAAAGAATAACAAATTAGCAATTCCAAGAGTCTGGAAGAACCCATCTGCAATCCATATGGTATTCAGGTATAGAACAACAGAAATAAGATGGTATAACTCCAAAAACCACCAAAACACAAGAAAATCTGTCAATAGACAAAAAAAATAGAACCTCAAGATTAAATTCTTTAGAGAATTTAACTAGTAATAATAATTAATGTAATTCCACTTTTAATTTATGTTATAATTTTTATTCAATTTAATTAATTTTTTTAATTAAAAATTTTCCTTACTTTCTTTCACTCAACAAAGGTCAGGCTAGTGTAAATAGTTAACAAAGCAGTTATGCTAGAACTCACTAATGTGTATTGTGATGTAGCCTGTGTTTTAACTCATATACATGCATTCCTGATAATAACCTTGATATAAAGGTCAAAACATTGACAGTTATTTTATCTTAGTTATAATCAAAAGTGAGCCTCCGTAGCCCAGTTAGTATAGATGAAACCCTTTGTCGGAAAGACCTGAGTTTGATTCCCGTGAGGAAATCGAACTCAGGTCTTTCCGAGACCAGATAAAAGTTCCTTGTGAGGAACTTTTATCTGGTCTCTTTTGACTAAAGGTGAATTAGTCAGTCTCATATGGAGGTAGGGGGATTTTTCACCTGGGAACTTGGGTTTTTCATCCTCCCAGAACAGGCAAACTGGCCCATGAACACATACATCTACACACACATAAGACAAGGAGACAAAGAGCTAACCACCTTATCCTCAAGATATGGTTGAAGTTAAGTGAATAGAAATCCTCGACACTGCAAGGTAAAAGAGGAGGGAAGGAATAAGAAAATATAATCAAAGTAATTGCTCTAACATGGTGAGTGTCTCCATAATTTCTATAAACAATGAATGCTGACCCCCCCTGAGGAAAAAAAAAACATTCCAGAGATACCCTTTGTAGTGGCAGCACAAACAAACAAAGAGTTATGTATCTAGGAAATGCAAAATTTCCAACACACACACACACACACACACACACACACACACACACACACACACACACACACACACACACACACACACACACACACACACACACACACACACACAGAGTGCACAAAACATACAAACTGAAGGAACCTTAATGCTTCATTTATCAAATACTGAACACTTCTGGCACAAAAGGAAGAAAACAACAATAAATTCTGATTGGAAAAAACATCATTATACATTAATAATTTTATTATGCATGAGGAGACTGAAAAAAAATCACTTCCATTATCAATGATATAAGAAAGTAGTTAGTGCTACAATTAGAGGAGAATAATATTAATGAATTCTTGTGTCAAGGATCTATTTAGCTCTCCGTTTCATTCTCCAACTCATTTAAATAGATAAGTAATTAAATGAGTTGGAGAATGAAACAGAGAGCTAAATAGACATGCTTCAGAGGAAATACCTGAGACTACAGCAGAAAAAAGAAGCATTCCAGAAAAATGATATACTTCTCTTTAAAATGCATAATCTTATTGCTGCAAGATATGCATCAGCCTCCACTGGTATATCAGATATTCTGGCATGGTACAAGGAGATGACTGAGAAAATAAAGTCAACTATTTAACAGTCTGATGTCCTATTTCATCAAACTTCAAGAAAAGATCAATCAATGAAATCCACCTTGGTTGCTGAAAATGTTCCTGTTTCAGAGATGATCCTTGATGATGCTATGAAGGGAAGTCCTATTAGAGAGCATCTGTCTCTATTTCTCATAAAAAATTAAAATCATTAATACATCAAAGTCACTTTCATAATGCTAAGAAATGTGTAATATACTATTGCATAGGTTAAATAAGCTTACAAAGAAAGTCCAGGTTTTCATACTAGTGTTAATTACACTATTTGTTATGTGAAAAATTGTTGGTTGATTTACGAAACTTGACTCCAGGAAGAGTGAACATAACTAGTTTATGATCTATGTGTTATATACTGATATTGTATGTTTTACATAATACGTATAAAAATAATGAACTATTGTGTTGTCTTAATCTCTAACACATCTAATGGTCCTCCATAAGTAATTATATTAGCTACAATTAAATAACAGAGGGCTGCTACATATTAATTTTCTAAGTTTTTTGTTGCATATTTCATTGGCAGTCATTAAATTATATTACCATACTGACATCCATGGAGTCAGTATGGTAATATAATAGAATAGGAATAGCCTCATTGTGGGAGGTCTACACTTAACATATCATACTGAATACACCCAGCATTCACAACTTACCTGTTATGCATTCCACTCACATTTTTCCATGTAAAAAAAATGTACAGCTCTTAACTCCCCCCCCCTCTCTCTCTCTCTTTACCACACCTTCTAGAGATGGTCTCTTATTCTACCCTTCACCTTTCACTTTCTTTATAATTTCCTCTGTATTATATAATTTCCTCTGTATTAACCTGATAAATCCAGTCACCATTACCCCCCCCCCCCCAGTTCTCCAACTATGCACCAATCACAAACAAATGAAGTTCTCTAATGAGATATCACTAACAAATTAGCTAAACAGCAGGCACAGAATATTGGGAAACACCACTAGTTACCCTCCTTTTTTTGAGACACTGCCCTATCATATAAACTTGCTGGCATTGTTCAGCGTCTCCAGTCATCCAACACCTATGCTTACCAAAGTTAAAGACAGCTATCATGGAAACAAAGATTTTCCATTGAGTTAATTTTTAAATCCATGTTTTACAGTGATACCTCAGTTATCTAACCTTCAAATGAATGAAACTTCAATTAACCAACCCTTGAATGGATTAGTATGTTAACTAACTTCTGGTACAGCAGATGTAATTTAATAGTACCTTCAGTTAACTGACTGCCAAATTACTCTCCCACTGTGTGGTTGGATAATTCAGGACTTACCAATTTTTGTTTCTACATAAAACTAATGCATATACAATTGCTCCTGGTTATCAGAGTTTAATGAATGTCAGCATGTATTAATATTGTAATGCATGCTAACAAAATGCACATTCAGTAATGACAAGTGTTTATTGAAAATGGTTATAAAATGCTTTTTTCTTAAATTTATTTAAATGCAACAGCTTTCTTGTGAAAAGTTACTGTTATTACTTTATTTACGCATGTTTATTACAGATTGATCAGTATTAACCGATTTATCAGTATAAACTGGATTTATCAGTATTAATTGAATGAGACCATAAGGAGCATTTTTCTCTCGAGGATTCTGTGCTCTGACATCAATACTATATAACCTTTGCTTCCTTGCACTAGATTTTATAATAATACTTACAGGAGTAATACCTTATGGTTTATTGGAGAAAGAGGTAATTTCAATACCTGTTGATCAGACCTCATAATATATATACATATGCACATATATACATTATCCCTCCCTCACTGCAATTCAGAATTAACTGCACATGCTGATGCTTTTTCAGCATATAACATCACAGAAAGTGAACATTACCTCAGTTTCTGCTTTTGAGAATATGCTTATACTATTATCATCATTATTTATTATAAGATTTCCTTCCATGAAGTCAGAAGACACTGCAGGAGATTCATAACTCACATTTTTTTTTCAGAACTTACCAACAACTGTTAAATATATGCTCCTCAATCACCATCATCTAATACAGCTTCTCTTATTTCTTATATGAATAAATTCTTTCCCCCCCCCCTTTTTTTTTGCTAGGTTAAAAAAGCAAAATTATGCTTTACAAGAAAAATTTTATCCTTTACCTAAGCATGTCGTCATCATATCCCCATGTGCCCCAAGGGCACAGAGGCCTGACATAGTCAGTTTACAGGCTGAAGTTAACCCAGTGAGAATGGCCAGTCCTCAGCAGAGTGCCAGAAGCAGCATCAAACGATTGGGCTCCTTCCAACTACTAACTGCACTCAGACTTGCTTAACTTTTGGTTGGGCCATTAGTAGCAGACACTCTACCAATCAACCAACCTTTGCTGGCTTACCTAAGAATGAGCAAATTAAATTTTTCATATAATATCTTCATGACTAACATGAAGATACTCCACACTAGTCATTGAGTATGCATTGTAAGAATAATTTCTTTTGTATTAATCTGATGCCTCCTCTCACCAGCTTAGAAATCTATCATATCACCTGTTATCTCCTGAGCTCTGAAGATTGCATTCCCTCAATTTACTTTTTTTTTTTTTTATCCTGAAAACAACAGTGAACTGGTTATTCAACTCATGCCAAATGTAAGCCTGTTCAATCTATCGGAAAAGAGAATAGGTATATCCTTCCAAACTTGCATCATCAGCAAACAACTGAATATCATTCTTAAAACCATCATTTACACAAATTAAATTTAACAAGTAGCATAACTTGTTAATATCTATCAAACAGCCAATCTGTTATCCCATTTACTAATACATGATGTATCTATAGTGGCACTTTGTCACCATGACCCTTAATCAGGGACTCAATCCATCCTAAGGGATGGATGGGTTGAAGAAGATCAGAGATGTGTTGCTGTTTGAGTCAAATTTTTCATGAGTTTTGAGTCCAAAATAAATATAAAAATGGTGGAAAACTCATGTAAAAAATCTTATTTAACATAAAATGTTTGCCTAAGTGTCATAGAGAGCATCGGTAATACATCTTCAGTGCAGGATCATATGGCAAATAAACAATAACAGACAATTCTAAAAGCGCACTTTTTTAGAATTGTCTTTTTATATTTATTTTGATTATGCCAACTCACAGTTTCTATTATTGAAATAAATGGAGGCTTCTTAATATATGTAAATATAATTTAAAAAAAAAAAAAAGAAGAATGGCTTTTGGCTTTACATCATATTTTTGAGGTGTCCTATGCAGCTATGAAGCCTAAGGATAGGAGTAGACTGGCTAATTGGCAACTAAGGCTATGAGCCAGTGCGTTATTATTATTATTACATGATATCTTCAGGGTATCCAAGGCCTCATCATGGGAGGTTACCCTACTCTGCTACATGATTCACCATTTCCCATACTTCCTCCAACTATACACAGTGACATTTACTACCATCAACACATAATTCCATCTACTGCCTACCACTACTACCACCAATGACAGTATTGTTTTGTCTGTAAACTGTGTGTATGTTCTCATGGCCAATTTGCCTGTATGTATGATGAAAAAACCTAAGTTTTTGGGAAGAAAGAAAAAAAAAAAACCTGCTACCACTGTATGAGATCGACTACTCATCTTTAATTGAAAAAGCCATGTAAAGACTCCTCTCATCAGTGGAGCACCCAGGGAGGGGGCCAAGGGGCCCTGGCTCTCCTCAAAAGAAAAAACACTAGAAAATTTTCCAAAAATCTTTCCCTAATTAAAACTCATTTTTTTATTTATGTTGCTTCGCGTCTTCTATTTCTATACTACTTATGAATTAGCGATCATTGCAAATGCTCAGTCATTGGTCGTATGCGATGCGTAGTGTGTATTCTCAAATCTTCTACTCAACTCGGCCCTCCCCCAAGATTAAATCTTGAGTGCTTGGCCCCCTCCAAGATTAAATCCTGAGTGCGGCACTGCCTCTCATCATGACAAGAATCAAATTCAGGTCTTTTCTAACTGAAGGGCTCAATGTTCTACCAACTACGGTAGAACATTGAGCCCTTATTATGTCTGTTAATTGTTTGTGTGTGAATGTTCTACTGACCAGTTTGTGTATCTGTATAATGAAAAACCCTGCAGCTTCCACATAACACCAGCTAATTCACTTAAAAAGCTCTCATAAAAGCTTCACATTCTGGATGGAATTTGAACCTGAGAGCTTTCCAAACAAAAGGCACTATTAATATATAAAGACTATGGGGCTCTTCTAGAGACAGCACTGGATACAAAGCAGTATTATAATTACTGCATGTTTCTCCTTCATGCTCCATAATCCTATTCCCAAGGTATATGGCTTGTTTGAAACCTAATTAATTCTCTAATGGTGCAGTTAATCCTACTGGTATAGTCAGCATGTCTGTCAATTGATTGTGCTCTTCTGGCCCAAGCATCTTTTTTTATAGGATGAAAAACCTGAGTTTCAGGGAGGAAAAAACCCTCACCTCCACATGACATGAATAACTCATCTTCAGCTGAAAAGTCTGATAAAGGTTCTTTGCATCCTACTAGGATTCATATAAAGACTCCTCTCATCAAAGAATCAAATTCAGGTCTTTTCCAACTGAAGGGCCCAATGTCTCATGCATGTGTTCTTCTGGCCCATGCACCACTTTTGTGGGATGAAAAACCTCAACTTCAGAGAGGAAAAAACACTCCACCTCCACATGAGGTGGATAACTCATCTTCAATTGAAAATTCTTGAGGTTCTCTGTATCCTAGCCAGGATTCACACCGAGGTCTTCCAACCAAAGGGTATCAAAACCAATTAAAGTAGGGAGGCTCAACATGCACCTAGGAATATGCATGCAAATTATAAATGTATTAATAATTAAGGAAATCATACAACTAGCCTCAAAGACACCTGATCAGAGAAAAATTATGCAAAAGGAAGACTCCATATTTGAATGTCATTTTCTTGCAAGCCCTCAACAATGAAATTCTCCACCAAAGTTGTGTAAACTTTCATTGGTTCATGGAGTACATGCTTTCCAAATCCCTTTCATGCACTGCAGGATTTTACAATACAGCAATTATAGAAACAACCATTTAATTAAGCAATAGGCATTACAAAAATACCTTTCTGTTACCACAATTAAACACAAATAAGGTATCATTTCAGGGCTAAACTATTGTGTAAATATATATAACTAACATATATTATTTATTCTAAAAAATCAACAATTTACTTTTAATTAAACAGATTTTAAGTTCATGCACACGAACTCTACAAAAGACCGACAGACAGACAAACATATAGATATACAGTAAGTTGGCATTACACGCTTACTAGGGAAAGGTGGATAACCAACAACCAATGGGTGCGCGGCTGCATGCTGAGGTTGCGTTTGTTGTTGTTCTTCTTGACGACTTCTTTCCTCCTTACGACACAGGCAAATCGCTATACCCACGATGCCCACACAACAAACTAGAAATATGCTCACCACAATGGCTACGAATACGCTCACTCGAAGTCCAAGAATTTGACCAACAGCAGTTTCATCTAATCATAGAAAGGAGAATTGGGTGACTTTTCTCAGAATTATAACCATGAAAAAAAAAAGTTACAATATAGAAATTTACTGGTTCATATTATTACTAGTGAGTTACTGCAAATATAACGTTATTATTGCTGGTTGCACATGTAGATATAGTAGAAATTTCAGGCATTTGTGTTGTAATTTAATTTTTGTTCTTTCTCTTTTTTTTTTTTGCTGTTAATATTTTTACTATTCCGTATTTTCACATGAATGTATTATTTTGAAAGTTTCCCACTTTCAAAATAGAATTTTGAAAATTTTGAAATAGAATTGAACTTTTCTATTATCTTGGCGTTCATTCCGATATCCTAATTTCAACATTCTCTTTAAATATAGTCTCTAACGTAAACAACTCAAAGAGTGCATCGTCTTCATCTTTTCGCTAAAGAATTTCAGATATGTTTTTTTTTCAATCAACATTCTACTGATTAATCAATTAATTTAAGTATGTAATTTGAAGCCTTAAGGTAAGTTAAAAGGGGTCAGCTTCTGATACATAATATTTAAGATCTTTTGTTATTACAGCGATCCTATTTTCTGAACCGAGGCAACATGACATATAACCCGATTTTTCAAGGACTGCATCATTATACCTGACAGGACTGCGCTATGATCATTTACACATTTAATACACCTGACAGGACTGCGCCATGATCATTTACACATTTAATTTAAGCTTGTAGTTGATACATTTATATTATTATTATTAGCATATGCAGTTAATGCAGGGTGTTCGAGGCTTTCTGACTAGAAACGTTTCTTGCGCACGCGTCATACGTAAGGACAAAAACTGTAAACTTTACCACGTGTATGATATGATTTTCCATACGGAAATTGCATGTAGGAGGGCAGCTATAAATTTGTATAATACTGTTTCAATATTCTTCTTTCTGCGATGAATTAGTTGAAATATTGGAATTTTGAAAACATCTTGATGGGTTATGGGTGCAGCGAGACAGATTCTTTAAAATTGTCTTCTAACAAGACATTTTATTTACGAACTTGGAGATTTGACTTGCTGCACACACACACACACACTACCTTAACAAGAGTGTAGAGAGAATTAGACCCTGAGAAACTTTTTTTTTTTTGGTCGTGGGGGACATAATTTTAGTTTGGAGTAATTCAATAATATTCAACTAGAACTTATTCTATGAATTTTTTTCTTGAAAACACTTTGGAGCCAGAGGAGAACACGCAGCTAGCAGATATGATACACTGGCTCATAGTCCAGGTTAATTCAAATCGAATACAAATTCAGTGAAGTGAAAGAGACATTATTTATATGATCAGAAGGCTGGTGTGTCATTGTGCAACATCAAGAAATTACGGGGAGGGGAGAAAATATATATCGTAATTAATTAATTAAACACTTGTAAATGCTAATTTAATTATTTTTGTCTTCATTGCACTACTGAACGAGAACGAAATTTCCCGGTTTTATTTATAACAACGCAAGCAACTACAAATAAACACTCCACGCTTATTGGGGGGTGGGCGGATATCGCTACACCATTATTTGTGACATCAGAAACTATGACAAACGATAAATCTCAAAAGCTTTTGCTGCAATGTCTCCTGGTATTTTACGTCGATTTAGAAAAGTTTAATTTTTTTAAAAAAGGAAACTTAAAAGTTTAAAAATTGCTGAGCACGAACATCATCCCATTATTGATTTATTATTATTTGATACTTCCAGGGAGTCCAAAGACTCATCGAGGGAGAGTGTGCCAATAGCATCGAACGATTGTTCCCTTCCAACTACTAACCGCGCTCAAACTTGCTTTTGAGTTTTTGTTTGACTTAACTTAACTCGCTTAACTTATCTTATGGTTCCTATATTATTTATCTGTAATTAGTGTACGTGTAAAGATAGAAATAAAATGTAAATAGAATCAAAAGATAAACTCAATATGTTTACACAAAATATTGCTTTAAAAATGTGATTTGTTATCAGTGGCATAGCGAAGGACCTATTGCTGAAGATAGTAGGAGTTTCAAAATGTGAAAAACATACGACAACGAAGTATTACATAATTGCTATAATAAATGCATTTCCGTATACTATTTGTATGTTTCACATCTTTGGATTCTACAAAAGAAAACACTGTGTTAATCAATAAAGAAAAAAGGAAGTGTACAGGCTTCTCTCGATATCAAAGGACTATTATGTTTCTAAGTTTATTTTAAAAATTCGTCTTTAATTTTAAAATCCGTTTTTTTTTTTTTTTACTGTATGTGACTGCCAACCACACTAGTATCTTCAGCTATGGGTCCTTCGCTATGCCACTGATCACAAATCACATTTTTTAAGCAATATTTTGTGTAAACATATTAAGTTTATCTTTTGATTCTATTTACATTTTATTTCTATCTTTACACGTACACTAATTACCCATTATTGATTTATCTCAACCCTAAGATAAATCAATAATGGGATGCGTTCTGTTCGTGCTCAGCAAAACAGACAGTTTTCCCATCACCACAGTAGTCCTACAGGGAGATACTCCAGCCCCATATCTCTTCATCATAGTGATTGACTGTATTTTTAAATTAATGGAAGTTAAATCTGGAATCCTTATCAAAGACCCATATATATACAGATGCCTTGAAGATCTGAGCTTTGCAGATGATATAGTCCTCATTGACTCCAACATTACAGATGCCCAAAACCATTTCAACAGCCTTAGGAGAACCGCAGAAATATTTTGACTAAAAATAAACTCCCAAAAAACAAAGATATTCAAACATCAGATAGATGGGCACATCTATAAAAATCAAAATGATCACCTTGAAGAAGTAGAGGACTTTGTATACCTTGGATCACACATCTCAGACTCCTTAACAGACATTAAAACAAGAAAACAGAAAGCACTGCAGTTCCACAGAAGTCTTAATAAAGTATGGAAGTCGAGCCTCGTCTCAAAGGAGATGAAGATTCGTCTTTACAAGTGCACCAGCCAGTCTATCTTTCTATAAGGCTTCCAGACCTGGAACATCTCAACTAAAGCAGCAACCACTATTATAAATAGCTTTGGAACTACTTGTCTAAGAAATATCCTGGATTACTCCTGGGAAGGAGTAACCCACATTCCCAACTCTACTATATTAGATGAAACCAAGCAAGATCCTCTAGTCAGCACTGTTCAAAGAAACCAAATAAAATGGCTCGGCCACCAACTCAGACATCCACTCTCTGTACCCTCTGATGCTTTGGTCCTTCACGCCTCCTACAGATGGAAAAAGAGACAGACCCTGAACACCATATTGGAAATACATCAGCAATATTCTCCCTGTTCCCCCCCCCCCCAACTCTGTGCATCAGAGATCCGTCAATTAGAATATGACAGAAGCCTGGTTTTCCTTCACGTCATAACAACCTGCAAGTCATCCTATCTTAGTGTACACAGACTACTTATTTGTTTTGATTGGTTTCCCTATTTATAATTGTAAAATTATAAATAAATGATGATCTTGGACGGGCTGGGAATTATTATTTTTTTTTCTACTCTCCAGAAACCCTACTCTCAAGAGCAAACGTAACTTTTTAAGCCACTTCGAGTCTCACACTGGGAGAGTATATTCAACTCCCACCAAAAAAGACAGTGAGTGAAAAACATCCATGCCTTCAGCTGGCATACGCTAACCACTCGGGCAACTAGATTTTGTAAATAATGTTTCGTAGACATTTACTTATATTCGTAATTCGTAAACACAGCACTATTTGAGTACCAAATAATAAATTATAGCGAATATTTTGATTTATTATTATTTTCTGTTCTCTAAATTGTTAAGACCGGATGTTGTAATGATTTTTCAAATACGACCTTCAAAATAAGTTCTGTATTGAATTAATTATGCAAAAATAAATAATGACAGACATAAATAAATAAATAGCATGTAGTCAACATGTATACACCTGCAGGGACGCTGAAAGTGTGGCATAATTTCAAGATGACAGCTAAATATTTATTACAATCATATTAGTATATTAAAGTACATACAAATAAATGCTCAAAAATTTATGAAATAATAGTGCGGATGACAGAACGATTGGACAATACATCCTTCGTCAACATTCTTCTTCTTATTATTATTCCTGACACCTCCAAGGAGTCAGAAGACTCATCGCGGGAGAACACCTACAACTGTCTCAACCACTACACCGAACCTCTACTACGAATCATCTCCATCAACGCCATCTACCGCCCACCTCCACCACAACTGGTATTCTATGTCTGTATGCGGGATGAAAAACCCGAGTTTCCGGGAGAAAAAACCCTGCTATCTCCGTATGAGATCGGCTAACTCACCTTCGATTGAAAATCGTCCAGATAAAGATTCCTCCCGTCGCGACGAGAATCGAACTTAAGCCTATTCCAATCGAAGGGCGCAATGTACCGTCGTTCTTCCAAGTAGTAATGTAGTAATAATAATGCTCATGTGTTGCACAACTGAGTTGCGAAATTATTTGGCGGTCAGACGAATGCCAGACGTGTTTATGTTTGCACTTTTGTTATAATAAAAATAACTGAGTGAAATTGTGTTAAAAATATTTTCTGTATAAAAATCAGTTATTAATTCTACCCCCCGCCATCCCACGTGTTGAGAAAGAAGAATTATGTTTCTTTAAGTCAGTTTGAGAGTTGAACTCATTAATCGAACTGGTCAGTTTTGCTAGAATAGTAACTCTATTCTAATATCAGATTATTATTATTATTTTTTTTCCTGCAGGTTATTTGCGCAAACGCTATGTCATGACTCACTCAATCGTCGAATCTCAGTTATCTTATTCAAAGTATACGGTAACCATAACGGCACATAAGTTCCCTTTGCGCTCACTTCAGCTGAACAAGGAAAAAAAAAAAAAAAAAAACATTAGGTAGGATCCGTATTAATTTAAGGTTTGCAGCAGGAAGCAAGGGAGGAAATCAGTGTGAATAATGATATGTGATGTGCGTTTATAGCAATACAGTGGCCTCCGACGCATAGACAACCGATCAATGACAGTGCTTCATAGCTCCAGAAAGGATATTTACTATGCATCTCCCATCCGAGATAGGTTGTAAATCTATGGTACATCAGTACCGTGGGCGGGCTAAGGGAGGCTAAGAAATACAATAAAAACATATTAAATGTGATATGTTTTTCTTTTCCATAATCGAATTCAAACATATTTCATAATGATCAAATACGTTTTAATACCCCTCCTCTATAAGTATTACACTGCAAACTAATTGCGGACGGTATTAGTTTCACGATTCAGCTTTATTTTAGAAACTAACTGAGCTATTTTAGTTAGTTTCTTCTACTTCCCTCATAGCCGTAGTTGTTTTATAGCAATTCTAAATAACAATTCATGAAGATAATGTTGTCTTTCGGAAACTGTACGACACATACCTTATTGGTTTTCCCTTTCAGTCCTTTCCGACCGTAGGTGACTTTGTAGGCATTTCCCACAAAGTATTCCGGGTGAGATTTTTACAGGATAGTTCACCATTGCTTTCCCCAACCCCCAATTTTATCCAGCCTCGGGACAGGCATATGGCTGGGACGTATTCATGACTGTAATCCGCGTGTGTTCACTGGGCCGGTTTGCCTGTTCTGGGGGACGAAATTCCGAGTTTCCAGGTGAACCCCCCATGAGTTAGATCGGCTAACTCACCTTTAGTCGAAAGAGACCAGATAAAGATTCCTCACATCAAGGACGGGAATCGAGCCCAGGTCTTTCCGACCAAAGGGCTTCGTCTATACTGACTGAGCTACGGAGGCTCGACATATACCTCCATCATGTTTTGTAATATAGGAGGCCATCACTGGAATAAGGCATTAATAAACGTTCAAACTAATTGCAACATGTTAAAGAAAGTAATAATGTTACTAACTGCCCAGTCTTCTTCTTCCTCTTCCCTTCACGTATTAGGCCTAGTGGCCTGTTACGGAGCTATCCTTAGCTCTTCTAAGCCGTACCCGTCCCGAGGATAAGTTGGCTAGCCCTATGCCTTCAGGTTTGTCCTATGACTGTAGCCTGTGTGTTCACGGGGCCCGTTTGCCTGCTTGCGGGATGGAAAACCCCAGATTAACTGGGGAGAAAAACCCTGCTGTCCATGCGTAAGATCGGCTAACTTGGCTATGGCTGAGAAAGATCCTTAAGCTCCTCACGTCGGCGACGGGAATCGAACCTTTCCTATGCATATGGTTGCGAAGTGCATAGCCACGCGGCTAACCGCGTGGACTAATTGCTCGGTAACCTATCAGATCAAGGCTCTTTGAAGATACACATGGAACGTCTAGAGAAATAAATTTATTCAATAAACTGATGGGCTGGTTGGCCGTGGTTAACGTATTTGATTGCACCCAACAGGTGGGGGGGGGGAGGAGGTTCGATCCCACGATGGAAATGGATGTTTGTGATTGTTTTGTTTATGTGGAGGGGCGGGAAGAATGAATTTTATCACGTGGTGTAGGACTCCCGTCCCTACTTATTGGAAGCCTGCAGTGTAGCTTGAAAACGTTGCATGCTTGGTCTCTAGATCACAGTTTCTAGATATGTAAAAAATAAAATAGCAAACAAATAGACAATTAAAAATATTTTAAAAATCTTAGCTCACCCATTGTATTAATGTATAAGTTTACAATCTTTTATAGGTGGGAGTCAGAAAAAATAAATCCCCTAACTCCTTATAATTACTCAAAGAGAGTAGGCAGAACTCATTTTAGTCCTAAATAGCTTTTTGAAGTCAGTAGGTAGCCGGTTTCCACCTTTTGCCGTCACCTATAGTTGAGTCCATGGCTGCCGATGATTTTGAAGACTATGAGAAGAGAATCCGTCAAGACAGTTGCCGCCATCTCGTATTCCTAACTGGTATTATTGTGTGAAACAGTGAGTTCGATGGTCAATTTGTGATGGGCTAAGCTGCGTGGGTAAGAACCCAGTTTCTGATTTAAAAAAAAAAAAAAAAAAAAAAAAAAAAAAAAAAAAACTATATGCTTGGGTGAAACATCGACTTAGTCGGTGACCGACTGAAAATAAATAAATAAAATAAAAAGGCCGAGAAAAATATTTCCTCTCGTTGGCGATAAGAACGGGATGTATAACGTTTCATTATTATTATTATTATTATTATTATTATTATTATTATTATTATTATTATTATTATTATTATTTATTATTATTTTTTTTAAATAAATGAAAGCCTTATCACAATACTACACAAGAACCTTAACCTATTCACTTAAATATAAAAATCAGTTTTCCATCAAAAATTTAACGTCGGTCATAATATTGACATTCTCATAAACTTGTAAAGTGCATATTTTTAAAAACATTTATCATATTGCGGTAGTATTTACGCAAATAATTTAAGCTGAGTCATCACTATTTTTTTGTTGGGCTGAAATAAAAATAAAAACTATAATAATAAAACTCACGAGTACTTGCCTATCACTATAACCACCAAATTTGGACTTGATCCAAATTGTTTTAGAAGCGTGATATTTAATTTCCTGTGACTCATAACGATCGTGTAGTTCTAATGTATGCTAATTAAAAACAACCATGCATTAGATAGAATTATATTGTCCTAAAACTTCATTAATAATAAAGAGAGAGATTAATAAACGCTGCAAGATGCCTTTTTGCAAAAACACGAAGTTTTAAACGATTTTTTTTAAATTTAATTTACAAACATGAAAAACGTTTTTTATTATTTTTTTTCCCGTTAAAACACCTGCAATAATTTTCTCATGTTTATTCCCTTTGATCGTCTGCATAGTCAGTATTACTACTGGTACCATAATTTGTTATACTTACAGGCTCTTGTATAGTCAATACAACAGAATGCTTTCTAGACGTGCAGAATGATTTCTCGGTATACATATGACTTAATATATATATATCGATTTAAGGAATGATTACAAAGTAAAAATAGTTTATTTACAATTCATATTAATAATGCTAATATGAATTGCGAATATGACTTAAAATTTATCTCTTGGAATTTTAGAGGGAATAAAAAAAAGCAAAAAAATCAATTTACAATATCACAATCTTTTAATGACTGCCTTCGATAGAACCTATCATTATTTTGTTAGCAAGACGTATGTAGGCCATAAGTAATTAAACTCTCCCTACCAAACTTACAAATTCCACTGAATGAAGTGTATAATTAATGATCTCATCGAAGTATGTTTGCAAAATATCATTTGCAAAATATCATTCCGGTTAAGTTTACATTAATGAAATCAATCTACCGAGTTATATTGATGTTCTGTTATGTGTTCATATATCGTGTTCAGACATTAAATTATTAAAAAATAAATATATCCATCAAGACAGCTTTATGACAAAAATGAGATCAAGTAATTATCTTCGACAATAACGCGCATTGCTAATGGAAAATCTAAGATAAAAAATAGATGAAAAATTCCTCTTTTTTTTTTTTTTTTTTTTTCCTAAGAAGAAAAGAATGGTACAGACGATGAATAGACAGGATAAACGTAACGGTTTAAAGTAGTCCCAGTTGAATACGATCAATAGTTATGCTGTTAAACAAATAAAAGTCTTGTATAACTTAATGCGAAGAAAAATCAATTTTGCTTTCTTTCAGACTTAAAATGAGTAAAGGATATAATAGCTGGACAAAAATATTTCGATTTAGGAATTCGTCAAAAATAGCTGATATACATTAGTGTAAGAACTGGAACGTTTCAATCAATATACAAGTTAAACCGCAGTGGAATTCTTTTATCCAGAACTCTTTTATCTTCTTTTTTTTTTTATCTAGACTATCACAATCGCTTAAGTTGATAGATTTATTCATAAATGAACCTGGCGAAAAGTGATGAAGGATGTAAAAAAAAAAGAATGATCGATTCTTTTGAAAACGTGGATGACAAATTAGACTTTTTTGTCTGTAATGTCAAAAAATACCAACAATACAAAACATGGGTTTGTAATCAAGTTAAATATATAGTACTTGTCTAAGTATCCATATTTTTTTATTATTATAGAATGATGAGGCATATACAGGATTTTTCTGAACAAATACCTTGTGATATCAATAATAACCTTCATATCTGAGTATATATCAAAGTATCTTATATTTTTGATATAAAAGGTAGACCCTGATCTAGTCCGAATGATGTGTCTTTTGATTTTCTTAAAGAGATTCAAGTTTTTAAAATTAACTTCTTTTGTTACTATTATCTACTAATATGTCATTAACTCATTCATTCATAAGTGGCATTTACAGGCTCTTAGGACCTTCGATCTGACAAATATCTTGGTTTCCGTATCCATAATTTTAACAGGATAAGATCATTAGTCCTTTATAAATATATTTTTGTACCTTAAACTGCGTGTATTCTCCTAGAAGACTTGAGATTTAAAAAAAAAAAAAAAGAAAAAAAAAAACGATTTTCCGGTAGGAAAAACGATTAGTTTCCTATGATACCGGCTAACTCATCTGTAGTTAAAAATAACTTAAAACGATTCTTTGCGTCCTAGACGAAATTCGGACTCAGATCTTTTCACCCAAAGGACATTCGTCGTTAATATTGACTAAGTTAAGGAGGTCCTTACTATGGCTATTAACAAAAATTCTGTACAATGACGAAATTTAATAAAATGATGGTAAATCGCAATTTTGGTGAATTGTTCCTTCTAAAAAAAGAGAAGGATGGGAGGTCCAGATTTTTTTTCCTTGGAAGATCGTTTGTTAGATATTAGGGAGAGAATTGACATCTTAAGTGGATGAGTAACAAACACTATCCTTTCTCATTTTATTGAGATAACTACATTTCGATGTGATATGCTAGAATATCGTCTATTTCTCTCTCTATCAAAATAATATTTTTAGCATAAGTAAAGTTAATCGACAACAAACGAAGCTGTTTTATATTATATTGAGATTTAATTTATTTTCTTCCTAATGACATGTAGTTTAAATTATAATTTATATATTAATTCGAAAAAAAATATAGATGCTTATATTTTTAATATAATGGAAAATTACGAATTTTGTACGTTCTGATTTCTTAGGAAAAATGATCCAATCCCCTCTCTCTCTCTCTCTCTCTCTCTGCCTTTCGATTAGGCAATGGGTCTAGATACTTGAGATTTTATCCTATACACACGCTATATTATTACATAACTGATCGATATACGTTAATTATGAATAGTTTAGCTTAACTTTTCGGCATTCTTGTAAGTACAAATATTCTGATGGAAGTGAAGCTAGTTCATTTTTTATTTAAGCGTCTGGGTTTTGCGCGCTATATACATATTTTATGCATTCTATAAATAGAGTGATAGTCTCGCTCATATCGAGTGTGCAGTTCAGTATATTTTGAAGACGATGCTCTTTATTACTGAACTAAGAAAGATTTATATGGGTGTGTTATGTTGCTGTCTGCTCAGAGTAGGATTTGATATAGACTAGACTAGATTTTGTTCATTCTTAGATAGCGGTCTATTTAAAAACTGTCTAGACTGTTCATGAATTCTATTGTTATCTATCATAGAAAGGTTGCATTTGATGAGAATTTTGACATTTGATCAGACGATCTTTCTCAATGCTTTAATGGAATATTCTGCAACTGCCGATTTGCCTACGTGAGAATCACTGCTTATATATATATATATATATATATATACAGTATATATATTACTGAGTACTATTATGATAATTTGTCTATAAAAATGGTACAATTTTTGCTTCTTACCAACACAAGAGGCATGGCTTGTTTCATCACTGTTATCTCCACAATGATTAACACCATCACAGATAAGGTCTTCAGATATGCAGAACTTATTGAGGCAGCTAAAATCACGGCATCCCATTGCTAAATGAAATATATAAGTTACAACAGAGCATGAGGTTATCTAATCAAGAAATTTAATTTTCTATACAATGAGTATAAGTGATCCTAAACTTTTCTTCGTTTCTCATGCAATACCAGATGAATGACAAGAAGATGCATCTTTGTTTTGACTAAATGGGTAAAGCTGTTTTAAAGAGGAAAGAATGATATAAATGCAAGCATTAATACACCTAAGTTATAAGATATTGGATATTTTATTTGACTAATCATAATTTCAACATACCAGTTCAGCATCAAAGAGGCAATATGGAATCATATGGAAATTATAATAAAAAATATTCCATTTTAAATAATACTTAAACATACACTGTTAATGTCACATTCAAATATTATACGATATTGTAAATACGAAAAAAAAAACAAAAAAATTATATAAACTGAATACGAAGGGATTAAAAATCCAAAATGATCCGGTATTCCTTGATGTTTTGACAATTGATTTTTATTGAAATAAGTCGTTATTTCTTAATTACGAGTTTAGACTGAAGTTATTATGAGTATAATGAGTTTTTATTAATATTTTGAAATGAAAATTTTGATTTTTTTTTTAAAAATTCGGAATCAAATTTTGGATAAAATGGGGGAAAAAATAAAGTTATACTCATAAGACAAACTCGCGAGATATTAAATGCTTACAATGATTTTCCGGAATATATTGACTTAATTAAAATTTTAGACCATGTTGAGCTAAGGGAAACTGTTGGTTTAGTTTGCAAGTAAGATGTTCAAAAAGATACTTCCTATTACTGAACTAAAACTGGACTTTTTTTCATGAAGATATGCACCAACAAGGAAATGAAAAAAGCTCAGTGCCAAACACAGCTTCAGCAAAATGGTGCTCAGAATTATATTAGAGACTTGGAGTGGCTTGAAAAACTTCCAGAATGGTTTCCGGATTATGTAAAAATAAAAAGTAAATAAGTAAATGCAACACAAAATAACTTAGCCGACGCACGGTGCTAATGTTCTGTAGGTTTATAACGATTCTTGAGTGGGAGTCACATTATATATATATATATATATATAATTATCTGAATCTTTATCTGAATCTTTCAAAGAAAACTGAAGAGAAAAAAAAATCATACAAGGGGAGAGGTCTTTTTCACTTTAACGGATACGATGGATGGTTAAAAATTGAATTGCCCTTTGACCGTGCTCACTAATTTCTATTTACTTTGCTGCTTTGTGAATGTGCTAGGGCACTGTTTATAGATTCCATTAAAAAAAACTTTTATAAAAAATTAGATTGACTTCATATTCAGTTAATAATTTTCTATATTTTTCATGTTTAGTCACAAATATTTCATTATCTTATATTTCAATTATTTACTTTTATATTTATTATAAAATTGATTGATATTTCTTTGTATACATTCACTCACGTTGGTGTAACCGAACAACTTTTATTTATATAACATTTTTCTACTAAACTAGCACTTACGTGAATCTTTAATGGCAGTGATTACTAATTTAAATCCATTCCCTGATTGGCTCCAGCGATCTGTTTCATATTTAAGGGTAACGTAGTTGCCCTGGGTAAAGATGGTCCCAACATCTGTTCTGGTACTGCGGCAGGAAAGATCAGCCTAAACAATACAATTGCCATAGTAACACAAGCAAATATTTATACACTCTTTCATAGTTTTTTTTTTTTTTTAACAGCTGGTATTTTAAAACTTCATCTATCAAGTAGATGTATTGTGAATGGAAATAATGAATGCTGGTTTTTTATATTCAGATGATATTTTAATAAACTAATTAATATCTTATTAAAAGGAAATAAACGCTATAGAATAATAATAAATATGATCTATGACATGTGGAGGAAAGAGGTAGAAAACAAATTAATCTCTAAGCTGAAAATGTTTTTGAAATACAGACTGAATGGAGTAGTATGTTATAACTTAATCGTATGTTACCCAGATGATTTAACATTAATTATGCAAGATGAATTACTTATACAAAACCCTGATTGATATCAAATAATGATGGAAATGGATTTGGATATTATAAAAAGGTGAGTTTTGCAAATGTATTCAGCATCACGTATTACGAGTACATTTGTTTTGTCTAACCCCGTAAATAGTTTGATTTAAACCAAACTTGAAGTTGAAATTTCTCGACAGATTTTTTTTTTATCAAAAATACCAAATCCATCCAATCAAAGTCGAGTAATTTATAATATGTGCGTACAAACATGTAGACAAAACCAATGTAATAGGTTTTACACATGCAACAAAACGTTAAAATATACATTATTTCAAATCACTCTATTATCCGAAGTTTCAGTTATATATATATATATATTTAAAGTTTTTAATATTCGCCAAAAAACGGATGTTTTCATTTGAATTTTCCACACATTCTGACACATTTCGGTACTTATAAATTAGTTTAATATTTTATATTTTGATTTTTAATATTCAACATACTGCAAAATTCCAGACACGAGCTTTGCCTCGGGAGCACCAAGATTGAATGATTTTTGGAGAGGAAGGGAGAAATAGGTATCATTCACTTTCTGAAAATTAAACTATTTTTTCTTCTATCAGACAACCTTATAGTAAAAATTCCCTGTTATTAATTTTTGAAATTAGGTTTCTTCTGAACCACATTTATATTGTCGCATTTCGGGATCCAAATAACAAAGCATACTAATATCATTTTTATTATCGAAATACACAAAAATATTTGTTTATATAACCCTGTATTTTATTAAGCATGAGAATCTGTTCAGCATTTAAATTATAATAACACCTTGTAAACACCTTGTTTGCGAATTATTATAATTCTATATAAAAAAGTTTTTGTATTTTGGTGTGAGAAAGGCAAATCTGGGCAAAGCGAGTAAGAAAGAAGATAAATAAAAAAATATACTTTCAACAGAAAGCATATATTTTTTTTTCCAGAAAATTTTATCAGAGGCAAATATTTCAGCTATTTTATCAAAACATGGAAACTGCATATTGATAGCGTATAAACCAAAACAGCAAATCCAACAATTTTGGTAATTTGACAAGCTTGTAAAAGTTTAGTGCCTATTCAAAATGGATAATTCCTAACTCTTGTTAACCTTCATTAAAAAGATGAGAATTTTCTAATTCCTATACATTATTCATCTTATTCGGTTGTAGGATTTAGGCTACACCTAGAAGCGTCCTCACTCGATTCTCGAGATTTTTATTCCTTATCTCTCTTTCAGAAGCGAAATAATAAAATGTCATATAGAAGAGCAGCTCTATTGTGTGAGAAGAAGAAAGAAGAAACCAGAAGAAACCTTCAAAACGTTTGCTAATACAAGTATAAAACTTTACACAAAAGAGAAAGAAAAAGTGCTAATTACTGTATGAATGGCGTAGCTGCAGAGATACCGGTATAGATTGTGTGTGCGTGTGTGTGTGTGTGTAAAGCGACAAAGTTTTCAGTAAGCACTCCAGCAAGAACGAATTAATTATTTTAATAATTCGTCCCAGGTTCCTGGGTTATCTAACCCTTATCCCATTCATGGTACTATAGTATGATAAATCTGCAACACCCTTTCTTGAATGGCATTCCTATTAAAATAAAGAACTATTTCACCAAGAAACCAATTTTTTGAAAAATCTGTTTTATTTGCTGGAACCAGAAAGGATTAGCAGTACAATACTCGCAAGCATAACGAAAAATTTCGAATTCAATAAATGAAGCCACATTTCACTTTTTTTATAGTTCTCTTTAATAGATTAATATTTATGTTATCTATTATAGGTATGTAGGAAATTCTTTTACCCCATATTTTCATTATTTAAGATACAACATTTAAAATGATTATTTTATAAGTTTTTAAAAATATTTTTTGAATTACTTTGAAAGCCGGAAAGAATTTGCAAACGAATCTTATCGAGCTCACGAACCTGTATTCATCTTCTGACTAGACAAACCAACAAAACTTATCATTAATACAAAAATATGTAGTCTGGACGGTTTCAATTTGGCAAGATGGTAACAAAAAAGGAGGATATAAAACATCCGTCATTATTTTTTACGTTTCATTAGTTTGGTTAATAAAATAATGACGAATGTCTTCTATCTTCATTTTTTATAACATTAATATATTCTGTAATTTTAATAGATGATACATTTTTCATGTTTATGATGGGCTCATTATTTATTCTAGTTTCTTTATTTAAGAGAAATAAAAGAATAATATATACGAAAACATAATAATACGAGAGAGAGCGAGAGAGAGTCATAATATTACATTTAAAGCTCACTATTCTGAGGCATGGGGCTAAACACCTTATCCTCGATACAGTAGTGGTTAAATGTAGAAAAATCCTCGCCACCTCAAGGTAAAAGAGGAGGGAAGGAATAGTAATAAAAAAAGCTCGCTGTTCGAAAATACAAAATAGGAACAATAGTTGTTTTGCGCCTGTAAATGTAGCGTCCTAGCAGTTAGCATCAGTTTTGCAGGGCAAGTAAGCTTACGGTGAACGATGGCTACCTTAAGCAAAGGGAGTTGAAACTTGGTCGGATAACAATTTAATAGTATAATGAAACTATTTTAATTATTATCAACTAAGTTATTAATTATCATAAACTAACTGCTTCGTTTTATAAGTAATTTGTGGCTTTTAAAAGCCTGTTCTGATCTTATTTTTACCTTAGTCAATTTAAAGTTAATTTATATATGAACTAAAGTTAATTTCGTTTAAAGTTAATTTATAAATGAACTAAAGTTCGTTTATAACTGCGAATATAAACCGATTCTCATTTCAAACCGATAAAATTATTCTCTAATCAATTTAGGTTGGTTATTCTGAAATGAGCACTAAATCATGCAAAGATCCACATATGAATTTGTAATTTATAGTTTCTTCTATATACGATAACTGCTGATTAAAAGTTAAGTCTGTTAAGCATTCGTTCATAATTTAAAACTTGTGCAAAGGTCCAAACATTAAAGATAAAACTACAGATTGAAGTACATTTTCTAGATAATTATTTATGGGAAAATATGTCTCACTTTTTAACTATCAGATCATTTCATTAGGAACATAATTTATCAAGTAACTTACAAATATAAAATAAATGCACGTTTATGTTGTTATCATCTTGACATCTTTCATTATCATAATTTTCATGAAAACAAAATTTGCAATGGAAATATTAACAAAATTATTCAATGTTATTTACCTTGTAGTTACCAAAGGCATGTGCTCCATCAAAGATATACAAATGGTCATTACAGTCGAGTGCCAGATGTTCGAAACGTAACATGAACTTCTGCAGGATGGAGTCGGTTTGGAAAGTAATGGCACATTCCATATTATCCTCTCCCTCTGAAGTCAACACTGCCCCATCAATCTTCTTATAAAGGGGATGGTATCGCTCGTGTAAACAAAGAGTAGAGATATGGTCTGTAAATATATATATGCGCACCCACATTCATTTACTTATTATTTGTAACTAAGTTATTGAATGAAATTATGTTATTATTTATCAGCAAGATGTATTTTGTATATATTTATGTATGCGTGTGAAAGGAAGGGGATTTACAAAAACAAAAAAAAAATCACAACCTTAGATGGTTTCAATCAAATTAGTTGTTTATTAAGAAAATCTAAACTAGAAAAAAGACAATACTCAGTTTATTTTAATGAAAATTTGCTATACTCTTCATGTAGATTTATGCTGATTTCATGTAGGTTTCCATTCTTGTATTAGTAAATATTATTAATATTGGTTGTCCTTATTAATATTATAATACTGTTTAATACTTGATTGCCAAAGGAGTATATACTAGCGAAAAGATGCTACATGATAAAGAAATTTACTTTCTTGCATATATATATATATATATATATATACTCGTATTACTGTTTTAGTCGTCTTCTTTTCACTAGGCAGTTTCGGTTCAGAATTTCACTGTTTCTGCCACTTTAGTTTGTAATTCATTACTGTTTTATAGTAATAGGTGTTTAAGGAATCTCACTATTACTATAATACTGTTAGAAGCTGCACAATCTACCTCTGACTAACCTCACTTTGTGCGAAGTAATCATTCCTTTGAATTAAACTCATTTAAGCACAACTAACATTTTATATTATTCTTAAATTTAAACTGATTATTTTCAGTAGTTTAAATATCGACAATGTTCATCGGGCAGGCAGCTAAATAAGACTTCACAAGAATAATCCAAATAAACATTCCACATGACATTGTTCTGTTAAGCTGAATATATTATCTACTTTGCCTAAAGAAGTTTGAAGGTTATCAGGCAAATACCTCGCCAGTGAAAACGGGTAAATCTTTTTCTTGTCTTTTTGAAAATGACTAATTAATGTGAATTCTTTCAAAAAAAATGAGAACGAGATCATTAGAATTTAACATTCATTTCTTCATTTCATATGTTGCTATACTGGCAAGCTACCTATTTCAGTACTTTTCAATTTGACTAATTTCATACAAAAAAAGCCATATTTATTTTTTTATCTTCATAAGCCGAATAAATGAAAAATACATGTACCGAAAATGAAATGAATACAGTCCAATGAAAATAATTATAAATTGTAAATTGCTTATTATATACCCAATGATACAAGTAAGTATTTATACATGCTCTCTTACTGGAGAATAAAATCGAATACTTTAAAACCTTGTATGCTTGACCATTTGTTTCAGTAAGTGACCTACTGTTTAAATGGGAAAATACATTTATAATGCAATCGATGATAAAAACTATGAATCACTCCGCAAATAAAAGCCGAAATCCTGAACCATGATTCACTATAAAATCACCCACACGTTATATCTAGTTTCATATGCGAAAATAACAACGACATGAACAGAATATACAGTCTTTCTCGAACCCGTCCACTTATAAAGCAAGACTTTTAAAATATTTACAGTCTATGTTAATAATTCATCGTAAATACATTACAACAACCCTTGAGTTACATGCCTTGTAACGTTCAATTGAAGTTTTGTTAGTGATCATATCATATTACAAACAGTAAAAAAAAGGAACAAATAGTTCCTTCTAAACAAAACACAGTGATTTATAATTAGGAATTTAATTTATGAATATTTTCTACAATATAATATCGCATTACTCTAGGTTTTTCTAACCGGTAATGTAACATTTAGGATTTACTTTAATAGATAACATACATTGTTAAATTATGAAACGAAAAGTTAAATGGATGCTTACAATACTTATTTCTATCTGCAAATGTGCCATTTCTACACAGAAGTAAGCTAAGTAGCAAACACTGAAGCCAAACGTATGACCAATGATCTCTTTGAAAGCTCGCCATCTTGCCTTCCCACGCCTCAATTGATCGCAGCAATACAAGGGAGATGAGCTTAGCAGTGAAGCTTCTGCTACGACACTCCTTGCCTCACTGCCGAAGTCAACATTTAAAGTAACCATTCGTTTTCAATAGGGTTCATCTTTTAACTAAAAGGTTTTCCACAAGATGCTGTAGATGATAGAAAATGATTGAAACGACGAACTATTTGCATTTAGTACTAGCATCGTTAAAAATGAATTGCCGAATTCGAAGGCCTTTCCACTGGCTCACAATCACCACACCCCCTGCTATAGCGGTCAATACGGGACGCCTTTCTAATTCCGAAAGTTGCCACGTTGGGGCGCCTTTTTGTTGGAACGTACAATGCAAAGTAATTGGAATTGAATCTCTCAAAAATGGAAACAAAATTTATAATTTATGGATTTTTTACAGTTATATTTTTACGAGATGTAATTCATAAAGAACAGTATAGGCAAGGATAGAGAGTATTTTTGCAAACGTGTGCTAAAAATGAAGCTTATATTGAACATTTTATACTAAACATCTTAAATAACATGCGTATAATTAGATTTTTTTTTCCTTTTCAAAATGCATTATAAAGTAGTTTCTTAACTAAGGTGAATCTTCCAACTATATGATTTTATCACATCCATTTGACTTATTGCACTTTAAAGGAGATATTGTGTTATTTTAAATTTGCATACATAAGGTTCAAGGAATGCGATGCTCCAAATATATTGATTGAAATATATGAACGGGATTAGTTGGAGCGATTCCGTACCAACGGTTCAGAAGAGAATTATAAGGGAAAATATCTATGCGTCATTATTTCTGTAATAGCAAAGCAGATTGACTTCATATAAATCCAATTAATACAGTGAGAGAAGACTAATTCCATCTAGCTAGTTTGCTCTGTCTGTTATTTGCGTGCATTCTCTGGAAGGTTTCTCTCTTTTGCCAGAGAAACAACCCGATTTTCCGGAAAAACCTTTACCATTTCGTAAGTTCAGCGAACTCATCTTTTGTCGAAAAGCCCTTATAAACGTGTCTCACAACCTAAACTGGATTCAAACCTAGATCTTTCCGCAAAAAGACAAAAAGGATCCCCCCACACACACATACTTTTTAGATATAAATTCATCAGAAACAGTAACAGAAAATATTTTTCTAATTATGGGCATTCACATTCAGTGTACAACTGCTAAATATCTATCTTGATTTGGACTTCAAATGTACCAAGGTTTCAGTTGACTGCTAAGGAGTGATGTTCATTCAAAGCATGTAACTGGATCTCAAACAACTATCAAATATATTAGATCAGACTTTTTATTCTTAAAGCAGCGAGTTTAACGTCACGAAAGAAACAAAGAAAGAAATATTAAAATAGTTAAGTAAAAATCAAAAGGAAGAAATAAAGGAAGGAGCACACTATCGTTCCTTCATTTTCTAAAACTTTCTTTCAGTTAATCAACTTAGCTTGATTATTATTATGCTATAAATATATCGCGGAATAAAATTTCAATTAATTTGAATATTTAATGAATGCTAGCTTTCAATTTTTATCATGTTATATATTGATAACTGAAAGCCTAATTTTATACAATTTCGTATCTTGATTCAACCCAGTTATCAATAACTGTTAACTGATATAATGAGCAACTAGAATTTATTTTTCATTAATTTGCTTTGCTCTTAAAAATATAAAATCTTCAAAACTTCATTCTTTGAACCTCATCGGGAGTTATCTGAAAAGATCTGCACAGTTGCTTTCTTTGTTGTTAAAGCAAACATTTATTTACAAAAATACATTTACTGGCCTTAAATACAATCTCAGTTCTACCTTATCACTGCTTTCCAACGTTTTGGCGAATCTTTTATTTCTGTCAGCAAATGATTTTTTATTGATGAGTTTGATAATTCTGATCGCTTCAGGAAACCTCGTGACTGGTAACGAGAAGCTTCCTAGGAGTAAGAGAACCTCGCACTTGACATCGTCCTTTCCGAAAAACGCACTGATAGTCGGTCTGACCGCTAAATGGAATTTAATAAAAATACTTATGAAGGCAACTGACGCGAGGTCTTGAGTGAAGACAACATCACACACACACACACACACACACACACACACACACACACACACACACACACACACACACACACACACACACACACACACACACACACACACACACACACACACACACACACACACACACACACACACACACACACACACACACACACACACACACACACACACAGGGCCGTCTCTACCGACGATGCAACACGCGCGCATTTGCATGGGGCGACAAGTTTTGTGGGGCGGAAAAATTGGCCTAAACTATACGAAAAATAAATCATAAAAAAGTTATTTATTTCTTCTCTTTTGAAACCAGACTTCAGGATGTCGTTAGTTAAATTTTTGCATAATAAAACTTCATTGTGCTGTATATTTTTTTAAAAATCATAATCATTTAAAATAATGTATTATGTTGCGTTTAATATCGCACTGTCAGTGTTAATATCAGACGAAGGGACAATAGCAGAACACCTTCTATCTTGCATTTATTTCCGATTCCATTGTTGGCCGTGAGTTGACCTTGACCTGAAGTTAAATCTCATTTAATGAATGAGACCAAACGATCATTATGAGATAACTGGTTAAGAGTAAACAATTAAAGAAATAGAATCAAAATATATAAATACAGTCTGTGTAGTGAATTGTTAATAATACTTTTTTTGATAGAATTATTAGGATCTGACTTTTAAAATAATTTTAACATTACAATATGTCTGATAAAAGAAAAAAAAAACTATCAGGTGCTGCAGAATATCGCAAACGAAAATCGGAAAAAGAAAGTGATATTCAGAAACAAAGCTGGACTTAGCATAAATATCTAAAAACTGAAACAGCTAATGTAGTGCAAGAGAAAATAAACGCAAGGACCGAAAACAAAAATTCTGAGCTCATGGAAAGTACTTCTAATTGCGATCCCGGTAATGTCAATATTAGTAACAATGAGGGAGACAAAATGGGCGGGAAGGGGCGGCAAAATATGCTATTTCACGGGGCGGAAAAATTCCCGGGGAAGATCCTACACACACACACACACACACACACACACACACCTGTTTAGTGCGTTATCGAGTGTAAACAACATTTTATTAATCGTAGTTAGTGTTTTAGAGTTATATTTGAACACTTGTACAAAATCAAATCAAAGTTTTAAAGCTACGAAATCTATGAGATCCACTGATATTTTCTATTCTATTCTACTTCATTAAAGAAAATGCTGGTCGAACCCACTAAATTGATTTCACAACCCACTAATGGGCTGCAACCAGCAGGTTGAAAAACGGTGGGTTCGATAATCTGAGCGCTCTGTTCTAGAAACTTTTTCAAGTCATTTCACATTCCCAATAGGCAAGATGTTGATGGTTTGATACTGGACGAGGAAACTCGAATATCACTTTTCAAAGGAACTAGAAATCATCTGAGAAGCAAAAAAAAGTGACTATATAGAAAAAATGTGGATGTAAAAGGTGAGGGTTCCGAATTCCATCTGAGTCGTGTAGGTCGATCGTAATTTCCCTTAATATGTTCCTTTGCCCATTTTTAGCATCTGCGTGGCTCAGTAACTGTCGACAGTAACCTCTGGTTGGAAATACACATTGCGCATCCTCTAGGATGAGCGAAGAACCTTTATAATAGTTTAGTTTTGAAATTAGAGTTCCCGAAAACTCGCTTTTACATCCGCAAAAACACATGAATTAATAGGCATAGCTTTATGATGGAAGATAGCTTTAGTTGCTTAGTAGTAGGGGTGTCACTTCTGACCAGTTCAAGATCAAGATAAGATAAGGAATCGTGACGTCATTGTGGGCGTGACGTCATGAGATTGGAATGTTTGGAATTTCCCTGGGGTCATGTGTGTCAATGGCTTCAGTTCTTGTATTTTGGTTCGCGTATGGAATTATGGGTGATGGTAGAGATAAGGATTCGTGTTGTGATTGGTGGGACACTTTGAACCAGATGAAGATCAAGATAAGATAAGGGATCATGACGTGAATGTTTGTTGTTATCAGATGAAGATAAGTGACGTCATTTGTTAATTGTAAATAAGTGACATTGTTGTTTTGAATGGAAAAGTGAGATATATTAGAGATAAGGAATCGTGTCGTGATTGGTGGGACACTTCTGACCAGATCAAGATCAAGATAACATAAAGAATCCCGACGTGAATGTTTGTTGTTATAGAGTTTGGAATGTTTGGAATTTTGCTGGGGCCCTTGTCTGTCGGGGACATCACGTGGTGTGTTTGGTGATATTTAGAGATAAGAATCGTGACGTTATGTGTTTGGAAATTTCTGGGGAACATATATCTCTCTGCGATATCACATGGTGTTTTGGTTTGGCTATGGAATTGTGGGCAATGTTTTTGATAAGATATCTTGGAATTTTCCCAGGGTGACACACATCCGTCATTGTCATCATGTTTTGTTTGGTTGTCTATAGATGGGTGTACTAATTTTCAATACATTATGGGGTATTTCTTTCCTGTTAAAGGTTGGGAATTCTTAGAGTAGAGTAGAGTTGTGATGGCGTCCGTGTTTAGGGTCTGAATAATTTTATTATATGCTAATGGCACTCAAACATACAGTTTTTTTTTTCTTCTATAGATGGCTGTACTAATTTTCCAATACATTTTGGGATAGTTTAAGTTAAGGGATATTACACCCCATATCGTTTCTTAGCCGAATAAGAAACTTTCTTAGCCGAATAACTTAAACTAGTCATATGTCGCCGAATTGAAGCCTTTGGCTCTTCATATATCTAACATTTTGGGGTATTTCTTTCCTGTTAAAGGGTGGGAATTCTTAGAGAAAGTCGTGATGGCGGTCGTGTTTCGAGTTTCTCTGAATAATTTAATTATATGCTAATATAACTCAAACACACTTTTTTTTTCCATAGCTCATCTGTATTTTATTCTATATTCATATTCTAATCAAGTTCATATTTTATTCATAATTCATCCAAATATGTTGATTTGTCTAAAATTAAGATCTTAAAGTTCAATAAATAAATAAATAAACAAATCGTGTGTGAATTCACGGTGATTTCAAAAGTGTTCATACTTAAACATACATAACACATCAAAGACACTGTTTGTTCTTTTAAGTTTACATATTTATTTCACAGATATTATTTACAATGCAATATGCAGAAATAGGAATTTACAGATATCACCAATGCAAATGGTGTTTTTCTTGGCGTAACATTTCTTTGATGAGGCAAGTTTGATTGCCTGATTTTGATACTACTTCCCAAATGATTATGGCAATTTCTGCAGTCACTAATATTAGCAGTACTGCTATAAAAGCAACTATCTGCCACTTTTGCGATGGTTCTTGATTTTCACTTGCAAAGAAAAAAAATCATTGATAGTAATGGAAAAGTTAGCAGATTACTATAATCCTAATACAGTAGTTAGTTTTGGAAGTATCAAAGCTTTACAGAAACATACAAATTTCTTCTTCTTCTTCGTCTATGATCTCTTATGCTTTTAAGCGTCGAGATTTTGCCAAAGAGATTTCCATGCCGTCCTGTCCAAGGTTTGTTGTTTTGCTTCTTTCCAGTTAATTCCCTTCTTTTCCAATTTTTCTTTAATTTCCTTTTACCAACCTTTCCTGGGTCTGCCTATGTATCTTTTTCCTATTTTCTGGCTTTCGTATACAGATTTTGCTATTCTTCCTTCTTCCATTCGATTGAGATGTCCAAACCATCTCATTTGGGCTTGTGTTATGAATTGATTCAGAGGTGCAACTTGAAGGCTGTCTCTTATGGTTTGATTTCTTATTCGGTTTAGTCTTGTTTTTTGTGCCACTTTCCTGAGATATTTCATTTCAATTGTTTGTAGTAACATACAAATTTGCCACATGAAACCGTGAAAAGTTGGTTAGCAACACAACCTACTTATGTGAGACATAAACCCATTAGAAGAAAGTTTAAACGTAATCAAATCAAAGTCCCGACACTTTTACACACGTTTCAATGTGATTTGGCAGATATGTCATCCCATGCAAAAGAGAATGGGGGGTGTATGCATTGATTGTTTTTCCCGATTTGCGTGGGTTCGAAGAAGAAATCAGCAGACGCTGTTATTAATGCTTTCGAGTCTATTTTTAAAGAGGAAGTGCCATGTTACATAAACACTGATCAAGGAAAAGAGTTTTGCAACAAGAAAGTTCGTGCATTGTTTAAGAACCATAATATTCATTTCTACACGACCAGGAGCGAAATGAAAGCACCCATTGCAGAAAGATTTATCAGAACATTGAAAACAAAGATATACAAGTGGATGACGTATACTCAAAGTAAAAGTTATACGAATGTATTGCCGACTCTTGTACATACTTATAACTTCACACCACACCGCACTATCGGTATGGCTCCTTCGGAAGTTAACCTTCACAACGAGGATCGTGTTTTGAAATATTTGTACGGAACCCAAGAGGAGACTACCAAACCAAAATTTCAAGTAGGTGATAGTGTGGTTTTAAGTGATGATACCCACAAATTTAGAAAAGGGTATTGGGGTAACTGGACACGAGAATTGTTCACTATTGCTCAGGTTATTAATAGAAACCCTGTAGTATATAGAGTTCGCAGTAGGGACGGAGAGATAGTAAAGGGAACTTTCTATGAACCTCAGCTGCAAAAGGCTAATATACCCAATGAACTTCCGGAAGACGTGTATCTAATCGAACAAGTACTTAAGCAGCGCAAACAGAAAGGAAAGCTTCAGTATTTTGTTAAGTGGCTCGGTTATCACTCATCGTATAATTCTTGGGTTCGTAGCGAAGATGTTTTACTTAACCCTTCCCAGTAATGCCAGTATGAAAATGTTTCCTACAAACACGCAAACGAAATTTCAAGTGAAATTACCACACGAGATCAGCCTTAAAGGTAAATGGGAAGTTGCTCTTGCCGAAATTCATCTTCCGGGAAAATTTAATAACATAGATTCCGGTTACGATGAGTTTCATATGATACGTGCAATTGGAGGAGGAGTCAACAATATCGACAACAACAACAACATCACAGGAAATAAAGTTTTCGAAAAGTCTAAAGAAGGATTTTACAAAGTGCACAAGATTCCCCATGGCAGTTACAGTTCACCCTCTGAACTTCTTCAAGCAGTGTTTGATGTGAGTTCTGTGATTACTGGAAAAAAGAACCCAAACAACACTATTTCTCTGACAGTCCCAAAAGATTACAACCTGTTGTTTCCCAAGGAGGCCTCGGGTTTGGGCCTTCTACTGGGTTTTAATCAGATTGGTGTTAAACTGAAAGGTACAATCACAGGGAAATATCCAATTGATATAAAGAGGGGTGTAGCCGCATATTTTGTTTATTCTGATTTAATCCAAGAACAGATAGTTGGTGATACATGTGCACCATTGTTACGAGTTGTTCAGTGCAGCACTAAGTGTTCCTTCGTTTTTGCTCAACCTGATTATTATCCGTTACGAAAATAAACATTTCAGTCAATTAGCATTGAAATTCGTTCTGACAGCAGCGAGTTGTTCCACTTTCGTGGCGGCAAGACAATAGTTAAATTACAGTTCCGACAAATGAAGGATGACCGATTATCTCAGTTATCACACATTGCAGGCAGGTGGGGCTCAGATGTTTACGGGGCCCCCAATACAGCATAGGTACGGATTAGGTAGCATTTTCAGAAGTGCCCTCTCCTTTCTAAGTCCGCTTTTAAAACCTGCAGCTCAATTTGTCGGTCGTCAAGCTCTAAAAGCTGGTCAGCATATGATAGGAGATGTATTGGAAGGGGTACCTGTACGTCGAGCCTTTATAAACAGAGCATCAGAAGCTGGGAAAAACCATTGCTGAAAAGGCTCAGAGTCGATTACTTCAGAGAGGTTAAGGAAGCAAGAAGAAAAAAACTAATACTAAAAAGCGCAAGCGAGATGACATCTTTTGCTGAGGATATGATGTCAGAGTTAGATCTTTTTTCCCACCCTCGTGTCAACTTGTGTGTGGAAAGAAGTTCTTATGTCACCTACCAGCCAATATCCAGTACTGACAGTGGAGGTCTTGTGGAATTTTGCATACCAGGTACATCTGAAGAATACTTGGATTTGGGAAAATCATACCTACGCGTACGTGTGCGCATCACTGACAATGATAATAAACCTATCTAAGATTCTTCTGTTGGTGTTGGGAATAATTTTTTCCATTCCCTGTTCAGTCAAATTGACTTTTTTCTCCAAGATAAACTAGTGAATGTGGCATCAAACACGTATCCTTATAGGGCTTATATTGAAAACCTACTAAATTATGACAGAGATGCTAAAAACAGTCAGCTGACAAATGAACTCTTTGTTAAAAATGATGTGGCTAATGTTAGCGATATGTTTACCAAAAGTGAATGTGGAATGCGTAGACGACAAGCTCAAATTAACCAATCGAAAAGTGTCGAGATGCTTGGGCGAATACACGCTGACATCATGCATCAAGACCGGTACTTGATCAATAACGTTACTGTTCGTGTTCGTATGGTTCGCAGTTCTCCCGAATTTTGTTTACTGACTGCAAATGCTGATTCAAAGGCTAAAGTGCAAATTGAAGAGGCTACACTTTTTGTCCGCAAAGTCAAAATAAATTCAAAGATTCAACTGGCTCACCTGTCTGTGTTAGACAAGTCAAACATGGTATATCCCATCAATCGTGTGCAAGTGTCTTATTTTTCGATTCCCAAGGGTATGTCAGATGCCACACGTGACAATCTGTATCTAGGTGAAATACCATGTAGATTAATTATTGGACTGGTCGCTAGTGATGGATTTAATGGCACTTTCAACAGAAATCCATTTAATTTCCATCATTTCAATCTGAATTTTCTTGTGGTGACAGCTGACGGTATTCAGTATCCCTCACAATCTTTGACTCCGAACTTCAAAGAAAGGCATTACAGCAGATGTTATATGTCACTGTTCACATCGCTAGGCAAATGGAACAGAGACTGTGGTAATGACATTTCTTATGAAGAATACATAAAGGGAAACGTTCTCTATGGATTTGACTTATCACCAGATCAAAATGCCGTTGATCCCCATGTCAGCCTGTTAAGAAGAGGAAGTGTGCGACTCGAAGTTAAATTTGCTCAACCTCTTCCTGAAAACATCACAGTGGTTCTTTATGCAGAATTTGAGTGTACTTTATCCGTAACAAAGGATCGTTCTGTGTTACTGGACTATGAACACTGAACAATTAGTAAGCATACTAGAGTTAGAACCCACCACAAGAAAAGTGGGTTTAGGAGTTTGTGCTCGTGATGAATTGCCACAACATCCGATCAGAAAACAACAGTCGATGTTCGTCGTGAACACAGATCCGACCTGGTTGCCAGGACAACATTGGCAAGCTATCTATATTAAAGACAAACACGGTGATTTTTCCACCCGAAAACGATATTGTTAACTTTCTGAATATCAACACTGATAAATGGCATTATAATTCTGTAGCTGTACAATATTGAGATGTCGTGGTCTTTCTATGCAAAATATTATTAGCAAATGTTATTCTAAGGATTTGTGGTTAAATGATATTGTAGTAACTTATGCTGTTACAGATCATTTACTGAAAATAAAAAAATAATTAAAAAAATTTTTTTTTAAAATTGTTTTTTTCACTTACCATTTTTTCCACACCAGTTTCTTCTTCCCACGCGCAGCTTTCGGGGAGATAGAGAGAGATGAATTTGGTACTCCTTCTTCGAGCTCTCTTGCGGGGAGGGATTGGATTGGAAACATTTTCTTCACTGGGACTGGCTGACGTTGATGGGAATGGTTCTGGGTATTCGGTTTGTTCAGTAAAGGTTCTGGACGTGGTAGTCTATGTTCCTGTTGCTCTCCTTCTGTGTGAGCCAATTGGTTTTTCAACCCTAAATACTTTTGCAGACCATTTAAATGTGCTTTTACTTTTTCATCTGCATGTTTATTTCTTATTTTTAAAATGGCACTCATTTCATCATCGAGTATGTACAGTTCACGCTCCTCTGGTGATTGGAGAAGCGTAAATTTTTTAAACATATTCATTTTCTAATAAGTGAACTCAATAAAGGAACAATGATACTGCCTAATAATAGGAACAGTGCTCCCCCGTGCTGTAAAACCAGTTTTCTTCTGGTAATGAAGGGAAGCGATTTGTTACTTAGTGCTCTTAAAATTTTTTTTCCGTTCGTAGGCGTGACTTCTGATTATGCTTTAGTGGAATATTTCCACATAAAACATTTTTGCAGATTTCACAGAGTGTGGTGATTTGGCTGGAGGTGTAATGTTTTAAAGCATCATTTGCTTGTTTGGGAGAGGAATGAGATAAGTACTTGATGAGATATTCATAGCGTTTGAGTCTATCAGCCATTCAGGGATAAATACTGTATTGGGTTCTTTTCCTGGCAAAATCCGTGACCTTAAGCGTAAAATATCAGGTGTTCCTGTCTAAAGTCTAAAACTAAATATGAGTGGGGTTCGCGTGTTGCATCTTTATAAATCTGAACTAACACATTCGTTTGTTCTGGAAATACTTGGGAAGCTAAACGAGAAAACTGCAAAGAGTCTCGGGGATTTTTAAAAGCAATAACATAATCGCTATTGAGAGAAATTGTACGAAAATGTGCACATTTACAGAATAAATTTTGTGTCAGTAGAATGACACTGAGGTTACGGTGATGTGAACCTTTTATGAATACATCAGCTATTTTCGTGCTGTCCTTAGCCTGGTGAACCTGAACTAACACATTCGTTTGTTCTGGAAATACTTGGGAAGCTAAACGAGAAAACTGCAAAGAGTCTCGGGGATTTTTAAAAGCAATAACATAATCGCTATTGAGAGAAATTGCACGAAAATGTGCACATTTACAGAATAAATTTTGTGTCAGTAGAATGACACTGAGGTTACGGTGATGTGAACCTTTTATGAATACATCAGCTATTTTCGTGCTGTCCTTAGCCTGGTGAACCAAATCATCGATTATGAGTAAATTTCTCACATTAGAATCAAATTCAGGTAACTTCAAACCACTCACGAATTCCATATTGGTAAATTTTTTAAATTTATCTTGATTTTCACTGTAACAGTAAACGATTCGCTCCAGTGGTGGTTTGATTAGTTGATTACAATGTTCTATGAGAGACAACACGAATGTTGTTTTTCCTGACTGAGTAGCTCCCGAAATTATGCATGTAAATAGATGTATCAACATATCGAAAATGATAACATAATAAGACTGTGATTATTTTTATATAATCAGAGATCATGTAAAAACAAATAGATACTTGTTTTTAACATCAAAAAAAATCTCCTTGTCAACATTTCTTTTTTTACTTTATTATTTTTTTTATCACAGTCACTATGTAATCATGCCAAGACGAATTTTTCTTTTTTAATTCTAAGAAAAAAAAATATTATGGAATAATAGTAACAATAACATTGATGTGAAAACTGTACAAGAGAAGGCGACACTGCAAATTATCGTGTTGGGAAACAGCCATGGATTTTTACCTACCAGGTAGAATGTTGTTTAGTTTTCTATCCCATAGATGGCATCTTTTGCTTATGGGGTATGTGAGTGTAAGGAATTATCCTTTAAAATACCCATAGGGAAAAGTGCATGTGTCTGTTGACACTATGCGCTTCGCAAAAGTGTATCCAAATCTTTTTGTTACGGAGGTCGTTTTGAGTTGACAGCTCCATTTGTCTCTATGGACAGAAAATGGTATAGGAATTGGATGTTTTGGGGCTCACCCTTTACTGCTGCTATCATAGATTCCAGATTAATCTCAGTGGCCGAGCGAGAATTTAAAGTAATGCCTTTGCATTTGGTCACAATCGTACCTCCCGCATTCTGTAGGAATAAGATTTGGGGCCTGTGGTAACAAACTCAACAATAAAGTCACCGTCGAGTTCGTCGCCTAGCTCCCCAAGGTAGTGACCAGTGGACGGTGAGTAATCGCCCGGTTTTTCAATGAAAATGACAGAATCAATATCTGTGTATAAAAGCCATCTTTGCAAAGGTTCCATGACCTCATATAACTTTATCCTACCATAGGCAGCTACAAATGAGGAGATGATAGCATTCCCTTTCCTATTTTCAGGCACAGTGCCTTCAAGAGAGTAAGCAACAATCATCTGCTCTTCTGAAACTAACCTGGCATCTTGGATAACTACTGTTATCTAAAAAAAGTTCTACAAGGTCTTCATAAGAGGAAATCACCTGGGTCTGAGTTCTTAACATTCTCATGCCAAGCCTTTCCCATAGAGAATTCAAATAAAGCTTAACAAGTGAAAGTTTACCAGGGTTTTTACTAATGTGTTCACTATTTAACATAACACCTTCCCTTAGCAAAAACTCGTCCAGATAAGCCTGTCGGTTTTGACCTTCAGGCCATCCAGATGCTTCCTGTTTCAGCTTCAGAAAGGTATCAATATAATGAGCAAAGAAGTTTTCTTCCCCTTCAAATTTTTGAGAAAAATGCTACACCTCGTAAAATTCTGTAACTTTATAACCGTGAGAATGTGCTAAATCTAATTCTAGAGTGCACCAATAACCTGTAAATAATCGATCCATATGAGAGCATAATGGGGCCATTTCGGAAGCACACTTTCCACACAGGAGGAAAATTAATTTTTCATTAACTGTGATGGACAAAACTGGTAAAAAGAGATCGGTAGATGCTTCCACTTTTGCATGGTAAATACCAAAGTATACCCCAGGAGAATAGTCGAAATTATCGATAATAACCTCGGGAAAAAGCCCCATAGGAAATACCTGGTATTTCATTACCCATGGATAAAGGCTACTGAAGTCCAAATAGCGAATAACTTCCCCTTCTGACTGAATTTTGTGATACATTTTGTAGCAGTCGGTTCTGCCACCATTCAGAGTACTATGAGGCAATATGGAATCTGGAATATTAAGAGCAGCAGTAAAGTTTTTCAAGACTGTGTTTTCAGAAATTTCTGCATTAAACTGACATTCCCAAATTGAGATAACGTTGAATCCTTTGCTACAAAAATAGTTTTCAAGATCCTTCGTTTGCTCAAAAAGGGAAATCATGTCTGTGTTTCTGTATGGTTGGAATGTACTTGGTCTGTAGCACTTTTAACAACCATGGAAGAAGCGACCGTAATATTCAAAAATTAAGCTTCCACATTTCCTATCGACAAAATAAGGTCCGATGCAGACTTCTCCCCCCACAGAACATGCATGTTGTATGGTTATGTTGTTCTTGCCATTTGAGCCAAGCCAAAGCCGTTCGACTTTGCACGTTTTCCCCTATGTAACCCCGAACAGGAAGTATGGCCAATGTGTTAGGTTTCAAAAAGTTTTGGAGAAATACTCTCAAACATACTCCTGCGATTGTAATGTCATAGAGAAAGGGATAAATCTGGGTGAGCTGTATGAAGAGAGTGTGAAAAGTATTGCAACTGTCATGCAAAACATGCACATCATCTTTTGTATAAGCTAAAAGTTCCACTTTCAGACAGTATTCAATGTCTAGCCGATTTTCGTACCAGGTCTCAAACTCTGCACGAGTTTCTTTATTCATAAATTCCGGCTAGAAATATGATTTTTTGGGGATGACTCTGCGATAATCCAGAGAATCGGATATGTGAAACTTATGAGGAAAGAGACCCTGACGAACTCTGGGAGGTCGAACATGGCTGGGAGTTTCCTAAGAGTGACACTAATGAAGGAAAAACTATCAAGAAATATGATGTTTAAAGGGTCATAATAGATAGCAAGTATCTTCGATCCGTCAAACACTACATGGGGTTGGAATTTTTTTGAAAAAAGATATTCCAAAATAAAATACCCATCAAAACCACGAAACTTGTGTGTAATTACATGGACATTTTCGTATTTTGGTTTGACAGTCTGAAGGATCTTACCATCTCGATCTCTTTTTATGATATTATTGACAGAAAACAGCTCATCTAGGAATTGACCCACACAGTTTTCACCCCAGAACTCATGTTCATGACCTCCAAAATCAGCTATACATAAGAGTGGTACATGATGATGATTTTTAGCTATAGTTTCTGTGTCAAAAAAATAATAGAAACTTGTTTATTTGAGACCTCCGATTTTTGCACAAAACACATCTGTTTTGTGTGAACTGATTTGCAGTGGGTGCAGAAATTTTCAAGTGGACAGACGTGGCTTTTATCTGTAGAGAAAGTAGCCAAACACTGTCTGCAACAATAGAGTTTTGAACAAATATTATTTTGTATGTGCAAATTCAGACATTCGTTGCCATAGAAAAATCTATTGCATGACTTGCACAAAAGAAGGTCCCACACACTATGACTGGCATTTGTGCAACAGCAGATGCACACATTTTTGCATCTATGCATTTGCAATTTGATAGAAGTGCTGTATGTCCAAAAGCAACTGGGGCAATAATAGATACTCCCATAGAGAGCTGCCACACTATGCACTAAATCATAATGAGATGAGTGATATAAAAAACAGATCTGTTTACTTGCATTTGGCCCCCCAAAACACCACAGAAAAATTAGCATCTGCCGAAAAAATTACGATTTGGTATTCCAGAGTCAAATGCTTTTGAAAGAGATCTGCTTCTGGAATACCACAAGAAATGAGCAGAACCCCTGCAATTTTGTGGAGAGTTAAAGCCCTCTTTGTTCGTAACTTTTTATGATCTAACTGCACTTGTCTGTATGTTTGGGCATCATCAGTTTGTGCAGAAACACCCAGAACAAGTGCTCGGCCCATGCAAAGATTGTCTTTGTTGTTAATTTCCACAACAGCTTTTTTTATTTTCACAAATTCATCCAGGCTAGGAAGCGTTCTTCTTTTAACATTGGTTCTGCCACCACCATTGTTACTGATATTGATAAGTACAATATCGATAATCAGATCATTTGCCAAAAGAAACACATTTCGATTGGGCGACAGCATAAAAAGCATCAACTATCCTTTGGATAGTTAGTTCAGAAAGCAACATGAATGGTAAGTTAATGTTGCTTTCTAAACTGGATGCACTAATGCCCATCCGAATGTGAGAAAAAGTTCCTGAACTCGATAAACGCTGGATGATCTCATTAAGCATATCTCGAAATATTTCAAAAAAACACTCTGGTGAAAAGAGTTCCAGATCACGAAATGGAACTTGATACTCTAATAGTCGAGTTTCATACTTGATAGAATTACGTGATCGGGCCACCAAAACAGTATAAAAGTCCCTGTAGAGTGAGGGTTCAATAGTAGTAGAAGTAGACAGTTTAGTTTCACATCCAGAAACTGAATGTGAATTATATAAATTTTGGGGAGGTTCGTGACTTTCTCCAGCCACACCAGCGATTGTTACATGAGTATCAACTCCACGTCCTGTGCTTTGTTCATTTTCGCAACCATTTTCTCTTGTCAAATCAACCTCTACAAAAATGGGTTGATGAATGAATATATTCCCATCACCATCAACAAAACGAATAACGGATGATTGTTATTTAAAAAAAAAAAATTACTTTCTAGATTTCAGAAATATCGTTTAGAAATAAAAAATCATAAGGTGAATTTGTAATTTCGACACTACATCATTATGTTTTTACTAACACTATTTTACTAAACTTCAGCCCTCAAAATATTTCCCAAAAATCCTAACAACCAAAAAAATAAAAAATGCTTTATGGACATTTCACTAAACACGAAACAGATTGAAGTATTTTCATGAAATGTTACTCATCATAATGTTTTTTGCAATTTCGACACTACACAATGGTTTCACTAACACAATATTACTAAATAACCAAACTCAATGTCTTTCCCAATAAAAAAAAATATATATATATATATTATTATTATTATTATTATTATTAAACAAGACCTCATGGAGTCAAAGACTCATCTAGGAAGTCCTTTTATCTCACACACATCTCATCATACCGGGTCTTAAACACATTCAAACTCCTTGCAGACATCACACTCTCAGGCAAGGCATTCCAATCATTCACAACTCTGCACGAAAAAAACCTGCCTCTCACTCCCCTACTCACACCCTCTTTATACAGTTTCCAGGCATGACCTCTGGTTCTCCCCTGATCTCCCACTATTCTCTGTAGAACTTCTCCACCATTGATCCTATAACAACCCCTTACCAACTTGTAGGTCTCTATCATATCTCCCCTCTTCCTTCTCTCCACTAGACTCTGCAAATTACATCTTTTCAATCTTTCCTCATATTCAACATTCCAGAGGTCAGAAACTACCTTAGTCAGTCGCCTTTGAACCCTTTCCAACATCTCTTCATCCTTCTGAAAACCAGGTGACCAAATCTGGGCACAATAGTCCATGTGTGGCCTAATCAAAGCCTTATACAATGGAACAAGAATCTCCCTACTTCTACACATCAGTGTCCTCCTCATCATTCCCAGAAGTCTTTGTGTTGTCTTCACAATTTTGGCGATGTGTGACCTAAATTTTAGATCCTTATCCACTATCACTCCCAGATCTCTTATTTCCTCTACTTCCAACAATATATTCTCACCAAGCATAAATTCTGCATCCCATCTTTGTTTTCCAAATTTTAAAACCTTACATTTTGCAACATTGAACTCACATCCCCATTTGCTTGCCCAATCACTCAATTTATTCAAGTCTTCTTGCAAGACCACAACATCTTCACTACTCTTTATGGTTCGTCCCAACTTTGCATCATCTGCAAACAACTGAATATCTCCATCCAAATCTTTGCCAATATCATTAATATACAAGTTAAATAGTAATGGCCCTAAAACAGATCCCTGAGGCACTCCACTAGTGACTTTCCTTTTCCTGGATATTGCACCCCCATACACAACTTGTTGATACCTATCAGATAGCCAGTCTCCAATCCAATGCACTAATCTAATATCCAACCCCATCTGCTCTAGTTTGACTGTCAACTTATCATGAGGTACTCTATCAAAAGCTTTTGCAAAATCCAAATATATTACTGTGTATCCTTCTCCTTTGTCCAAGGAAGCAGTCACTTTATTGTAATAAGTAAGTAGATTACTAAAACACGACTTCCCTTTAGCAAATCCATGCTGTCCATCAAAGATTATACCATTGTTGTCAACCCAACTCTGGATCCTAGTTCTCACAAGCTTCTCCAACAACTTAACCACAACACCTGACACACAGATAGGCCTATAGTTTGATGCTTGAGTTCGATCACCTCCTTTATGAAGTGGCACAATCTTGCCCTCCTTCCACTCTTTAGGGATTTGACCAAGTGCAAGACTCGTATTAAAAAAATATGTCAAGGCAGGTGTCAACTCTCTCGCATATTCCTTCAGAATACGCGGTGATATATTATCAAGTCCCACAGCCTTATTTACATCTAGTTTACTCAACTCCCCAAACACCTCTTCCTCACTTACAGTCAGTCTCTCCTCTCCATCATCAACTGCTCTTAATCTCTCCATGAAGTCACATTCACAAGATTGAAAGATCTTTATGAACTGCTCATTAAGTATCTCCACCACACATTCTGCAACAGCTGTCTTTATACCATTTCCTCCAATCAATGTCATCCTTCCATAATCATTCTTTCTTCTGCTGGCTACATATCGAAAGAACTCCCTAGGATTCTTTTTAGCTTCATTAGCTAACTGCTGTTCATACTTCTCTTTAGCTACTCTCACCAACCAAGTCACTCTCCTTGCCTGATCTTTGTAGAACTCATGAAATTGGTTACTTCCACTTCTCTTATGCTGCCTCCACAATGCCCTTTTTCTCTGTATTGCATGCTTAATCTCTTTATTCATCCATCTCACACCTAACTTATTTAACCTTCTCACCCGTGGTATACATTTAGACATTGCATCCACTAAATATTTTTTGAAAATCCCCCAAGCTGCATTGATCTCTTTTCCAGCTAACTCCTCATTCCATGCTACACCTGCAAGCTGTCTCCTGAGCTCTTCATAATCACCCCCCTTGTAGTTCCACATATACCCTTTTTTCACTGGGGTCCTTGCACTGCTGGCAACCACCCAAGTAATCACATCATGGTCACTTTCACCAATTGGTGGATGATTTGATACCTCATTGATAATTACATCCTCCGATAAGATGACCAAATCCAAGACCCTTAATCCTCTTGTGCCCTCTGTTACATACTGTCTGAGGTAGTTATTCCTCAAAAACTCAAGAAACTCATTTTCTTTACTTCCAGTTGCTATCTCTTCATTCCAGTCTATATTGCCATAATTAAAATCACCCATAATGATCACCCTTTTTTTATTTGCTTGGCTTATTTGACTATACATTTCACTATCACCACCATCCACATTACCAGGTCTATAACAACATCCCACCAAGTATTTGATTCTATTCACCTCTATCTCACACCATACTGCCTCAAAACCACTGGCCCCATTTCCCTCTTGCATCCCTACCTTGTATGGACATAACTCTTTCTCTATCATCAATAGCACTCCCCCTCCCTTTTTACCCCTTCTATCCTCACGAAACACATCATACCTTTCCATCTCTATTCCTGTCAGGATGTCATCCTCATCTAACCATGTCTCACTTATTCCGACAATCTCTGGGTGCACAGACGCAATTAGTGCAACCATTTCATCCGCCTTGTTTCTTATACTTCTAGCATTGGTATACAAACACAACTCATTTCTGGATCTACAGCTAGTTCCACTGATACCACTCACTCGATGTGATCTCTCCATGCTGGACTGGGGCCATTTCCCTTTCTGCTTCTTCATTTTAGAACCCTTTGCAATTCCATCTGTTTCCTTTTGATCCCTGATCATCCCATTACTTTCCTGCCTACACATTCTCTCACCTCCTCTTGGAGCATCCACCTTTCTCACGCTGTGTATCCCTGTCCACCCTGAGCCTCGCCGTTTCCCTGCTCCTCTTGCACACCCATTCTCTCATTTTCTATACTCATACCACTCACTTCCACATTCATTTCCACTCCTTCAATCTCTCCTGTCTTACTCTCCTGCTCTTCCACATCACTCCCCTCTCGATCTGATTCATTCTCTCTCTTCACTTCTCTACCTTCCAGCAGCAGTCTCTCCAAGCGACTCACACCATAACCACTCAAATGCTTTTATCCTCTAGCACACCTTTAATAATGGAGTCGCCATACAACGCCACTCGCTCATCTTTTGTTATCTCTTTCATGCCATCATGATTTATTTTAATAGTTTTGACCTGAATTCTCTTAATTTCATTCCGCATCCATTTCATTTCTTGCTTCATCCAATCCAATTCACCTTCTGAACCTCGCGACACATTCACTCTATCATTAAATCTTTCTAACTCTCGACCCCCTCTTCTCACTTTCCCTCTCATTCATCCTTCTTTGTTTCCGTACTTTCGGTCCAACATACGTCCAACTTTCACTATCATTCTTCTCACTCTCACATATCTTTCTTTGTTTCCGTACTTTCGGACTAACATGCGTCCAACTTTCGCTATCATTCTTCTCACTTTTACTGTCATTCATCTTTCTTTGGTTCAGTACTTTCGTTTCAACATGCGTCCAACTTTTGCCATCAGTCATTCTTTTTTCGCTATCATTCATTCTTTCGATTTTTTTACTTGTGATTTCTGCACCACGCCATTTCTACTTTCATTCGTTCTCTCAATTTCGTTTCTTTCATATATAATGACTTATAGGATTTTACTTAACATAAAACAGATTGAAAATCATGAACATTATTTTTAATTTTCCATTGCAAAAATCACCTTATAACTTTATAGACAAAATTTGCTAATGTAGTCACTAAAAATTCCACTAATATTAAATTTTCAATGACATTACTATAAAATGAGGTAAAATTAACTTACCTTTTCTCCAGAAAAACTCATTTTGAAACTAAAATCTTCTGCATGCATACAAATCTTACAGATACTACTAGAAAGTTAAATGGAACTAGTGAGCCCATTAGTCTATTTATAAAAAAATCAGAACCAACGGAAAACCAATAATGACAACATGACAATGAATAACTTAGTTCTCAACGATCACACAAGGTCAAATTCAAACTTTTGCTACCCATCAGTAGTGTAATCAATTCTTGTATCACCTCAAAAGCAATTAGTCACAACAGAAAGCTTGAGTAATACATAATCCTGGGAAAATTTGCCTTTGAAGAAATCGCAATACGTATAGGAAAGGAAGTGATTCGAACAAATTAGTTCTCATCATCACATGAGGTCAATGCAAACTTTGCTACCTAACACTAGTGTAAACATTAGTCACATTAGAAAGCTTGACTAATACACAACCCTCGGAAAAATTTTACCTTTAAAGAAACCGCTATACGGCTATGAAAAGAACAATGACTACCCGGAAATGAGTCACTAAGTTATCTACAAACAAGGTTAATGAAAATTAACAGTTTGGGAAAATAATTAACACACAATTTATTTATTTATTTTACTCACTTATTCTGGTTATGATATGTAGTTAACTGAATTTTAAAAGTAAAATCTATAATGAAAAAAGTCAACTGGATTTTCAGACTTGTGTTCTGTGCTGTGAATATATGTTAATAATCAACAATTTGGAATATTCAGAAAACCTAGATAGTACCAGGAGTCCTCATTCTGGAAAGAAATGTAAGTTAATTTTTTAACTTAAACATAATTGATAATTGTAATTTCAATAATCACTGCTCGTATGTTTTTGGTAAGCGTAATTCTATTACTGAATAGTTTTTTTTTCATAAGAATAATCATAGGGTACATATTAGAGTATCAACATGGATACATTAGAGAGTTTTCATGTCTAATGTTTATGTGTGTGTGTGTGTGTGTGTGTGTGTGTGTGTTTAAGGGACACCAGTAAGAAATACCCCAAAAATGTATTGGAAAATTAGTACAGCCATCTATAGAAGAAAAAAAAACTGTATGTTTGAGTGACATTAGTATATATAATTAAATTATTCAGAAAACCCTAAACACGGACGCCATCACAACTCTACTCTACTCTAAGAATTCCCACCTTCAACAGGAAAGAAATACCCCATAATGTATTGGAAATTAGTATGCCCATCTATAGACAACCAAAAAACATGACGACAATGACGGATGTGTGACTTATCAAGATATCTTATCTCAAAAACATCACCCACAATTCCATAGCCAAACCAAAACCCCATGTGATATCACAGAGAGAGACATATGTTCCCCAGAAATTTCCAAACACATAACATCACAATTCTTATTTCTAAATATCACCAAACACACCACATGATGTCCCCGACAGACAAGGGCCCCAGCGAAATTCCAAACATTCCAAACTCTATAACAACAAACTTTCACGTCACGATTCTTTATCTTATCTTGATCTGGTCATAAGTGTCCCACCAATCACGACACGATTCCTTATACACTAATATATATCTATCTACCTTTCCATTCAAAACAACATCACTTATTTACAACTAACAAATGATGTCACTTATCTTCATCTGATAAAAACAAACATTCACGTCACGATTCTTTATCTTATCTTGATCTTCATCTGGTTCAAGGTGTCCCACCAATCACAATACGAATCCTTATCTCTACCATTACCCATAATTCCATACGCGAACCAAAATACAAGAACTGAAGCTATTGACACGTGCCCCCAGGGAAATTCCAAACATTCCAATCTCATGACGTCATGCCCACAATGACTTCACGATTCCTTATCTTATTTTGATCTGGTCAGAAGTGACACCCCTACTACTTTGCTTTTATAATGACAAACCCCTCCCCTTGTCCATAGACGTGCATCATTCATGTTTTGCGTGTGTTTTTCTGGAATAATAAACTTTCAAGTTTCTGTTCCCTGACCTACTTCTGACAGTAGTGCTTCTCGCTGCGACCCCTATGGCAGTACCTTCAAATAGCAGTCTTTCTTTCTTATCTTTATCCTTCCACTTCCAAGTCTCTTCTGGGCATCATCTATATCACGGTTTCTATTGAAGATTTAATACTAGTCAATGATGGCAATTCATTTTTTGGTAATATCCGACAATAATATCCCAATGCCTAGAAGAGGAAATTTAAAGTGGGGAGGAGCAAAAACCGCAAAATTGTATCTCCATCATAACAACACTTTGTTTTTTGTTTTTAATTTTACATTTTTTTTGAATTAATGGACGGTATAAAGATCTAGCAGAAAAATTATGAGACAAACTTAGTAAAAAATCGTGTATTCAATAAATTGTCTGATAGATCGTGATCATCTTCAAAGAAACCCCTCTCCGCATGAAAAGCATCAGCTTCAATATTCCTTCCATGAGGTATAATAGGATTGAAAGACCTCTTCTTGGCAGGACAGTTCATTCATGGCAGGAGCCATAAATGAACTGTTAGTTCATTTATGGCTCCTGCCATGGCTCTTTGGATGGTTTCTACAGTCTCAAAATGAGCAATTTCCGCAAAGGAAAAAGGAAAAAATCACACGGAGACAAGTGGGGTAATGGTGGCTGTTCCAACACTGAAATGCATATTTTGGCTAAATACTCGCGAAATGAAATACAGCGCAGAATGAGAAGGCGCATTCAAGACCCAATCATTTGCAATTACCGGACACATCCATAAGATTTGTTTTCGCAACCGTCGATCTTCGCGGATGCAGCTCTTTACTTCTTCGATGTTGTTGTTCGTTCTGGTAACATATCACCCTGCATGTTGCTCATCATCCATGCTTTCTCTTCCCGCTAAAAACACTTGAGAGTATGTGATAAAGAATTATTACCACACCACCGCTTAATTTTATCGAATGTTGGGATAGCGCTGTCGTTCAGTTTAACACAAAATTCAATTGCATATCCTTGCTCAAGATTTCGCTTCTCCATTTTCGTAACAAACACACCAGACATACACTTACTAAAAACACAATAACTCGACAGGCTTGTTTATCCTATCGACGAGAAACTGGCGCTGGTGGAAAGAGCGAGAATCACTCTACATACTGAGTCATCGTCGGTTAGAGTCCTGTAAATTGTCGAGATAAAAAAAATCATTACTTTTTCTAGACCTAGTATATCCTAACAACGATCCCAAGCGCAGTACTTGTTAACTAAGTGCCATCTGCCATTGTGCTTAGTTTGATGGCCAGTCACATATTTGAACTCTGTACATCACATACAGAGTTCATGTAGAACAACTAAGGATAGTGAGAGAATGTGTTTGAACACATTCAGTTTTCAGGGAGGAAAAATATTGACAATTCCATAAGTTCATGTTTCAAGAAACCTTATTAAGGTTATTTGCGTTGTGGATGAAATTAGAACCCAGTTTATTCTTATTATACATGTGGAAATGGCATTTGCATTAATAGTGCTAGGCCGCTGTTAGAAAGACCGTTTCAAATTCGATTTTAGTTGAGACTAGAGACTAAACTTGTAAACTCAAGAAAAGCGACCATAGAGCTCGAATTTCAGATAATAATAATAATAATATATATATATATTCACTAAAAAAAATTGAAGTTAGAAAAAGCTGAGAATTACAGGAAAAAAATGCAATACATAATTGACACAAAAACGTACTTTTCAAGTCTTTCTATTTAACGTGCTATTGTTTGTTGCATCCTACCGACAAGAAACTGGCACTGGTGGAAAGAGCGAGAATCAGTAGAAATAGTTCCGCATTTTTGTGGAGGAACGTAATGAGATTGACAGTGCAGATATCTGTTAGTATGAGTTGGTTTTCGGTATATAAAGATTTTAAATCTATCAGAGCATCATGTTAACCAGCATCCTAATATAAAATTCACTGCCGAACTAGAACGAAATAACTGTCTTCCTTTCCTGGATGTAATTCTTAACGATGCGCTGAACTCATACTAACAGATATCTGCACTGTCAATCTCATCACTTTCCAACAAAAAAGCTCGGAACTATTTCTACCTTAGGACACAGAGCACGATTTCTTTTAAATGAACCAGATGAACTCCAAAAAGAAATTGAACAACTTTCTCTTATCTTTAAACAAAATGGGTATTCTGAAAAAACAATTAAGAAATTTCTTCTGGATCCTCCCAGGCAGCATACTACAGAAACTACTGATTTTAAAGGTAGCATCTCAATACCTTACATTAGTTCAGTCTCCAATAAATTGGATAAACTCCTTAAAAAGTACATCAGGGTGTTTTTCACTACACTCCCTAAAGTCTGTTCTCTTATAAGCCATCCAAAGCCTATTCATCATAATCTGAAATATCCAGGTGTTTACAAGTTATGGTGCGAATGTAATATTCCTTATTTTGGACAGACTAACAAATCTGTTGAACTGCATATTGAGGATCATAAGAGAGACATCTCCTATAAAAGATCACATGCATCTGCGCTGTCCAGTCATGTTCTTTTCTTTAACCATCATGACGATCTACAGAGTCACTCAGTTTGCTGGGGTAAATCCAAAAACATTTTTAACTGTAATGATGAGTTTGAAAGGAAAATCGTGGAGTCCAGAGAAATCTTCCTTAATCCTGAACATTTGAACAGCAATTTGAGTTATAACATCCCTGATAGCCATACTGCAGTTGTTCAATACTGGCATTCACGAGAACCTGCAAGCACACATGCCACAAACAATAGCAAGTTAGATAAAACAACTTGAAAAATACAATGTTTTTGTGTCAATTATGTATTGCATTTTTTGCCTATAATTCTCAGTTTTTTGTAACTTCAATTTTTTATTACTGTGTTCTACCTTTAGTGGACCTGAAGAAGGCTGTAAAAGGCTGAAACTAGTTGTATCATCATTAAAATTTAATATTTTATCTCGGTTTAAAGTCATTTAAAATTTATTTTTAAAATGTATCATTACAACCGAGTAGAAGATCAAGAATACACACACACACATACATACATATATGCTATAATAATAATATATGCTAGATATTATTACACAATGTAATAATGTATAGTTCTACAACAATGTTGTCTGCAACGAATGCTTTTGTTTTCGTTCTTTGAAAAGTTTTGAACCATTGTTCCCGAAATGTTAAGTATATACACAGGGCCAGCGGAAGCTGCATACGGGCATCGCCACGACGGGAGCGCCACTTCCGGAGCAAGGTTCATAAGTTCATTTTTAAGAAACAAAATTTTTTATCATAAAAACAAAAAATTTAATATTGATCATTCTTAGACTGATCGATATTAAAATAAATAAGGCTGGATACACCAAATAAAAATTAGAAAAAAAATGCATATTGCCACCTCTTTGATCAGCCAGTTGTTTACAATTTTGCAGCGACAGCAGGCTAAATGCTTGCCTGCAGAATGTTGTTGTGTCTACTGCAGTCTATCTAAAGCGAAACGTGAATGGTTTTTATGCAGAGAAAAACGAATTTTCGTACAAAACATTGTTGCTAGTTATGGTACTCATCTCAGTAAGCTACTGACAGTAGTGCAGTGCATACTATTATTTCATCTGTGTCGTGTTGTGTAATAATTTCTTTTGGGAATAAAATAGAAATGGAATCAAAAATTTAAAAAAAAAAGTTATCCAGTGCACAAAATCGTAAGCGTCATGCTGCAAAAGAAGCAGATATTAAGAAATAAACTGGGGGCTTAATAAATTTATTAAAATATTCTGATGCAGATTGCAACGAACTCGATAAATCGGAAATCAGAGTTGAAGAACTGTGCACATCATCCAGTTTGCATGAAAGTACTATTGCAACTATTGAACAAGATGCATGATTTAAGTGAAAAACAGTTAAGAGAAGATTTAGTTGTAATTGACCACGAAATTAACACATTGTTAGTCTCTGTAAATTTAGAAGAACCAGGTGAATGGGGAATTATTGATGAAAAATTATGAGTTGTTTTATTTGAAATGGGGACTGGTCAAAAGAAAAATATATATCCCAGAGAAACATATGGTTGTAAATTTGGCGACACGTATTATAATAGAGAAATGGAAAACAGAGAGCTCGTGCCAAGAACATGGCTCATTTATTCCGAAACTTGAAATTCTGTTTTTTGCTTTTGTGCAAACTTTTCGCACCAACTGAATCAAGTAGTCTTGTAGAAGGTTATAACGATTGGAGAAATGTAAATACAATTTTGCATAGATATGAGACTAGCTTAACTTACATGAAAAATTTCAAAAACAAAACTACTATTGATTGCCAGACTCAAAGCATCTATGAAATTATTATTATTATTATTGTTCCGGGAAACTCCAAGGAGTCGACAGACTCATCGAGGGAGGCCCTAACATGTCAAGAACAACTATTCAACATTCACACAGTATCTATCATACCTTGCCTTGAACTCATTCACGGTCATAGCACCCACAACAGACTCTGGAAGCTTATTCCACTCATTCACTACTCTCCAAGTAAAAAACCTACCTCTAACACCCTTGTCAACCACGCTCTTGCCCAGCTTCCATGCATGGCCCCTAGTCCTCCCACCACCAGTCATATTTCCAAAAATATCTTCTGGATCAATCTTATAAAAACCCTTCAGTAATTTGAATGTCTCAATCATATCACCCCTCCTTCGCCTATTTTCCAATTTCTGCAACCCACAAATCTTCAACCTATTCTCATAAGGTTCATTCCACAGATCTGCTATCATCTTGGTCACTCGTCTCTGGACCCTCTCCACTTCCTCCCCATCACGAAGAAACCCTGGTGCCCATAGCTGGGCACAGAAGTCCAGATGGGGTCTTATCAAGGCTCGATACAGAGGAACAACAACTTGTTCGTCTCTGCATGTTAAAGTATTTTTCAGAAGCCAAGTGATTTGGTGAGCTGTTTTAGTTACTTTTGCAATGTGCCCCCTAAACTTCAACTCCCTATCCACCAACACTCCCAAATCCCTGGCCTCATCAATCTCCTGGAGTATGATTCCACCAATGCGATATACTGCTGCTATTCTTTTCACCCCAAAGTGCATAACCTTACACTTTGCTACATTAAATTCACATCCATTTTTCCTAGCCCAGTCCTCCAAACTATCCAAATTATCCTGTAAAATTTTGACATCTTGTGCACTCACAATTGCTCTACCCAACTTTGCATCATCAGCAAACAAGTGAACACTTCCTCTCAGATTCTTTCCAATATCATTGATGAACAAATTGAAAAGCAGTGGTCCAAGAACAGAGCCCTGTGGCACTCCACTAGTCACAAGACGTCTTTTAGACTCCACTCCTGAATAAACCACTCTTTGATATCTCTCCTTCAACCACCCTCTTATCCATCTCACCAACCCTATATCTATCCCCATCTGCTCCAGTTTACTGATTAGGGTTCCATGTGGTATCCTATCAAAGGCCTTGGCAAGGTCCAGTAGTATCACTGTAAACCCATTACCCCTATCCAGTTCAGCCGTCACTGTGTTATAAAACGTGAGCAAGTTACTGAGGCATGATCTACCCTTCACAAAACCATGCTGTCCCCCATACAATATCCCATTTTCATCTATCCAATCCTGTATTCTTTTCTTGACTAATTTCTCTAAGACCTTGACAGTGATTCCTGATATGCTAATCGATCGGTAATTTACAACAGCAGTCTTGGAACCACCTTTATGCAGTGGAACTATTTTCCCCTCTTTCCACCCACTCGGGACTAACCCAGACCCGAGACTCAAATTAAACAAAATGGTCAAGGGTACTGACAATTCTTTAGCTGCTTCTCGTACAACACGAGCTGGTATACCATCCAATCCCACAGATGTATTGACATTGAGGTTATGCAATAGACTACTCACCTCCACTTCATTAACCACAATTCCCGTATAATCTACTGGTTTATTCGTTTCTGCAATGTCACCACCTGGATGATATACTTTTGCAAAGTGCTCACTCAGTAACTCAACTATCTCAACTGATTCAGTTACCTCCCTACCATCAGCACTCTTTAAAATCAATCTGCCATGTACATTTTTCCTTTTACTTGCTACATATCTAAAAATCTGTTTAGGATTCTCTTTAGCCTGCATGGCCAATGTTCTTTCGTAATCCTTTTTTGCTTTTCTTACCACACTCATCACCCTTCTGGCCTGCGCTTCATACCGTTCATGTGCCTGCCGGTCACCCTTCTCCTTAAATTCCCTCCATAGTTGTTTCTTTTTTTGCAACTCAAGCTTAATGGTGTTATTCATCCATTTAACCCCTACTTGATTTATTATTCGGACTCTAGGTATACAGTCAGCCATTGCTTCATGCAAGCACTTCTTAACTACCTCCCATGCACTATCAACTTCTAGTCCTTGCAGTTGTACATGCCATAGCACTGAATCAATCAAACTCCTAAGCATGTCATACTTTCCAGCCCAATAATTCCACATGTACCCTGTCTTAATTGAAAATTCTACACCTTTAGCCACCTCCCAAGTTAAGACCCTATGATCACTCTCACCGATTGGTGGCAATATGGTCATATTTGTTACAGCCAAATCCTCAGATGTAATTACTAGGTCAAGCACTCTCTGACCCCTAGTATTTTCCATTACATGCTGTCGCAGATAGTTATCCCTTAATAACCGCATAAAATCCAGTTCCTTCCTCCCGTGTGTCCTCTCCTCACTCCAATCAATGTGACCATAGTTGAAATCTCCCATAATAATCACCCTCCTTCCACCCATTTCTTCTATTTGCTTGTGCATACTGTCACCACCATCTTTTCCATCACCTGGTCTATAGCAGCACCCAATTGTATATTTAGTTCTGCTAGCCAAATGCAAAAGAAACATTGGACAAGTGTTTTAGAAAGCTTGATTGAAATTATAAAATTCCTTGGTAGCCAAAATTTAGCTTTTCGCAGATCATCTGATAAATTATATGGAAGGAATAATGGCAATTTTTTAAAATTAGTCGAACTGTTTGCAAAGAGTACATTATTTGAGTAAAGACAGTCAAAATGAAATACTGGAAATTTTAACTAATGCAATCAGGGATACAATTTTATTATCAATTCGAAAATCTAAATATTATTCCATAATTTTAGACTGCACACCTGATGCAAGTAAAACAGAACAAATGACCATTATTATTCACTTTGTTTCCTGTAACAATGGAATTGTCAAGATCAGGGAAAACTTTTTAGGTTTTGCAGATATATCAGATTCCACAGGACGTGCTTTATGTGCAACAATAATGGAACAACTGGAAAAATGGAACATTCCCATTGAAGACATGCAAGGTCAAGGGTATGACAATGCGGCAAATATGAAATGGAAAAAATATGGGCTACAAAATTTGCTTTCGAACAAAAATTCTCGAGCTTTTTACGTGCCACGTGCTGATCATACTCTAAATTTAATCATTAACGATGCAGCCAAAGTGAATGTAGATACAATTAGTTTCTTTGTATATTCAAGAAATATACAATTTCTTTTCATTCTCTTACAAACGTTGGGCAATCCTTTTAAAGTTTGTAAAAAATTAACATTGAAACAGCCATCAGATACACGATGGAAAAGTAAAATTAATGCAATCCGTCTCTACAATATCAGTTACGAGAAATTTACAATGCACTTTTTGAAATTTTAAATAATGAAAATTTTGATAAACTCAGCATGAAGCACAAACATTAGGTGCTAAAATAAAGGACTACAAATTTATTTGCTCTTATATCTTGGCATGATTTACTTAACAGAATAAACCCTGTGAGTAAAATGCTTCAAGACAAAAATAGGACCATTACACTTGCTTTAGAATCTATCGAAAACTTAAAAATATTCTTACAAGCGTATCGATCAGATACAAATTTTAGAGAAGTTCTAAAAACAGCAAAAGAACTGAGTGAAGAGGTGGATGGAGAACAAGACTTTAAAACTGGTACGGAAGTTCGACGACAAAAGAAGACACAACAATTTCACTACGAGCATAATGACGAAACGCCACAATCGCCAGAAGATAAATTTACAGTGAATGTGTTTTATACACTTCTAGACGTTGCAATGTGTTCGTTAATAGAACGTTTTGAACAACAAAAAACATATTTCAATTTCTTGTATAGATTACTACAAATTAATAACTAAGATTTACGAAAAAATTGTGATGATTTAGAGATTCTCTTGAAGGACAGCGACAATAAAGACATAAATGCAATAGAACTATATGACGAGTTATGTGCTTTCTGGGATATTTTTCGGAAGGATAATTTAAATATTCAAAAGTCTTTCAATATTCTTAATTTTATTGTGTCCAATAATTTATCTTTCCCTAACTTTTCAATTGCTTTAAGAATACTATTAACCTTACCTGTTAGTGTAGTGAGCGGTGAACGTTCCTTTTCCAAGTTGAAATCGATTAAAACCTACTTAAGAAAAAGTATGTCACAAAAAAGGCGTTAATAGCTATTGAAAATGACATATGGGCGGAATTAGACGTTAAGGCCATTATTTCTAATTTTGTGAATATGAAATCAAGAACCCTAAAATTTTAATTTAAAAAATTTCAAGTATATTTATGTAATTTAATTTATTTTCTGTTATTCTGTAAAGATGTTATTTTTTGAACACATTAAATGTTCTAATTATTTTTGAATTGTTTCTTATTTTCTCATCTAGCTTGAGTTTCTTTCATTTTCCTAAAAGATAGTTCCACTTATAAAAATTATTTACAAGTTACTAAGAATTTAGTAACTTGTAAAATGCAAGAACTTTTTAAACTTTAGTTCAAATAAATTTTAACTTTAATTAAAATTCATTTTAATTTTGTTAGCTATTCGGGTTGGTGAGGCTATAATCCCTGTATCATTATATTCAACGATTAAAGTGAAGTGGTGGCTTTATCAAAATTTGCTTCAACGTTTGAGAATTTTTTGGATATTCGGGTTTGTAACGATTATCCTGCCTAGTCAAAACTCCCAGTTTGTTACATTTAGCAAACCAACGTGTGGCTGTTCTGTCAAAATTTATTTAAGAAATTTCAAATAATTTAAATTTTTATTATCGTAAAAGAACCACACACACCCGGATTGTTACAGGGGCGCTTAGATAGAAATTGCATATGGGCGGGAAAAACCCCAGCGCCGGTTCTATATATATATATATATATATATATATACACAATACTTATTATTACGGAGGATTAAAAATAATTTTTTAACTGCAAAATACTCAAAATAGAGAACCATAATCAGTGAAAAAGTATATTTAATTCTTTATAGTACGAAATCTATCCCTCCCCCACCCACCATTTCAAATGCTCACCTGTGTGTTAATCTCTCGCAAGCATCTGTTGAATTGCTCCATGTGATTGTCAATTTTTTTGGATTCTGCATCACTGGCAAATCGCTCTTTTCATTTAGTCATTTCCAATCTTAATTTCTAAAAAACTGCAATGGGAATAAGAATACAAAGTGCAAGATTTATTTAATGGATAACTTTCTAACACACACTCACAACATATATTTCACAAACCTTAACAAGTGATGTTTTGTAATATCAGCAAATACTACTCTCATATCTAGACTTTCATTAAATGTTGATAAACTTATGCAAGTATTTCATCTTATTTCTCTACCAAAGCGGCACTCATTCTGGTAGTGAAGTTGAACATGTTAATCCTAAATCTTGGCTAGACTAAATGTGTCCTCTCAAAAGAGGTCAAGCAAATGTCATGTTATCACAGCCATTGCAGTATATTAGTGTTACTTGACGCCTTCATGGAGTTCAAGGTGTAATCACTGTGGGTACTCGATATATAATCCACTGTCTTAATTAAAAACCTTGATTTCCAGGAGGAAAAACTCGGATACCTACATATGAGGTTGGCTGACTCACCTTCAATTGCCGTCTGTATAGACTACTTTGTCATGACAAGGATGATCTAGTGAATAGACACACATCCTTTTTAGGGCAATCCTGATGCCACCCTGTAGCATCAAAACATAAGACTACTAAATTGTCCAGAATACAAATCTTTGTTTAATGTTCATTTTTTGTAATTGTTATCAGGTTATTAAACTTCATATTAATCTAGGAGAAAGACTCCACATAATAATCACACCATCACCATATATATACCAGAAGAGTTGACTGCCTGCTACCACATTCTAGATACAGGGTCTATCTGATTTGAAGTGCACATTGTGATTCATCACTCCATATTCTAGCTTCTCAGTGGTCAACTGCCCAATCACAGCAAATGCATGTATGAGATGTTCAATAACTGACTGCTGTTGACAACCCTGAATTCATTCATGGCAAACTTCTATACCTCATTCTGATAGGCTCACAAAGTTTAAGTTTATCAAACTGATTCAGTAAAATACACGTACTGTGCTGCTTAGATTTGTGTATTTCAGTAATTTATACATATTTATATACAATATGTAAATTTTACTGTAACAATCTTGAGGAAAAATGCAATTAGTTAAATGATGCAGTTTATTATACAGTATATATGATGCACATTATATAACTTTCCATTGAGTCCTTGGACTCAATGGAGATTTATATAATTTTGTGCTTCCAGCTCTACATAGTCTTCATTTGAGAGTTCATCCTCCACAGCTTTTAACTGCTTTACATCTTCTGTCTCCAAATGTTTAACTAGAAGTACTATTGTGAACCTCTCATAAGCCTGTGTGTGTGTGTGTAATCTGTTAATATACTAACATACTGTATATTTTAGCAGTGTTTTCAAACACCATTTACACTCTGCTGTCACCTGAGCAAAAGTATTTTTTAAATATTATGCCTTGAATGCAGCAATAACACCTGGTTCCTGGATTGTAGGAATGAGGTGGTATTCAGTAGTATACGTGTAGTACACCTGCATACGATGTCACAAGGTCTATAGCAAATAAATGTGTGTGGAATAATACACGACATAGGGGAATAACAAGCATTGTTTTAGTCAAACTGTTTTTGGACATCAGTACACTAACAGTCAGCTTCCTCAGAAATGAGTTAAAAAAATAATTGTTAGTGTTCAAGAATGTGCAAGTACAGCTGATGCAAGTTAAGCTCTGCAACTCAGAAAAATCAACCTAGAACACAACTTCATGCATTAATACTAGTTATGAACATAATCGAACATTGCTTTTTCTCTTTAGATTTAGCACCAGGAAACAAACACATTGTATAATTCCATTAAATTCTTTATAATCCCTATATATATATATATATATATATATATATATAGAATTAGTAATCACCTAGTGCCACCATACATCAATTATAGTTGAGTTCATTTCTACCAACACTTGTAGATGTGAAGTAATGAAAAGGTTTCTCTTCCACTATCATTTATGTTCTTAACTAGTATTAATGCATGAAGTTGTGTTCTAGGTTGATTTCTCTGAGTTGCAGGGCTTAACTTGCATCAACTGTACTTTCACATTCTTGAACACTAACAATACCATTCGTTTCTAATACTCAAAATTTTTAATATACTGCTGTCATCTAGATGTTCACCCCTTTCATAATGTACACCTAATCATCTAGTGCTGTCATAGTAACCTGAACACCTCTTTGGGGTACATATCAGGAAATTGATGACTTTCTAAGATTATCATTTCACAAACTTGTTAAAACATTAAATGTACAGAACCATTATTATAGGAGACAAACTTGTTTCAACATCTGCTATTCCACATGATATCATTTAGACATATCACTTACACACTACTCTCTATTCATCTATTTCTTCCTTGATCACAATAACTCCAATACATATTCTAGGGAATAACTTTTGTTTCCTCACACCCTACTAGCCTTTACAATATTAGTAGCTGATAAGCTCACTACATAAGTTTCAATTTTATCACTTCTCCAGCTATTTGTCAAATTCTGAAAGCTACCTTCCTATTTTCATGCTCTGCATCCATGATATATTGTTATTTACTACAGTATTACCTCTAGCATTTCTTAATCTTTTAAGTATTCAGATCAGATTTAGTTTCATCAATAACATTCTTTTTCCAGTGGCAATGCATATTGAAATAAGAATGTTACCGATAAAGTTAAATCTGTTCTGAATGACTTATCAATATCATAGTTTGTCGCCCCCCCTCCCCCCCAAAAAATAAAAAATTAGCTCTTTGTCTAGCATCATTCTCAAAATCTCTTGTACACCTCCTGGAGTGCAGTTCCACCAACATGTTATTGCATTACATTTCTACAAGTCACTGGGCAAAACTATACCATATAATGCAGTTCTGTACTCTGCAAACTTATTTTTCCTTCCCCAATCACCTGAATAAGGATATTCATATCATGAAGTGACACTACCATTTTGCATCATCTGCGATTAAACATATTGGACAATATTATCAACAATGGTTCTTATGTGGTTAATCTCCTGTGAACTAATTGCATAAAAGTCACAATGTCCTTCTATATGGTCTTATAGATACAACAAGCCAGTATGCGGAACTCTAAGATCGAAAACTATGATCTACGAGTTTCATGCCCAAGAACTATTGGCAAATCCAAGTGTAAGTGACCACTTGGTAGTACTACACCAAGGCAACTTGAAGCAAAGGTGGAGCAAGATCCCTCACTATCCTTGATATTTTCTCATAATGTGAAAACACAGCTCCTAGGAGATGTAATACGCTTTACATTATGAGGAGAGGTCACTACCCAGACTGGTTTCAACCTTTCTTGAGGTCTCATCAGTGAGTAGGTAGACCTGGATGATATCAAAGTTTAAGTGAAAAGAACTTGCATACCTTCACTATACGAATGCCAGAGTGGTGTGCCCATATATATATTATATTATAATTAAGATGAAAAGCCAAACGGCTATATTTTCTGGCAAAGTTAGTTAAATTAAGGGGATAAAAATCTCTTATTTTACAGCCAGTATGCAAAACTCTAAGATCGAAAACTATGATAATTTAACTAACTTTGCCAGAAAATATAGCCGTTTGGCTTTTCATCTTGATGATTACTTTATATTTCCTAATGTAGGATATAAAAATCTAATGTTGTGAATGTCAGTAAAATGATGAGATGCTTTTCAAATGTTTATTCATTTTGTGAAATCAACAAATCCTACTCTTTTTTTCTTTGCATTACAAGAATATATGAATACTTTAAAACAGAAAATGCTTTAGAAAAAAAAATGTCTTCATGCCTTCATATAGATATAAAAATAAACAGTAATTCAGCAAAACAGGGCAGCCAAGAGTGTGACTTTTTTTTTTTTTTTTTTTTTTTTTTTTTTTTTTTTTTTTTTTTATACAGCACACAGTGCAAGTCAATATCCAATTGTTCATTACTTGATCTGATGGAAAAATTTCATTAAAATTACAAAGTAAACAAATTATAAATATCAGTGTATTTCATAGCCATAATACATAATTAGCCTTTTACATTAATTTTTTATTGATGTATTTGTAATAAAGTGGGATGAATGGTATGGGGAGGGAGGGAGGGAGATAGTAATTACAGAATATCACAGACAAACTTTCTTGTAATCAATATTCTATTTTATAAAAAAACTAAACAAAGTCCTCACTGTTTTTCATTTTTGAAATTTATATATTTGATTAGTTTTTCAAATTTATTCTTATTTAGAATAAATATTTTTAAAATGTTATCAAAGTTTATTTTAAAATATTAAATTCAAAATTTTTGGTTTTGTTTTCTCATAGCAAATATTGACTCACCTCTTCTTTATTTAGTACACAAGTGAAACTAAACTTAAATTCCATTAACATTCTAACAAAGATTTCTGTTTCATTGCATGAACTACATTTTATAGATCTCATATCAGCTTAAAATTTCAATGAAATTCTGCATGTGTGTGCGTGTGCGCACATGTACACACACACACACAAACATAAGAACTGGCATAGAATTAAATATAATGTAAACCATAAGTGGTTTCTGAATACAACAGGTATTCAAGAAAACAATCAGGACAAATTTCTAAACCCCAATGTTCTGCAGATGGTTTTCCAGTTCTCTCCAAATACATAATCATTTACATAAAAATAAATAGCAAGTCATTAATAAAATAAAAACAGACATAAAAATTAGGGAGAGAAAAACGTATATAAAATTTTGGTATTTCAGATTTAATTTTTTTTCTTTAATAACATGATAAGGTAAAACTAAACACATTCTTTAGAGATTTCTGTTTTGAAATACCGAAAAACAATTTTTTATTTCCATATGTTTCCACAAGTAATTCACTAATCTGTAATTTCAACTTTTATCTAAAGCAACAGTTCCTAGCTTAAGGATCAATGTATTGTTAATCTGTCTATAAAATTATGACAATTCTCTAGGATGGAAACTATTAAATCATGGAAATGTTCTTTCTTATTCTGATTATAACATAAGAAATCTCAATGCAAATAAGCTTTAATTGAAAATCTAGTTTTTGTTTGTGGTTGCATGGCTAACAACACATCTATAACAAATGCCATAATGATTAAAATGATTAAGATTTAAAACTTAACTAATTAGAAATTATTTCTTTAAAAGTTCTGCAGATGGTTTTCTATTTTAATAATAGCCAACTAAAAAAAGTTGAATTATAAAAATAATATTCATTCACTATAATAGCAGTATATAAAACACTGAAAAGAGTTGCTATATTCATCCAATATATTAATTATGACAATATTTTTGTACATTAATTTTCTAAAGGGGTTTCTTGTTCTTTAAAAAATTAATGCTTCTTACAGTACTATGTGACTTGCAGGGCAATAACTTATTTAATAATAAAATTCTTTAATAATAGCCAACTAAAAAAAGTTGAATTATAAAAATAATATTCATTCACTATAATAGCAGTATATAAAACAGTGAAAGGAGTTGCCAATAAATTAATTATGACAATTTTTGTACATTAATTTTCTAAAGGGGTTTCTTGTTCTTCAAAAAATTGATGCTTCTTACAGTACTATGTGACTTGCAAGGCAATAACCTCTTTAATAATAAAATTCTTTGAAACTTCAAAATAGACAAAAATCAATATCATGAAATATATATTGTATCTGTACTCTTCTCTGTATGAAATAACAATCTATAAGAACGACATTCAGCTGTTCAGATGCTTGGAGAGAGATGCAGCACATATTTTCAAAAAGAAAATCTGACAGATATAATCTGGTACAATTATAATTTCATTTTATGTAGACATTTTTCTTATAATTCCATAATTATATTCTAACTAATAAAATTATATGACAATTTTAAATACAAAAATGTATGCGATGATTTTTTTTCACTAGAGCCAGTTTCTATTAGTAAACAAACCATGCTTTTTTTGTTTGTTTCAAAATACTCCATCATGTTTGTTTCTTACTAAAATCAGTTTTTTTCTTCAGTAGCATTTTCAACTGGTCTTTGGAAGGAACAGGCTTAATAAGTCCTCTCCTAGTTAAATGTTTAATAGTAAAGGTAGTGCCTCCTAACGTCACCATATACCGAAGAGGTGTGGCAAGCTTATACATGGCAGATGCTACAGCTACATATCCAAGTCCTGAGGTTTTTAGAGGTCTGAGTATGCTTTCACTCATTCCTAATGCCTCTAGATAAGGTAATACGTCAAACCCCCTGCAAATATTATAAAATTTATATTGATTTAATTTTTTTTTTCAAAAAATATAATATATATATATAATAATGGTGTATGTATATATATATATATATATATATATACACACACACACGAAAATATTAAGATAATTTCCTTTATCTTAATATTTTTCATATCAACTTAAAAACTCTCATATATATTGAAGTGAGACCGATTTTTAGTAATTGCTTTCTGAAATAGAGGCACCACTCATTTGTGTAATCAAGATTTTATCATGATTACACACACGACTTTGAAGCACTGATAAGTCATCTCCTTTATGAATGCATGTTAAGGTTATATCTTTAAAAAACCTACTCAATAAGCCAATCATTCCAAATCCATGGCAATGCCCTGCACTACAGGCATAAACCAATAGTTCTCAATGCATTGCTGTTTACACAAACCTTTGAAATTCATGAAAGATCAAATTTTACTAATATATTTTTTTGGTTAATTCAAAAATTCATCATGACTTAGCGACTCAACAGTACATTAGAATATATGTTAGGAATAACAAATATTTAATATAAAGAACTGTGGAAGAAGTAAATGGTGCAGGCATACTGTTTATATATACAGTCTAATGTACTATTTTTGCTTTTGATCAGAACAATGTAGAAAATTATCAGATGCTCTAACTAAGCAAAATGTTGCAAAGGATTCCTCATTTCATTAATTCCAGTCTCAGTTCTAGAATCTCCTCATACATACAACATAAAAGCTTACCCTCATTACATAGACATGTGTTCCTTCCCATTTCCTTATGTATGCTTTTCATTGTTGATAGGACTGTTACTAAGCATCAACTGTGATAAGGAATGAGCAAAATAAGGATAAGGTACCAAGTTCATTATGATTATTAATTACTAGTTCCCCACCACTGCTGATGGACACTGTTTTCTATCCTAACAGTAAAAAATGAACTTTGTATAGTCATTTTCTCATCTTCACTATCTTTTGATTATGCCTTCTAGTAGAGCCTGGTTCAGCAAGTGCAGTAACTTCTACTATAATATAAAACGAATGTTCAAAAAAAAGACCAAACTTTTTAAATAGCACACCAACTGGCACAAAGAGTGTGCTGCGGCTACTGAGCGCACCTAGTGGCAGGTTCGACAACAAACTGCCATTTGCCCATCCTGCTATGAGCATTACTTGTCGAGTTACATCCGCTGAAGTGAGCACGTGCACAAGATATTCGTCGGATTAGTGATAAAGCGATAATGAAAGAGCTTGAAGAACGTGTGTGTGTGAAATTTTGCTGCAAACTTGGTAAAAATTTTATAGACACATTTCAATTGCTTAACCAAGCATATGGGGAGGACTGTATGAGCCAAACGAAAAGCTATGAGTGGTTTAAGCATTTTAAAAAAAGCAGAACGGTGATGTTGGTTGTGTTTTTTAATTGGAAAGGCATTGTTCATTATGAATTTGTACCATATGGTCAGATGGTAAACAAAGAGTTGCACCAGAAAGTTTTAGCGTGTTTGAGGGATGCTGTATACAGGAAGAGGTCTGAATTGTGGGAAAACCCAAACTTGGATGTTGCACCACGACAATGCACCAGCTCACACGTCACTCCTTAGCCACAGTTACATGACAAAACATTCAGACATCCGTTGTGCCCCATCCACCCTATTCTCCATACCTAGCAGACTTTTTCATGTTTCCCAAACTTAAAACTACTTTGAAAGGACATCGCTTCCAAACCACAGAGGAGATTCAGGAAAATGTGATAAGAGAACTGCACACCATCACAGAAAGTGCATTCCAACAATGGAAAAAATGTTGAGAATGGTGTATCTCTAGTAGAGGGGGACTACTTTGAAGGGAACAGTGCTTAAAATGTTGCAATAAAGTCATTTGTTCAGTCTTTTTTGTTGAACACACCTTGTATATACTGTAAAGTAACTTATAAACTTCAATTAAATCTCTTTACTTCTTCCTGCTGAACTCATCAGATCACAATTAGCTGATTCTTGGAACTACCACAGTGTTATTCCTCTGCACACACAATCAGTCTTTTCTGAATATTCTCTCTCTCTCTTTTTTTTTTTTTTGACATCCATTAAAACCTTCATGAGAAAAGCTGCAAGCCATAATCTAATATGACCTGACCAAAGAGATTGATATAAGGTATCATCTTTCTCCTACAAGTGAAGTTTATTTTAATTAAGCTTACGATCTGATAAACTAACTGTCTTACAAACATGATTCCTAAACTTCAACCAAGGCACTCAAATCCTCAGATTCATTAACTTTTTCTAAAGCCTGACCATCTAACTTATATCCATAAAATATAAGGCCAGCCAGCCTGGTTGGCCAAGTGGTCAGGTATTCTGCTCTCCAGCCAAAAGGCTGCAGATTCAAATCCCACCTTGGGCATGGATGTTTGCGATTGTCTGTGAAAATACTAGTGGTGGTAGTGAGCGGTAGATAGCGTTAGTGTATATAATGATTGCAGTTGGTGAATTGAGTGGTAGAGACAGAGCTGTGGAGTAGGTGCCCTCCCTCGATAAGTCATTGGACTCTCTGGAGGTATCATGTAATAATAATAATAAAATATTATTTTCTTGTCCAATCACAAAGTTGCATTTGCTTACCTGAAATTTTCAATACCACTTCCCTGTCTACTCTTTTCAATTTATTAATATCATCCAAGTTGCATGGCAGTCCTTCATGAAAATGAGAACATTATTCTGCAGTAAAGATCTAAAGATAGAAGTCAGATGCCGAATGCTGAAATGTTACGTCTGGTCCATTCTGCTAATGGAGTTGAAACATGGACACTGAAGGCAACAACCATCAAGAAAATTGAAGCCTTTGAGATGTGGCTATATACAGTAGAAGAATGCTAAAGATATCATGGACAGAAAAAATTACCAATGAAGATGTCTTAAAATCCATTGGCAAAGCTAAAGATATCATACAAACAATCAAGAAACAAAAAACATCATATTTTGGCCACATCATGAGAAATGGCAAATATCAACTTCTACAAACTATTTTGGTAGGAAGAATTGATGGCAAAGGAGCTAGAGGAAGAAAAAAGAAAAAGAATATCTTGGTTTGACAACATCAAGATGTGGACATGAAAGAGCAGAGTACAACTGCTCAGATTAACACAAGAACGCAGTTTGTTTGCCAAGATGGTCGCTGACCTTCAATAGAAGATAGCACCATAAGAAGAAGAATATCACCCAGACAATAAATTGCAGCTTCACATCATCAGCAATAAGAAATTTATTCTTAACATACCTAAAGCATTTTTTGAATCTGTTAAATAACTAGGGCTTTAACAATGCCCTAGAGTATCCCTACTCCCAACCTACCTCTTGAAACATTCTCCTCTAAATACTGCTTTGTCTATCAACCAATTTGCTACCAATCTCTCCAGGTGATTATCCATACCTACTGGGCACATTTTCATCAAAATAACTTATGTGAAGCATCATCAAATGTTAAAATCTATATAAATCACATCACAGCTATAACCTCAATTTATTTTCCTTCATCATAAAAAAAAGCAAGCATATATCACAAATGGTCTCTCCTTCATAAAAATGCTATACTCTGCTCAGAAATGATCCCAACAATATGATTCTCCACTTTATGTAATGAACCCCCCCCCCCTTATGAATTGGGTAACCATTACAAATTCTAATCAGAAGGTACTATTCCCAATCTCTAACAGACAAGCTTAGGTGCTGAATATTATTCAGCAGTTATTTTATTATTATTATCTGAGACCTACAGGGAGTCAAGGATTCATCGAGGGAGGCTGTAAATTACCCAACTCAGCCATCATACCTTCCCTTAAATTCATTTATACTAGATGCACTCACTACCCGTAAGGGCAAATTATTCCACTCACTCACTGCTCTCTGGGAGAAAAACCTAGCTCTTACCCCTTTCTTGACCGAGAGCAACTTTAACTTCCATGGATACCCCCGTGTTCTCTCTCCGCCTTCCATATAACGAAAAATTTCATCATTTGAAATTTTTCGCTATAACACCCATTCAAAAGTTTATAGACCTATCATATCACCCCTCTTTCTATTGTTAACCAGAGTCTGTAATCCACATACTCGCAACTTTAATAGTATTTACACTACCACCAAACAAACTATTTTTTTAAAAAAAGAAGTTTATTAACTAGCTTATATTTCACTGAATTTCAAATCAGCATGTTATAGTTTATATGCAACAATGAGCAAGTGAAACAATTCAAACTGTAATGGACAAAAGATCTAGTCCTCTAATGTAAAAAAAAATTACCAACATTAGAAGGCATCAAATTCAGAACTTTAGATCTTTTGTCCGTTACAATTATTGGAAATATTATTTCCATGCTTGTGACAACAAAGTTAAACTGTATACAGCATTTGAAGAAATGCTGTATAACAAAGTCTGCAAAATCCATAATTTTCTTTTTCTTTAACTAAGGATAAGCTTCCTTTGCTAAACCAGACATCCATCAGGTCTGCCTCTGTTTGTAACAAGGATCGTAATACATACATACAAACTGATTTGAAATGACACCATCTTATGCAATTAACATTACATGTTTAAAAGTTTTAAGTTACTTTAAGTTACCTGCAATTATATGAAAAATTAACTAATTTTCTGGCATCAGACAAGTGTTTAACTTAATAAAAATCATTCACAAAAAAAAAAAAGGAAATTTGTACTTTGAAAACATCTCTCTAGATGCAAAACAAAATTATATCAAGGACAACAAAGATTGCTGAACACAGGCAAAATAGATTCCATGAAGGCAAATAAAATACTGCAATAGAGAAAGGTAAGGCTTTACAAAATCAAAGAAAGAAAATCTCTTCCTCCAGAATAAATAAATTGAAAAGATTTAAAAAGCTTTTTTTTTTTAAATGATAGACTGAATTACCATCAGTATCAAAAAGGTAATAAGAGGAAAAGTGGAATTTAATTGCTCTCAAGTATACTTCTCTAATTGGAAGGTCAAGCTCCTTCCATTTATTCCACTTTCAGACTGATTCATTTGATAATGCTTGGCACTTACACAGTCATTCAAGTATTTTTAGATAACATCAGACAGGTACAACTTATCTTACTGAAGTATCATTTATACTAGTGGTGGTAGTAGATGGCATTGGTGTAGTTGTGGTTAGTTGTAGTTGGTGGATTGAGTGGTGGAGATGGAGGGGTGTGGAGTGGGTGTCCTCCCTCAATGAGTCTTTGGACTCCCTGGAGATGTCACATAATAACAACATAATAATAATGTACAATTTTATCACCATAGAACTGAGAAACTGAATTCAGTAAGATAAGTTGTACTTTTCCTGATGTTATCTAAAAATACTTGAATGACTGTGTGAGTGCCAAGCATTATCAAATGAATCAGTGGAATGAGTTTAACTTTCCAATTAGAGAAGTATACCTGAGATCTGTTTCATTTAAAAACTGTATGAGAGCAGTTAAATTATATTTTTACTGTTATTACTTTTTTGATATTGATGGTAACATTTGAGATTAAGGGACACCCACTGGGAAGTGAAAGGTTTCACTTCCCAGTGGGTGTCCAAAACCTTTCACTTCCTTCCCAATAAAGAGTCACAGTTATTTCAGATATACTTCATGAGGAATTAAAGAAGAGGCATAACAAATGCTGTTACATTTCCTTCATAAAAAACAATGTTTATGTTCAAGCCTTTTAAGACCCCAGTGAAATAAATGTATAAACAAATCCCATGGTATCTGTTTCTACAATTCTTCGCTACAGAATCTGTGATCAAATTTTAGTGGTAGCTCATCCTACCGTGAACTATGTGGGGACCCAAAATTTTGATTGTTCTGGGGTAATTACCTTCACTTTTATATAGTTTTTGAGTAATGTAAGCATCACTAGACCTACTATCAACCAATTCTGTATGCCTCCCCAATTTATTGGTAGTAGCCATAGGCTATATATAAATTTAGACTCCTTGGTAGCTAAAAATTCTCCAGTTTAGATACATACTTGACACATTTCAATCATCACATTCCTGAAATGTAACGTCAAGGGAAATATATAGGATACTATAATAGTACTACATAATTAAGTTTACATCATTACTAGTTCCAATCAGAAATTCTCTTCCATACTATTATTTGTATAGTCTCATATTATCAAACCTTATATTTAATTCTAAAGTACTATTAACTGCATCACCCACCATAATCTTGATCTTTTACCGAGCAAAATGTTTTGCTAACCAAAAACAGATTACGAGAAAAATTTGTTAAAACAAACTGGTTTGAAGATTGTTAATTAGCAGTGAATAAAACAATCTGCAAACCAATTTTAACTAATTTTTGGGCTGATTTCTCTCTTATCCTTATTCAACTGACAGCCCATCATATTAGCTTACCTTATTCTATTATCTATTTCCATATTTAGTTTGTCATCCTCACTAAAAATTGTGTCTGAAAGCTGAAATGTTCTGATTTTTTCATGTGTATATACTCATGATTGATCATATATTTTTCAGTCATGTGTATACACTCCTGATTGATTGTATATACTTCAATGAATATACAGCATATATTTAATTAAGGTAACGTCCTGAAGATTCATACTAGCTTTACTTAGTAGTATGTCATTTGCATAAAGGAGGTAGTTTAATAGTTCTGATTGTGATATTGGATTTAATTCCCCTTTCTTTCTCAATGTGAAATATATGCACCTGTTTTACACCTAATTTTACATCAAATCTTCCTGCACTTTGTTCAACTGTAACTGCTGACTTAAAAACTTAATGTGCTGTTTTTTTTTTCTGTATAATGTCCCATATACACCATATAATTTTTCTTCTTCATTTTCATTTCAAGCTTCTTCCAGTTCTATAAAACTAGAGATCACTGTTTTATTCCCATGATTTTTTGACTTTATCGTAAAGTAAAAATCTGGGCTTGCCAACTACATTTTCTTTCTTATACTTCTTAGTCTTTTCTCAAGCATGATTGCATAAATAATTACCTTGAACGATTCAGTACAGAAATTTTTAATCCTCACACTGTTTTATTTTCCTTTTTATGTGAATACTACTGGAGTCTCTTATGAATCATCTGAAATATGCAATGCAACTGCTGTAAAACTTTTATAGATCCATATTTGAAATGAATATCAACTTCTTTTGCTTTTTTCACATTTCAGACCTCTGATGACTTTTTAGATTTGAGTATTGACATCTACTCTGATTACATTTAACTTGAATATTATAACAATGTTCTTTTTTCACCAATACTAATTGCACACCATTAAGACATCAGAAATGTTTTTGTCATCTTTCTATAATTTCTAATTCCTTTTATAGCACTCTTTCCTCTATTTTTAAGGTTTTTTTAAAGCAACTTTTACAAATAAAAACTTATATTTTTTACATTTTTCACTGTATTCTGTAATGGCACATGCTAACTTACTTGGCAAGTACTTTTGTTATCATCTCTTCTTTTCTCAAGCTTCCTCTTAATTGAGCCCAACATGAAGTTCTGGTTTTTCTATCTTTGCACAGAGATTCAATATATATGCTTCCCTGGATGTTTTTCGAACTTTAATTTATTTTTTTTCAACAATATTTATATATCGGAGGTCTGTAGTTTATCTCTGAAAGCTGTTCGAATTTACTCTTATGAAGATATTAATAGCAACAATAATGGCAATAAGACTTCCTATGTCTTGTGATTTCTGAACAAAATTTACATATCTTTATGTTTGAACAACATGATATAAATAATGCAAAGTCCTCCTAAAGAGAAACTCAGTAGGTATTTACCAATTACTATTATTAGCTTGCTCTTTTCTCCAAATTTTCCCCAAACACTATGTGTCTGGCATTTATTTCCTACTCTATTTAGATCTTCAAGGACTACTTTCTCATTTTTTCTTTCCACATCAGCTGTCCTCTTTAAAGACTCAAAAAATTTCTCTACTTCTTTACTAAAACCTTCTGTGGGACTACAGGTAAATAAAACTGCTGTTCAATTTCCCACTTTAAAATCTGTCCACCATTCAAGAGGATTCTGTTTAGTATTGTATGCTAGCTGTTTCCTTTCTCTGATCACTAAAGCCTGAATAAATCATCTTTATAGTTTTTATTTAAAAGTGTCTTTTTTGTAATATCTCTGCTAGATGTGCTTTTTTCCATTAATGCTTCATATATCCATAGTTTCTAATCCTCAATTTTTTGTGCTGTTTCTGAAGCTGGCTTATTTTTCCTGATTTCCTGAAGAAAACATTTAGAGCCTTGCATGATTTTGTGATGCCATAGCCAGCATGTTTATATGATTATGTTGTACCATAATATATGTGTGTGGTTTTAAGCCAACGTAGAATATAATTTGATCTGCTTCTAGTCTGCCAGATCCATTCATTTATTCAGACTTGATCACACTAACTAAGAGAGTGGAAAAGTAGGAACTGTACAATCTTGGGAAGATAAGAATTATACATCACAATGCAACCAATGTCTCCAAAGTCATGGGTCCCTGCTGCTCTGAATTTCTTACCAGGCTATGTGGTGTCTCCTCCCAGTTATCTAACTTTAGCACTTAAATGTGACACCAAAAAAAGAATTCACATGACACTTAAAAAAGAACAATTCATTCACTTATTAGCACTAATGTATCTTAAATTCTCAAAATCAATACACAAGACTGAAGATTACAAAATCAAATACAATGGTTGGTGAATTTTTTTTTTTGTTATAAGTGTGGTAAATTATATACTTTTGTAATGAGATGGCCTGAGGAAATACTGGCAATCCAATTATAAAAGGTACAAGGTAGACCATAATGATGATGACAAATTGCTGAGAAGCCCTCAATGCTGAATCCTCTATTAAATGCCTTGGAAATATTGAAAGACACATAGACAAAGGGATGTACTGTGATTCTTGAATTATGGTCACTGGTTAGTTGGTTTTTCCAGCTTCAATTACTTTAAGACAGCAATGAGGCAAGAACAACAGGTTAATAGTTTGATGGAAGAAACATCACTTTATTATTATTGGAATCAATCATATATGAGCTTGCTTCAATGCTGTAGTATTGATGTCAGCTGAATATAATACAGTGTACAGATGATAAAGGACAAGTGTACATCACTTGTGCTTATGAAGTCTTTTTGGTATGTAGGTTGTTAAAGATTCTTCTGATGTCTTACGGCGTATACAGTTTTTTTATTTAAAAAAAAAATTTTTTTTTTTTTTAATAGCAGTTATACTTATGAAAGGATTTTATAAACAGCAGCACACTAGTATGGATGGGAAAAGGTTTAGATAATCAAGTATCCTGCCTGAAACCAAACACGGTACTTTTCAAGCCATTTCAGATCTCCAATAATTATCAGAAACATTAAATGATTGTTAAAAAGATTTTTGAAACTCTATAAGTCATTGGTACAGTACAGTTATCAAAGATCTAAAGTATTCAATAACTACTTATGTTAGCACAGAGATTGACTTTGACAATTAATTTATAATTATAACAACAAGATAAAAATTTGCAATTACCTTGATGCTAAATAATAAAAAGAACCAAACCACACTAGTGAGGTAGAAATATGTACTGGTATTAAAACATACCAGTATTCTTTTAGCATCTTTTTGTATCGCTGTATTAGTGAAAGTTTCTTTTCTGGTTCAACTTGAGAAGATGGAGGGTCAACATTTTTATTTGAATAATCTTTTGGATTTTCATGCTGTAAGAGTACTTTTGAACTATGTGAAAAATAACTTAGAGAAACTTCTGTCTGGGAAAGAGATTGTAGCTCAAAAGCAGGATATTTACACTGCAATAATTTACCATTTCCAAACATTACCAAGGACCTTGTGCTGAAAGTCCCTATATCAAATAAGGAAAGAAACTATAAATTCTGAAATGCAAATACTTTATCTGAAAGGAGAATATTAATAAATACTTGCTAAGATGAGAATAAATTTTATACAGACATACCCACCCCTATCAAAAAGTCATGGGACACCTGATTACAGGAAAATGGATGTGGCTATGCAAATTTATAGGGGAATGACAATCATGTTATTTGGGGAAAATGTCTGTATAGCAATTAAGCATTTCCTAGTTCATAGCTGACAAAGTACTGAAGAAATGGAAGCTCATGACACTGAATTCAAGATGCAAACAAACTGGCTTAAAATACTGTAATTAGGAGCCAACATTCCTTGAAAAGATGGGTGACCTAATCTTGAAGTCACTTCTTAAAGAATCTGAATTTGGAGAGTGCATAGTCACAAAATACTGCAGTCCACAACCCTTTATTAACAATGAATACACACTTAGTTACCATGGGCCAAGGCACATGAAACCTGAACTGTGGAGGAATGGAAATCAATCCTGTGGAGTGACAAGCCATTTTAAGTTATTCCATTCTGATAGAAATCTTTGGATATAAATGTCTCTATGAGAATGCATTTTACTTAAGTGATGAATTTTGCAGGTGGCAGTATAATAAATGATATAAGGTTGCTTTTAATGGTATGGATTTGATCCACTGGTCATGGCATATGAATAGCATCATAGTGAATGACATTCTCTGGACAATTTTGCACATCCTGCACTGCATTTTACATTCCAACACAATAATGCTTAATTCATGAAGCGACAACAAGATGACGTGGAATGCTGAATTATAGCAGTCAAGGTAGTTATCTTCAATCGTGGAACTTAGTAATGCTTTAAAGATGGAGTGGAACAAAATACCACAAATTTTCTACCAGAAATTAATGAAGTTTCCCACATTGCACCAAAGCAATGTGGGAAACTTCATTTAGATAAATGCAAGAAAGCATATTATTCATTTTGGTGATAAAGTCGTGTTTATATCCGAGCATGTCCCATGACTTTTAGTAGGATACACACCCTTATACATGCTGAGAGAAACACTTTTGAAAGTTTCAGAAAATTCAATTAGAGTATACACATCTCAAACTACAATGCTTTAAAGAAAATATTTCAGGAAAATTAAAATCTCCATATATGATCTGCAATTAGAAATATAGGTTTCTAATAATACTCTTTTAACCTTTAGATGTAACAATATTTGTTGATTTAGTATCTAAAAAGTAAAAAAGATACAAAAGAAGTAATTAAATACAGATTAAGGTTTTACTCAAAATCCTGCATTAACTTTTAAATCTAAATACAAGTATTATTAGTAATTGCATGAACAGCACACATGTAGTTTGTACAATTTTTTCTTTAAAAAGCATTTAATCAGATATACTCAATATTAATGATCTGAAGTGATATTAGATAATTTGTAATTATGTAGTAAGTTGCCATTTTTGCATGATTTGATAGAAATGCTTTAATTTTTAAAGAATTTCTCAACTAACCACACAATAACAAAACAAGTCAGCATTTTCATCTCTTATTAGCATATATTTTAAGTAATAATATCAATCAATGATGAAAGTTCGACAAATTATTGGACCTCAGAAGAGCCTTAACTTGTTAAAACAACAGGTAACTGATATTCTTCTATTCTAGCTACTAATGTAATGTATATTTTGCAGCCATATTAACTTTAACTTATTGAGTAATAAATAATAATTATTCCTACCTATACCAACAGAATAAATTCAATGACCAAATTAGAGAGTTATGGTTATACTTTCAATGAAAACATTTATTTCTGGCTTACATATTCTCAAGGCAGCACAGTTTTTATGAAGACTGTGCTGTCTTCATAAAAATTGGACTCTGGACATTCTGATAAAGAATGTCCAGAGTCCAATTTGTTTTGTGATTAGCTAGTGAAACCAAACTGTAAATATTTTGATTATGACATAATACATCAGATTTTTCCTGTAATCTTGACTGTATATACATACTTTCACAAATTTTCACACACTTTTTCTATATGAAAAAGAAGACTAGATAAAACAGGTCAGTGAGTAATGGGTCAACAATTTTATTAATATTATTTTAAATCAATAGTGTTATAGTGGTTATGTTTGCTATACCAGTTTAATAAAACAACAATATTTATATATTACATCTGCTTTGCATAACTATAGAAGACAGTGATTAGTGCAACACCGATATTTATTAACTCAAAGATAACTGAAATAACTTATATTATAATGAAAACAAAGTAGAGGCAAAGGGTGCACTGGTCCCAAGCAGCAACAGAATTTTTTAAAATGACTGCAGTCACCACCATAATCTCATGTAAGATTATAATCTCATGAATGAAATAACATACCATCAAACCCATCAAATTCTGAACAAAAAATTGGTACTATTAAGACCTGAATCATGCTCATGCATTATATAATAAAATTAGTTTAATCCTTTTTCCAAGTGTGAGCAAACAAAGTTTGCACCTGAAAGTATCTTCAGGACTGGGGTAAGGTGGTACAACACTAGGAAAACTCGTTGCAAAGGTGGAGCAAGCTACCAACAGTCCTATCTCAGTATCTCCTATAATGCAAAACACATCTCCTTGCAGATATGTCTAATGTTATGCATTAAGGGAAGGGCCACTACCCAGACTAGTTTTGACCTTTATTGAGGTCTCTTCAGTGGGAGCCAGGCCCAAGTGAAGATACCAGGCAGAAGCATTAGCAGGTCATCTCTACCTATAGGAGTTTCCAAATGGTGTGCCACCCTTTTTTAATAAATTACTCTGGATTTAGAGAAAGATATTGAAAGTTTATTTTTCACTTGGTTAGAGTATAATAAAATTAGTTTAATCCTTTTTCCAAGTGTGAGCAAACAAAGTTTGCGCCTGAAAGTATCTTCAGGACTGGGGTAAGGTGGTACAACATTCCCTTAATGCATAACATTAGACATATCTGCAAGGAGATGTGTTTTGCATTATAGGAGATACTGAGATAAGAATGTTGGTAGCTTGATCCACCTTTGCAATGAGTTGTCCTAGTGTTGTACCACCTTACCCCAGTCCTGAAGATACTTTCAGACGCAAACTTTGTTTGCTCACACTTGGAAAAAGGATTAAACTAATTTTATTATACTCTAACCAAGTGAAAAATAAACTTTCAGCTCATGCATTATATTTTATAGATAACTTATTACATCAATAAGTTATCTATCATCAATATTTTATATAAAGCAAACATTCAGCAGCTATATGATACCAGTCCATAATGCCCAAGAAGAAATTACTCACATTCTGCTTCCTTATGTTAAAGGAATTTCTGAACATATGGTGAGAATTCTAAAGTTCCTCAACATTTACATGGCATTTTGCCATGTCATAAATATCTCCACCAAAAAACAAGTTTTTTATACTTTAACTTTCCAGGCATCTACCAAAGTCCTTATGCTTATGGCCAATTTTATTTTGGAAAATCTGATGAATCTGCTGTTGTCAGTTGTTAGGAACATAAAAAACTCATATCAAATATCATTAACCTCAACTAATCTGGCCAAGGTGAACAAGCCATCTCTACTAAGCAAAGATGATCAATTTTATGATATGTACCCTCAAGGGGGTATACAAACTACTACGACAGCACTATTTGATTAAGTTTATTATTATTAATCTCCTTTCAATAATTTTCATCCAAATCAGTCTATTACTTATCAGCATTCCAACATTGTTGTATATAACATTTGAGTTTTCTAAGGCAGTTCTGACTGAATCAATCCACCTAGACGTCTTCCTCTGGATCTTTTTTTATTCCCGGCCATCTAAAGGTTCTCCATTGAGAATGCAGCTGAAGTTTTCTATGTTCTCACCTAGTTTTTTTCTTTTGGTCTTATAGCTGCTATTATTACAGGCGACTCCAGGGAGTCCTTAGACTCGTCGAGGGAGGCCTAAATATCATGTCCACACAACTATTTGACATTCTCACAGTATCTATCATACCTTGCCTCGAACTCATTCACTGTCATAGCACCCACAACAGACTCTGGCAGCTTATTCCACTCATTTACCACTCTAAAAGTAAAGAACCCAGCTCTAACACCCTTGCCAACCACACTCTTGCCCAGCTTCCCATAGATGTCCCCTAGTTCTCCCACCACCAGTCCTGATCTCAAAAATATCCTCTGAATTAATCCTATAGAAACCCTTTAGCAATTTGAATGTCTCAATCATATCTCCCCCTTTTCTGACTATCAACCAATTTCTGCAACCCACAAATCTTCAACCTGTTCTCATTAGGTTCATTCCATTGCCCTGCTATCATCTTGGTCACTCGCCTCTGGATCCTCTCCACCTCCTCCCCATCAAGAAGAAACCTAGGTGACCAAATCTGGGCACAGTAGTCAAGATGAGGTCTTATCAAGGCTAGGTACAGAGGAACAATAACTTGCTTATCTCTGCTCGTCAAAGTATTTTTCAGCAACCAAGTGATTTGATGAGCTGATTTAGCCACTTTTGCAATGTGTCCCCTAAACTTCATCTCCCTATCCACCAACACTCCCAAGTCCCTCACCTCATCAATCTCCTGGAGTGCAGTTCCACCAATGTGGCATACTGCTGCTAATTTTTTCACTGCAAAATGCATAACCTTACATTTTGTCACATTAACTTGACATCCATTCTCCTTAGCCCAGAACTCCAATCTATCCAAATCATCCTGCAAGATTTCGACATCTTCTGCATTCACTATTGCTCTACCCAACTTTGCACCATCAGCGAACAAATGAACCGTTCCTCTTAGATCCTTCCCTATATCGTTAATGAACAAATTAAACAGCAGTCCAAGAACAGAACCCTGCGGCAGACCACTAGTCACAGGCCGTCTTTTGGACTCTACTCCTGAATAAACTACTCTCGGATATCTCTCCATCAACCACCCACCTATCCATCTCACCAACCCTATATCCATTCCCATATGTTGCAGTTTACGGATTAGAATTTCATGTGGTATCCTGTCAAATGCCAGGTCCAGCAGTATCACTATAAACCCATTACCCTTATCCAGTTCAGCCATCATTGTGTTATAAAACTTGAGCAAGTTACTGAGGTATGATCTACCCTTCACAAAGCCATGCTGTCCCCCATAAAGTATCTCATTTTCATCAATCCATTCCTGTATTTTTCCCTTGACTACTTTCTCCAAGACCTTGACAACGACTCCTGATATGCTGATTGGTCGTTAATTTGCAACAGTAGTCTTGGATCCTCCTTTATGCAGTGGAACTATTTTCCCCTCTTTCCACACCTTCGAGACTAAACAAGACCCAAGACTCAGATTAAACAACATGGTCAAGGGCACTGATAATTCTTTAGCCTCCTCACGTAAGACGTGCGCCGGTATACCATCCACCACAGATGTATTCATATTAAGGTTCTGTAATAGACTACACACCTCCACTCATCACAATTCCCGTATAAACTAATGGTTCCTTCATTCTTTCAATGTCACCACCTGGATGATATACTCTTGCAAAGTGCTTGCTCAGTAATTCCACTATATCGATTGATTCAGTGACCTCCTTACCATCAGCATTCCTTAAAATCATTCTGACGTGTACAGTTTTTTTTTTTTTTTTTTGCTTGCAATATATTTAAAGAACTGTTTGGGATTCTCTTTAGCTTGCATAGCTAGTTTCCTTTCATAATCCGCTTTTGCTTTTCTTACCACATTCGTTACACTTCTGGCCTGCGCTTTATACCATTCATGTGCCTGCAGGTCACCTTTCTCTTTAAATTCCCTCCACAGTTGTTTCTTTTTTTTGCAGCTCAAGCTTAATGGTGTTATTCATCCATTTAACCCCTACTTGTTTTACTATTCGGACCCTAGGTATACAATCAGCCATAACCTCCTGTAAATGGCTAACCTCCTTGACCACTTCCCATGCTCTATCGACATTCAGCCCTTGCAGTTTTACATGCCATGGCACTGAACCAAGCAATCTCCTAAGCTTGTCATACTTGCCAGCAGGGTAATTCCACATATACCCTGTCTTAATCGAAAATTCCACACCTTTAGCCACCTCCCAGGTCAAGACCTTATGATCACTCTCACCAATAGGTGGCAACATGGTCATTTTCATTACAGTCAAATTCTCAGATGCTATTACCAGGTCGAGCACTCTCAAACCCCTAGTATTTCTATTACATGCTGTCTCAGATAGTTATCCCTTAATAATTGAATAAAATCCAGTTCCTTCCTCACACGTGTCCTCTCCTCCTTCCAATCAAAAATGTTACCATAGTTGAAATCCCCCCATAATAATTACCCTCCTTCCACTCATTTCATCAATTTGTTTATGCATACTGTCTGCACCATCTATTCCATCACCTGGTCTATAGCAGCACCCAACTATATATCTGCTAGTCACAATCTCACACCAAATAGCCTCAAACGAGCTCTTTTCACTATCCTGCAATACAACTTCAATTCTCCTTGGCTGCAGTTCATCAGCTATCATCAATAACACTCCTCCCCCCCATACTATTCTCTCTGTCCCTCCTAAACACACTATAACCTACACATTCTATCCCACTAATTATATCCTCTTCGGTCAGCCATGTTTCACTAATGCCAATAACCTGTGTCCAGGAAGAGCCAATCAAGGCCAAAAATTCTTCCTTCTTGTTCGTAATACTCCTGGCATTAGTATACATGAAATACAGAGGTCCCTTTGTCCCAACCCACCCCCTAAGCTTGATATCTCCAATTCTAATACTAGGTTTAATAGCATTTTCATTCATAATGCAATCCATATAAGATGATGAATAAGATTAGAGATAGTGCAGACCCTTGTCTTGCACCTACTTTTAAATCAAACTTTCTTTCTGTATTTCCTTCAATTATAACTGCTGACTGACAACTTAAATATAGACAATATATTGCTTTGTGTAATGTTTCCTTTACCCCATATAACTGTAGTGTTTTGAAAAGCTTTTCTCTGGGCACCTTGTCGTATGCCTTTTCCAGATCTCCAAAACTTACAGATCCTTGTTATATTCTCATGATTTCTCAAATAATTGTCGTAAAGTGAAAATCTGATCCTGACAACTCTATTTGGCTTGAACACAGCTTGTTCTTCTACAAGTTTCTCTTCCACAATTTTACTCAGCCTCTTTTCAAATATGCTTGAATAAATCTTACCTGGAACACTCAGCAGAGAAATTCTTCTGTAATTCTCACATTCAGTTTTATTCTCCTTTTTATAGATGAGGAACTATGAGAGCTCTACTGCAGTCATCTGGAATTCAACCTTCTGACCAGGCTCTCTGAATTATGTAGTGTAGTCACTGCAAAACTTTTATCCCTCAATATTTCTGGTTGAATTCCAGCTGCCTTTCCACATGTCAAGTTTTGGATGGCTTTTTCTACCTCAAGTATACAAAGAATCATATGCTAAATACAAAAATCTGGAATATTTTCTAAATACTTCTAAATACAAAAATCCAGCTCTCAGATCCACAAGTTAAAATTGGTTTGAACACTGTCTTGTATAAGCTAATTTAGTGTTCTGATTAATTTCTTTATTCCATATACATTCATTCAACTGACTTTCTACTATACCAGCTTTACTAATTCTGTTGTTCATATTTAATTTATTATCTTCATTAAATATTGTGTAAAAATAGCTGAAATGTTTTACTTGGTCTACAGGTTCAATTCAGGATACAGTTGAGATTTTCAATGTTTCTTCCCATTTTTTTAAATTTCTTTTTAATTTATTTTCTACATAATCTGGAACCCTGCTCTAGAGACCAAACATGGAATCTTTTTTCAAGCCACTTCAGGTCTCTAGTAAGCAGGGCAGTGGTCTCACACCGGGGCAATGAAATTCATCTCCCACCTTGAACAGAACAGAAGAAACTAATATATGTACTTCCAATGTGTTGTGCAAGAACTAATATTCTACACTGGAATGGAAGCAGTGTTTGAATATTCTCTTAACTATTGGAAGGTAAGACTATTTTGTTTCATCATTAAATTCTCCAGGCTCATGTGGAATAGACAACTAGTAAACTGAAAGAATGCAATACAGGCATTTGATATAATTTATCTTTTCTGCATTTCACCCAGAGAACAAACTATTGAAGGTTTATTCAGAATTGTTTAGGGCATTACTGATGGATTAGTATGATGCTATATCTTGGCTTACACATTTGTCATTATGAGTTTGTTAAACTTTTTATAGTCGAGCTCAGTGGACATTTATCTGTAATGATTTGTACAATTTGGGAGAAAGTGTGTGAATGACTTAATATTTTAAGTCATACCAGATGATCCAAAAGTAACAGAAAAAGTAAAAATTCAATAATTCGAAAAGTATAGTCAGTAGAACGATGTGGTTTTCACAGAAATGCACAGAAAGACATGGGATTTTTTTAATAATGAAAAATTTTATTACCAGAATAGTTACATTTGCCACCGACAGGTGACACTTCAGTTGTGTCAGTAGTTTGTGCAGTGGCACAGCACAGTTCACAACGCAGCTAGGATTACAAATATTCAATGTGACGGCCGTCATTCATGAGAATGGATGTCAGACGTGGCATGACACCCTGCACAGCATCGAAGAGGGTTTCAGCTGTAATTCCTGTCACATGATGGCGAATAACTTCTTTCAACATGACCAATGACGTCAGCCGACCTCTGTACACCTGTGACTTCAAGTAGCCCCATAACCAAAAGTCACAAGGTGTAAGGTCTGGAGATTTTGGTGGCCATTCGTGTGGGAAAGAGCGACTGAGGACACGGTCATCGCCAAATGTCGATCGCAGCAGGTGCTGGACAGGACCTGTGATGTGCGAAGGTGCTCCATTCTGCATGAATGCTACACTGTGGAGCGCTTGTCTCTCTTGCACATTTGGAGTTCTGATAATACAGCTTAACTAAAAGTGCTTTATCTCATAACGATAACATGCCTCACCTTGGCAGAACGATTAACTTCAATAATAAATGTTAAATGCTGAAAGTTTAACTTCAGTATTCACTACATCTGAAATTTACATACCTCACTGTTTAAATAGTGACAGGCAGCAGCTCTGGGACTGCTACAGCACCACCTGTTAGTGACTAATGTAACTATTCTGGCAATAAAATTTTTCGTTATTAAAAAAAATCCCATGTCTTTCTGTGCATTTCTGTGAAAACTGCATCATGCTATTGTCTATACGTTTCGAATTATTGAATTTTTATTTTTTTTCTGTGACTTTTGGATCACCCGGTATATATATAATTCTAAATTTTTTGGATATACTTGGAGTAATCTGACTTCAGCTATAAAAGACAGTGATTAAATATTCTTTGAACTGAGTAAATACTTGAATCTGAGATCAGGAACAACATTTTCATAGGAAATAGGAGTGCTTCCCAAACTTCTGGATATCAGGGCCCCCTATGGAAAAATTAAAATATTTCACGTCCCCTCCCTCGACAAAAAATCGTAATATAGACAATATTATAATATTTATTGTATTTATATTCAATATCGCAAAAATCAAATATTGCAAAAATGCAAATATTACATTTTTCATCTTACATACACATTTGACATGGCACATTATCTCATATTTTCATATAGATAGATATATTGTTATTGTACATTTGCAGTACAAGCACATGAAACGTAAAATGATTAGCAATAAAGAAAGAATTAAAACCATAAAAGAAGTTTAATAACAATTTCATGTGATGGATGTGTTTCAATTCTGCTACACAAAAAGTCAATATCAGGTGAAATATTTGAAACTGCAATTCTTAGATTTCTGCTTTGAGATGAAACTTATATGAATAAGCATATATTTACTAATATTCATTAAGCACCAAAATAAGCAGGAAGCAAAATTTGTGAACCCGCACCAATGTGCAATTTTTTTTCTAATAAAACATAACAAAAAATAAATAATAAGAAATACGTTTCTTTGAAGATAAAAAAATCTACTTAGTCTTAAAACATTTTCAATTTGTTTTCATCATTTCATGGCTACCCCTCAACAAAACCTATGGCTCCCAGGGGGGGGGGGGGGCACAGCCCACAGTTTGGGAAGCACTGCTTTAGAAGACTGAATTGTAAGAGATGATCATATCAGAGCCTTAACAAATAATATACCAGTCTGGAAAAAAGTGGATGGGAAACGATTGTGAATAATATCTCATGAGAACATATGCCAGAAAATGATTAAATACTAAAACATAGAGTGAATTATACTGTGAACTTAGAAACATAGATGTACACAAGTGATATGTTTTAAGGTGGAAAAGAACGTTATAAAGGAAAGGATAAGGATTCACTGTAGAGCATATCAATTTAAATGATTTCAGTATAAGGGGGGTGCATTAGATAATAATTTAAAGGATTTCTATATGAGATTTGTACACCAGGCTACTGTGGATTGGAACGAATTACACTTAAGCCTGCAATTTATACTCATGAATTACATGTTTGAAATTACAAGCTTAAGGCAGAAAATGAAATTTTTATAAGAGAAAGATTTCACGTAAAAATTATATCCAATAATAATGACTATATGTAAATTAAGGAGATAAAAATCCCTTATTATTTTACAGCCAGTATGCGAAACTCTAAGATCGAAAACTATGATCTAAGAGTTTCATGCCAAAGAACTATCGGCAAATCCAAGCGTAAGTGACCACCTGGTAGTACAACAACCAGGTTTTTATCCCCTTAATTTAATTAACTTTGCCAGAAAAAATAGCCGTTTGGCTTTTCATCTTAGTTATAATATAAAAGACTATATGTTCTGGCTTGATATATGAACTGAGGGATGCAAATCCATTTGATCATATTGTGTATGACAAGATCTAGATACGAACAACTTATGCATTTGGCAAGCTACACCTGATTTTGTAGTCATTTTTAACAGCCAGTTAGAAATCATCATCTTGTTTTAAGCTTGCTTCTCCTGATCATTACAGTGTATTTCTGTCACTTGAGGTATCATGTTTGCTCTGTCTGCTGCAGTGTTCCCTCTGCATATCTGATCTACCCATAAATATCACATTTGAATTACTAAGCTGCATTATTATTATTATTTTATTATTATGCGACACCTCCAAGGAGTCCAAAGACTCATCGAGGAAGGGCACCTACTCTACATCTCTCTGTCTCCACCACTCATCCCCCAACTACACAAATGCCATCTACTCCCCACTACTACCACCACTAGTATTTTCACAGACAATCACAAGCATCTGTGCCCACGGCAGGATTCAAACCTGTAGCCTTTTGGCTGGAGAGCAGATATGCTAACCACTCTGCCAACCAGATTGGCAAAAAAAAAAAAAAAAAAAAATTCCTTTCTCGGCGACTAGAATAGAACTTGCAACGTTATCACTCTCTCTCTCTCTCTCTCTTCAGCCATTTAGCACTGAGGAGTATTACTGATGGGCAGATTTGAAATTTGTATAGTTAGTAGCTGGGTGGGCAGGAAAGAAAAAGCATCTTGAGCAGAAGAGAATGCCTAATTTTTTTAATGTTGAGGAAGCAACTGATGTGAGGTGTTTATGGCAGGAGAGGTTGGGGGAACATGTTAGTCCAAGCAGAGAGAGATCTGATCCTGTCTAAGGATTTAGATATTACTGAGGTTAAAAGTGTTACTGGAGTGGTGACCATATGAAGGTAAAAGATCAGCTGGAAGACCTGAAGGAAGATGGTCAAATGATATAAGAAAAACAATTGAAACTCTTTGGCACCAACAGGTCAGGACAGAAACAGATGGAGAAAATTGGGAGACACCTATGGCCAGAAGTGGCTATAAAACAGGATAAAAGAAAGTTAGCTGATATCTCTATTGTGAGAAAAAAGTAGACTGCATTTTGGGTGCATTGAAGGTGATGAGATTTTCCTTGCCTTGCTGAGAGATGGTATGAAGTTCAATGTTTAAGGCACTGGTCAAAGATGATCTTAAAGCTTAGGATGTCTGGGCACTGCATGGTTTTCAAATGAGTGGGATGAATGGAGGTTACTATCATCAGCACATCTGTGAATACAAATGACGCAAATCAGTATTAAAAATTTAATGATTTACAGAATGGTTTGATCATCACCATTATTATTTGGAATCTTTATGGATTCCATTATTAACCTCAGTTTCAACGATGCCATCTGGTTGGAAAGACCTGAGTTTGAATAGTCTAGAACAGCGCTTCCCAAACTGTGAGCCGCGGCCCCCTTGGGGGCCGTAGGTTTTGTTGAGGGGGGGCCATGAAATAACGAAAACAAATTTAAAATGTTTTAAGACTAAGTATATTTTTTTATTTTAAAACAAAGATATTTAACTTTTATTATTTATTATTTCTTTTTTGCTATTTTTTATATTTTAATGGAAAAGTTCACACATTGGTGTTGGTTTACAAACTTTGCTTCCAGCGTATTTTGGCACTTAATGAATATTAGTAAATATTGCTTATTCATATGTTTAATTTCAAAGCAGTGGTTAATTGTATTTACTTTGAATGCTCTCCAGGGAAGCTGCAAATCTTCCTGTCCCTTTCATCAGGCATTCGTAATCAGGGACTGTTGATATTGACTTTATATACATATCAAAACTCGTTTTATATTATCACTGTCATCCGAGCTAGTTTTCTGTTACCAATAGAAGTTTCGCATACTTCACACATGAAAAAAAAAGCTTAAACAAGTTCATGTGGGGAGATAGTAACTGCTTGCAGTGGTAAACAACATGCCCTCCCGCAGAGGCAATAAAAACAAGTACTTTTATTATGCCAGTGAATAAGGTATGAGGAGTCTGTGTAATATATTTCTCAACAAATAGTGCACTTGGAGAAACTGGGATAAAAACGCACTAATTAATGAATCACATGTCCCCTCATACAGAGACTATGCTGTATAGACTGAAACAAAACGATATGTTGCATGGGCAAACACAGTATCTAACTAAAAACTATTGTTATTAATTAGATGTGTGTGAGTTCGATTTCCCAAGGTAGCAATAAAATTCAACCGAACGTGTTAAAATTCGTAAAAGTGTTAAAACGAAGTTTTATATATATATATATATAATGAATGTTATGGCAGTTTCACATATGGAATTCGGTTGAAGAGAGTTAGCATTTCGACTCAGTTGTCAGCTATGCTTTTATCTTTCGGTTGCGCGATCTTTTGTTAATACTGCACCAATCATATGCACGTTTTAATAACCTGCCTTTGTTGTCTGTTTCGAGTTAGGCTTAATTACCGTAAAGGGAGAAAAGTCACAAAAGAGAAAAATGTTCCTGGTCCGGGGATTCCCTTATTCAGGTAATATTCACTAATTTCATGTTATCAGTCTGTGGTGTGCCAGTATCGGTAAGTGGTGATATTATTTGATCTATTCTACAGTAAAAAATTTAACCCTGAGATGGATAAGTGGCTGATAAAAAATATAAAAAAATTCCCGCAAACAATCAGAAGCAGAAACAGACTCAAAAAAAAAAAAAAAAAAAAAAAAAAAAAAAAAAAAAAAAAAAAAAAAAAAAAGACAGTATTTCATATTTTACCAGAACAGCCCGCATCGTCTTCAGAACCAAACGGTAAGAGGCAAAAAAATGTAATATATGCATTTGATTTTTGCGATATTCGCTGTGTATGTTTTGTATTGAATATAAATACAATAAATATTATAATAATATATCTCTCTATTACGATTTTTTTTTTGAGGGGGGGGGCGTGAAATATTTTAATTTTTGCAAAGGGGGCCCTGACATCCAGAAGTTTGGGAAGCACTGGTCTAGAATACAAAGAATAGGACTTTTCAACTAAAGGTGAGTAAGCCAGTCTCATAAGGAGATGGAGGGCTTTTTTCTTCCGGAAACTCCGGTTGTTCACCCCTCAGAACAAGCAAACCAACCATTAACACACACAAATTACAATACATAATACACTGGACTCATAGCCCGTGAGTTGCTTCGGCCATAAATCTAAATAAACCAAACCATTATTAACCAAGCTATTACACAGGATATCCAAATAGAAGATATTAAATGTTACTTTACTCTGTAAAGATGACATTATCTTCTTAAATAAACCTGCTAAAAATCATCAAGTCTTTATCCAAATTACATAATTTATTCTAAATATACATGATATGAAAATCACCAATAAATGGCAATAACTGTGAAAATAGACAAGAAACTATAAATATCAACTGCATTCTCAGCAGTAACCCTATAATAGAAGAGGGTTGCATATTTTTTTTATATTTAAACAACTTTTAGTGAAGATGAGAAATTATATATCAAAACAGATAATAGAAAAATATGACTGATATTGAAAAAACTCAGATGAAAAAATTTTATATGGAACAAGAGAGAAATCAGACAAAGGGAAACAGTACAGGAAAACCTTGCTTAATGCGAATTCGATATGTACGATAATCAGTTAGCATGATTGGATGAAATGATACCATTTCTTGCTTTAAGCGAGTGATTAATCAGCTAACACGACTTTTTTACATTATGCAAAACTTTTTTGTCGCAAATCTGCAGCGAGCAGAAAAGTTGGAAGTCATTAAGAGACATGAAAGTGGTGCTAATAATACAATGAATGTACGAGACCTGGGATACAGCGAGTCTACAGTTTGGACTATATTAAATAAGAGCAAAGAATACAAAGAACAAAGAAAATTGCTACTGGTTTTTTAAGTATGCAGATTACCTGCATACTTAAGGATTTACACAAAGCATATGCAAGAATTTAGCTTGCAGCCGAAATAGAAGCTATTTAATGATCGAGATGGAGCATCTTCTATCACTCTGGATTGAGGATTATAACCAAAAAAGAAGACCTCTTAGTACAGGGAATATTCGGCAAAAGCTCTCAACATTTTTACGTCATTGAAAGAGACCAAATTTCAAGAGGAATGTGAAAGCTTTACTGAGAGAGAGTTTAGGATGGTTTGACTGTTTTAAAAATCGAGTTGGACTGCATAACGTAAGAATAACTGAGCAATCTGCTAGTGCTGATAAAGATTCTGTCGCCAAGCTTCCTGAAGAATTGTAAAGGATAATTCAGGACGGTGATTATGACGATCGGCAAATATTTGGAAGTATATGCCAACAACTTCCCCAGCTAAAACTGAAGTATCTTCGCCAGGACACTAATTATCTAAAGATTGTCTTTTATTTTTACGCTTTTATTAGGAGGCAACGCATAGGCTTTAAACTGAAGCCTATGTTAATTTATCATGCACAAAATCCAAAATCTAACATTATTGAAGAAATTAGCACAAATGGAAAAGAACTTGAATTTAATGAACTGGATAATGAAGATGTGAGAAGCTTGCTCGATTCCTATTCAGAACAGTTAAGCGAGAATGATCTTCAACTAGAAAAACAGCATGCATATGAAGAAGATCTTAATAAAGTGATCGGCAGCTATTGCACTTTGCATGACAAGATGAAAAAGTCTAGCACGATTCAAACATCTTTACTTAACTTTTTTGTAAAAAAAAGTAGCTCAATCAAATGTTTAGACATTAAATAAAAAATTAATTGATTAATTTAAATAAAAAAACAATTAATTTAAAAATTAATTGCTTTTTATTAATTTCCTCTAATATAGCTTATACTGTAATTTTTTTCTTCTTCCAAATTTAGGTTAACTGGTAGATGAGTTATAATTATTCCTATTGTTTTTTGTATTCGCTTAATGCGATTTCGCTCAGCACACATTAATTGATAGATTAATTAATCACATTAAGCGAGATTTTCCTGTATATACCAGATCGCAGCATTTTAACATATGGATCTGAGAAATGAATTAGAAATATAACAAAGACCGAAGACCACAGATATGAGTTCTGAAGAAAAATCAGAGGAATGAAATCAGAAATGAACTTGACATTATTAATCTTCATTAATGTATACACAGTCCTCTCCTTCTGCCCCCCCCCCCATTCCCAACCATTCTCCCTCTCCACCCCTTTCCACTAAGAAAGACACAAGCAACTGCAACTTCAGATCTATCAGTTCATGTTCAAAATTATTACTTTCAACTTCTCATTCTCCTTTCATTCCATCAACTTCTGCTCTTTGGAATAGCCTTCCTATACCAAGGTTTACTGACTCCAGCTGTTCAAGAAATGCATCAGTAGATTCCTTCTTTCTCATTACTCACTTGTTCACAAATAGCACTTCTGTCACAGGATTTTATGACCTCTTACATGTGAAATCAGTGGATATAAGTGAGCTGATGCAGATGGGGTGCTTTAGAAGATGAAATGTAAGAGCTCATCAAACACACACACACACACACACACACACACACACACACACACACACACATACACCTGACAGATAAATTAATTTGGAAGAAAGCTCTTGATCAGAAACTAATCCTTGTGTTAAACCTTCATAATATTTAGTAAACTCCTTGGGGGATATATATATATATATATATATATGCATTTTTAATTTGATACATCTATCATTTCCACACAAGAGAGATTGTAGATAGACTTTATACCATGACACTTAATGCCATGTAAGAACTAAAAAATCTCGAAACAGAACATGGATATTTTAGCTTGCATATGGTTAACATTATATTTCTAATTCATGTCTGCATGGTTAGCCTAGTGGCTATGCGCTTTGCAACCATATGCCTGGGGAAGGAGTGTCCCAGGTTCAATTCCCGTTGACGACGTGAGGAGCTTAAGGATCTTCCTCAGCCATAGCCAAGTTAGCTGGTCTTGGATGTGGACAGCAGGGTTTTTCATCCCGCAAGCAGGCAAACCGTGAACACACAGGCTACAGTCAAAGAAATATGGCAATGAAGGCAATGGGAAAACAACCTTGCATCATTATGTTAGATCCTGAATGGAGAGCTTTACAAGTAAATTCTTTATTCAGGATTTAACATGATAAACTACTACTAATTAAGGAGATATCTGCACATGCTAATATTAATTTCCTCTAATATAGCTGATGTGCAGTCCATGTGTGCCATATACTGAGAGTTATTGTTAGGTTATTTGTAATTCCCAAGTAAGCTGTCTAGTACATTGCGAAATTCTGAGAAAAATTATAAGTAGTAATCCGGAATTATCACGTACAATCTGTACGGTCGAGCGTAGCGATGGAGGCTATACCTACGCGGAAAAAATGACGTCAGAGCGGCTACCTAGAATAATGTAACCTGACAGGTTAGGAAGAGTGCAGGATCACCCAAAGGGCATGAACGATGGAGTTCGTGGGTGAAAACCACATCGAATAGAGCGAATAAAAGACGAAGCACGCCGTTGTAGGGGGCTTTTTGACCTTTTGATCTTCGGGTGCCGGATTCGAGTTTTAGGGGGAGTTGGTCGGAGGATTCATGAGAGAGCGGTGGGCCGACTACGGTAATGACGGATGGCAGGTTCTTTTCTTGAGAATGCTTGAAGATTTTCGAGCAAAGCTGATTGCAATACGATGGCCTATGTGGAATTGAGCCTTAGTAGAATGTCCCATTGGAGAAAGTTTCCTGCAGAGTGGTAGACTGCACGCAACAGTCGGAAACGAATAGAAGAAAAAGCGTAGTACATCGCCAGGCGCAAAGACGGCCGAAGAATATGCAGTAAGGTAATCCAGACCTACATGAGATGGTGGCATGAAATCTGAAAAGATCCGGTAATGTAAGAGTTTTCGTTCTATGTTAAAATTCGTTTAGAAGAACAAGAAATTTGTGTGCACTGTAACTAAAGGATACTAGTAGAGAACTTTTAGTGAGAATTTGACTGAATTAATTAAGCCCTTGTAGAACAAAGAAGAGTTGTTAATAGGCAGTAATTTGTGAATGGCTAGACTTGCTTAAAAATGAAATTTAGAATTAAAATAATTATTGATAGAGTATTAATGAAAGTGTTCAATGCGAGTTCTGTGAATAACTTGTGAAAGGAATTATATAGTAGTAGTATTATGCTTAAACCTAATCTTATCCTTTCATAATTGAAGGATTTAACTTACTCTGATTCATTGTGATTTAGTATAACCCTTAACTTAGAGTAAATTTTGATCCATTGAGTATTTTAACTTACATAACTGTAAATGTTTTATGTTTTCCAATAAATATGTTTTGTACCTTATACCTGAGTTTATGCCTGATTACGAATTCAAACCACCACTTATGAAATAGAACCTTTTTGGCGGGAAGGAATTTAGATATAATTGCTTAAGTGAGATTCAGTCTACGACTGCTAACTGAATATGCACAGCGCTAGCATGAGATAAAATAATTGTGTGTATCTCTTTAGAATTTAGAAATATTTCCCTGAACAAGAGTCTCATCTGTTATAGGATATTGGCTGGCGCAGCAAAATATAAATTTTGCCAATATCCGAAGAGGAGATAGATCTGAATTAATATCTTAAGGGCGCAACAGTAGATTAGAAGGAGAATTATTATAGAGGTAGAACAAGATATAATATAGAGAAAGCAGCGACATAACAAATAGAGTAGCCGGTAGGATTTTGAATGTATAAGGTTTTAAGTAAGCAAAAGGATAGATTCAAGAAACAGTAAATTAATGTATATTAAGATTAAACTGAAGATTTAACAATAGACATTACTAAATAACATTATAGAATTACAATTTAACAATAGATATTACTATTTAACAATTATCTTCCTAGTAATCAGCTGCAACTCTCTCAAAGAGAGGAAGCCATAGGATCAGATCAGATGGTTAACATGCTATATCTTCTCAAATCTTTAGTGATCAGGACTGACATCAAAAATACAGCTGACTCTCATTATAGCAACCACCTCTATAACAAATTCATTATAGCAAATTATTCCTGCAGTCTCCAAGAGGTTCTATAGTGAGATAACTGTACATTTGATTTATTTTTGTATTTCTTTATTCCAAAATGCATTCTTAAAACAACAATGCTATGCATTTCTAAATGTCCATCAGGATTAACATGTCAGGGTAACATGTACGGCATTGTGTTGCCAAACTGCAGAAAATGTCGTGTCAATAACATTTTCTGTCTCCGAGATATTTGTATATCATTGGGGAAGTTCACTGGATAGCAACTCTCATATACACACACACGGACAAAGAAATTAGCGCACCTGAAAGAAAACATGGTACAACGGCGAAACTAAGCAAATAGTTAGAGTGCGGGGTGGTATACAAATGGTCCAAGTTTGGTGCGATTGTGCATGCCCACACACCCTGCGGTGGCGCTGCAAGCACGAACCGGCAGCCTTATAAAGGCGGTGTGTAGTTGATAACCGATTAAAGTGAAAAGCACCGGCTGACGCAAGCTAGAGTACAGAGTGACAATAATGCCAGGTAGACACCAGAGACGTCAATTTAAGCAACTTACGGACTTTGACAGAAGCATGATCATCGGTCTGAAAACTGGAGGGTGGTCGGTGTGCTATATAGGCGTGCACATGAACCGTTCTGACCATACCGTCCGACAGTGTTGGGAGCTGTGGACACGTTCCAGCACTGCCACATGGCAGAGCGGAACCAGTCGGACCAACGCTAGAGATGATCGATGGATCGTGCAGCAAGCACAGAGGGATCCCACGGTGACCTGGTCCACTATACAGGCAGATGTAGGGCTCCTGTGTGCCGACAAACCATTTTCCGACGCCTCGTGGAGGCGAATCTACAATCCCAGTGCCCCTTATGTGTGCTCCCATTAACACCGCAACATCGCCGACTCTGTTTGCAGTGGTGCCAGGCGAGAGCGACGTGTGGTCTTCAGTGATGAATGCCGCTTCGTCTTGGGGACAGATGATCATCGTGTCCGGGTGTGGAGGATTCCTGGTCAAGGACACAATCCCGACCTCGCTATTGAGCACCACACCTCCCCCACTGCAGGCATTATGGTCTGGGGAGCCATAGCCTACGATAGCCGATCACCCCTCATAGTCGTACGTGGCACATTGATGGGGCAGCAGTATGTGGACGACATCCTACAGCCCCATGTTCTCCCATTCCTGACCGGGATACCAGGAGCGCTATACCAGCAGGATAATGCCTGCTCGCACATGGCTCGGGTTGCCCAGGCCTGCCTACATCGTGTACAGACACTTCCATGGCCTACCCGCTCCCCGGACTTGTCCCCTATTGAGCATGTTTGGGAGCAGCTGAAACGCCAGCTCCCACCATGCCGCAATATCCGGGATTTGGAGCACAGCGTCTAACACGTGTGGGCCAGTCTGCCACAGGACAACATCAGGCATCTGTTCACCACCATGCTGGACCGTATTGCAGCATGTAACGCCGCACGAGGTGGTGCAACGTGCTATTGATGATGACTGGATTGCATACCACAGATCCCTTTATAATTGTCCTTCAGCTCTGTTTTTGCCATCATGTGCATTGCTCACATGTATCATTACACCAATAAAATTTCAGTTGAATTCTATGCTTCCTTCTTGGTGCGCTAATTTCTTTGTCCGTGTGTGTGTATATACTTGAATGAGTGTCAAATATATAACAGAACACAAAGAGCAACTTGATGAGAAATCAACTGCTCTATAAATAGCCTAGTTGTGAAGGTACATCATGCAAAATGTTTTTTGCTTACAATGAGTAAAAGAAGGAGAAGGATGAAAACAAAAATTTCTTGTCAAGTACAAAATATAATTTTTTAATTAAAATAACAAGGCAGAACAGAAGCTAGCTATTAATACTAATAAGATCATGGTTTATTAAAACACAGCAGATAATTTTTTTAATTTTGTTAATAAGTTTCCTAATTAAATTTTGTTAATAAGCCATCAAGAGTTATTAACCTGTATAACCAATGCATGTTTAAACAGCCATATTTGTAGAATACTGGCATTTTCAATCCATGGTATTAATTGCATTTTCTAAAATAAATAAAATAGTTAATGTGCATAGCAGCTATTTCAAGAACAAAAAACTTTTTATAAACAAAATAAGCAAACTTACTAAATTGTCCATTCCTTAACTGCACTTGATCAAACTGCTTGTTTATGGCACAAATTTCACCAGAATGAAAGTATGATGAATGGACATTTCTCAGTTCTTGCCACATGTAATGAGGCTGACCAAAAGCAGTTCTGTGCCAATGAAATAAGGTTACTTTTGAAATGCATGATGTTCTGTGTGGAAGAGAATAAAGGGCTACCTTACAAACTTTCCAGGTTCTGTGCATCTTATCTGTGATCATAGAACACGGATTATAATATTAAACGAAAATTGGGGAAAAATTCAAAACTTGCTGATCCTTTGAAAGCCTACAGGAAAAAAAATAAAGCAAACAGATTAACTAATTACAGTGAAATATATTATGAAATGTGACAAGTGACAGTTACTTGAACTTAGGACATGGCGATAAGACTACATATGTGATGATAAATTATTTTAATATGTTAGGAGTAATCATTTCTGCTTTGCTTTTTAATCAACATAATTAAAATAAAAATGAAATGATAAAGATAAATGCAAAGAAACATTCTAAATAATTAATTTAAATATAATCAAGAATGATTAGGCCTCCAAACAATATACTGTCCCCAAATTCTGAAAATTAGAGGTTTCATGAAATCTTTCAGTCTTTCAAACTGAAAGAAACTTCTGGACTTATTTACTTTCCTTCTACTCATTATGAGTGAAGTATTAAGCATGACCAGGCAAGTTATTTATCTATCCAGATAAAACATGAAATCTGTGTTCTTGGAGATTTAGCACCTTGAAAATTTGTTCAAAGAATGTAATGTTAGAGAAACAAGGTTTACTTATATACTACTGAAAAAGATAAAGAAAACAGAGTGACTTTTGTGAATTTAAGTTTCAAAGTACAGTCAATTGCTGTGAGTAAAGTTGCTACTTAAGATAAATTGTTCTCTAATGCCTTTTCATTTCCCAAATGGAACATGTAAAACTGTTTAAGCTCACTTTTGGAAACCTGTCCCTCACCTTTCTGCATCTCTGGTATTTCTCAGTGTATTTCTGCAGTGTGATGTTCCGATCCTAACCAGTATTTGTTTATTTACACAGTTCTGTTCTATGGTTGATTTCACTGAGAAGCAGCATTAAAACCAGTTTTTTCTTTTTTAAAAAAACAATTACCTGTGCACAATACTAACTCTAGATTGGCTAGGAAAAGCAGATTTAAATTTACTTTTGTGGCTTATGACTAAAAGTGGGGGAAAAACAGTATTTCTTTGTAGATTTTTATTAAGTAAGAAATACTATGTAAGAAAAACAAATAAACAGAAGCCAAAAGCAACAGTGAATTTAACCTAAAAAAAAAAAAAAACAACATTAAAATAGTTTTCAATTACACAACTTCATAAATCTGCATGGTTAGCTGAGTGGCTCTGTGCTTCACAACCACATGCCTGGGAAAGGAGTGTCCTGGGTTCGATTCCTGTTGCTGATGTGAGGAGCTTAGGATCTTTCTCCAACATAACCAAGTTAGCCGGTCTTGGGCATGGACTGCAGGGTTTTTTCCCCCCCCGGTTTATCTGGGGTTTTTTCATCCCACAAGCAAGCAAACCAGCCTAGAGAACTCAATGCTTCTACAGACATAGGATACACCAGGAGGCATAGGGCTAACCACCTCATCCTTGTGTACGGTTGCAATTAAATGAATAGAAAAGCCTCGACACTGCAAGATAAAAAGGAAGAAGAACAACCTTCATAATCAGACTGGTAGCCAATACTTAGAGAAAGTAAACTTTATGCTTTTGGACCAGAGGTTTGCTGTAAAAGGTCACATAAAATGTGATTTGTTACAAGAATGGTAAGCTGTAGTTTTTATGAAAAGTAAAATTATGGTAATGGCAAGCACATAGCAGGGTGAAAATCTGCTAATGTTTACCAAAAGGGATGTTCCCAAATGAGTTAAATTTTGTAATATTCATCATCAAATTCCTGATATGCATCCTCAGGGAGTGTAGAGAATAATTATGATAGTATTACACGAACAAGTTACATCATTACTACCTTCCAATGAGCAATTTTCTCCCAAATTAATTTGTCAAGTCTCCAATGTTATCAAATCTTATATTTCCGTCTTTTAAGGCACTTTTTACTGTATCAATCCATCTACATCTTGGTCTTCTTCTGGGCCTTTTTCCTGCCAACCTGGCAAATAACACTTGTTTTGCTAACCTTTCCTCTCACATTCTACTTAAGTGACCATATCACCTGAGATTAGCTCTATTAACATCCTCATTTTTAATGTGATACCATCTGTTAACTCCACTAATCTTTCTCAGAACTCTCATATTAGAGGTCTCCAGTCTTTGATCAAGTATTTTATTTCTAATTCAGCTCTCAGATGCATACGTTAAAATTGGTTTGAAACACTGTCTTGTGTATAGCTAATTTACTGTTTTGACTAATTTCTTTCTTATTCCACATAAATTTATTCAGCTGACTTCCTACCATACCAGCTTTACTGATTCTGTTGTCAATTACATATTTAATTTGCCATCTTTACTAAAAAAATTGTGCCTAAATAGCTGAAATGTTCTATAGGTTTGTCATTCAGTATATAGTTGAAGCTTTCAACGTTTCTGCCTATTTTCAGTGCCTTTATATTGCTGACTTTCATACCATATTTATTACAACAGTTATTCAATTATAACAGCAGAAATGATGTGCACCCTTGTCACATACATGATTTAACATCAAACCACTTAAAGCTTAAATAGAGATTATGTATTGCTTGACATAATGTCCCATTTACATCATATAATCCTGCTGTAGCATTACGAAGAACTTTCCTCTTGGCACCTTATCATATGCCTTTTCCAGATCAACAAAACTTAAATACAATTCCTTGTTATATTTCCAAGAATCTGTCTTAAAGCAAAAAATCAGATCCTGCAACCTCTTTTTGGCCTGAATCCAGCTTGTCCTTCACCAAGTTTCCCTTCCACAATTGTTCTTAGCTGTTTCTGAAGTATACTTGTATAAATCTTACCAGAAATACTAAGTAGGGAAATACCTCTTAATTCTGATATTGTTTTATTTCCCTTTATAGGTACTATGAGAACTCTGCCATAATAATCTTCCAGAATTCAACCAGGCCTTCTGAATTATGGCATGCAGCCGCTGCAAAACTTTTCTCAAAGCCACTGCAAAAGCAATTCTCAAATACTGCATATTTGAGAATTGCTGGTCGAATTTTATCTACTCCAGTTACCTTTCCATATTTCAGGTTTTGATGACTTTTTCTATTTCAAGTATGGATATTTATTCCTGACTGCATTCCTATTGGGAGTTTTCCCATCATGCTGACACTACTTGTTTCATTTAGCAGTCTTTCAAAGTAATTACTCCAAACATCTAGAACATTATCTTCAGTTTTAATGTCACCATTATCATCTTTGATTCCTTTTACAGCTTCTTCCTCCATTTCTAAGCTTTTTTCAATAGCCTCTAGAATATTTTACCACCTTCCTGATATTTATTTTCTATGTTCTTAACAAAGACTTCCCATGACTTTTGTTTAGCTAGTTTTACACAGTGCTTCGCTTTCTTACATTTTTCCTCTGTATTCTCTAAAAGCACAAGCTGACTTTCTTCATAGGAACTTTCCAAATGATTTCGTCTTTTCCTTGATTGCTTCTTTAACTTCCTGAGTTCCACTATGGAGTTCTGATTTTTCTATCCTTACAGACAACCTCACCACTCTCTGGCTGAATTAACCAATGTTTTCTTCAGGATTTGCATTGAATCTCCAAGGTTTAATTCTTGTTTTCAAACTCTTTAATTTTTTCTTCAAAGATGTTTGTATATTTGAGTTTACTGTCCAAAAGCTGCTCAGCTTTGATTCATTTTAATTCATTTTAATTTGATTCATTTCTCACACACCCTTCTTTCAAATATGAAATTCAATTTTATCCTGCTCAAAACTAAATAGTGACCATTTCCTATTTTAAATCCTCTGTATACTCGTGTACTGAACCAGTGGGAAAACATTGCTATCAACTATAACATAGTCAATAAAACCTGTATTTCTTGCATCTTCTCACCATGTGAATTTGTGCTCATTTTCACATTGGAACGTAGCATTAGTAATAATCAGTGCTTTTTTTTTTTTCTGGTGGTACGCAACGATATGCAGTACTGCCACCTTTTTTCTTAAGTTTTTAAAAATTTGCAATTTATTGACAGCAAATGTATTATAAATATTCTGGTAGATGGTACTGTGTTCACGAATTGAATTTTCAGTTTTGATTACTCATAAGTTGGTACCCTGCTTTCCTGTTTCATAGGTTGATATGCAACCAGAAACAAGAAGATGTGTTCACTTCCGATTGCTTCCAATATCAGTTTATCAGTTCTATATTCACTCTGCAACAGACACGTGTTCATGTGAGTTTTGAATTAATCTAAGTTAAATCAGTGCAATCATTGTTCTAAATGAGTAAATAAGTAGTTACTTTATGCCACTGAGTAAAAACAGGAAGGCTGAAGAAGCAAAAATTGTTGAAAATCTACTCATGATCCTGTACAACAGAAAACTAGCACCGAAAATACACTTGGTGAAGAGGATCATGAAACCAAGACTGAAGATCCACGTAGTCAAAAGGAAGCAGATTCTGATGATAATGTTGGGCACTTTTGCAGAAAAATGACTTCTGCGAGAGAAATGAGTAGCATATCAAAAATAAAACGTTGGGCTGTAAAGTGTGTCATGATGTCGGAAGTCTTGCCGTCAATAAACACTTGGAAACAAAAATTTCAGCAGAGTGGGCAAATGGTAAGAGCAGTTATTTTGAAGAATCTTGCAAACAACAGTTAATGTCATTAAGAAAAAAAATTTACAATCATAAGGAGAATGCAGCACACAAAATGTGCCAAAAAATAAAATCTGAGGCAAAAAACGAAACAGAGAAAGTTTTTCTAAATACTTTGTCTCATAATAAAGACGTAACAGAAAAAGTGTTTCAAACTGCTTACAAAGTTGCGAGGAGAAATCAATCATTTAACAACTTTGAAGACGAAAGAAATTTACAGGAACTTAATGGCCTAGACATGGGATATATTCTTCATTCTGCAAATGCTTGCATTGACATTGTAAGCCATATCGCAAATGAAATGAGAAAAACATTAATAGACAATATAGTGAACTCAAAGAAAAATATCATTACTTATCGATGAATCGATAACTGTGAGTAACACAACAACATTGATTGTTATTGTTCGTGTAGTTCTTCCTGAACTTTCGGCTCCTGTGAGTCTTTTCCTAGATTTGATCGAATTATCAGATGTAACTGCTGGAGGAATTCTAAATTCTTTAATTAGTCATCTTGAATGTTTAGAATTATCTGAAGATTACTTAAAGGGTATTTATTGTCTGTAACTTGTGATGGTGCAGCCATGTTGTTTGGTGTGCATAATGGTGTAAAGAGGCTAATGCAAGAGAAGTGTCCTAGTGTTATTTTCTGGCATTGTGCTAGCCATCGCCTTGAATTGTCTGTTAGTGACACAGTCAATAATGTGGCAGGAGTGAATCGCTTTAAGAGTTTCATGAACAAACTTTATGTGACTTATCATGCTTCAACTAAGAATGCTAGGGAACTACAGGAATGTGCAGTGACTCTAGAACTTCAACTTCTTAAAATTGGCAGAATCTTAAGCATTTGCTGGGTTGCATCTAGTTTTTGCACTGTTTCTGTAGTGTGGCAAGACTTTGAAGACCTCATCCATCACTTTCTGGAGGCAAAAGAAGACAGCAGAAGAAGCAAAACAGATCGCTTTCTTTATGAGGGCCTTTTAAGAAAATAGCATCATGCAAGTTTATTCTTGATTTGGGCCTTATGTGTGATGCTCTCCAAGAACTTAGTGAACTAAGTCTAGATTTATGAGAGAGAAATATTGACTTGTACAAAGCAGACAAGAAGATAAAGAATACAGTTCAACTTTTTGAAGAAAGAATTGAAAATCCTGGTCTGAAATAGAGTATTTTTCTTCAACGTCAGAAGAACATGAAGTTCAAAGGGACTGAGCTCCACAAAAATGAAAGACAGAGTCCTGCAATAAGTTCATCTGCTTTCTATAAAAGTCTGAAGGAGCCTGTTGGAAAGCATCTGCTTGAAGGAGATGTTGATGATTTGCCTGAATGTGCTAAGATTTTAGATTGCAAGTAGTGGCCAGAAAATCCTGGGAAGCATCTGACATTTGGTGAAGCTGAAATTAAAAAAGTTAGCACGCAAATTTCGCTTAAATGAAAGAGAAGCAGTTCGTGGTTTCCGTGAATATCTTCAAGAAAATAAAGTCCCGGACATACTACTCTAAAGCACACTTTGGGCACAATTGAAATATCGTCCAGTGAATGTGAAAGGGGTTTCTCTCAGATGAATCTTATAGTAACTTCATCTAGGTCATCTCTGCTTGTACGAACAACTTTTGCACTGATGTTTGTCAGGATAGTAGGACCTCCTCTCACTCAGTTCAACCTTAGCAAATATATGGACTCATGGCTGCTCCAAGGTCGTCATTCTGCAGTTGATACCAAAAGCAAGAAGTGATCTAGAGAAGACTAGGGTATATCGGAGAACATGTTAAAAGTGTGGAAGTTGCTGTAATAACATCTTCATAGTAAGTAACAGTACCTCTTTTTTTTTCAGAAAAAAAGCACTGGTAATGACTAATTCATGTCCTGAACAGAAATCTAGCAGGTATTTACCATTATCATTAGCTTTGTGCTTTTCTTCAAATTTTCCCCAAACATTTCCATATGCCTGGTAATCATTTCCTACTCTGCTGTTTAGATCTCCAACAAGGACCAACTTTTCCTTTTTCATTGTGCCAGCTGCCTTGTCTAATGTCTCAAATAATTCCTCCATTTCTTCCGTGGGACCATAAGCACAAATAAGTCTAATGTTCAGTTCTCCATTCTGATATTTGCCCACATCACTCTACTTGATATTGCTTGCTACTGAAAAAAATTATCCTCATATTTAGTGTTGAATACTATACCTACTACCTCTTTTCCCTGATTGTTATTTCCTGAATACAACATTTTGTATTTGTTGATTAGAAAGATCTCACCTGTTTTTGTCTTCTTTGTTTCAGTCACACCTATTATGTTGATCTGATACTTATCCAATTCTTCTGCCAGTTCCATTTTTTTTCCACCGATGCTTCTTATGTTGAGCTGGGACGTGTTCCAGGATTTGTAACATTCTCATCAAAAACTTTCATATCAGCCACAAATGTGTGGAATGTATGCATCCCGGTGATTGTATATGTGGCAGGAGAAAGAAAGAAAGAAAGGAGAAAACACATATGTGCAAAATGCAGGCAATGGGAGGAACTTGGTGAAATGACCATAACTGACCTCGTTGAGACTATAACTGACCTCATTGAGTCAGAGATGGGAGATTCTCCACGTAGATAGAGATGACAGGTATGATAGAGGGAGAGAGAAGTATGAATAAAATAATAAGAGTGGGGAGTATGGAAAGGTTGAATGATTCTGAAGTTTTAGGAGATAGTCTTAATTGGGAGGATGAATGACAAACAAGAGTGGCTGACTTATAGAGAGAGAGAGATGAGTTGAAAGAGTAGGTGGAATGTCTGGGGAACGAGATGAGAAGTGTGAAAGATGAAATTAAGCGAATGGAAGAGACAAATGCAAGGTGAATCAGGGGAGGAGTGAGAGAGAATTATGGAAATGAGAGAAGAGAATAGGAACAATAGTAGAGGAGAGGTATTGAGAGAGAGTTATGGGAATGGTAGAAGAAGAGAGAATAGGAACAGTATAAAAGGGAATGAGAGGGAGTTATGGGAGTGATAGAAGAGGAGAGAATGGGAACAGTAGAAGAGAGTTGTATGAATGAAAAAAGAGTTGAGAATAGGATAAGTGGAAGAGAGGGAATGAGTGTCAGATATAGGAATGATAGAAGAGGAAAGAATGGAAACAACAGGAGAGAGAGAATGAGAGGAATGCAAGGAAGCACAAGGACTAGAGATAGAGTGATGTCAGGAAGGCAGGTAAGTAGGGGAGCACAGAGAGAAACTGTTACAAGAGAGAGTGAGGAATGCATGTAAGCAATCGGTGGAAAGAGGCGTAATGTATGGGGGCTCAATGATCCGTGGTGTTCAAGATGCGTGAGGAGTGTTTGCTAGGAGGAATGATAGAAAGTGTGGCTAAGGCAATTAAGAGAGGTGAAAGGATGGATGAGATGATTGTGATGGTGGGAACAAATGACTTGAGTGGTGGTGTAAATAGGGCAGCGAGAGATATGAGATTCTTGCTTGAGGCTGTACGAAAGAAGACACAGAGAGGAAAGATAGTGTGCGTGTTGCCTAGGTATGATAATGTTGAGCTGAGCAGAAGAGCGGTGATATTGAATGGCATAATAGCGAGAATGTGTCAGAAGAGAGGATTCGCATATGTGGATGCTTGGAGTGTATTTGAGAGCAGAGAGGAATTGTATGCGAGAGACTGCTTGCATTTGAATGAGGAAGGAAGGATGTAGGTATCTGGAGAGATTGCTGTTCTGAATGAGTCAGTGTGTCCCAATGTGGATGGTAGCAGGGGTGGCCTCTTGTGGGAATGCGTACTTGGGAGAAGGCATCAGGTAACGCTGAACCCAGTGGAGTCTAGAAGGGGGGGGATAATTCTAGGTATAGAAACAATGGCATTTTTATGCTTTATACCAATGTCAAGGAGTATTCGGAATAAGGGAGAGGAATTGGTGTCACTGATAGCATCAGACTGGCCAAAGATTCTTGGAATTATAGAGAAGTGGTTGACAGAAGAGGATATAATAACAGGAATAGAAGTTGCTGAGTACAGCATTTTTAATGATTTTGAAAGCATATGGTGTGAGGTGGAGGTGAGCAAGACAGGATATTTATTGGGGTGTTGCTACAGACCAAGGAGCAGAGAGGGTGGGGAACCGGAGATGTTGAGACAGTTGAGCGTGGCAAGTGCAAGAAGAACGATTGTTATGGGAGATTTTAACTACAGCAGTATAGATTGGGGAAAGGAAGATGCATGTAGCGATAAGGAAATGGAATTTCTAGAATTCTTGAGGGACAAATGTCTTAGGCAACATGTAACAGAGGGAACAAGAGGTTCAAGAGTTTTGGATTTGGTTATAGCATCCGAAGAGCTGATAATAACTGAGATGACATCTCTCCCACCAGTTGGAGAGAGTGACCATATGGTTTTGACTTGGAAAATGAATAGACATGCAGGAGTATCAAAGAGACGGGAACGTATGTGGAATTATAAAGCAGGTGATTATAATAGTCTTAGACGTCAACTTGGGGAAGTTTCATGGAGGGAGGCATTGGAAGGCCGGGATATCATTAGTGCTTGGGAAATTGTGAAGGAATATTTGTTAGCAGCAATGGTAAGCTATATAAGGAAGATGCATGTAGCGATAAGGAAATGGAGTTTCTAGAATTCTTGAGGGACAAATGTCTTAGGCAACATGTAACAGAGGGAACAAGAGGTTCAAGAGTTTTGGATTTGGTTATAGCATCTGAAGAGCTGATAATAACTGAGATGACATCTCTCCCACCAGTTGGAGAGAGTGACCATATGGTTTTGACTTGGAAAATGAATAGACATGCAGGAGTATCAAAGAGACGGGAACGTATGTGGAATTATAAAGCAGGTGATTATAATAGTCTTAGACGTCAACTTGGGGAAGTTTCATGGAAGGAGGCATTGGAAGGCCGGGATATCATTAGTGCTTGGGAAATTGTGAAGGAATATTTGTTAGCAGCAATGGTAAGCTATATTCCACGAGTGAAGGAGAGGACACAATATGGAGTAAAGTGGATGACAAACAATATTAAACAGGAGCTACATGCGAAAAAGAGACTATGGAAGAGATATAAGGAGACAGGTGAAGAGAAGATGCATGAAGAATATAAGACACAGGCCAGAAGAGTGACTAGTATGGTAAGGAAGGTGAAACTGTAATATGAGAAAAGATTGGCCCTTAGATCCAAGGAAAATCCTAGGGAATTTTTTAGCTATGTGGCCAGCAGGAGGAGAAATGACTGTGGAAGAATGACATTGTGGGATAAAAATGGGAATAGAGTGACTGAAGCCGAGAACATAGCAGAATTGTTCGATGAACACTTTATTGGAGTATTTCATCCTGGAGGAGTCAATTTGAATACTAGAGGGATAGAGCAGGTTCGAGGTTTAGAGGTGCAGGAGGAGTGTGTGTGCTCCACATACTGAGTACTCTGGATATTAGTAAAGCTGTGGGACTAGATGGTATTTCACCACAAGTTTTGAGAGAATGGGCGAAGGAACTGACAGTGCCCTTGACCTGGCTTTTCAATGAAAGTCTGGCTGCAGGAAAGGTGCTCATGGAATGGAAGGAAGGTAAGATAGTGCCATTGCATAAGGGTGGTAGCAGACTGGAAGTGTCTAATTACAGGCCAGTTTGTGTGTCATCAATAGTTAGTAAGATCTTAGAGAAAGTAGCGAGGGACCATATACAGCATTGGGCAGATGAGGGTAATGTTATCAGTGGGAGTCAACATGGATTTGTGAAGGGTGCTCTTGTTTTAGCAATATGCTAGCCTTTTATGATAAAGTTACAAGAGCATTAGATGAGGGAAAGGCATATACTGCCATTTTCCTAGACTTAGCAAAGGCATTTGACAGGGTTCCACATGATAAGCTGATATACAAGTTGCAGCACATGGGTCTGGATGTCAGACTGGTCAACTGGATTCAGGATTGGCTGTCCGATAGGTATCAGAGAGTTGTGCATGGTGGAGCAATATCAAAGAAGCAGAAGGTTACAAGTGGGGTTCCACAAGGCTCAGTACTGGGACCTATATTGTTTAACCTTTATATCAATGACATTGTCTGTGGATTGCAAGGGGATATTAGTTGGGAAGGGTTATTAGTAATAGTGCAGATGTGGCAGCCCTGCAAGAGGATTTGAATAAGCTAGATAGATGGGCAAATGAATGGAGGTATCAGTTTAATGCAGCAAAATGTAAGGTCTTGAGGTTTGGGAAACATCGATGGGACACTGCATACTCTATGAGAGGAGTTATACTGGAGGAAGTAGGGGAGACGAGATCTGGGGTTGATGATTGATAGAAACCTGAAATTTAGGGGACATATTGCAAAGGTGAAGGTAACACAGAGGATTGCTGCAATAATGAGAAGGACACTGACCTGCAGAGATAAAATGGTTATCATTCCATTGTATAAGACTCTGATCAGACCACACTTAGACTATTGTTCTCAGATCTGGTCCCCAGGATTTGATGGGGATAAATTAACTGTGGAAAGGGTGCAAAGACGGATAACAAAGATGGTGTCAAGACTGTATAATGTTAGTTATGAGGATCGGCTGAGGGAGTGTGGGCTGCAGAGTTTGGTGGATAGAAGGAGGGGGTGATATGATTGAGACTTTTAAACTGTTGAAGTTAGTTACAGGGTTGACACTGGGGAGTTCTTTCGCTTGGTTGAACAGCAGGAAGGAGTCATGACAAGGGGGGCCATCCCTGGAAGTAACAAAAGGAAACTGTGAGAAAGAGGGTAAGGAGTGGTTTCTTTGCATGGAGGGTGGTTGAACCATGGAACGCATTGCCTGATAGAGTGGTGAGAGCGAGAACGGTCAGTGCGCTTAAGGAGTGTTATGATAGATTTTGTGTTTCCTAGGAGGGACCTCCCTCGATAAGTCTTGATAGACTTGTGTTTCTTAGAAAGGACCTCCCACGATGAGTCTTTTGACTCCATGGAGGCCTGAAGAATAGTAATAATAAAAATAATAATAAAATGAGTTATCAAGACACACTAATACACCTCTGGCCTGTAGTCCTCAAAAGATGATTTGAACTTTTAAAGTCATTGAAATTAACATATTATCACTCTTCGATCACGAAAAAAAAACAATTGCCAGTACCACAAATGCTGGTATCAAGAGCAATACACACTACCGAATACCTCTGGCCTGCAGCCTTCGAAAGCTAACTTTACCTATTTTTGAATAGAAAGAAGTCCACTAATAAAGAATATAGAATAACAGCTTTGCTGTCAGATTACACTCTTTTCTCAGTGTTAAGTAGTGAATTCTACAGACCAAGAAGTAATATTGTATCACTTTTACTGAATCTTATGTACACTGAACTTCAAAATTTTCTCATATTTCATTACCCCATAAATGCAATCACACAGTTCCTAATAATGTATTTTATGGGAGATATTGTTACTAACTTCATCATGCTGCAAAATTGCTTGGTAGCATGATGAACTTAGTTACAATATTCTCCATAAAACAAATTATTAGCAACTGTATGATTGTGATAAATGATAAATTATACTAATGATTATTTCTTTCTACAGTAACAAACCATTACTATTTCCCTCTAAATTTTTTATAACCCTATTGTTTCTTAAATTATATAGCACATATTACAAAATATGAGGTTCTTAATAAAATCAACTATCTTGTGATTAACAAGAGTTAATCACATGATAGCTATTTTCAAATTATAGACTTGACACATACAGACCTATATGCATCAAGTCAATTATTCCAAAATACTTGAGTCTTGAAATAATCAAAGAGAAAATCTGGTTAGACTTCTTCCAAAACTTATAGCAAAATAGTAATGAATCTAAAACTGACATAATGCTAACTACTAACTACATGGAAGAAATAACATTACAAAAAAATGAACAAGCAATACAGTAAAGCAAACCAGTAAAATTCCCTGGAGAAGACAAAATAAATATAGATCTAATTAAATATGCAGGCATCCTATTCATCAAAAGAATTAAAATTATTTAACAATATCCGGGCAGCAAGGAAAAATCCCAAAAAGTTGGGATTTTTCAACAATTCCAACAAAAAAGGCAATAAGTGCAACTGTGAAAACTACAGAGGAATAAGTCTTCTAAACACTGGTTATCAGCTATATGCACAAATATTAACTTCAACACATTATTATTATTACATGACACCCTCCAGGGAGTCCAATGACTCATCGAGGGAGGGCACCTACTCTCCAACTCTGTCTCCACCAACTATAACAAACTGCAACTACTATCATCATCTATACCAACGCCATCTACCGTCCACTACCATCACTAGTATTTTCACAGACAATCACAAACATCCATGCTCATGGCAGGATTCAAACCCGCAGCCTTTTGGCTGAAGAGAAGATACGCTAACCACTTGACCAACCAGGCTGGCCAAATCACATGTAGAAGATAAACTTCGTGATAAACAAAATGGCTTCCAAAAAGCCCGTTGTATATTGACCCAGCTTTTACATTAAAAAATCTTAATGCAAAAACATTACAAATTCAACACAGAAACACACATAGTACATATAGAGTACCACAAAACCTTTGACTGAGTCTTAAAAAACAAACTGTGGACCATACTCCAAAATGTAAATATTCCAAATCAGCTGCTTACTGCAATAACCAATATAGTTGCTACATCAAACAACAGATGCCAACAAATAGATGTAAGAATCAATGAAAAAGTTACAGAATGGAAATCAATAAACAGAGGGATCCATCAAGGATGTCCATTGTCATCATTTATTATTTAATATCATATAGATGAAATAGGAAGAAAAATATAAAACCAGCATTTAAACTAGATTGTGGAACTATACTTAATATCCTTTTGTTTGCAGATGACCAGATAATTATAGCAAGCGAAGATGAACTCCAAATATCAATATACTCCTTAAACACAATTGCTAAAAAATTTGGAATACAAATATCAACAGATAAAACAAAAATCATGGTTTCTAAAGGACCATTTGTAGTCAGAATTAAAATCATGTTTTTAAAAAAAAAAAAAATTAGAACAAATTAACTGATTCAAATACCTTGGATGTGCTGTATTACATACAAGAGAAGCTAACATTGATATCAAAATTTCAAGCTTTCTAAAGATAATAGGAATGGTCACTAATATTTTCAAACTAAGTTCAAAAGCATATACAAGAAAACTTGAAGTTTTGGCAAGACCTTCTTTACTGTATAAAAGGGAATTTATGGACCATAAAAACTGCAGAAGAATAAAAAACTGGCTATATTCTCTGGAATAAGAAAAAAAAAAAGCACAGAAATACATAAAGAACTAAAAATAGACTCAGTATTGAACAAAGTATATGAATACCAAAAGGAGTGAACCGAACATATCGAAAAAACAAACAGTTGAAGACTACCCAAAAGAATACTCTGATACCACTCCCACCCAGCTGGAGGATATAGAAGTCAGAGATGACCAAGGAAAAGATGGAATGGAACAGGCCACTGGGCCTAAATCCCTGAAAGGATGACGACGACTTGAGTCTTGTTTATGATATATAGTTTTACCTATGTCAATATATTTCCTCAATATGGCAGTTTTCATCAGGGAAAATTTAGTACTGCTAATCTATTTTACTCAAAAATTATGCACTCATTTTTTCCAAGACTTCTGATTATGTAAATCTCTCTCTCTATATATATATATATAAACTTTAATATACTGGATTCTTTGGATGTTTTTGGAACTGCCTAAATTACTCCAGAATTACTCAGAAGGCATCAAATAGTTAACCAGAACATGTTTCTTTTCGAGTTCCTCAAAGTTACCTCAGTCAAATTGTTCTTCATTTTATTGATATTTCTTATTTCATGTCAAATATCTTCTCTTTGTATATTACTTTAAACTTTTCCATAATATCACAACTTTTAGTCTTCTAGTGCATAAACAATGATAAATGCTTCAATCTGTCTACATCAGATTCTATATTTATAAATTTGATTATTGATTACCACTATAAAAGAAAGTATAGTGGTAATCAATAATCAAATTTATAAATATAGAATCTGATGTAGACAGATTGAGTGTTACTGTAAGAATTTAGGCACTCTCTTTGATCCAGCACTGTCATTTCTTAAGCAAACTGGAATGTATTGTAGAAAAGCACTTAAATTCTTAGGTTTTTTTCCATAAAAATACTAAACGTTTTAAGAATATAAATACCCATAAACATGTTTACTGCTTACTAGTGCATGTTCTTGAATTCATAACTCTAATATGGTTGCCACATCAAACAACATATGCCAACAAAACTGAGAAAATTAATAAAATTATGAAAACGCAAATCCTTAGGCTAGTTGCATTCAGAATGAATATCTTGCCACCTGATATTTGTTGTGTTTACCATATGGCAATGACTTAAATTCATTAAGTATCACCCATCACTGCATTAAATACTGTAAACCAAGATTTTATTTCACAATGATCCTTCTTGCTCCATCACAGCACCTTTTGTTATTTGTTTCTACAGGCACAGCTACCAGCCAAACTTTGGTATGTCAAGAATTTTTAAGGCTGGGAATGAGTTTTAAATGTAATTAACATTTTGAATAGTAACCTGCATATTCCTTCAAACACACTGCTTAAATTATTTCTCCATGTGGAACTGCCTTGATACAGTTCCAGATATCACACTTGCTATTTTGTCCAATATTACCTGCTCACTCATGGTGAGTGAGTAAAGCTGTAGGGCTTTGATATATCATGGCATGTTTTGAGGGAATATTCCAGGAAGACAGCAACAAAGTTGATGTACCTTTTTAACACGAGGTCTTAGTTTGGGCCGTGTTTCAAATGAGTGGAAAGAGGACAAAATTGTTCTCCTTCATAAGCAAGGTGATAAAACTATGGCACTGAATTATAAGCCAGTCCATGAAAGTTGTGATCTGGAGTTGTGATTAAAGTATTAGAGGTTAGTGGGATGAAAGTGCATAACTCGGATGACAAAAGTGGCAGCATTCTCTTTGATGGACAGCATGAGTTTGCTAAAGGAAGCATGTTTTAGCAATGTACTTACTTATAACAGGGTGACAAAAATACTTTGGATAAGGGAGATGCATAAACAGTGGTTGATATATTTAGATTTTGCAAAGCCCTTTGATAGATTACCACATGACAAGCTGGTAATTAAACTAACAGATGGGGTTAGATAGTAAATTAGTACCTTGGATTGGAAATTGGTTGTGTGATAGTTATCAGCAATTGTGTATGGGAAACAATATCAGAGTCACTAGTGGTGTGCTCCAGGTTCTGTTTTGGGACCACTGCTGTTTAACTTGTATATTAATGATATTAGGGAAGGTTTGAATGGTGATATACAGCTGTTTGCAGATTATGCAAATTGTAGCTTTGCAAGAGAATTTGACTAGACTAGCTGAATGAACAAGTGAGAAGAGTTGCCAGTTCAATGTTAAAAAATGTAAGGGTTTTAAAATTCTGGAAGTGTGGATGGAATGCATATGAAACTGGCCAGGATGTCTTAGAGGAGATAATAGTGAATAAGGCCCTAACATTTCAAAGACATAAAATTGTAAGGACAGCACAGAGGTTTAGAGCAATTATGCAGAGAACATTGATGTGTAGAAATAAGAATGTTTCAGTTCCAATGAATAAGGCTTTGATCAGAATGCAGTGGATTACTATGCACAAATGTGGTCACCGGATTTTCAAAAGGATGAAGAGATACTGATAATAACAGTGCAGAGACAATTGACTAAGGTGGTTTCCAGTCTCTGGAATGTTGAATGTAAAGACAGATTGAAGAAAGGCAATTTGCAGAGTCTAATGACTGAGATGTAGAAGTTGCTAAGAAATTATTACCAGATTCATGCAAATGAGGTTTTTCACAAAGGGGGGCAAGATGCCATCTCTGAAAGGTGGAGATTGTGAGTGAGGAAGCAAGGAGTAGGTTTTTTGCATGGAGAGTGGAAGGTGATTGAAATGCAGGTGAGAGTAGAGTTGATGAATGCATTTAAGGCACAGTAGGAGCTATGTGTGTGACAGTGGGATCTCCCACAATGAGTTGGACTCAATGGGTCTGATAATAATGAGTTTCTTTGGCCAAATTTTAGTATCCAATTCAAATCAGTGTGGATGTGCTCATTGTACAATCACACTAGCTATTTGTGTGTGTTTACCTGACTGTAAACCACACAACTGAGAAATTAAAAAAATAAATCCTCTAAAGCAGGGGTCGGCAAAATGATCAATATCGACCCCTGGGATCAATGTGGCTATCCAAGGGTCGGTAAATGTCTATGGGTTAAAAGGGGGTTTAAATTTTTAATGTTCTTTATAAATTTCTTAGCGCAAAGCAGTAAGAAAGTAAAAGGGTGAAGGAATCATTATTTTTAAATTGAGAAATTTATTATTCATAACATTTATTCATTTATTTAACATGATGTGGGTCAATGAGCAATCAAGGATTCCATGAAGGAGTCAATGGTCTAAAACGTTTGCTGACCACTGCTCTAAAGCCTTTTATTCCTCTAGGTGAAGCCACTTTAACCTTATCTAATTTTTGAAGACTGAGAGGGGGAAATTCAATCTCTACTAGTAGCCAATCTGAGATAGCTGGGCCCAAGACTATCACTAATTATAAATGGCATCCAGTGAAGAGAGGCAGTGGGGAAGTGCTGCCATCTTGTGGTCCCCAATCCTAATATGCTTTACCTATCAGAAATAATGCGGGTTCTACAGTCGATTTGCTTGAGTTTACAGGATGAAAAACCCGGTGCATATAGAAAAAGCATGCTTGTCAGAGATCAACTAATTCGGGAACTGGTAAAAAAAAAGGCGTAGAAAAAGCTCCTCCTAGGTCAGTGACTAGAACTAAAATTAAGATGTTCTTTCTTCAAGCAGCCTAGCACTGTAGATGCGTGCACACACACTCACCACTACACAAGCTCAGTTGGCTCACAGGATGAGAAATTTCAATGCTTCAAATTGTTAACTGACTTTGCTGTGTGTGTAATCCCCCCCCCTACATGTGTATGTTAGTTAGGTCTCTTTTGGTAGCAGAATATAGCATAACCCAATCTTTGAGTCTGCATCATTTTTCATTCTAATTCAAATACTTTTAGGTGGCCCAAGAATATTTTTCTTATCCATGCTTTACTATAAAGTCACATCAACATAAAAAATATACATATGGAGAGAAACATTGTTTATACTAATTGTAAGTACATATTTAAGACAAGGAAGTTAGCAGGTTTTTTAAGTGACTTCCTGGAGAGCCCAGCAAATGTTCTCATATAATATGGATACCCTACTCATTATATAACATAGTACTTTTTTTGTAAGCTACTTGTCTCCAGTGGTCTCAGATAATCGAATCTCAACCTAAATAGGCAATTAATTATTAATATTCTATTAATATTTTTTAAGGAAATTAAAAAATGAAAAATTCCTCCTATGAATTACGAATGAAAATTTTATTCGTAATTCGTAATATTACTTAATCTGACAACTGATTGTCAGATTAAGCAAGAGCCATAACATAAATCGTAGGTACGCTAGTTCATTACCTCCCCTTTCCCCTAAACAAATTCCTGTATGCACGTTACCTGGAGGTAACTAATCCTTGCGGAGGCAGGTCCGCATTCCAGAGTGACAAAATATTAAATGAACATGACTAACCTGGCCCGGTGACTGACAAAATTAGGACAATAACATCCATTTTAACTACTAAGGGATCCACATATAAATTCACCTTTCACTATCAGCTGAAAGGAGTGCTTGATTTTAATTCAATGGACATAAGAATTCCGAATATATTAAACATAACCAACCATGATGCAACTGATTGTACAACTATCATTTATGCAATAATATTATTAAGAAAATTTCTATTCGAGAGCATAAAGGTCGGCAAAAATAAGCACACCAAAAATAAACAGATCTAATTTCATCAGATTCCCAAACCACGAGCACCAGGAAAGTTAGATGGTACTGTAGCGACCCTACCGCCATTCATTGCTGTTATTTATTATTAATTTATCACTATTTATTTGTTGCTATTATGTGTTATCTTGGCACTATTAAACAAAAGGATATACTAAATACTAACATGAAATTTTAGAGAAATAGCTTTTTTGCTTTCATTAGGAGTTACGAAAATAGAAATTTTACTGTGAGATGGCTTAGCATTGTATTATAAATCTTATTTCGTCCACGAGTCCGATGTCTCGGCTGTTGCGAACTGTCGATTCTTATCCGAGACTTAAAAAAAAAAAAAAAAAAAAACCCTCTAAATACCGAATTTGTTGTTCAGCATGTTGCCTATGTTTCCACGCTAGCGTTTGCGTCTACAGTACTAACTCGTCCAAAGAATGATCATTAAGAGGTTCGATTCTACTCACAGAGACTCGAGGGACTTTTAATCAGCCTTTCTTTGGCCAGTTGGTCGATCTCTGACACGAACAAGTAGGTTTCTTCCTCGGCATCTAAAAAAAACAAACTTGACCGTTAAACTCATACCATTACATACAATAATATAGTGCTAGGGTTTAGGGCCAAGAGCTGGCGGCAATTCGCTGCCCCCCCCCCTCTCTATCATAAGTACCTATTGAAAGCCTCTATTCATTGATAGCTTCGGTCACTATCAGTAAAGGATTGAAGGATGGAGGAATGTTCACTTTAAAAAAAAAATAGTTAAGTCTCAGTTTAATCAGTAGGAGGGCGATTCCGATGTACCTGATGCTGGACCATGCCTTATTTCATGCAATACACATCTGTTATATTATCTATAGACTGGTCCATCCCCTTCTTTCTTTCCAACATTCTTTTCTTTTCGCTCCTTACCCCCAACGCTATTAGAGTATTCAAGGGCTAGGGATGAATATTTCCTATTTTGCTATTTCATTTCGTCTTATGCAGTGGGAGTCTGTCTCATCTAGTAAGCGGAAGACCCTATCCAAATGGTCAACGTGGGATGAATTGGGAACAGCACTTCCCCAAAATGTGGAGAGCCCTATGCAATCCTACCACTTTTTTTTTGCTGTGACTTCACTCCAAAATGCTAATATGGTTTTGCATTATAATACGTCTCATATTGCATCAGTTGTGGCGTAAAATAATCGATTGTCAAGACACGTCAGGCAAGAACCTTTCTTGGTTATAATCCTGTTAATGACAGGATACTTTGTATTGGACTTACGGCTAATTCTACCAATGTGTCAATCGTGGTATTTTATGCACACCCACACAGATAGGTCTGATGAAGAGAGTGGATTTCTATGAATAATTACAAATTGTTTTGGAGTGTCTACCTACCAAGGAGAAACATACATTACATCTTGGGGGGATTTTAATGCAAAAGTGGGAAAGAGTATGAGAGTTAGGCCTGAATGTGGCACGTTTGGTCTGGGTGAACGTAATACCCGTGGTGAAAGACTGTTGAAATTTGACCATGCTAACAGATCAGTTATTAATTACACCTTACTTCCAGAAACACCTATGACAGACATTTGAACATCTAACAGTGGTAAGTCAAGGCACCAGATTGATTACATACTAGCTCTCCAATGGTGGAAGAGAACATCTCCGATATGCATACTTGTCTCTAGCACACTGTGGTACAGACTATCAGCTAGTAGGAGCCAAAGTAAGACTGACTATGAAACCTTCCAAGTCAAGCAAATCCCACTAGACTGGATGTCAGAGTAAATCTTAGAAACTACTAATTTTTAGTTGGTTCACAGAAGAGAAGAAATATCAACTTGGTTGGATGATTCTTTGGAAACTAGTGAGGAGTATTCACCAGAAATCCTTTACGGAGTCAAGGTTAAAATACAGGATACAGACAAGAACTATCTCAGCCCAATAACAAGACCAAGAAACTATGGATATCAGGATTCAATGTGGGATCTAATCGACAGAAGGCGGTCAGAAAAACAAAGAGACACAGACTGAAGAATAATAAGGGATTACATAGAGAAGTCAGAAGAGTCATCAGGCAGTACGACGAAGTTTTTTTATTAATATATGTGAAGAAATAGGGTTCCAGATGTGGTGGCACAAATACAAAAGGATGTTTAGTTTAGTTCGTGACCTAAGCACAAGTTTAAGCCCAAACTGAATGTCATCAAAGAGAGGAATGGAGTAGTATTAACCGAAGAACGGGAAATCAAAAAGTGGGAAAGAATATTGTGAGGAACTTTACAACAGAGAGGAAAAATAAACTTTGGAGGAGCTCTCTCACCAGGAAAATTTCGATTTGGAACCTCTTTCACTTAGGTTGAAAAAGCAGTTAAACAGCTTAATAGCAATAAAACCCCAGATGTAGATGGAATCCCAGCAGAGTTCATTAAGGCTACAGGAGATGGAGGGAGTGTTTCATAGATTGATTACAAGGATATGGGAGACGGGGTCATGGCCTAGAGACTGGAAGACTTCAAGTCGGTTTTCATACCTGCATAAGAAGGGGGATATGAAAGATTGCAAAACTACAGAGCTATTAATTTAATATTTCCTGCAAACAAGATTTTATTAAAGATCCTTCTAAATAAAATTGAGGCCAAAGTTTAACAACCAGGTTTTAGAAAATGTAAAAGTACTAGAGATCAGATTCTTTTGCCTTAGACAGATCATAGAAAAGAATAAAGACTTTAGACTTCCTGTGGTAATGTGTTTCATAGACTACAGTAAAGCTTTTGACTATGTTGAGCATGTGAAAGTGTAGGAAGTAATGTAAAGAATGGGTTTTTTCTCAACACAATCAGGCTGATAGCCAACGTGTATAGGGAGGAAGAAGCCACAGAAGAACAGGTGTTGGATTAACTGATTGACTTCCGGTTGAAAAGGAAGTTTGGCAAGGATGTCTACTTTCTCCTCGCTTGTTTAGCATTTATGCTGAGGACATCATGTGTGTAGCAACGGATGAGATCAATACAGGAATTAGGATAGGTGATAGATTTATCAGTAATCTGAGGTATGCTGATGAAACAGTACTCCTCTGTAATGATAAGGAAGAACTGGATAAATTCTTGAAGTTAACGAGATCAATCAGTAAGAAAAGAGAATTTCATCTCAATCCTAATAAGACAAAGATTATGCTTCTCAAAGGAAATACAAACATGGAAGCTCCTGACCAACAAGTGTACATATAAAGAATTAAGGAAGTCAGCAAGTTCGAGTACCTGGGATCCATTATTAATCTGAAGAATTGCTGTTCAGAAGATGGCAAAAGATTAGGAATGGCTTAAACAACAATCAGAGTCTTGTCCAAAGTCTGGATCTACACCACAGGAACAAAGTGGAGTACTATTGATGCAGCTTTTCTAGCAGTGACTTATGGATACGTGACCTGAAACCTAAAAATGTCTGATAGGGAAACAATAGCTGCTTTTGAGGTATTGTGTTGCAGAAGGTTGTTGAAGATATCATATATTGAAAGGCAGACAAATGGATGGATGCTAGAAAGGATTAGTAGAACTTTAAGGCTTCTTAAAGATATTGACAGAAGAAAGTTGAAATATTGTGGTCACATAGAAAGAATGGAAGAAGGATTTCTCAGAACAGTAATTGAAGATAAAGTTCCTGAAAAAGAGGAATGGGGTACACCTTCAATGAGATGGATGGTATATCTGGAGTGACTGATCTTCCGAGAGTTGAAATCTCCACAAAAGCATATAACAGGACCACGTGGCGAGGACTGGTGTGACACATCACCGAGCATCTGAGTGACCATACAGCATCTGTTGATGTCCAATGAACAGATGGATGGATAAAGGAGCTCTGTTATTCCCTTTAGGGAATAACAGAGTAAAAGCAGTTAGAGATTTATTTATTTCTTTCTTATAAGTTGTATACTTTACTTCGCCTACTCCACATACGGGAATAAAAGGCGTTAGCTGAGTGATTTTGATACTTTACTTGAATGAACTGTCGATTGATATTAATGTTTAACTGTTGAAAAAAAAGGGCCTAAGAAGAATCAGACAAAAAAAATCCAAAATGTTTTTTCTGGAGAAAGATCTTGCTCAAAATTGTTGGCCAGGCTTGATTGGTGTACGACTTATAATTGTAAAATCCTTCCATTTATGCCTTATTCTGTCTGATAAGTTATCTATTACACAACAACAACAACAACAACAACAATAAAACGTTGCTAACGTTGGTTCTCCTAACTTTAATAATGAAATTTCTTTTGCTTGTAGTCAAGGCCGTTTTTAGCCCTATCTAACTTTTGGAGACTGAGTGGGCAGTTCAATCTCCACTGGCTCGTACCCAATCAGAGATAGCTGGCCCAAGGCTATTACTAATTAAGCGACATGCAGTGAAGAGTGACGGCTCAACAATTGCCACCATCTCGTCGTCCCTAACCCTAACACTCGTATTTAATATCTGAAATAATGTGGGTTCTACGGTCAATTTTCATGAGTTTACGGGACGAAAAACCCGAGTGTTGCCAGGAGAAAAAACCGCTTGCCCGTGCCAGTGATCGACTAACTCGGGAACCGGTCGAAAAAAAGGCTTAGAAAATTTCCTCTGAAAAATTCGACTAGACTCGAAATCAAGTCTTCCTTCTTGCGGCCAAACGCCATGGTGTGCAAACGCTACATCCACTGAGCTACACAGGCTTTCCTTCGACTCTTTGCTATCAGGGTTAGTTCAATCACTGAACAGCTTCCTCTTACAGTACGTAATTTCGATGACTTTATTACAGTCTTTATTTCGATGACTTCACAATTTGCTGTCACTCCTACAATATGAAGTCAACTGAAAGAAAACTTCAATAAGCAATCGATCGTGTCTCTTCTTGGGCTCGTAGTTGTGGATTCAGGTTTTCAACAAAAGAAACTGTCTGTGTACTCTTTTGTTGAAAATGTATTCTTCACCCAGATCGAACCCGCTACCCGGATTTGCTAAAGACAAAGAGTGATACCTTCAGTCATCCAAAGCTAGATTGGCCTAAAACGGCCCTACGCACTTCCCTTTTGAAAATGCAAATAACGATAGCGGTTATATTTATATTCTTTCTGAAATCACCTTGTTCATCTTTGAGTTGCCTCTCAACTAATTTCTTAATTCTACTTAGTATAATAATGCAGAAAACCTTACCGTCTTAAAAACGTAGTTCTTCTTCATGTAGCTTCCTCAGTGAGAGTGTGCAGCACCATGTCCTTCCAGTTCTCTCTGCTGATGGCTTCCTTTTTATTTCTGCATAGCCATGTGATCCTGTCCATGATCTTATATCTTCAAGCCATGTCCTTCGTTTTTTGCCTCTTGATCCTTTTCCCATTAGTTTTCCTTCTAAAATTGTTAGTATCCTCTGTCCTGCTGAACATTTCAGTACATGTCCTGCCAATCTCATCTCTCTCTGGATCATTTACTGCAATAAAGATCTCTGTGTTTTCATTCTCTGTAGGACATGTGTATTTGTCACATGTTCTGTCCATGAGATTTTCAAAGCTCTCCTACAGCACCACATTTCAAAGGCCATTATTTGTTGTCTCATTCTCTTCTTGAATATCCAGGTCTCACAACCATATGTGAAAACTGGCCAAACTAATGTTCTTATCATTCTTTTCTTTGTCTCGATACTCACAGAACTTCTGAGCAGATCATTATTTTAAAAACTTATGATTGAGACATATAAACTGGTCAGGGGTTGTTATCAGGTAGATATGGAAGAGATTTTTTATAGAATTGGAGAGGGAAGTGGAACAAGAGACTATTGCTGGAAACTGTATAGGGAGAGTGTGAGCAAAGGAGTAAGAAGTAGGTTCTTTGCATGGAGGGTGGTTGGCGAGTGGAATGCATTGCCTGAGTGTGTTGTGAATGTGGACACATTGAATCAGTTTAAGTCACACTTGGAAGGTATCTGAGTGTGGTCAGTAAGGATGAGAGTGATGAATAAATGAAATGGATTACAGATGTGGTTGTGAACGCCCTAACAGTGAATAGGTTTAAAGTGATGCATTGATAGGTATTATGTTAATTGGTAGAGTGAGTCTCTCGCGGTGTGTTCTTTGACTCCATGGAGTACCCATATAAATAATAATAATAACGGCTTCTTTATAAATTCTTCTTCTTATTATTTCTTTATATTCTCATTGATCATATATATGTTGAGTTTTCACTTATAAGGTTCTGGATGGGATTTCAATTTTATTTCAGATAAGCAGCAGTGCAGTGGGATGGAGTCCGCTAGCTATGCTTTTCGATACTTTTTTTCGATCCATATTTTTAAAACTTTAATATTTGAATTTTCTTTAACAATAATAGCAAAATTCAAAATATTAACATTGCGAAAACATTATTTCAAATGTTATATATTATTGTGGTATGAAATTTATTGATACATTTTGTTCTGAATTTACAAGTTTCTAAAAAAAGGTAGGGAGAGGGATTAAAGGTGTTTAGACTGTTATGATATGCTAATTTTTATTATATTCTTTTATTTGATCTTACTTAGTCTTGTTTAAATCTTTGTCTGCTCCTTAACTTTTTACTAAACTTCTGACTTATGGCCAGGGCCCGCTCTACAGACGGTGCAAGACGTGCATTTGCACGGGGAGGTAAAGTTGGCATAAACTATACGAAAAATAAGGGAGAAGGGGCGGCAAAATATGCTACTGTACGGGGAGGAAAAATTCCTAGGGGGCTCCCTGCTTATGGCCGAAAATAATATAAAGCTCACATGTGCAAAACACTTACAGAACAAAGAAATTGCCTCAGGCCAGAGCCAATTTCTTTGTCTGACTCACTCGTGTTTATTCTCAACTGAATTTGGAAAATTTATTTAGTTTCTAGCTGCGCCATCAAATTCGTGGGTGGGAGGTGAATCTCCCTCCGAAAAGTAGCACACAGTAAACCACATGGAACTTTTTCCCTCTTAATTCTAAGTAAATCTAGCAACTAAAATTTTCTGTTATGCAGTCGTGACAATATCTACCTTAAGGCTCACAGATTCGAATTAATGAGTAGTGCATTGGAAATAGAAATCAGGCAAGTTATTTAAACAAGAAAACAATTTATTTAATATCAATGAAATGTACAATGGGTCAATTTTAAGTACTAAGTAAATTAGCTTCTATGCTTCAAATCACAACTAACGATTACGTTTACAATTCAGTTCCTTATCATAATCAATTATAGTAAGACCACTTGTCTATAATTTTCTCTTGATAAACTTGGTAATACTCACATCAATTTTTGCATAACATTCTGCAGGTTTAGGCAATAGCTATAACATTAGATACAACGTGTTTCATCTTAAATTTTTGCCAGACCTTCTGTCACATATAACAAAATACTTCGAATATCAGCATAAGGCCTAAAGTCAGTCCTCAAGTAACACTATAAAACAAGTCCCTTAATTAAATCACCGTCACAATCTTCTTATTTCTAGTTAAACAAAGAAAAGATCTTACTTTGAACAGATGTTTGGTCTTTTCTGAATAATCCCTGAAATCATTTCCTTCTATTACCGTCCGACTTTAGTACTGCACTTGGATATCATCTCCAGGATTTCGTGCGATCTCCTCTTAATATCGGCGAACATTTGGATCTTGGCGGCATGAAAAGCTTCTAATTTCATCTAAAACCATTTATCTTAGTCACATCGCTTTCTTAGCATTTACTATCTGGAACGAAGGTCTCCGATGGCGATTAGAAATCATTTCCCAAGAATGTTATCAAAACTCTGTTGCCGTAACGTGCGTCGTATCATCGTGCTTCTCGACTCCGGGACCTCATTTACTTCTGGAACTCGTAACTTCTGGTCGAAACCCCATGTGACCTTGAAACGTCTCGCTGACGCGGGAACGGGACCAGACGAACTCGAACCCGACGAACTGCACTGTCAGGAACCAAACTGAATCGCCGCACTGAACGCTTTTCTCGCCATCGCAACTTTCTATTTATCTGGCTCCGATGACCAGTTTGCTTATGATGTTCTGCACCCACCACCCTTCTCGGTCGTTGCGTTCAGGCGGGAAATCCCCGTGCACTGTTGATCTTTGAGGCTGCAGTTGCCCCAGGTCATTACTTAATACGATAACCCGTCTGGAATTACCGGTGACTAAGTGGTTTCTTTAGACACAATTTATCTTATACTTATTTTCATTTGTTCTTTTACAAAACCTTTTGAGGTGACAATATTCAGTAATATACAAAAAATATTATTTCTAAAAAAAAAAAACGCCACATCCACTGAGCCTGTGTAGCTCAGTGATGCGGCGTTTGCACACCACGGTACTTGGCCGCACGAAGGAAGACTTGGTTTCGAGTCTAGTCGGCGACTAGAGGAAATTTTTCTAAGCCTTTTTTCGACCGGTTCCCGAGTTAGTCGATCTCTGGCACGGGCAAGCAGGTTTTTCCTCCCGGAAACTCGGGTTTTTCGTCCTGCAAACTCAAGAAAATCGACCGTAGAACCCACATTATTTCAGACATTAAATATATTGTGTTAGGGTTAGGGACCACGAGATGGCGGCACATTTGAGCCGTCTCTCTTCACTGAGTACCGCTTAATTAGTGATAGCCTTGGGCCATCTATTCTCTGATTGGTACCAGTGGAGATTGAACTGCCCACTCAGTCTCCAAAAGTTAGATAGGGCTAAATGGCCTCGCCTACTCCCCGTATACCGGAATAAAAAGGCGTTAGCTGATGTTTAAAAATATATATATATACAGGGTGTCCCAAAATTCACGCAAGATTTAAATTTAGCACCATTTGTGCGGTAAAGTGTTGCCAAAGAGAAAAAAAAAGACAGCATGACAGCTGATAGTTCAGGGTTATTAAAAATGGAGCGCTACACGAAAGAACAACGCATTTTCATTGTTGAGCAATATTTTAAAAATAATGAAGGTTTGGCAGCTACAGTTCGCAATTTTCGTACAAAATATGGTCGGAATAGTGAATTAACTTCATCAACTCTGAAAAGATTAATTAAAAAATTCAAGGAAACTGGATCAATTAGTGATCTTATACACACTGGCCGTCCTTCAACAAGTTGTTCAACAGAAAACATCGAAGCAGTTCGTGAGAGTATTACTGAGAGTCCAGGAACATCAATTCGGCACCGTGGTCTTGAATTGGGCATTTCGAGAAGCTCTCTACAGTGTATTCTCACGAAAGATTTGCATCTTTATGCTTACAAAGTTCAATTGACTCAAGAACTGAAGCCTACTGACCACACACAGCGAAGAGAGCTCGTTGAATGGATTATGGAACAACAACAAGTGGATGCATATTTTTCGAACAAAATCATCTTCAGTGATGAGGCTCAGTTTCATCTTGATGGCTTCGTTAATCGACAAAATTGTCGCATTTGGGGTTCAGAAAATCCACGAGTGATTATTGAAAAACAAATGCATCCACAACGTGTCACTGTTTGGTGCGGATTTTGGGCTGGAGGCATCATCGGTCCATTCTTCTTCGAAAATGAGACTGGTAAGGCAATAACAGTTAATGGTGCTCGCTATCGCGACATGATAATCCAGTTTTTTGTGCCTAAATTGCAAGATATGGATGTGGACGACATGTGGTTTCAACAAAATGGTGCCACATGTCAAAAGCCCGAGAAACAATTCAATTACTGCATGAGTCATTTCCTGGTCGTGTAATTTCCCGTTTTGGTGATCAGAATTGGCCGCCCAGATCATGTGACTTAACGCCGTTGGACTTTTTTCTTTGGGGTTTTTTGAAGTCTACGGTTTATGCCAACATGCCCACGTCCGCCCACGCCTTGAAGGAGGAAATTGAGCGCTGTATCAACGAAATTCAGCCACATTTATGCAAAACGGTCATGGAAAATTTCGACAAAAGAGTGCGTATGTGCCAGCAAAGCCGTGGAGGCCATATTTACCCGATATGCTATTCCATGCATAACCCTATACTGTATACTGTATGAATCAATAAGAAATTACAATTTTTAATTAAAAACCTGTGTTTTCTATCAAAATTACTTCTTGCATGAATTTTTGGACACCTTGTATATATATACTAATTATATATATATATATATATATACTAATTTTTTTCGAAGGTTGTAATTTTTCCCCGAACTATGTAATAAAATCTAGCGTCCCAAAGTCTTAGCACCCCTAGGTGATTGCCTAGGTTTGCCTCATGATAAAACCGGCACGTATATCATTAATGAACAAATTAAATAGCAGTGGTCCAAGAACCGAACCCTGTGGCACACCACTAATAACAGGTCTTCTTTTGACTCCTAAATAAACTATTTTCTAATATCTCTCCATCAAACACCCTCCTATCTCACCAACTATCCATCTCACCAACCCTATATTCATCCCCCATGTGCTGTAGTTAACTGATTAGAATTCCATGTGGTATCCTGTCAAAGGCCTTAGCAAAGTTCCAGCAGTATCACTGTAAATCCATTACCCTTATCCAGTTCAGCTGTCACGGTATAATAAAACGTATTATGAAACTGTATTATAAATTTTATTTATAATAAAATTGTAATATATTATATTATAAAAATAATAGGTATATTACAGGCAGGGAAGCTTTTCAGTAAGTCTGTGGACTTTTGCATTATATGTATACCTATTTCTCATTGCAATGTAATGTATATTTCTTATATAATTTATGTAATTGTTAATGGTACCCTTCCCCACCCCTCTCTCTCTTTTTCCCTCGATGAATATATAATAATTTTTTTAAAAACATTTTTATTATTTCTCAGATGAATTACATACATTATAGGAACACAATTATGCATAACAAATATCTTTCTCGTACATAAAGTTTTTTTGAATAATAATAATAATAATAATAATAATAATAATAATAATAATAATAATAATAATAATAATAATAACCATTTACAACATATATTATTATAATAATCATAATGATGATTATTACAGATGGTTCTTTGCAATTTTTACACTCTATCTATACAATATCAATGGATATAATCACTCTATATTGCATACTTTTGTTACAGTTATTACATACATTACATACATTTGATTACATATGATACATTACTCACATTTGATTACATATGATACATTACTTACATTTGTTTACATATGATACTTACATTACATACATTGGTTTACATTTGATACGTACATTACATGCATTTGGTTACATATGATACATCTTGGATGATAACTAATTTCTCTGCTTTCATCCTCGAAGCTTATATGTAAGCTTATCTGAGGATGACACCAGTTGGTTATTATTTATTGTTTTTTTTTTGCGTGTTGAGAAGCTGCGAAATCTATGATAGAGAAATTCGCGCGCGCGTACGCACGCACGCACGTACGCACGCACGCGCACGCACGCACGCACGCACGCACGTACGCACGCACGCGCGCGCACGCACGCACGCACGCACGCACGCACGCACGCACGCACGCACGCACGCACGCACACACACACACACACACACACACACACACACACACACACACACACACACACACACACACACACACACACACAAACTTGGAACGTATTGATGCGTTAAAAAAATAATATAGGAGAGAATGACTACTATTTGGGTTTTTTGGTCAAATGTATTTATTTTAAATCAAGTTTAAAATAAACTTAGTAGTAGTAGTCATTCTCTCCTATAGTTCTCGTGGTCAAAAATAACCGTTTTATTATCATGAATAATAATAATAATACTTTTTTGAATAGTTGCCCATTTTTATTGTATTGTTCGTTTGTATTTATAGTTGTTTATCTAATATCTCACAATTTAATTAATACACGTATTTCCTCTTGGTATAATTCTATCCTATATTTTGATTACGTATTTTTCATTACTTATTTAGAAGTAATATTTTGATTTTGATTTTTTTACATTATTTCCGCAATGAAATGAATCTCGCGATGCTACTGTATTGTCATACTTGTAACTGGCTCGTGATTTCATAAATTAGACACCGTTCGAACTTCATTCCATCTTCCAAAAAGGTCGTTTGCAGGTTTGCTTGTGATCTTTGGCTGTACTTCATATTAGTGGTAAATGAAGAAGTATTTTTGAATTATTATTATTAAATTAATTAATCTGTACAATTTTGCAATTTAGTTAATTACCCGATTGCAAAATCAGATGTCAGTTCAACCCGTATTTGTTTTTGATACGTTTCAATTCATTACGTCTCGTCACTTATTAGTATTATATGGGTTATTTTAGTATTTTTTTTTTAGTATTTAATAACATTGCGCTAAATATTGGAATGTGGAACAGCAGAAATGAGGATAGAATAATATTATATGATAATACTATCTTAAATCATCAGAAATTTTAGTTTTTCTGAAAGATGACGTTTAACATTGATAAAATAATATTGTCGAAAATAAAAGCTGCCAGATCGTCTGAACTTGGTGTGTTAGTCTTAACCAGCAGTCTGATAAAATCTTTTGACTTACTGTAAATAGCTGAAAGATGAAGTTTGTATTATAAATAATACATAAAATAATTCATTACATGTGCATAATTATATTTCGTCCACAGAAATGAATGGTGCCCTAAAGTGTTTTACTGTTACTAGTAAAATCACCAAAATATTTCAGCTCAAGACAGACCAGCTGTTTTTAAATTAGAACTTCTAAGATAATAAACAGTCTGAAATTATTCCATGTAATTCCCAGAACTCATTGCTAAATCCACGTTAAAGCTCTATATAGTGGTTTAGCGTGGGTCTAACATAGATGAATTTCTGTTTTTTTTTTCCCAAAAAAATTCTCATTTTTAATTTAACTTATTATTTATTCCTTTTTAATAATAAAGTTTTACTTCAAAAATTATATCTTTAACACTAATTCGCTACTCAGAATGCGAAAGGAGCTTATGATTTCTTCAAGCTAATTACGGAGAAGCAATTAGGACTATGAGGCCAATGTATTGTGTTTTAAATGTGTATGTTTTCTGACAAGTCTGCCTGATTTATAAGAAATAAAATTGTCGTTTCTGGGACGAAAAAAAAAAAACTTTCTACATCCATATTAGGCCGACTAACTCATTTTCAGTTAGAAATCCCTTATGAAGTTTCCTTCTATCCTAGACAGGATTCTCACCCAGATCTTTTCAACAAGAGTATAGCCGTTGCAACTTCCTCGTGAATGCACCGTGGAGGTAAAAACTATGGAGATAAACCAAAAGAATTTAGGTTTATTAAAAGACATTGTTTGAAAGTAACAGGTCATTTATCCTTAACGAAGGAAATCCTGATGTGCCAACGGACAGATATGACAGTTACACATCTATGAAAAAGAATTATCCTTAAATGATGTCACACTGGTTTCGGGACTTTTATTCAGTGATTGCAGATACTAAAATATTTTGAAATCATGAGAGAAATTTTGTTTCGTATTCACCAAGTTTTAGTTTTAGATTTTGTTTAATATGTTAAGGTATGCTGGACTTCTAATCTGAAAATATGAAAATACTTCTCTGTGACGTGATATTTTAGAGATGCCTCCCCCCCCCCACCTCCTTTTCTCGTCACAAAATATCACATTCTCCAGAATCGTCTTTTAAAAATGACCACAAGGTATATTCAAATTTCTTTGGCCTTGTTATAAAATAATTCCAAATATTTTACCACCTTCATACCCCCCCCCGTCTAGTATTGTTTTAAACATTTCGTTTGATGTGATTAAGAGTCGGGAATATGGACAGGTTGAGACCAGGGTGACCACTCAGCAAAAATATTTCGTACCAACTTATGCAAGAAAACGGTACTAAATCTGAAAAAAAAGTACTAGATTTTTATTTGCTTTCGTTTCACTCTGTTTTGGGCATTTTATCACATTATCACTACCTTATTATCATAGATGAACTCGATGTAAAACCTCTAAATTAACACATGTACGACAAAAATGAAAAGAAAAAAAGTCGAAACTCATCTCACTGTAGTCATCTATGAGTCCAAGAGCTGCAGTCATTCATCATAACAGAAGTCCCAGTTGTAACTCTAGCACTTAATATGTGTATTAATTTAATATATAATTTTTAGTGTTTAAAATAATATAATGCATATTGTTTAGTGTTTAAAATAATGTAACATTAAATTTTCAGTTATTTAATATGCTATTTACATATATACATATACAGGGGTGCCCATTCACAAGAAAAACACTGGAAATATTTATTCATTATTTTTAGCAGATTTTGCTAAATTAATTAACTCTTCAGAAATAGTAAAATCTGTAGCTGATGAAAGTTTCAATTTTTCTTTTGTCAAAAGGAGTCCATTCATCAAGTGAGTTTATAGTTGATTTCTTATTTTATTCTTATTTATTATCACTGCTGAAAATATTCTTTCAGTTGCTGCTGATGAATGAGGGAGGCACAGTACAGCTTTAACTGATGTTGTTAAATTAGGGAATATTTGTTCTCCTACAGTATTTTTCATTTCAAAAACTTAATTCCAAAAAAACCTTTTTTCAAATGCTTCTACAGTCTTCAATAGTTGCCATTCTCTATCAAGCTCTTCGTAACGCCCCTAAAAATACATTTCTATGTCTAAAAACTGCCCATTGTTGGTTAGATTTATCTTTTCAATGGGGTCCAAATGACGCTGTGCATAAGGTGGTTACTCATATTAAAATATTTAATTTTTCCACTTGTTTTAATTGCTATAGTGATCTTATGATGCGCGCGAGAGGTGTTTGAATAGCAAAGAATATATTTTCATTAGCTAATACCAGTCGGATTGTGTGAGTATGGGTTCGGGGGTGGGGAAGAGAAGGTTAGCGAACAGTGAGAAGGGAAGGAAAAAAAGAGAGAAATCATGCTTGTGTCACTGAATGTGACATATGGGGAGGTGGGAGAAGAGAAAAATATTAAACTCATATGTCTAACTCTCATGTTGTTGTTGTTATTATTATTCGGAAGGAAGAAAGTACTAGATCTGTTGGTGAACGTACTAGAACACTAAAAATTTATAAAAAGTACTAGATCTAGTACGAAAGTACTAGATGTGGTCACCCTGGTTGAGACATTTACAAGAACACATGACTGTTTTTCAACTGTTATGTATTATACTTTGCCCATGTATACTTTTCGATGTTAAACATATTTTTATATCATAAAATGAAATTTGCGTATGAGATTTTAACTACTTTCGTCTTTTTTGTCTATATTGTAATTATTGCTTTGAAAGCAGCATTAGATTCAGACTTTAGAAGGGAACCAACAGATATTGGAGGAAAGCGGTTGAGGAATAGCTATTGGATTTTACAGTTGCAGGGTTTTTTTTTTCTTTGTGTAATAAAATAATTTCATCTATTTCTCGAAAAGACGGCATGTTTCTGTGTTCTCATGGCAACAGTAGCTTCTGTTTGCGACGAGTAGTCAATGCTCGTTTCCGCTGCTGTCCAAAAATATCGTCAGTAAATGTTTTCCTTCTCATTCAGTTACATGCTACCGAATGTTAGCTAATTGCGAGTAAATTAAGTAATTAATTCATTTAATGTTTCCGAATGACTACAGCCTTCATATATTCAGAGAGAAAATCCACTCGTTCCGTTTCCCCCCTAATCTCTGTCTATACATGCAACTGTTGTACTGTAGTTTCTGCAACTTCTCGAGTGAGAGAAGATACATAAAAGAAAGAAAGAAAGAAAGAGAAAAACGAAAAAATGGGTACTCGAATAAATTTAATAATTAAGTGTAAGTAAATTAAATAATTTTTATCGGTGGTGCTAGATCGCCATCCCCTGCTTATTGGAGATCTGAAGTGGCTTGGAAAATCTCTGGGGCAGAGGATGGACTTTGTAACCTCTACTCTGTAATAGCTTACTATCGTGTTTAGTTAGAATGGTTATAAAAAATAAGTAATTAATTACCTTGTTTGTACTATTGGATGTATAGCTCGCGATTAGCAGCATTTATAACCATATTTTTTCGATGCTGTGATAGGTTGTTTCATTTTAACGTGTAGACGCACTTCTCAAGCATATAGCTCTGAAAATGATATCTTACTTTAATTTTTCGCTAACAGCATTTATTTCAAAATTTTTATTTGTATCATAACTCCAAAAATATACTCGTATATATAGATATATTGCCAGCCTGGTTAATCGCGTGGGTAAACTTCACCCTTCAACCTAATAAGTAGTAGTAGGCTTGAATTCCTCAGACCTACTTCCTCTGCAGGCATGTTTGTTAGTATCTTTGGGTGAGAGATAAATTTCATCACTCTGTGGAAACAACAGACATCTTACTAGAGACCTGAAATAGTTTGAAAATGTTCCATGTTTATTTTATAGACGTTTCCAGGGTATTGGTTGGGAGAAACGGAGACTCTGACCTTAACGCGAATGGGTTGAAATTATTGGACTTCTGGTGTGCTTCTGTATGTACAGCTTGTCCATAATGAATACCTTCTTCCAGCACCGAGAAGTCCATAAGTATACCTGCTACAGGGATACACTTGGACAAAGGTCTCTGATTGACTTCTTTATAGTCTCAACAGACTTATTTTCCTCAGTGCTGGACGTTTGTGTGAGGAGAGGAGCAGAACTGTCAACTGACCACCACCTAGTTGTCTGCACACTACGGTTACAGAAACCAAGAAACCAAATGCTACCATCAACGCTGGTAGACCTAAGTAGCTATACCGTTTGAAATGGAAGGCATTGGAAAATGAGACCGTGAGGAAGAAATTTACAGATAACATCTCCAGGTTCAAAGAGATTCCCAGACATACTGCAGATGTTGAGGAGGAGCTTTCACTGCCTCTGCACTCTCATACTGTGGCAGAAAGCGATTCGGCGTGGCGACGGGCAGAGAAAAGAAGAAGCCCTTAGTGGAACCAAGAAGTCCAAAAATTGTCCGGACAAAAAAGGAGGCCGACCTAACATGGCTTAGGGTCAGTTCACCTGAGATGCGTTTCCGGTACACTGAGGAGCACCAGAGCGAAAGGCTGCTGCTGAGGCAGTAAAGACAGCAGTGCAGAAGGTTTGGGAATCCTTTGGAGAAAGATTAGACTCGTCTTATGCAAATGCAAACAAGGTATTCTGGCAGACCATCCGCTACCTTCGAGGGAGGAAATCGTGCACAGCAAGGACAATTAAAGCCTCTAATGGTGCACTTCTAATAACCGAGAAGGTTATCCTCCACAGATGGAGGGAATGCTTTGAGAGCCTTCTTAACCCGGATGGCCTGGACGCTGTGGACATCCAAGAGGTGCAGATCGGGACGATGACTAGTCTCGCAGCAGAAGATATCCATTTAGCAATAAAATCGCTAAAATCGGGCAGGGCTGCTGGTGATGATGAAATTCGGCCCGAAATGCTAAAAGCCTTAAATCGAGATGGTGTTCTCTGGCTGACTCGAGTGTATCAGGCTGCTTGGATATCTGGACGAGCACCAAAGCAGTGGCAGACAGGCATAATAATACCAGTCTTCAAGAAGGGAGACCAGAGAGATTGCAGCAACTATTGTGGCATCTCTCTGCTCAGCCTGCTGCTGAAAGTATATGCTAGGTGCTTGGTAAGAAGGTGCAGGAGCATAGTTGAGTCGAAGTTCCAAGAAGAACAATGTGGCTTTCGTCCTGGTAGAAGCATGACTGACCAACTCACCAAATATTCACTTTAAAGCAAGTCTTTGAGAAATCTTGGGAATATGCCAAGAATGTCTACACATGTTTTGTAGATTTGGAGAAGGCATATGACCAGGTTCCTCAGGATAAGCTTTGGCAAGTAGTACAGGAGTATGGAGTGGATGGCCAACTATTAGCTGCCATCAAGTCCCTGTATGAATGCCCAGAGTTTTGTGTCAGGGTAAACAGCACAAAGTCTGAACCTTTTCACAGTCTCTGTTGTTCCCCAGTAGAATACCTGCCAATATGAACCAGATCAAGATCAAGATAAGATAAGGAATCGTGACGTGATTGGCTGATAAGATCAGACACGTTATTGTCTGTGATGCAGTGCGTGACGTCATGAGTTTGAAATTTCCCTGGGGGAAGATGTGTCGTTGACGTCAGGTCGTGTGTTTTGGTTTGCATATGGAATTGTGGGTGATGGTTAGAGTTAAGGAATCGTATCGTGATTGGTGGGGCACTTTAAATTAAATAGGGGTGGGATGAATGGGGGAAGCGACGTCAGTGTCCTGGATGTGTGTTGTTATCAGATGTAGATAAGTGACGTAATTTTTTTGTTGTAAATAAGTGACGTTATTGATTTGAATGGAAAAGGAAGATATATTAGTGGATAAGGATTCGTGCCGTGCAGTGAATGGGGGAAGCGACGTCAGTGTCATGGATGTGTGTTATCAGATGTAGATAAGTAAATGATTTGCGTATGGAATTGTGGGTGAGGGTTAGAGATAAGGAATCGTGACGTTATTAGTTTGGAATTTTCTGGGGAACAGATGTCTCAGTGACATCATGTAGTGTTTTGTTCGCGTTTGGTATTGTTGGTGATGGTTAGAGATAAGATAGAGTATGGTGTGTTTGGAATTTCGCTGGGGACCCTCATCTGTCATTGACATCATGTAGTGTTTTGTTCGCGTTTGGTATTGTTGGTGATGGTTAGAGATAAGATAGAGTATGGTGTGTTTGGAATTTCGCTGGGGACCCTCATCTGTCATTGACATCACGTTTTGTCTATAGTTGGCAGTACGAATTTTCCAATATAGGTTTGTGATATTTCATTCCTATTATTGAGTATGGGAATTTTTAGTTTAGAGTTAAGAGATGGCGGCAGCAAATGCTTCCGCCATCTCTTAACTCTTCAGACATTTTCTGAATAATTAATTTTAGTCTATCATTGCTGTCCCCCCCCCTCAAATTCACACACACACACACACACACACACACACACACACACACACACACACACACACACACACACACACACACACACACACACACACACACACACACACACACACACACACACACACACACAGTGTTTCTTGTCAATGAACGAGTATGGGAATTCTTAGTTTAGAGTCAAGAGATGGCGACAGCATTTAGACATTTTCTGAATAATTAATTATAGACTATCATTGCTGTCCCCTCGAACACATACTTTTTTTTCTCATATACATAACACATCCGAATATTTTGATTGTCTAAAATTTTAATATCTTAAACTTCATTACTTTTTCTAATTATTGTTATCTTTATTACAAAAGTTTTTGGCTATTGGAAATTTTAGTTTTTAGTCAATCATTTCTAGTCAATGAATTAGTCAATGATTTCTTTTTTGAATGAAAAACCAATCGGCATTTAAAAAAAAACAACGGAGATTTAAATGGATTACAAGAACTTTTGTATGTATTCTAGGAAAATTCTAATGATAATTTAGATTAACTTACATTCTCTCCAGATGGCTCTTCTGAATGCAAATAGATATTTCAAAATAGTTGAATTATAACCTATATTCATAGCACAACACACACACACACACACACACACACACACACACACACACACACACACACACACACACACACACACACACACACACACACACACACACACACACACACACACACACACACACACAGGGTTGAAGGAACGAAAAATTTCTGTGTAAATAACCTTCAACCCGTGCGTGCGTGCGTGCGTGTGTGTGTGTGTGTGTGTGTGTTGGGTTTTGTTCCTTTAGGTTTCTGTCCCTTTGGAACTCTTCGTTACTTTCCATCGCACTGGGGATCATGCTATGTTTTTCCCACTGTTTCTGTCCAAAGTGACATCATACAGTTGAATTGGAAATGCAATTTTTTCACGCCCATGTGTGATATCCTGTGTTTGAGTTTGGAACTTTTCGTTAGCATTTTCTTATATTTCAAATGAACATCAGCTCTGTAGTATACTTTGTTAATTTCTATGTTACATTTTATTTGACTGAAATATTATTTACACTATTGTATTTCTGAATCTAATATACAGAAATTAAATAAAGTGAAAAAGACACTATTTTTGTCTCTTACTCTTCTTATTTAACATTTGCGTTGATGTTCAAAGGGTATGATTTTCCAGGGTTTCGTATGTTTCCCACGGAAATTTAAATCCGTGAATCGCGCGTACGTGGCATTCACGTGATTTTCTCTATGTGACATTTTAAAACAAGTTTAACTCTGATTTTACAGGAGAGACAGCAGTTTACCATCAAATATGCGCAAATGCAAAGAATGAAAGGTGTCAACTCCCTTGTTTGACTCATTTCCGTTAGGCCCAGTTGACTGTTGTCCTCTCAGCCCGGCATTTATTTCACAGTAGTGATATTTACATATATTTGAACTCATTTATTATATTAGGTATTTTTTCCAACACAAATAAATAATTATTTATTCTTATTTCAACTGAATTAGGTTTGGTACTATAATTTTCAACTTAATTCCTCTGTTACAACTTCCAAAGATTATACTTCAGAATCCCATATTTTTCACCGCTATCCTATTCTGTTACTTTCACAATGTAGTCTGACAGTTTGTACTAAGATTTGGTATTTGCACTCGTAATTTTTTTTGTTTTACTGATTAATTGCTTTTCTCCATTTTACTTTTAAAATTCAGTTTAACTACATATTCTAACCAGAATAACTGAGCAAAATAAATAAATAAATTCTGTGTGAATTCGCCATGACTTTAAATATATATATATATATATATATATATATATATATATATATATATATATATATATATTTATATATAAATCTATATATATATATATATATATATATATTTATATTTATATATAAATCAGCTAACGCCTATGTTGTTCCCGTATAGGGAGTAGACAGGGCCGTTTACCCTACTAACTAAAGCTAGTGCCGCCATCTCGTGGTCTCTAACCCTAACACAATATTTTTAATGTCTGAAAATAGTGTGGGTTCTATGGTCGATTTTCTTGATTCGGGACGAAAAACCCGAGTTTCCGGGAGAAAAAACCCGCTAGCCTGTGCCAGAGATCGACTAACTCTGGAACCGGCCGAAAAAAGGCTTAATTTAGTTAGACCATATATATATATATATATATATATACAGGGTGTTCGGGATAAATTTGACAGTTTCGTAAGGAAAAAGAAAATCTTCTTTGTATCTATTAAATTTAATGAATTGACAAAAAAACATTACAGGCAGAGTTAATTACAATACTATCAACAAGATTTACTCAAAATAACCACCATTAGCATCGATCACAGCTTCAATTCTGCTTCGGAACCTCGAACAAGCTGATGCTACAGTCTCCCTGGGAAGGGCCGCAAAAACTGTTTTAATTTTATCCATTAACTGGGCTTTTGTATTACTGGAAGTGCGATTGGTGTCTTTTTCAACTGCGCCCCATACAAAATAATCCATGGGGTTAAGGTCTGGGGAGTTTGGAGGCCAAACATTTGGACTGGTGAAGTCGTAGAAATTTTCAGACAACCATTTTTGACTTTTCCCAGAGGTGTGGCAAGGGGCCGAATCCTGCTGCCATACATACGGCCTACCATTGGCTACCCTTGTTATCCAGGGCTTGACTACAGTTAGCAACTCCACGAACAAAGCCCGAATTCCAATGCCAGGGTTCTTCAACACCTGTTCCTGCAGATTTGCGAGGAATTCTGCTGTACGAACGCAATCAGATCGTCTGCTAGGGATCTTTCTTCTTGCTACATCCTCGTAGTCACCATTGCAAGTCTCTAGTTCATGCCTGATTGTTTTTACTGTATTCAGGGAGCATTGGGCAGCAGTCGTAATATCCTTATTTTGATGGCGGGCACGAATCATCATGATACAAGTTATTCTCTTCCATGATTCAGGTGGGTTCCAGCTATCCATCCTTTCTGACATCTTGTATATGAATGAAGAAGGGTCCAAACTTTTAAATGAAGAGAAGTGTGTGTTAATACATGTAACTTACGGAAAAATATAATTAATTATAAATATGTCAAATTTATCCCGAACACCCTGTATATATATATATATATATGGTCGTACTAAATTTGCATAACACATCAATGACACCAAGTTGTCCATTTAAATTTACACATTTTATTTGAACCTAATATTTACAAATTGTATTTACTGAATCCAACATACAGAAAATAAAGTGTAAAATACACTCTATTTTTTGTTCCTTAATCTTCTTATTGTTAAATTTGCGTTGCTATTCAAATGGATGATTTTCCATGTTTGTGGAATTGCCATCACGTGGTTTTAGACAGTGTGACACTCACCTGAAAGTTTATTCATTTGTGATCGTGGTTATGTTTCCAAAAACATACAAAAGTACACGGAATTTTTTCACGTTTAGGGCAACCCAGATTATTTAAATCAACAACAGGTCTGAGTATTAAATTTGTGAATGTTTTTGATTTTTCTCTTCCTTTGGCAAGCAATATTTGATATTTGCATGTTGATTCTATTATTCATTCTCTTAGTTTGTCCAGAGATAGTGAACCAATTTCCCAGTTCAGCTGATGATTATATTTTATTAACCAAGAATTCTGTTTTTTAGCCCTTTCAGGTAATTCTTTCCAACTACATGGTGATTTAGTCAATGCATATCTTACAATAATTCCATCAGAAATAGAAATTTCTTTAGGAAATAAAGTTGAACTCTTATTTAAAGGAAATTGAACATCAATAATACCAATGATAACTGAAAATTCGTATTTTTCACCCACTGTAGATTTTTCATATTCTTTTCACTTCATTCTTCTTACGTTACTTTAATTGGCACCACAAATAAATAGTTATTTATTATTATTTCACTAATTATTAGCTCTGATCTTATATTTTATGTTAACTTTCTGTTACAAAATTCCAAACAATTAGAACTTTACACAAAGAAAATTTCGAAGACTTTTGGGGCTTACCCATTATTTTTACTTTACCAAGCACAAACACCATAACACAATACAATAGCTGCAGTAGATGAACGAATTGCAGTAACTGAAATTCACCCGACTTGATTGTTTTTCCTTATAATACTGTTTACTCTGACCGTTTCTACAAAAATGTAACTTTTGCGCATATGACCCATGGACATGTTTTTGCATGCTGTGTGTGTGTGTATACTGTTCATGTGATTTTTATCTTACATTGTGACATCATAAGGCAAACTTTATCTCTGTGGCTCGAATGGTATTCTATATTATTTATCCTTATTATGTTAAGTCACATGTTTTTTAACTTTTATCATGTACAAATGTGTGAAAAGAAAAGAAAAAAAGCAGCATAAAAGTTTTCTGTATATTTCTTCTTGTTACATTGTATGAACATTAATTTATCCTAACTACTCACTCCCCAAAATTTGTATTTGTGTTATCTGCACAGTACAATAACTTTTGAATTTCTATACCAAACGTTTTATGAGTTTTAGTAATGTGATGGGTCAAGTCCATGTGGTTAGCCTAGTGGCTTTGCACTTTGCAACCATATGACGGGAAGGAGTGTCCCAGGTTCGATTCCCGTCAAAGACATGAGGAATTTGAGGATCTTCCTCAGCCATAGCCAACATAGCCGGTCTTGGGAACTAGCAGTAGGTTTTTTCAGCCAGTTTATCATGCGTTTTTCATCCTGCAAGCAAACTGGCCTCGTAAACATACGCTACTACAGCCAAAAATATATCCCCCCCCCAGGTCGGTTGGGAGTGGTACTAACAAGAAGTCGCATCTAAGTAACATGGGTTAAAATATCTACTGTCTCTCTGTAAAATAACCAAATTCTAACAGTTGTGCTGTTAGAATTTGGTACAATTGTTTTCTTCTAGTCTGGTGGAGCTATTTACAGATATAATAACAAAATTGTAACTTTTCAGTTCATTTGTACTTTATTCACAAAACTACAATTCTGTTATTTGCTATGACTGCTGTTTTTAATCCCCCCCCCCCACATACACACTAGAATAGTATGGGTGGTAAAGTTGTGAACTAAGTTTCTACATGCAGTCACTTGATTTTAACTTTTATCATGTACAATTGTGCGAAAAGAAAAGAAAAATGTACCTTCTCTTTATTTTTGAAATCAGCATAAAAGTTTTCTGCCTATTTCTTCTTGTTATATTGTACGAACATTTATTTATCGTGTCTTCACACTCCCCAAAATTTGTATTTGTGTTACTGCACAGTATGATACCTTTTTATTTATTTTTTCTACACCAAACTTTTTAAGAGGTTTAGTAATGTGATGGGTTAAAATTCTTTGGGTTTTTCTATTCAACACATCTAATATAGTAACAAAATTGTCACTATTTAATTCATTTTGTTATTTGGTAGGTTCCTTAAAAGTTCCAAACATTAAAAACTTTAGTAGTAGTGATATCTTTAGGTGAGCATAAGACTCAAAGTGTCTTTTCATGACTCATATCCTCCCTTTTGATGTTTTTGCATAGTCCATCTGTGTTCTAATGACACCAACATTCTATTTGAGATTATCAGTTAGGGGTTTTCGAGTATGTGAACGAAATGTTTACAGATAACACAAATAATGTCAATAGGTAGCACTGGACAATTTTATAAAATAATTAATTACAGGATATCAGTTTTCCCCACTTTTTCCCCTGTTCCTGGCATTAATTTCACAGTAGCGATTTTTTTACAATAATTAAACAGAATTGCATTAAGATATATAAAGTTATGGCTTTATATATCAAATTCTAAACAGAATAACTGAGTAAAAATTTCACTGGAAAATACAACAACAACACACATCTTTGTTCATTTAAGTTTACAAATGCATATTTTTTTGCTGAAATATTATTATTTACAGAGAAAAAAATTCGAAACATGTAATTACATAAAAATATTTCACAATATTTAGTTTACACTCTTAACATTTTCCAAAGAGTTCAATAAAGAAAATGTTCATTACTCACTGTTTCTTGGTTACATTACTTTGCATCAAAATAGCTGGTCATGCCAAAGAGTCTTAAGAAAGGCTACCATAGTAAGCACAGCTCCATACATTTGATACTGCATCAGTCTGGAAATGACACCATGCCTCCCTAAAATTTCTGTGTATTCTTTTGTCACCAAATATGCACAAGCAGTTTTTGTAAAATGTTTGTAAATGTCCCAAAATAAAGAATCTTTATCGAATTGAATAAAATCTTGAAAGTCTAATTTTATCATTTATGAATTTAGATGATTAGCAATCATTTTGCCTATGATATGAATAGCTGGTAATTCAGTTTCCAAAAGTAGTAACTGATTATCAATATCGTACATTTTTGGTGAAAATCTCTCAGCTTCTTCACAACTGATAGAGAAAACGTTACTTCCAACATCTCCTGTATCATCGAGTATTAGTTCCCCTGCTTGGCACTTCAGAATATAACACTCACTGAGGTCCATTTCATTGTCAACTCTTCTTTGCAAGTAACTGAGGATATCAGACCACTTCCTGCATAACTTTTCTCAAGTGGTCCTGGATAAATACATCACAATGTACGTGTCGTCTAAAATAATAATCGGTTTCCATCCTTTTAGAGCTGTGAAGAGTTCTGTCTCGTGCTATTTTCCTGAAGAAAGAATATTTTAAAGACTTTTGTGGTTCACTCATTATTTTACTTTACGGGAACACAAAACAATACGATAGCTGCTCGGAATAAACGCTTGCAGTAACTGAAAAGGCACTTGACTCGAATGTTTTTTCCTTATAGTATTGTTTACCACACCCTACCCTGACTGTTCCTTCAAAAATGAAACTTTCACGCAGATGACTCACGGACATTTTTGCATGCTGTTGGGTATGATGTTGATGTGATTTTATCTTACTTTGTGACATCATAGGGCAAACCTTATCTCTGTGGCTCGATTGGTATTATATATTATTTATCCTTATTATGTTAAGTATTTTTTATCCACAAACATCGTTTTTCATGTAAGAGCATGTGACTAGTTCTGTCACTCATATGTCCGACAATTGTTGGGATGGAAAAAAATATATATATATCATTAGGTGGTGATGGTGAAAGGGTATTCGAGAGGGTGACAGTAGTTTTCCCTACAATTCTTTCCCCTACCCTACCCCCCCTCTCCTCCAGAAGATATCTGCTCAGCCAAGGGGAGATGAGCGACCTCCCCATTTGCAGATATCTTTTAGTGATGTCATCTCCAACTGATACTGATAACTTCGGAGCAAAAAAAAAAAAACGCGTTTTTTTGGGGTTTTTTTTGCTCCAAAGAGAGGCTCCCCCAGCAAGCCCTCTTTGCCAAGCCAGGTGGGAGACCACATGGAAGCCCAAGGACTCGCTGGATAGATTATATCCAAAACCTTGGGTGCACGTCTGGGAGTCCCACCAGAACACCTGAGCTTGGTGATGGAGGATTGTGACCATTGGAAGTCCTTCTTGCAGCTGCTGCCCCCGCAACCCAATTAGGAAAGGTGGGCCTTGAAGATGGAATGATCTAGAGTATTTAACCACGGTACTAATGTACGATAGATTTACAGTGTTTCGTGGATATGATTCACATGAAACTTTTGTTTGTCTCTTTTCTTGTTCGGAGTAAATTGTCCTTATCGTCTGTTTGTAAGGCAAAACTGTGTACTTCTTATTTTTTGGGGAAAAAAGGCATAATTTTAAGACACTTTCCAGGATACCTTATCTTCTGCTCTATATATAACTGAAAGATTTATTTTTATTCGAGAATATTTGTAGTTACTATATGATATGTATTCTTGTTATTTATGATTTTACTATATTCAGATCACTTTACGGACAGTCGAAGTATTATGTGTTCTTTCAAAGTTAAGTACAAGTCATCGCTGTATCTTTCATACATCTCTCTCTGTCTGTCTGATTTGCAGAGTTTATCGTTCTGGTAGTTTAACGTGTTGCACACTTGAAGTATGCACTCTAGCACTTGCAGTTTAATCTACAATTCTACATCCGTAAAATATTGTTGCATTATTCAGAATGCTAAAAATTATGAAGACTTAGATATACGAAAAGTTTTAATTTTAGAAGATTTTGTTTTAAATTATCAATTTTGTAGAGCGTATATCATATTAATTCCGTGTGTGAGCTTCCGCCAACTCCATAATTATCAACTTCCACACATATATATATATATATTGGGTGGTTATGAAATTTCCCAGAAAAATTGAAAAAAAAAAAAAAAGATTGAATCTCGTCAAGGAAGCGAGGATTTGTTTCTAAAAATTTCAGCTCATGATGATTTAAAAGGTCAAAGATGGAGGTAGCATTTTTGTCTCCTTGAAACTCGGCAGATAAAACATGCCTAGAAAACGCATGAACTTATTTTAATACTGATAGTTTTTTTTTAATCTAATTCTAAACAGCAAAATTTTAACTTTCAGCATGAAGCTGTGAGTGCTTTCCAGCTGTGAGTGCGCTTTCTGTTAATGGGTTCAATGAGAGGTATGATAGATTGTGTGATAGATTGAGTCTCCCGCGATGAGTCTTCGGACTCCATGGAGGTGCCAGTATAATAATAATAATAATAATAATAATAATAATAATAATAATAATAATAATAATAATAATATCTCATGGAAAATGATTCCAGTTTCAAAAAATGATAATTATCATATAGATTTTGTGAAGCTTTAAATACATCCTTAAATCATCTATTGACTTGTAACAGTACATTTGTTTTAATATTTTTAAGAACATTATGTAGACTTACTGATTTGTATTTTAATGTATCATTACCTGTAGTTTTTTTACTGCAGTAAAAATACCAACATGCTTTACTATTGGTATAATTTCATATTTTATTTGCAGATGGCAACCGCTAAGGAAAATATCAAAGAAGTAAGTTATAGTTAGTGGTGTCTATAGATTATTTTGACTATTTTATTATCTCATATATATTTATATTTGCTACTTTGCATTTTAGTGTAATGTTACACTTAGACACTGGATACAACTGGTATATTTTCTTTCCAGGTGGCGACCGCTGAGGAAAATATCAAAGAAGTAAGTAACTTATAGTTTGAGTGGCGTCTGTAGATTATTTTGACTGTTTTATGATTTCAGATATATTCATATTTGCTACTTTGCATTTTAGTGTAATGTTACACGTAGACACTGGATACAACTGGTATATTTTCTTTCCAGGTGGCAACCACTAGTAAGGATATTGATGTCGCTAAGTTACCTACTTCGGATGATGCTCCAAAACCGAATTTCGAGGAACTTTTTATATCTTTTACGAAGTTTAATAATCCAAATAGTTTGGGTCAATCAATAACACAAAAGAATGCCGAAAAGTGGTTGAAAGAAGCAAAAATAATTGATGATAAGCTTACGGTTGACGATTGTACCAAATATTTTAGAAGAATTGCAAAGTGAGTGTTATCTTTTGTTGTTGGTTTGATTTCAGTTAACTTATATAGTCTGTATTTAGGGCGTGCACTAAATAACAGTCGCTATCGACAATTTTCAACAGAATGTGAACCAACAGTTGGTGTTTTCATTTATTAAAATTTTCCTCCCTACAGAGGAACCAAACAGGCTAGGATGAAATGTTCCGTCATAGCATAAATTAGGTTAATTAAAAGCTAAGTTACTTGGCTGTAAAAGGCTACTCTTAGTGGCTCATACTATGCGAATGTATTTAGAGGTCCTGTTTTATTATGAAACCTATATATATATATATATATACCTTGTTATATGATATCGGTTTATAGTATCGATTTATAGTTTGTTTTCGGTTTATAGTTTGTATTTTATTTTTCATGGTTGTTTTATGATTTTACTGGCAAAACAAAAAACATTATTAAAATCATTGAAAGATGTACAACATGTTTAAAAAAATTGCTTTTATTTAGACAGCTGTGCAAAATAAATAAATCATTTAGATCTCAATAGGCTGCAAATGTCCCAATCCTGTACTAGAGTATCCGTTAATACAAAGGAAAAAAAAAACCTAGAATATGCAGCTAACTGGCCAATAATCTGAACTATTGAAGTCTTTTACTATTTTGCAAAATTAATTATTAATTAATTAATTTTAATAAATGAAAACACCAGTAAAATAAAATGAAATGAGATCATCATTATACTCTTACTGCAAAAATTAATTTTACTATTTTGCAGTTAGAGTATAATGATGATTTCATTTTACTTTATTTTACTGGTGTTTTCATTTATTAAAATTAGTCTTTAAGGTGTCTGATGTTTTCTTTAAAGTACACTGAGTGGCCATTTTATTAAAGATACCTGATACGTACTAGACCACCATGAATCATCAGACAATCACAACGTACTGGACATCAGTTTTAATAGATACCCATGAACCATCAGACAGCCAGAATATACTGGACATCAATTCCAAAACATTTTGAAAACATTTCACGGGTATTCTATCTCACATGGACATGATTAATTATAGCAGTTCCATCAGATATGCTGTTTATTGATCCCTATCAAGAATATTTCGTTCTATCGCTTCGCAAAAATGATCATTAGGATTGAGATACACTCCGGAATTCATAATTTAAGTTGTAATTACTGTCATATTCCGTCTTGTAAATATTCTTAGACATCACATACTCTGACTTTATCCAGTTGTAAGCGGGGTCATCGCTAATCGACGGTGATGTGTAAATGGGCCACATTATTTAAGACCTAAGGGGTGCAGAGAAAATTTATTCCAGATCATCACTCTATCACCTTGCATTGGTGAAACCCAGCATGGTGGCTCTGTGACTTCATTTTGTTGTCGCCATATCCTTTCCCTTCAATCCGAATGAATAACAGTAATTGGGATTTATTACTTCACACGGCCAATATCATTCCGCTGATATGTCACGTGCTGATTATCTTTTATCTGCCTTAAACTGTAGCTGATTGTTTTTGTTGAAAGCTGATATCCTCAATGGATATTCCCACTCGGGAGTGTCTGCCGCATGTGCATTCAGATGCATTTTCTTTCAGTTCCTGGATGCATTTATTCAGTCATCGGACCAATTCTAGGGTCGGCTGAATTTTACGATCCTTCGTCCCCCCCCCCTCCATTGATCATTTGTTTCCTGCTACATTCCCGATATCAATTAGATGTTTTCTATTTAACACACTTATTTTAGTAAACTGGCTTCCCTCCCCCACCCACTCGAATGCGAACTGTCACTCCCTGAACCATTCTCCAGTCTCTTCTGCTGTACTCCGATGACATTGAACTGTAGATAATAGTGACAGCATAAAAATTGTTTTTGAAAACATAATATTATCAAGTATCTATGATAATGTTTTAATATATACACTTGAATGCAGATATCTTCCAGATGTACTCTACTGCCAGTTTATAGCTAGAACCGTCACTCGCGTGCTACCGATAGTTTCTTTAGCATAGATGTCTATAATATTTTGGCCATTGAGTGTGTTGGAAAATATCTTCCGAAAAACGAAAAACAATCCACTAACTGAATGAATTAATGTACTTTTTCTAAGAAACACCAGGCTCCTGAATTTGAAGCAGTATAAAGAATTCATCCATGAAATTTCCCAGCATAAAAAAATAAAGTTTGAAGACCTGATGAATAAATTGTTGAGTTGTGAGAAACCAATCTCTCCGGTAAGTTCTTCTCCTGGGTATTTTTCTCATTGCACTGATGATTACTTGTGATTTTCGATATATGAAAGTATTCTAGTTTCATATTTATTAAATTTAGCATAAAAACTGGATATCTCGCTTTTAAGATATTATTTCTGCATGACTAATATTTGATAGTTCCGTTCGTGAAGGAATGTAAACCTTTCATATATTCTTACCAAGACCTCTTTATTATATCGATATGCTGCTCTTTGTTTATGATAATTTTCAAGGCCCTGAAAGATATCACATATTTAGAAGTGAATGGCTCTAGATATAATGATGATATATTTAGATCACAGATATAAAATAGGAGGAATAGATGCTTGCTGTATACCAGTTCGCACTACTATTTTAACGCTTTTTACGAGTGCGATAAAGATATAAAATCCTTAGTCTCTTTTATCACAAATAGCAGTGCTACCTCCATACACCTTAACTCACATCGAGGAGGTACGCTGCTCTCGAACCACAGATTAGAATCTGTATTTTAATGATTGTTGTAATTTTCTTTTGTGTTAGAATCGTTCATTTTGCTCTATCAGTCTCTGAGCGTTTAATTGTTATTCTTCTGTACTTATATATTTAAGGATTTATGAGCACTTTTAAATTGATTCTTAAAATAACCTGGAAAAATATACATACTTAACTATTGCTGTATAGCTCAGAAGTTTTATTTGCACATTTGTGAAGAGACCTTTCTTAATATTCATTCACTAAAAAATAAATTTTTACTTTTAAATAATAAATTACACGATAACGACAGTTATTAACTTTAATAAAATAAAACTACGGATATTTCGTACTGAAATTAATAGTACATCATCAGTGTAGACAACAAGCACTTCACAGGAATGAAATACAAAGTACAGTGAATTACTTACCAATTAAAAACTGTTGCCGCGTGCTAGAAATTAATATTAATAAATAATTTTAGTAAATTTATTCTTAAAAACTATTTTTTTATGGTTACAGAGAGACAATCGTTGCGATTCAGATTTGGCCAATGTAAAAAGGCTTCGCAGCTTTCTTTGAAAAGGCGTTCATATTTACACTTGCATCTATGGAGAAGACGAGCCTTATCCCACTGGATATTGTGTTTAGTGCCAATATTATGTTGTGTCAGACCAAACTTTTGAGGTTTAATGTATTCGATATAATATTGATGTTCATACATTCTTTTTTCACAGAAAAAAGAATGTATGTCCAAAAAAAATTTTCCTGTTTGTCCAAAGTATGTTAGATTACATTCACACGGTATCTAATAAACGTCAGCTAATGATAGAGGTGCCAGTTTGTCTTTTGTAGATGGCAACAGGCGAGATTTTTTGTTGATCGGAAAATATATGGGAATAAGACGATAATTCTTCAAATTCTATCAGTCGGTTCCGAGATGCCAGAAATATAAGGGATTGGAACCCTGCGGTCTGTTGAAGAATCCTTAGGTGTTGGAACATAGGAGTCCATTATCTATTGGATTTGATTATGGTTGAAACCATTAAATTCCATTAACGTTTTGATAGTGAAAAGTTCTTGTTGTAAGCTTGAGGGAGAGGAGCACACTTTATGTGCTCTATTAATCTTGTGTAATCTTATCTTACGTAACCATCAAAATTTTACGAATAAATGTTTAAGTTTTTAAGAATAAATTTAATAAAATTATTTATTTATCAATTTCTAGCACGCGGCAACAGCTTTTAATTGATAATCACCGACTGTTATGTACTTTGTATTCCATTCCTTTGAATTATTTGTTGTCTACACCAGTGTTTCTCAACCAGACTTGAATTAATTAAATAAATATATATTTTTAATTATCCAAACAAAACAAATTAAAAATTGCATAAGTGAGTAAAAATTATTGAAATCAAATGCAGACTTAAAAAAAAAAAAACCAACCAATAGCGTCAGAATGTTCAAAGGCAGAAGCAATAAAACTATCCCTCCTTTAACCAAGGCTCAGTATATCTTTAGAAGTGCTAAGTGATACATGGACAAAGTGTGTCGTGAGTTAACCCCAGTATTTATATATTTATATATTTTTCGGAAACGTTTTTTAATAATGGAAAAGTGGTTTAGAAGTAGAACTTTGAAAAGAAGAGCAAATGAAACAGTTGATGCTAACCCAAATTGTGATACACGTGTTGTAACGGCGAGTACATCCGATACTATAAAAGTAGAAGAAACAAGCAGTTCAAAGAAAAATACCGTAGGAAAATGACAGTTCATATTTTGAATTCGGGTTTACTGGGTGTGGAGATGAAAGTGAACAGAAAACTCAGTGTGTTTTGTGTTATGAAGTGTTGTCGAAGGAGTGCATGAAACCTGCGAAAATCTGACGACATTTAGAAACTAAACATTGTGATGTGAAAAATAAGCCAATTGAATTTTTTCAGCGACGCTTAGGAACATTAAATCGTGGGAAAGATATAGTTTATTCGGAAATAGTTTATTAGGAAAGATATTCGCAGAATTAATGATATGGCAGGTGATAGAATCTCAGTTAATCGAAAGAGTTAAGAAGAGCCCTTATTATGCGTTACGAATAGACGAGACTACTAATGTTACAATTTATTTATTTTTTTTTTTTTTATGTTGGGTCTATATACAGGAGGTTGGCTGGTCAACCTATAGTACCTTAGTACCCTATATGGGTGGTGGGTTGTGAACAAATGATGCGCAGTTAATATGCTACGTAAGATATGCGCATGATAACAACATTCATGATGATATTCTGTTTTGTAGAACTTTGCCATCCCGAACAACTGGAGAAGAAATATTTCACACTCTCAATAATTTTGTAATAAACAAAGGGATCTAGTGAGAAAAATATAATAGGCTTCTTGCCTATTATATTTAATAGCCACCAGAATTTAAAACTGTGCTATACAACGCTGTAAAACTAGTTAATTTTATTAAAGCTCTATCGTTAAATAACAGCTTATTTTCAGTACTCTGCGATGAAATGGATAGAATGAAATGAAGCAAAAGTTGAATATATTCAACTTTTGCTTCATTCTGAAATTCGCTGGCTTTCCAGGGGCAAAGTACTAAGAAGGTTATTTCAATTAAGGTACGAAGTTTTATTATTTGTAAATGAACGTAATTCTGATTTTGCATCACTCCTTGTTGACGAAGCATGGTTATCAACACTGTCCTATCTTTCAGACTTTTTTTCGAAATTAAATGAACCAAATCTCTCCCTTCAGGGAAATTCTTTAACTGGTCTTGATGCCTACGACAAAATAAAGGCATTCGAGAAAAAACTGGTTTTATGGATTAATTATGTAAAAGACAGACAATTTACATCCTTTCCAACATTGGAATCTTTTTTAGTGGAAAATGATATTTTTGTTTATTCCGAGTTTCTGGAAAGGGTTGGTGACCACCTCAAAAATCTGGAACGGAATTTTAAAACATATTTTCCGAATAACTTTTATGAGAAATTTCTGTGGGTTCGCGATCCATTTCAGGCTTGCAGTCACGAGAACGACTTTTCGTTATCGAAAAAAGAACAGTTAATTGACCTTTCAGTGACAGTGGACTTAAAATGCAATTCCGTGATCTTAGTTTTGCTCGATTTTGGATCTCGCCTTCAGTGAGAAGTGAATTTCCGAAATTATCTGAAGAAGCATTGAAAATCGTCATGCACTTTTCTACAACTTATCTTTGTGAGAAAGGATTTTCATCGCTCCTTCAAATAAAAACAAATACAGAAATTGTCTTAGTGTGTGTGTGTGCCGATCTTCGACTGAAGTTGACCAATATTGAGCCAGATATCCAGTAACTCTGCAAAGGCCGAGAAGCTCAAGCTCATTAAAAGTAAGTAGTAACATAATTATATCATATTATTTATTTGTTTAATGAAGATTAAAACTTTGTTCAATGATGATTTAATTAATTATGTTTCCATGTATTCAAAACATTCTTTTAAATTTATTATGTTATAAATGGCAGTTTTTCCGAAATGTTGGTAATTCCTACATAGGTTTTTAAAAAAAATTACAAAAAGTCAAAACGACGTATTGGGAAATTAATTAAAAACACCAGCTTTCGATTTGAATTTACCATTTTACTTCAAAAATAAACCATGTTTATTTTTGAAGTAAAACTTTAATTCCAACATTCTAAAATGTTATTTTTCTTGCTTTCCTGTTCGGAAAATCGCCGATGACATTGTCAAAGTCTATTTCATCACTCAGTTGCTATTTTATAGACAGTATGGCAAGATTTCTTAAACGCCAAAAAAAGTGCCGCCCGGGGAAGACTCCCCCCCCCCTCTCTCCCCAGCCACGCCTCTGTAGCTTAGTGGTCCATAAATTATTTTAGGCATTTTACTGGTCCTTGGGTTTAGAAAGGTTGAGAAACACTGGTCTACACTGATGATGATGATGTACTGTTAATTTCAGTACGAAATACCTATAGTTTTATTTCATTAAAGTTAATTACTGTGGTTATTGTGTAATTTATTATTTATAGTTATGCCACAGGTACCTGTATAGATTAATTTTTATTTTTACCATAATTTTCAGGAACGCATAACACTATCTGAAAATAAGTATTAGACATCTTATTGTATTAGAATAAAACATACCGATATGTATATTTCTATCGTTACACATAGCCCATAATCCTGGAGTCAACTGTGCATCTTTGCATCTTTATACGCAATGGAGAAGAAGTTGCGGACTTCGAAAGAGCTATGAATTAACATAGGCCATATCAATCGTCTGTCCATTTGGAACATAATAAAACTGCATCATTCAATGAATAATTATCTACAGTTAATTTTGGGTGATGCAGTCTTTTAATTAATAAATAGTGATTTTAATTAATAAATTGAATCAATGTGATTGTTTAATTGATTTGAATTTGTTATAAGAATTATTTACCTTATAGTCCTTTTTGCTTTGATACTAGCGATCTCATACGGAGGCGAAAGGGTCTTAATGCCAGGAAACTCGGATTTTTCATCATCTCGCAAAACAGACAAACCAGCCAGAAGAACACACAATTAAGAAACCTAATAAACACAATAAACACAGATTTAGTCAGTTCGGTCATAATTCCAAAATAGCCAAATAGCTCTGACAATGCTAACTTTACACCAGATAAATATAATCTATAAAGTTTTTTTGAATAAATTCTGAAATTCTTTTTTTATTGGCATGTTTCAGTTCTTTATTGCAATGGTGTTACAAGGACAAATAAGCGTGAAATCAAGAATTTCCATATTATATAAATTGGCAAACTGTGAATAAAAATGAGTACCATTGTGTAACACAGACTTAGAATAGTTAATCTGTTATATTATTTTGGTATGCAGATCGAAGAAGAAGAAGAAGAAATGAGTAAATGTAAAGAACCTAGTGAGACCTCATTTCGTGAACAGTTTGCACTATATGCTAAATATGGAGACAGAGGTAATCCCGGAGACACCATATCCCATCGTAATAGCGATCGCTGGATGAAGCAGGCCAAGGTCATAGATGATCGAAATTTTACAACTGTTGACAGTGCCATCTATTTTGGAAAAATAGCGAAGTTAGTTTATTTATTTAATTACAGTTATCATCATATTCTGCATTGTTACATGCTTTCAATATCTTTCTCATTTTGTCATCTATTTTTATATTTTATATTTCATTGAGTAATTGAAGGCTTAGTGATATTTATTGGTTAGTACTGTTTAATTTAATTACTATAGGATTATCATTAATATCATGGAAGTTTCTTCAAATGAGAAGTGATAGTCCTCAGACCTTTGATGTTTGTAATTTAAAATCACTGCATGATCTCTGCGTGACGACAAAGTGGCGACAACCAGATTTAAAAGTAAACTCTTAAATCTGGTTGTCGCTACTTTTTAATTAACCGGTCACTAATCAAAATAGACCTTTACTTAATGATTGATTTTTAGTATATTAGGGACGCCTGTACTGCCTAGTGAAGGGTTGAAAAGTTTACAAAATTTATAGTAATAGAAAAATGAATACATAGATGAAATTGGCGAAGTTGGCAACTGAAAAAAATTGAAGATATTTGCTGCGCAATTCCATTCTCTGGATACTAACTCACCAAAATAAAGAAACAGAGGTAGAAAATGATGAAACGCTGGATAGAAACCGAACACCTAGCCTAATTCTTGAAAATTAAGAAAGAGAATTTACATCTCCTATGTACATCGAATTTCAGATCTCAGTTCAATGTGTGTGTGTGGGAGGGGGGGGGAATAGGTCTCACTACAGCGCTATTTTTTGAGATTTATGAACTACTTCACTGAAATCGCCTCTGATAACGAGAAAAGAACTACTGATATTCGATTAAAAAAAAAAAACGAAAATCAACAAGGGGAGGTGTAGGCAGACTGCATGGTGATTTCATATATGTTCTCTTTGAACAAAAAAGGCTAAAATAAAGGCGTTCACTAAATAAACAAACATCTTTGTATATCGACATGTTCGATATACAAAGTGTTGTATGTCGAACATGTCGATATACAACACCGTGAAGTTTATTCGATATAATCTAGTGTTGTAAACAAAAATACGAAATGAAAGACGAATCCTTAATGTATTTTTTTGCTCGACAAATGGGGAAATTGCATGGGATATTATAGCATTCAGAACGTTGCGTCTCTCTCTCTCTCTCTCTCTTACATATCGACGCCAGAGTAAGAACAGATTGTTGGCGATTTTCGTAGTTCGTCAGTTATAGTGACAAATATTATCTGAGATTCCTGGATACCGGGATCAATGTTTGTTACTCGGGACAGCAGTTTGCTGGTGCGAGCAGTGTTAATGTTGGCACTCCAATGTAAGCGATGCGAAAAGATCTAGCTGGAACTTATCTGGACAACACTGCGCCTGTTTGAATGACATTTAAAAATCAATGCATTGCTGAAGATTTTTATATTACATTAGAATTTACTATATTATATTTTTCTTAATGTTGCTCCCACCCACAAAAGGTTATTTGCAAACTTTGAGTACATTTTGTAATTTTTTTTTTTTTTTCACTCGGCAAATAGAGAAGTTGCACTGGCTGTTATAGCATTCTATAACAAAGATGTTATCCATTCCCATCTAACAGGAGAATGAGCACTAAATGACTAGAGTTGTGTACAATATAAACTGGGTATGGTTTAGAAATACCCGACTTCACAGGGTTTCGTATTAACCAACAGTCAGTTAATGAGATTATTTGCACAATTGCCCAATTCGAGGTCATTTGTAGCCGATGTCATTAAAAGCATGAAACGTTAGTCAAAGAAATCAATAAACAGTAGGCGGACCAGTAAACTGACAGCTGAAAGGGAGGAGAGAATGTTAATAGCTGTGCATTTGAGAATCAGTGGATTCACTCATTTTAAGAGCTCAGACCTCCTCAACTGTACTAAAATATTATACTTAACTTCCAGTCTTGTTTTCATGTATTTGGAAAATGGTAGTCGCGTCAAACAATGCAAGATTCGACTGGCGTGATGCAAAGCTTCCCATGTTTGGACACCGTTTAAAGCTTGTCTTGTCCATCTGATTTGAAAAGAAGGGCTCACTTTAGTGAGTACGGGCATGGCAAACCCGAGGTACCAGATGCTGGACCATGCTTTACTTCATGTAATATATATCTGTTATATTATTCTGTAGACTGGTCCCTCCTCTTCTTTCTTTGCTTCTTTCTCCTTTCCTTGCTCCTTCCCCCTGATGCTATTAGAGTATTCGAGGGCTAGGGGTGAGTCTTTCCTATCTTGCTAAGTCATTTCGTCTTATGCAGCCACCGAAGGAGGCAAGCTAGCCTCAATAGGTGCGGTCCCAAGCCCGGATAAATGCGAGGGTTGATGTCAGGAAGGACATCCGGTCGGAAAACTTCAATGCCAGCTCAAACTATGATATGAGTCAAAGAGAAAATGATATAAGGGCTAGGGCGTACCCCTTAAGCGACGTGCAGCCACATCGCCCTACAGCTGCGAGAAGTGGACGAGGGCTACCGCATCAAGGGCGGGTGCGGTTAAAGAAGTGAGCCCAGCAGGTGGAGAGGATGTTGCGAGTGGGAACACTGAATGTTGGAAGCATGACTGGAAGGGGAAGAGAGGTGGCAGACATGATGAGGAAGAGGAAGTTGGACATTTTATGTGTGCAGGAGACAAGGTGGAAGGGGGGAAAGGCAAAGGAACTGGGAGATGGATATAAATTGTTCTACTCTGGAGCGAATAACGAGGGAAGAAATGGTGTAGGAATTGTGGTGTGTGGCAGAATGAAGGGTGAAGTACTGGAAGTGGGTAGAAGGAACGACAGGATCATGCGAATGAAATTGGGTCTTGGAGAAGAGCGGGTGGTCGTATTATGTGTATATGCCCCGCAAGTTGGTTGTACAGCAGAGGAGAAAGATGAGTTCTGGAACGTGTTAGATGAAGAAATGAGGGAATTGGAAGAAAATGAGATGGTGATTGTCGGAGTAGACTTGAACGGACACATAGGAAGACAGAATAGAGACTGTGAAAGGGTGCATGGTGGCCACGGAGTGGGAATGATGAACCAGAAAGGAGAGATGGTTGTGGACTTTGCAGTAGCGTTTGATCTGGCAATTGTGAACTCGTTTTTCTACAAGAGGGAAGAACATTTCATAACATTTAGGAGTGGTAACAACAGTTCACAAATTGACTACATTTTGACTAGAAGAAAACATCTTAAGGTTGTGACAAATTGTAAAGTAATTCCAACACATCAAGTAGCACAGCAACACCGACTGCTGTGCGCAGACTTTAAAATAAGATCGAAGATAAGAACCTCTGGATGCCATGGGATGAAGACAATTAAGTGGTTTCGCTTAAAAGAGGAGAGTGTGAGGAATCGTTTTGGGGAGAGGGTGTTAGAGAGGATTTCGGATGGACTGGAAAGTGTACAAGATTGATGGAAACATAATTCAAAAGTAATCCTGAGCTGTGCAATCGAGGTGCTTGGTGAGACATTTGGAAAGATTAGAGAGCAGAGGAGGATTGATGGTGGAATAATAATGTACAAGTGGCAGTGACAGCTAAGAGGAAGGCAAAGCAGAAGTGGATGAGTCAAGAGAGGAA